>NC_141011.1:24581967-25181967 GCF_052327205.1 Somniosus microcephalus
AGCAATTCAAGGCGAGACCTTAACCTTCTATTAAAGAACATGACGGCGGGGGCCTGGTTGGTCACCGTATGTGCAGCATTACGGTATGCGAATAGGAAGTTGTCCACCTTGTGTTGTAGTGGCAACCTTTCCTCCCCCATCGCCTTGATGGCCTTTTTAAAAGTCTGCACAAATCGCTCTGCCAGCCCATTTGTAGCCGGATGATATGGTGTGGACGTATAATGTCGCACTCCATTCCTTTTTAGGAATGCTTGAAATTCTTCTGCCACAAATTGTGGCCCATTGTCCGAACAGACTTGCTCAGGCACCCCGTTTCGGGCAAAAATGGTCCTTAAGACTGCGACCGTCTTTTCGGCTGTCGTTGATGACATCTTTACGACCTCCGGCCATTTTGAATGGGCGTCCACTACAATAAGGAACATCGCATCCAGGAAGGGGCCAGCGAAGTCCACGTGGATCCTTTGCCACGGCGTTGAGGGCCACTCCCACGGATGTAGTGGAGCTTGTGGTGGTACGTTCTGTACCATCTGGCACCCTTGGCACGCTTTTGCTACTTCCTCAATGTCCCTGTCAATGCCGGGCCACCAGACGTAGGCTCTGGCGAGGCTTTTCATTTTGACACCCCCCAGATGACCTTCGTGTAAGTCCTGCAACACTTTATGTTGTAATTTTTGAGGGACCACCACCCTGGCTCTGCACATCAATGTGCCCCGGCAGACGGACAACTGGTCCTTCCTTGCTGAAAACGCCGGCAATGATGCGTCACCCTGCGCCGGCCAGCCTTTCACGGTCAATTCGTAAACCCTTGCCAGTGTCGGGTCGTTCTGTGTTTCCCGCTCGATACATTGGCTGGTGATGAGCAAGTGTTCCATAACAGCCATATGATATATTTCCACGGGGTCCTGTACTATCTCTTCGATCTCGGCAGGCAAGGGTAGCCGCGACAAGCCATCCGCATTGCCATGCTGTTTGGTACCCTTATATTCGATAAGGTACTGGTGTGCTCCTAAGAACAGTGACCATCTCTGTAGCCTTTGGGCCGTCATCAGGGGCACCCCTTTTGTTGGATTAAATATCGACACCAACGGTTGATGATCCGTCAGTAGTGTGAAACGTTGCCCATGCAGGTAGTGGTGGAATTTTTTTACACCCCACACCAGACTGAGGGCCTCCCTGTCGATTTGCGCATAGTTTCTTTCGGCTGTAGTTAACGACCTTGAGGCAAATGCTATTGGCCTCTCCGTCCCATTGGGAAATTTGTGTGACAACACTGCCCCTATACCGTACGGGGAGGCGTCACATGCCAACCTCATTGGCATTTTTGGGTCAAAGTGTGCGAGCACTTCCTTTGATGTAATGAGTTGTTTACCCTTTTTAAAAGCAGCCTCACACACTTCGTCCCAATTCCAGGAGACTCCCCTTTGCAGCAATGGATTTAGTGGATGTAAAATGGACGATAAGTTCGGGAGGAACTTATGGTAATAGTTTATAAGGCCTAAGAATGATCGTAACTGAGATACATTCTCAGGGGGCGGGGCCTTCACTACTGCCTCGATCTTTTCCGGGGACTTATGCAGGCCTTCCTTATCTATAATGTGACCACAGTATGAGATACGTTCCTGGAAAAACTCACATTTCTGCTTGTTCGCCCTGAGTCCGTATTGTTGTACCCGCAGAAGTACTCGCTCCAGGTTAGCGAGGTGGTCGTTATCCGTTTGTCCTGTCACCAGGATGTCATCCAGGTAGCATTGCGTTCCTGGAATGCCCTGTAGGACCTGTTCCATGGTCCTCTGCCATATTGCCGGGGCGGACGCCACACCAAATACCAGGCGATTGTACTGGTACAATCCCTTGTGTGTTAATCGTTAGGAGCTTTTTCGAGTCCTGCTCCACCTCCATCTGTAAATAAGCTTGACAAAGGTCAATCTTCGTAAAGTGTCTACCCCCAGCTAACGATGCGAATATGTCCTCTATCCGCGGCAGCGGATACTGTACCGTGTGCAGGACTGGGTTAATAGTTATCTTAAAATCCCCGCAAATGCGAACCTTCTTTGGTTCCCCCGGTGTGTTATTTGCAGATTTCTTTATAACTGGGACGATGGGCGTGGCCCACTCGCTCCACTCAATCTTTGTAAGGACACCTGCACTCTCTAAGGCATCCAGTTCTGCTTCCACCGCTGGCCGAATGGCATAAGGCACCGGTCTGGCCTTACAAAACTTGGGGTTTGCGTCTTGAGCAATAGTTATTTTTGCTCTAATGTCCTTTAAGGTCCCCAGCCCTTGTTGGAACACCTCTGGCGTTTTTGCCAATAGTTTCGACAGCCTGCTTGTAATGGTTGTATCATCCGTGGTGGTCTCTACTTTTAACTCGTGTATCGACTTCCAGTCGAAATTGATTTTTCTTATCCATTCCCTACCCAAAAGTGGTGGTCCACCATTTGGTAGGACGTATAAATAAAGTCCTGGTACTTTTCTGCCGTTGTATTTAACTGTTACTTGCATTTTTCCCTTCGGGTAAACTTTTTGTCCCGTATATGTTTTTAATTTAATTTCCGTATCCTTTAAGGGAATGCGTTTGAACAGCCTGTTATAATCTTGTTCATTAATTACTGATAGGGCTGAACCCGTGTCCAGCTCCATATTAACTTCGACGCCTGCTACCTTCATTTTAACCCACATTGTGCTGTGGTCCTCCGTTTTGTCTACACCATATAACTTGAGACATCCCAGACCTTTAGGCTCTGCTTTTGTGCCTTCCTGTGACTCGTCTGAGCTACTGTCAGACATCTTATGTATTTTTGTCCTTGCCTTGGTACTGCTCGGATTGCCCCCACGATTGGGTTTCGTACCAGACCGACAAACTTTCGCTATATGCCCCTTTTTCCCACACTGTCGGCATATTTTATCACGAAACCAACAATTACTTTGGTCGTGGGTGGTTTTGCCACAACGGTAGCATTTACCTTTGTGAAATGTCACCTCATGGGTGTCATAGCCGGTTGTGTTATGTCGTATTTGAGCAGCACCCTGTGCTGCTGCTTCGTGGAACAATGCTATTTCAATCGCCTGATCTAGGCTGAGCTGTTTCTTGGCTAGCAACCGTTTACGTGTATTCTCATTTAACATGCCACAGACTAATCTGTCTCTGATCGCGTCCGCCAATATGGCTCCAAACTGGCAATGTTTGGACAACCTTCTGAGCTCAGCTAAATAGGCTGCCTGCGACTCATCATTCCTTTGGTCGCGTCTGTAGAAGCGGTACCTTTCCGCTATAAATGGTGGCTTAGGGTTTAAATGTTCCCTTAACGTATCAACAATTTGGGCGTACGTTTTGTCTGCTGGCTTGTCTGGAGTAAGAAGATTCCTCAACAGACCGTATGTTTTTGCCCCCATAAAATTTAATAAGGTTGCTACCTTTTGGTCATCTTCCACCTTGTTTACTATGCAATAAAGTTCATGCCTTTCGATATAGGCATCCCACTCTTCTGTGTCCTCAATAAATGCTGACAAACAACCTTCTTTAGTCATTTTAAACTTTTGAAGAGAAAAAAAAACTTTTCCCGCTTTCTCCACTAGATGGCGTTTTTCCCGCCTTTTCTCCCTCTGCTGTCAATGACCTCTCTCCAGCGTCATTATTTTTGGCCCTTGCAGCTCCCGTTCCCCGGGAAGGATTTCAGTTTACCTGGCCCTGGGTGGACTTTTGCCCCGTGGCTGGAGCGCCCGTTCAGCCTCTTCTCTCAGCTGCCGCAGCTGCCGCTGGAAACCTCTCTCTCTCGCTCTGTTGCTGCCGCTCCTCCTGAACCCGGAGTGCTGGGCGGCCTCCTTCGGTCGACGCTGGACTCTGCAGGCTGGCTGGTAAGAAGCCTCTCTCCTTCTCTCTCCGTACTGCTACCGTTCCTTTGTTGCACCGTGTACTGATGAGTTCGAACCTTACTCGTCGCCAGTATAAAGTATGTGTCTATACTTAATGCAATAATGGCGAGACAGCTTGGAAGATTCAACGTAGGTCTTTACTTAATACCAACAGGCGGGAAACTGAGGAGAGATCAGTACCCACAGTACTATTTATACCCCTATGGCCAGGAGTGGTACTACGGTATCACTACGCCCTACAAAGTAGTGCTGCCCTGGCCATAGGTTTAAAGTAACATACCTATTACATACACAACAAAATGCACTATATAAATGCATCTTTCTTTCTTTCTTTCTGTGTATTGTATTGTTTTTATCTTGACAGTCCAGTGCTGCAAGAATGGCACTCAGTTGGCGAGCTGTACGTATGAGAGTCATCCTCCTTTTAATTTTAAGTCCATCAATTGGACCCACGGAAATTCAGCTCTTGGATGCTGTTGGAGGCACAGAGTTTGGGCCTCCTATATTGGCGGAGCCTCCTGCGGTAGGAACACCGGTCCTGTACTGCAGTCTGCCATGCTATCTGTGTAAAATCTCCATACAGTTACCCAGAATTAAAGAAAGTCTATAGACCCTTACCGTATCTCTGAATTTTCTCAATGTGCTTCTCATATAATGAAGTGCTGTGAGCTGTAGTGCCTGTAGGTATGTAGTGACCATTTTTGCACACGGGAAGGTCACAATTAAATTATTTTCTTTTAGCGGTATTGATTGAGGTAGAACCGATGGTCAGGGCACTGAGAGCCGTCCCTGCCCTTCAGATACTTCCATCGGATCCTTAATGTCCACTCCAGCCTCAGGAACAGGCAAACAGGGCCTTGTTTAACCATCTGAAAGCTGGCACCTTCGACAATGCAGCACTCCCTCAGTACGGCGCTGGATTGCCAGCCTAGATTACGTTCTCAAATCCTTAAGTGGGGCATGATCCCATAACCTTCTGACTCAGAGAGAAGAGTGTTATCCACTGACATAGCTGGACCACTATATGTGATTTTTTTCCCTGCTCATTTGAGACACACTACCGCCTCCTGCAGGCTACAGCAGTGACTGCACGTACTGCTGTTGGCGATCAAATATATCTTTAATTAACATCTTTAACGGGATTCTGCTCATTAATGCAACAACTAAATGCGTAAAGAGATTAACTTTATTCTCATTAAGGTTTATGATGAGAAATGCAAAGATATTAAATTAAGCTATTTGTAAATACATATTTCTTTATCATTAAGAGAATGGCAATTACCCCGCAGGACCTTTTAAAACAATTTACAAACACTTTGATTATCAGCAGTGAGTAATTGAATTGCCTGGTTTTATTTTCAAATAAAACTCAAGCATTTGGATGAGCTAGACATCGTGTCAATATTTTGTCCGACTCTTGGCTAATTGTCAGGACTGGAAGTGGGTGCACTAATAGCGCTACATTTCTGGATTGCGTCCCAAACACGTCCCCATTTGTGTCACAATCGCACACGGCCGATGCAAAATGGCCTTTGCCACTTTACACGCTTGCCTGCTGAACCTTCCATGGTGCCAATTCCATGGCGCCGATCCATGCAGGTAGGCTGGCAGCACAGAGCGGAATCTCTTGGTTTTAATCTCTGATCCGTGCTGAGCCAGCTGATCCAAGGAGAATTAGGAGGCTCCGATGGGCCCACCTGTCAGTGTGAAGCATCAGCCAGGCTCAGCCGTGATGCCCTCCATGGTGGAATATGCCGCAAGCACTCAAGGGCCGATCCTATGAATGTGTGCTCCCAGCGGGGAGCCTCACCCACTACGAGCATATACCGGGAAATCACGGCTGCGCTCCCCCCCGCAATGCTCTGTATTAAATGCAGTGAAGATGGTGAGGAATATACCAGCAATCTCCTGATGTGCGATTCTGGCAGGCGAGGTTCCCGGGCCTTGGTACGATTGGCCCTTTGATGCCCACACTCGAACTGCAACTACTTGGATGAGGCACTAGAGGTCTGGCTACGCAGCTCTACCTCAGTGAGAGAGAGTACCTTCTAGAGAGGAGGGAGAAAAATTAATTTATCCAAATATATCGGGTTAGATTAAGAGGAGCGGGGGGAGGCTCGTGTGGAGCATAAACGCTGACATAGACCAGATAGTCTGAATGGCCTGTTTCTACACTGTTAATACTATGTCATTCTATGTCCTTTTAAATGCTCCAATTAAACATAGAATTGATAACTAATTCATAGAAAAACATAGAAGACAGGAGCAGGAGTAGGCCATTCGGCCCCTCGAGCCTGCTCCGCCATTTAATGAGATCATGGCTGATCATCCAAACTCAGTGCCCTGTCCCTGCTTTCTCCCCATATCCCTTGATCCCTTTAGCCTCAAGAAATATATCCAACTCCTTCTTGAATATATTTAATGAATTGGCCTCAACTGCCCTGTGTGGCAGAGAATTCCACAGGTTCACCACTCTCTGGGTGAAGAAATTCCTCCTCATCTCAGTCCTAAATGGCTTACCCCTTATCCTTAGACTGTGACCCCTGGTTCTGGACTCCCCCGCCATCGGGAACATCCTTCCTGCATCTAGTCTGGCTAGTCCTGTTAGAATTTTATAAGTTTCAATGAGATACCCTCTCATTCTTCTAAACTCTAGCGAATATAAGCCTAATCGACCCAACCTCTCGTCATACATCATTCCTGCCATCCCAGGTATCAGTCTGGTGAATCTTCGCTGCACCAACTCCATGGCAAGAACATCCTTCCTCAGATAAGGTTGCCAACTCTGGTCGGATGTATTCCAGAAGGTTTCATCCCCTCCAACTGCCCCGCCCAGTCAAACAGCCTCTTTCCCCAGTCACCAATCAATAAAATTGTTCAAAGAAACTAAAACAAACACACAATTAAAAAAAAAAAAATTCTCCTATGATTTTTCTCCTGGATTGCACGCAGATGTGTCCAGGAGATGAATCCTTAATTTCTGGAGACTCCAGGCCAGTTCTGGAGGGGTTGGGAACCCTATAACTAATAGCGTTACATTTCTGGATTGCTCCACAGTATCAGCGCGCACAGCATCATCACGCTACACGTACAGCTAGGAGTGCAAGGAAAAGAAGGTAGTCTGGAGTTAATTCACACAGCAGATATTGTAGGGTGTTCTCGGGAGAAAAAACTGTCATGCACAGACCTGCCGATCACTAAACCCTCTCAGTGTTAGAACTTGACATCAATTGTGCAATTTGCCTGAGTGTGATTGACAGCGGAGATAACACCATCTCTGTCCTTTTGTCCCAATTAGCAAACTCTAAAGGAAACCATAATTATATATAGACCAGGAACAATCCTGGCTTCACCAACAGCTTTCAGCATTAGAGAAAAACAAAACAATAGGAAAAATAAAATAAAACAGCTGGGTGGCCAAGTCGGTTAAAAAAGCAACGGCTAAAATGTAAAAATGAATAGGTTGCTGCAATCCCGATTCCCACCCAGCGAGTTCTGAATCTTGGCTGGGTTGTTGAGGGGAGGGAGGAGATACTGACAGGAGGTCTATTAGCCCTCCGTAAAGAGAAGGAATATTGCCACCCATTGGAGTTTAGAAGAATGAGAGGTGATCTCATTGAAACTTATAAAATTGTGACAGGACTGGACAGACTAGATGCAGGAAGGATGTTCCCGATGGGGACACAGTCTAAGGATAAGGGGTAGGCCATTTAGGACAGAAATGAGGAAGAATTTCTTCACCCAGAGAGTGGTGAACCTGTGGAACTCTCTACCACAGAAGGCGGTGGAGGCCAGTTCATTAAATATATTCAAGAAGGAGTTGGATATATTTCTTAAGGCCAAAGGGATCAAGGGGTATGGGGAGAAAGCAGGGACCGGGAACTGAATTTGGATGATCAGCCATGATCGCATTGAATGGCGGAGCAGGCTCGAGGGGCCGAATGGCCTACTCCTGCTCCTATCTTTTATATTGCAGAATTGCCCCTATTAGCAGCGGTCTGACAAGATGGTGGGTCTGCGGGAACTCCAAGTTCACCCAAGTGGGGCGGATTCAGAGGCAACAATGGAGCCATGACACATGCCCAAAATTAGCACCAATTGTTGAACATGACTTTTTCTTCTGTCAGTGGGCATTCCCTATTGTCAATGTTCCCCTCTTCAACCCTGAGCTGAGCTTCACACCCCATAATTCTCTTCAACACAAAGGCTGCTGACTACCATCACTCTTCTTCTTAGGCAGTCCCTCGGAGCCGAGGATGACTTGCTTCCACATTAAAAATGAGTTCTCGGGTGACTGATGAGTCCAATGCGGGACCTACAGTCTCTGTTACAGGTGGGGCAGGCGGTGGTTGAAGGGGTGGGTGGGTGAGGTGCTTGGGTTGACGTGCGCTCCTTGCGCTGCCTGCGCTTGGCTTCCGCTTGCTCCCAGCGAAGAGACTCGAGGTGTTCGGCGCCTTCCCGGATGCTTCTCCTCCACTTTGTGCGGTCTTGGGCCAGGGATTCCCAGGTGTCGGTGGGGATGTTGCACTTTTTCAAGGAGGCTTTGAGGGTGTCCTTGAAGCGTTTCCTCTACCCACCTGGGGCTCTCTTGCCGCGCCGGAGCTCCGAGTAGAGCGCTTGTTTTGGGAGTCTCGTACCGGGCTTGCGGACAATGTGACCAATGTGGGTGAGATGCCCTCCTGATGATGGGCTTTTTTAAGATGGTTCCTATGGAGCTGGGTTTATTTTCAAGAGTGACGTACTACACATCAGAATAGGCCATATTTTTAAACCAAGTAGAGTGAGTGCCACTGCTAATGCGTGACACTTGAGAGGCCTGCGATGGATCGGGGCCGAGGAGCAGGTCTCCTCACTGCCTGACTGATGGAGGGTGGCGAGGAGCTCGTCACTGTCCAAAGCCAAAACAGGAAGCAGTGCAGGGGCTGAGGTCGTGGCTTCAGTTCTGAGGTTGGCTCATGAACAGACATTGAAAACCTCAATAATTAATTTCTCCACAATGAGATGCTGAAACTATACAAGACAAATTTTCGGTGTCTGATTTACAGCCCAGTTGAAAATCAGACTATCCAGTTCAAAATGGACAGGTGATGACCCCAACAGCGAACAAGGGATTACAGAGTAGGCTTGCCAACTCTGGTTGGGCCTATTCCTGGAGGTTGCATCACATGACTTCCCACCTCCAACTGTCCCATCTGGTCAAACAGCCTTTTGCCCATCTCCAGTATTTTGATAACTAATAAATGAAAGCGTTCAATGAAAAAAAGAATTTTTTTTTAACGTCCCCATGATTTTTCTCCCGGGTTGCTCGCAGGTGTGACCAGGAGACTCCAGGACAATCCTCGAGGGCTGGCGCTGCAGATTGCAGATGGTGGCGAGGAACCTCAACAGGGGACCAAATATATATCACGGGGTAACTTGGATGATGTCAGGCCACTGACCTGAAACATTGGGGGTAATTTTAACACCCCCCCCCTCCCCCATGACGGGTGGGAGAGGGTGACGGAGGGGTGTTAAATTTGAAAAAATGGGAAACCCGACCCCAACTCGCCGTGGACGCGCCTGGTTCTGGTTTTACCCGGTGGGTTTGGGGCCAGACGAGTAACTCGCTCTGGAGAGGCGGGTCCGTAATTGTAACATTTAAATGAGGCTCCGCGCCTCAGATTATGTCATCAATTTGAATTTAACGGCTGCAGGCCGGGTTTCCCATAGCTTGGGCAGCCCGACAGCTAAAGGGAGGCGGGAGCTGCTGGTCAGCAGGTAAGTGCTTATCCAGCACTGTTTACGGGCCAGGAGGAGCTAGCGTGCTTCCCACCGTCCCCACGAGCAAACCTGCCACAATCTCTCCCTCCCTGTCTACCCCGCAATCTCTCATCCCCCTGCTGACCTCTCCCTCTCTGTCTACCCCGCAATCTCTCATCCCCCTGCTGACCTCTCCCTCTCTGTCTACCCCGCGACCTCTCATCCCCCCGCCGACCTCTCCCTCTCTGTCTACCCCACGATCCCTCATTCCCCTGCCGATCTCTCCCTCTCTGTCTACCCCACGATCCCTCATTCCCCTGCCGATCTCTCCCTCTCTGTCTACCTCGCGATCTCTCATCCCCCCGCCGACCTCTCCCTCTCTGTCTACCCCGCGATCTCTCATCCCCCCGCCGACCTCTCCCTCTCTGTCTACCCCGCGATCTCTCATTCCCCTGCCGATCTCTCCCTCTCTGTCTACCTCGCGATCTCTCATCCCCCCGCCGACCTCTCCCTCTCTGTCTACCCCGCGATCTCTCATCCCCCCGCCGACCTCTCCCTCTCTGTCTACCCCGCGATCTCTCATCCCCCCGCCGACCTCTCCCTCTCTGTCTACCCCGCGATCTCTCATCCCCCCGCCGACCTCTCCCTCTCTGTTTACCTCGCGATCTCTCATCCCCCCGCCGACCTCTCCCTCTCTGTCTACCCCGCGATCTCTCATCCCCCCGCCGACCTCTCCCTCTTTGTCTACCCCGCGATCTCTCATCCCCTGCCAATCTCTCCCTCTCTGTCTACCTCGCGATCTCTCATCCTCCTGCCGATCTCTCCCTCTCTGTCTACCCCGCGATCTTTCATCCCCCCGCTGATCTCTCCCTCTCTGTCTTTCCCGCGATCTCTCATCCCCCCACCGACCTCTCCCTCTCTGTCTACCTCGCTGTTATGTCTGACATTGGTGATAGGTACTCGATTGCCTTGGCCTGAGCACATGGAGTTTGATAGTGCTGTTATCATTGTATTGTGTATAGGTATTCGATTGCTTTTTGCCTGAGAGTGTGTGTGTGGATCAGCCATTAAAAAGCAACATGAACTGAGCTCTGCTTACGTCCTCTGGATTATCTTTGCAAACGCAACATTTGGCGACAAGGATGGCTGAAATCTCTCTTCCACCACCTCCTCCCTTCCTTGCACTACCAGGTGAGCCCCCGATCCCATGGGTTCGCTGGTTACAGTCCTTTGAAACCTACCTCATTGCTCTTGGACTAGAAACTGTGAGTACGGCTCGGAAAAAGGCACTGTTATCCCATTGCTTGGGAGCGGAGGGCCAGCGTGTTCTTGGGACATTATGCACAGCAGACTCAATTCAAACGTATGATGTGGTTGTGGCTCTGTTAAGCACACACTTCTCTGCCCCACAAAGTGCCCTCCTGCAGCGATTCATTTTTAGACAGCGTCACCAACTTCCCGGCGAGTCGGTGCATCAATACGTGGCTAATTTGAGGGGGTTAACTAGCTCGTGCAAGTTCGGTGCGCTACAAGACGAGATGGTGCGTGATCAACTAATAGAGCACACCAACAACGTGAGAGTGCGTGAAAGACTGTTACTTGAGTCAGACGATCTGTCGTTGTCACAGGCAGTTAACATTGCCTTTCAAGTGGAGTCTGCAGCCGAATGTGCAGTGAAACTAGCACACACACCCAGTGACGGCGCCCTCGGCCCCGACAGCCCTGACACTGTAATGCTCGCGCAACGGCAGCAATGCGCGCTACCGCGGCAACAGTGTGGAAACTGTGGATCTCGTTCACATGCTACCAGAGCGCAGAATTGCCCCGCGCATGGCCAAGCCTGTCGCAATTGTGGAAAACAAAATCACTTTGCCAAGGTCTGCCGCTCTGCCCCTGTTGCTACAGATGAACACTCTCAGTCCTCAGGCAGTTGGCCTATAATTCACAACGTGAGCTCTGGGCCAGTAGTGGCTTTCAAGTCATGCACAATTAACCTGAATGATGTGTGCATCCCTCTGTTATTGGATACCGGTGCCAGCGTCTCACTGCTGAATGTGGACACATTCAAATGCTTTTTCAGCTCCCTGCCACTCTCTGCGCCCTCCACTGCCCTTTGCGGGTATGGTAATTCGAAAATTGGACTAGTGGGCTCAGTCAACCTCACTGTACGCTATGGAACAAAAGTTTTGCCAGATTTTTGTTTTCATGTGGCACGCCAAGGAGCTAACCTGATGGGACTGGATCTTTTCACTGACCTGGGTTTTTCTCTCTTGGACACCGGCGGGTCTGCGATTCTGCACGTCGCCTCACTGTGGCGCCAAACATGGCCAGCACTCTTCGAGGGTCTGGGCTGCCTGACTGCCTTCACCCACCAGCCCATGGTTGACTCCACCGTTACCCCTGTCATTCAGCCACTGCCCCGCATCCCGCTTGCTCTCCGTGACGGGGTCACAGCTGAACTAAAGCAGCTTTTGGAAGCTGGCATCATTGAACCAGTTGATGCCTCCCCATGGGTCTCCAACCTGGTGGTCGCAACGAAAAAGTCAGGTGGTCTACGCGTCTGTGTCGATCTTCGAGCAGTGAATAAGGCCGTAATCCCTGACAAATATCCACTGCCCACGTCAGAGGAACTCACAGCGCAGTTCTATGGTTCCATCCTGTTCTCGAAACTGGACCTTCGACAGGGCTATCTACAGGTTCCCCTCCACCCCAGCAGCAGGGACCTCACTGCTTTTGTGACACATGCTGGCGTCTTTCGGTACACCAGGATGCCATTTGGACTTAGCTCTGCACCCAGCTGCTTCCAAAAGGCGATGTCCTCTGTGCTCGCGGGCATTCCTGGGGTGGCCATCTACCTGGATGACATCGTCGTGCATGGGCCCTCGACCTCCAGTCACGACGAACGCCTTCACAGAGTTTTCACGGCTCTAGCAAAACACAAGCTCACACTGAATGGCGAAAAGTGTGTCTTTGCTGTTTCAGAGATCGAATTTGTGGGGTTTTGGTTGTCGGCTGACGGTATATCCCCACTCCAGTCAAATGTGGAATGCCATTCACAGCATCCCAGAACCCAGCTCTGCAGCACAGGTTGCCTCCTTCCTTGGCATGACTGGGTACTACCTGAAGTTTTTGCCCCAGTACTCAGCCACTACAGCCCCACTGCGCCAGCTCCTGCGAAAGGATGAGCCCTGGGTGTGGTCACAAGCCTGTACGGAAGCTGTTCGCCTCCTCAAATCGCAGCTCACGTCGCCTCCAGTGTTGGCTCACTTTGACGTCGCCAGCCCCACCCTCGTCACCTGCGACGCGTCCGCTGCAGCTGTGGGGGCAGTGTTATCGCAGATACAGAATGGAGTGGAGAAACCAATCGCCTTTGCCTCCCGAGCCCTTAGCCCCACCGAACAGAAGTACTCAGTAGGCGAGCGTGAGGCGCTGGCGTGCGTCTGGGCATGTGAGCGGTGGCACCTGTACACGTATGGCCGTGCCTTCACCCTGCGAACCGATCACCAGGCTCTCACTGCCCTGCTGTCGACATCCGGCACGGGCCACAGACCACTGCGTCTACACTGCTGGTCTGACCGCCTCCGCCAATACAATTTCAGTCTCCAGTTCACACCAGGACGTGACAATGTTGTTGCCGATCTGCTCTCCCGCACTGTCTCTGCCCCAGCCCCACTCGTCGGGTCTGACCATGTGGAACAGGATATCGTCCAGATGCTGCACACGCCTCTCCAAACCACAGTCTCTCTCCAGGAGCTCAAAGAGGCCTCTGAACAGGATCCGGCCCTCTCCCAGCTGTGCACCTTCATCAGAGATGGCTGACCTCGCAAGGCGCCTGAGGAACTGTCTGCCTACTCCAGAGTTAAAGAGGAGCTCTCCTGCTGGAATGACTCCTGTGTTGCACGTGGGCTCTGCACTGTGGTCCCAAGTGCCCTTCGTGCGCGTGTTTTATCCATGGCGCATGAGGACCACTTGGGCATAGTGAAGCTCAAACAACGATGCCGAGACCTAGTGTGGTGGCCGGGTATCGACAGGGAAATCGAGGCCCTGGTCAAGGACTGTGCAGCCTGCCTTGTAAGTGGCAAGACTGGCCACCAAGCTCCTCCACCCCTGCAACCCCTTGCCTGGCCCTCTCAGCCCTGGGAGCACCTGCAGCTGGACGTCTGCGGGGAGATCCATGGTGTCCCCCACCATCAACGGTTCCTAGTGGTGACCTATGACCGGCACTCAAAATGGCCAGAGGTCACTGCCATGGGCTCCATCACCTCTCGGGTCATCATTGATATCCTTGAGTCCCTCTTCTCCCACTGGGGGCATCCAAAGGCCATCACCACAGACAATGGCCCCCAAATGGTCTCTTCGGAACTCTCCTCTTACCTTGAGAGCAAGGGCATCCATCACATTCGCACAGCGTACTACCACCCCGAGTCAAATGGGGGGGTGGAGCGTTTTAACCAGACACTGAAAAATGGCCTCAGAGCACACCTATCCCAGGGGTGTGCGTTTGACAAGGCACTCCTCCACACACTGCTGCACTACAGAGCCTCCCAGCATTCCACTACAGGGGTCTCACCCGCATCCCTCATGCTAGGCCGTGAGCTCATGCTGCCCCTTGGCAGGTTCCGCCCCTCGCTAGCTCAGAGCCCTGCTCCACCGGCTCAAGCCACAGTCGCTAGACAGCAGGAGAAGATGAAACTCCGCTTCGACCAGTCGAAGAGGGCCAAGGCGCCCAACATCTCAGTCTCCGATTGGGTCAGAGTCCGCAGGCCTCACCGCAACAATAAGATGGCGTCATTCTGGTCCTCCCCTCTCCAAATCAGCCGCCAACTTGGACCAGCCACTTTCTGCCTCACTGACGGCTCTCGGTGGCATGCCAGCCGCCTTCGGAAGGTGCCAGCACCCCCTGATGCGGGATTATATGGACCTAATCCCCAAGCCTTACCCCCAGAGTGGCGGGATGCACATGTGGCTCAGCCAGCCAACCCTCAAGCAGATATTGTGCCTCAGCCTGCTCCTCACCAGTCCCCACTTCGGCCTGCTCTTCACCAGTCCGCACCTCGGCCTGTTCGTACACTTTCTCGCCCTGGCCACCTACAGGACTTTATCACTACATTTCATGTTTGAAATTCTGTGAGGGGGGAGGAAATGTTATGTCTGACATTGGTGATAGGTACTCGATTGCCTTGGCCTGAGCACATGGAGTTTGATAGTGCTGTTATCATTGTATTGTGTATAGGTATTTGTTAAGTCTGTGTGTTCTAGTTATTGTTAATAAGAATCACTGCACACAGACCACAAGAATAAATTCAACAGGTCTTTACTAGTCGGAGGTCAGGCTGAACTGCCCAATAAATCATTACACAGCACTTATATACCGGTGTGGTCACCACCGGTATTACAGTATGCAGCAGCCAAGATAAAGTAGTGCATCTCTTAAAATAGTTCTCTTAAAGGTGGAACGGTTACATACACCACAATCCTCCCTTTTTAGCTTAACAGTATATATTCCCCATTTAACATAACATAATAACATATATACACAACTTCATGTAAAAACAGTTCACAGATTCAATCTCTGAGGAGGCCTCCTGATCCGAGACGGATAACGCCTTTCAGGGGTCTCTGGTTCTCGTTGCTGGGGTGACTCATCTAGTTGATCCCCTATGGATAGGACATCATCATCAGGTATATTCACTTCTGAGGTAGATGCTTCAGGTTCACTAACTTCCTCCACGGTTGTCTCTGTCGTAACCATGGGCTCGACCCTTGTTCTCGATCCCACCAGTTGGTCAGCATGACGTCGCATTACATTTTCACCAACATCTACCGTGTACATCAGGGGTCCTTGTCTGGCCCGAATTGTTCCAGATTGCCATTTCTCATTTTTATAGTCCCTGGCTAACACCGGTTGTCCTATTTCAAAACTCCGAGTGGGCTTGTTATTGATATGCTGGAACTGTTTGTTTTCGACTTCCCTCCGCACATTTGGTTTTAACAAGTCCAACCTGGACCGCAACCTCCTGTTATAGAACATCATGGCAGGACTTTGGTTTGTTGTTGCATGGGTGGCGTTTCGATATGCCAGTAGGAAATTGTCCACCTTGTGTTGCAGTGGAATCTGATCTTCGCTCATGGCCTTTATTGCCTTTTTGAACGTCTGTACAAACCTCTCGGCCAGCCCATTCGTAGCTGGATGATATGGGGCAGAGGTATAATGTTTCACCCCATTCTTCTTCAGGAATTTCTGGAATTCCTCTGACATGAACTGTGGTCCGTTGTCTGAACATATTTGCTCTGGCAATCCATTTCTTGCAAATATCGTTCTTAGCACCGCGATCGTCTTCTCCGAGGCAGTGGTAGTCATTTTAATCACTTCTGGCCATTTAGAATGTGCGTCCACCGCAATTAAAAACATGGAATCCATGAATGGACCAGCAAAGTCAATATGTACACGTTGCCATGGGGTTGAAGGCCATTCCCATGGATGCAGCGGTGCAATTGGAGGTGCATTTTGGACTTTTTGGCACCCTGAGCAGCTTTTCGTCAGATCCTCTATCTGTTGGTCGATACCCGGCCACCACACATAAGCCCTAGCAAGGCTTTTCATCTTGACTCCCCCCAGATGACCTTCATGTAGTTCTTTTAGAACTCTCTCTCTTAACTTAGGAGGGATAATCACCCTTGTTCCATACATCAATGTTCCCTGACAGATGGACAGCTGTTCTCGTCTTGCTGAGAATGCCGGTAACAGTGGATCACCATGGGCTGGCCATCCCTTTACTGTCAATTCGTAGACCCGGGACAGTGTCGGGTCATTCCTAGTCTCCCTTTCAATATTTGCATTGGTGACAGGTAAACATTCGATGATGGTCGAGTGAAATAACTCCACCGGGTCAACCGTCGGTGCCTCCTCCTCAGTAGGTAGTGGCAGGCGCAACAGCCCATCAGCATTACCATGCTGCTTTGTACCTTTGAATTCTATCTGATATTGATGTGCCCCTAGGAAAAGGGACCATCTCTGGAGCCTCTGTGCTGTCATCACCGAAACACCCTTCTTAGGGTTAAAAATGGATACCAACGGCTGGTGGTCTGTCAGCAGTGTAAACTTCTGGCCCTGCAGGTAATGATTAAACTTCTTTACTCCCCACACAAGGCTGAGAGCCTCCCTATCTATCTGAGCATAGTTGCGCTCAGCGGAGGTCAACGATCTGGATGCAAATGCGACTGGCCTTTCCAAGCCATTTGGCAACTTGTGTGAGAGTACTGCTCCAATACCACAAGGAGAAGCATCACAAGCTAAACGAATAGGTAGCGTTGGGTTGAAGTGAGCCAACACTTCCTCTGAGGTGATCAATGCCTTGCTTTTGCGAAAGGCCTTCTTACAGTCCTCGCTCCACTTCCATGGTACTTCTTTCTGCAACAGAGCGTTCAGCGGGTGCAGCACCGTGGATCGATTTGGCAGAAACTTATGGTAATAGTTAATCAACCCTAGGAACGACCTCAACTGGGATACATTTTCCGGAGCGGGAGCCTTCACAACAGCTTTGATCTTGTCAGGTGACTTGTGCAGCCCCTCCTGGTCAATGACATGATCACAGTACGAGATCCGTTTCTGAAAGAACTCACACTTCTGGCGATTAACTCGAAGTCCATATTCCTTCAATCTGGTGAGCACCAGTTTCAAATTTGCAAGGCGTTCCTCATCGTCATCTCCTGTAATCAGGATATCGTCCAAGTAACATTGAGTGCTTGGAATTCCCTGTAATACCTGCTCCATGGCCCTCTGCCAAATTGCTGGAGCCGAAGCCACTCCAAAAACCAGTCTATTATATCGATACAAGCCTCTGTGCGTGTTGATTGTGAGATACTGGCGCGACTCTTCCTCAACTTCCATCTGTAAGTAGGCTTGCGCCAGGTCTATCTTGGTGAAGTGTTTCCCGCCAGACAATGAAGCAAAGATATCCTCAATCCGCGGAAGCGGATATTGCACCGTGTGAAGCACCGGATTAACCGTGATCTTGAAGTCTCCACAGATGCGGACCTTCCCCGGTTCCCCTGGCTTGTTACTCGATGAACGCTTCATGACGGGAACAATGGGCGTGGCCCACTCACTCCAGTCCACCTTAGACAGTACTCCTGAATGTTCTAGCCCTTCCAGCTCAGCTTCCACAGCAGGTCGTATCGCATAAGGTACCGGTCTGGCTTTGAAAAATTTTGGGTTTGCATGTTCTGCAATCTTGATTTTTGCCGTAATTCCTCTCAGTGTTCCCAGTCTCTGTTGGAACACCTCTTTAGCCTCATCCAATATTCTGGACAATCGTTCAGGTTTGACATCTTTTTTTCCGGAATCTACCGTTATTGCTTTTAGGGAGTGCCAGTCCATATTTATTTTCCTGATCCACTCCCGTCCCAGAAGTGGTGGACCTCCCTCAGGTAGTACATATAAGTCCATTCCTTGGTGTTCTTTGCCCTTGTGTACCACCTTGACTTTTATCTTTCCGATGGGGTATACTCTTTGCCCCGTGTATGTCTGCAATACTATCTCCGTATCCCGTAGGGGAATATGTGTGAATAACCTTTTGTAATCTTGCTTATTCATGACCGTCAACGCCGATCCGGTGTCCAATCCCATCCTCGTCGCCACTGTTAAGTCTGTGTGTTCTAGTTATTGTTAATAAGAATCACTGCACACAGACCACAAGAATAAATTCAACAGGTCTTTACTAGTCGGAGGTCAGGCTGAACTGCCCAATAAATCATTACACAGCACTTATATACCGGTGTGGTCACCACCGGTATTACAGTATACAGCAGCCAAGATAAAGTAGTGCATCTCTTAAAATAGTTCTCTTAAAGGTGGAACGGTTACATACACCACAATATTCGATTGCTTTTTGCCTGAGAGTGTGTGTGTGGATCAGCCATTAAAAAGCAACATGAACTGAGCTCTGCTTACGTCCTCTGGATTATCTTTGCAAACGCAACACTCACGATCTCTCATCCCCCCGCCGATCTCTCCCTCTCTGTCTACCCCGCGATCTCTCATCCCCCGCCGATCTCTCCTTCTCTGTCTTCCCCGCGATCTCTATCCCCCGTGGCCTCTCTGCCCCCCCATGATCTCTCTTCCGTCTCGCGATCTCGCTCCCCCTCTAACTCTCTTCCCCCGCTATCTCTCCCCCCGTGATCTCTCGTCCCTCCCGCAATCTCTCTCCCCCAGCAATCTCTCTCCCCCGCGACCTCTCTCCCCCCCGCGATCTCTCTTCCGTCTCGCAATCTCGCTCCCCCTCTATCTCTCTCCCCCCGCAATCTCTCTCCCCCTGCGATCTCTCTCCCCCTGCGATCTCTCTTCCCCCCCTTGGTCTCTCTTCCGTCTCGCGATCTTGCTCCCCCTCTATCTCTCTTCCCCCACTATCTCTCCCCCTGTGATCTCTCGTCCCTCCGCAATCTCTCCCCTGCGATCTCTCTCCCCCCTGTGATCTCTCTCCCCCGCGATCTCTCTCCCCCCTGTGGTCTCGCTCCCCCGCGATCTCTCTCCCCCCTGCGATCTCTCTCCCCCTGCGATCTCTCGTTCCCCCCGCAATCTCTCTCCCCCCCGCGATCTCTCTCCCCCTCTACCTCTCTTCCCCCTCTATCTCTCTCTCCCCCGCAATCTCTCTCCCCCCGCAATCTCTCGTCCCCCCATAATCTCTCTCCCCCCCGCGGTCTCACTCCCCCCGCGATCTCTCTCCCCCCGCGATCTCTCGTCCCCCCACGATCTCACTCCCCCTGCGATCTCTCTCCCCCCCGCGGTCTCACTCCCCCCGCGATCTCACTCCCCCAGCGATCTCTCTCCCCCCGCGATCTCTCGTCCCCCCACGATCTCACTCCCCCTGCGATCTCTCTCCCCCCCGCGGTCTCACTCCCCCCGCGATCTCACTCCCTCCGCGATCTCCCTCCCCCCCGCAATCTCTCTCCCCCCATAATCTCTCATCCCCCCCACGATCTCTCTTCCATCTCCCGATCTCGCTCCCCTCTATCTCTCTTCCCCCAATATCTCTCCCCCCGTGATCTTCTTCTCCCACACTCCCTCTCTCCCTCCCTCCCTCCTTTCCGTCGTGCTCCAAGCCCCACCGGCCCTGGTCTGCCTACAGAATGCTGATAAAAATGATCAAACACAGGCGAACACTATTGCTGGGAAATCCTGCAATGTTACAGGTGCCTCTTTCATGGTGTTTAATGGAGCTCTGAAAACCACTTTGGGGTTTATCGCTAAATCTAGAAGATGGGCTTTTCGTGCAAATTACCCCAGAAACCATGGACAGCTGAAGGAAAAAAATAAACTTTCAAATAATTTAATGGCCAATATCTGTCAAGTTAATTCAAACATGTTCCAGCTGAAAGTTGGAGATAGGCTGTGTAATAACTCAAAGGTAAACGGGTACAGCAGTACTTAGAATCTTTTAAATTAAATGTAATCATTTTAAAAAAACTAACCAGATATGTTGTAAATGAGGAAGGTGGCTCATAACTAGTTGAAAACAACTCAGCCTCAAATGGAATTTGAGTCATCGTGCGCAGATTCGATAATTATCCTTTAACCCTTCCTAAACGCTGTGTGGCTAAAGAGGGATGAATCAGAAAGGAAGGGCAACAAGCCCTACCTTTCTAAAGACTCGCACACAACAGTTTACTTTGTCAATTGAAACTTGTGAATAAAAAATGGTGCAACGCAGTCAGAATTTTGGTGCTAGTTCAAGGTGAGTGGGCGATTGAAAGATGTTTCAGGGCTGCTAAGTTTGTTAAATCGGGAAGAAAAGTGAGGAACACGGGCACATGCTCACGCACATCTTCACACAATATCCGATGGTGGTTTGGAATGCCGCAGAGTTTAAAAACCCCTTCAAGCAGCGCACTTCATGTGTATGAAGTGGCTAAATCCTGCTTCAGATGGCACTACCTCCGTGGAGCGAATAGAGCTGTGCATGAGGCCAAGCAGTCAACTGTCATTTGGAAAATGTTGGCAATTACTTACAGTTGTGGCCTCCTTCAGGCCAGTAAAGCACAAAATAATGGGGACCACTCTGGCAACAATTTTGGTAAAACAAAATGGAACCTGCCCACAGGTGTTGCTTTTGATTAGTCAGACATCCTACTTGAGCTATGATCCGTTCAGTAAGTCATAACAGGAATGAGAGCTCAATCATATTCTGCCTTGTCATAGTTCATCTGATATTCCTATCTGAGGATCTGACCCTGTAAAAGAATTCATTATGTTCCTTAATGACCCCCGGTCCTCTCGACCTGCCTTGTCGTACAGGCTTACCCACCTGACGTCCAGCCAGCCTTCAACCTGTCCGGCGGGCGGGCGAGCAGGTGAGAAACAGAGAAAATAAATTCTAATGAGGTCCCGCCGTTACATTCTGCAGGACCTCCACGTTCCTTATTGAAACATATAAGATACTCAGGGGGCTCGACAAGGTAGACGCAGAGAGGATGTTTCCCCTCATGGGGAAATCTAGAACTCAGGGGCACAGTTTCAGAATAAAGGGTCGCCCTTTTAGAACTGAGATGAGGAGGAATTTCTTCTGAGGGTCGTAAATCTGTGGAATTCTCTGCCCCAGAGAGCCGTGGAGGCTGGGTCATTAAATACATTTAAGGTGGAGATAGACAGATTTTTGCAAGATAAGGGAGTGAAGGGTTATGGGGAGCGGGCGGGGAAGTGGCTTTGAGCCCAAGATCAGCCATGATCTGATTGAATGGCGGAGCAGGCTCGAGGGGCCAAGTGGCCTATTCCTGCTCCTATTTCTTATGTTCTTATGTTCCTCGCATTTCCTGGTTTCCTGGCCGTTGACAGACTCCCTCTCCGCCTCCCCGTAAATACTGGGGCCGTTAGCTTTGTTTCTCTCTTCACAGGTGCTGCCCGACCTGACCTGGCTGCTTCCAGCATTTCCTCTTTTTATTCCAGATTTCCAGCATCTGCAGTATTTAGCTTTTGTATCAAAAATATATAATGTGTTTTTAAGAAAACACACAATTTCCGTCAAAGCCGCTTTAAGTGGTTTAATTAACATTAGTGACTCCGGCTTATTCATCCTATCTGTCACTAATCTGCTTAAATAAAAGTCATCCTACTCTCATTCCCTGCAAATCCTTAGAGCTAAATATTAAGAGAGTGAGCGTGTGTTGACTTTCTGATGCCCAGCGAGACATAATTCAGCTTTTCCTTCTCTGGCAGGCTGGTGGATCAATGCACTGAAGGCATTGCCCATTGTGGGACTCAGCCAGCCACACAAGGCGGGATGCCTGGGCTGTACTGAGCTTCGCCAGGGCTAGAGTTAGAATGCAGCCCTCTGCTAGGGCAAGGGAAATCAGCCAGGGATTCTCACTCCTCATCACAATCTGGTGATCTCTGCTGGAAAGTATATGTGGACGTCAGTATTAGGATCAGTTATGATGGCCACCATGATGGCACTTATAACACTTGAAGACAATCTGAAGACACTTAAGTGTTGAATTTTCTGAATTTGCACTCCCAGTACGGAGCTCCGCCCACTGGGAGTACTGGCTGGGTATTTCGATGCTGCTCCTCACAATCTTCTATCCAAAATGGTCAGGGAATGGTCAGAGAATGGTCAAGGAATGGTGAGGGAATGGTCAAGGAATGGTCAAGGAATGGTCATAGAATGGTCAGAGAATGGTCAGAGATTGATCAGAGATTGGTCAGAGATTGGTCAGAGATTGGTCAGAGAATGGTCAGAGAATGGCCAGAGAATGGTCAGAGATTGGTCAGAGAATGGTCAGAGATTGGTCAGAGAATGGTCAGAGATTGTTCAGAGATTGGTCAGAGAATGGTCAGAGATTGTTCAGAGATTGGTCAGAGAATGGTCAGAGAATGGTCAGAGATTAGTCAGAGATCAGTCAGAGAATGGTCAGAGATTGGTCAGAGAATGGTCAGAGATTGGTCAGAGAATGGTCAGAGATTGGTCAGAGATTGGTCAGAGATTGGTCAGTGATTGGTCAGAGATTGGTCAGAGAATGGTCAGAGAATGGTCAGAGATTGGTCAGAGACTGCATGCCTATATTCCCGATATGCAGACCTGGTGGTGGAGAATGAAGCTCTGTGCTCTGTATGATTTCATAAAATTGCATCTTTAGTGTCTGGGCTCACACATAAAGAGTGGCGTCATTGGTGAGCTCCTAAGGAAAAAATAAGCACAGCAACCTACACTGCTCTTTCATATTGTGTGTGTGTTTGTGTGTGTGTGTGTGTGTGTGTGTTTGTGTGTTTGCATTTGTGTTTATATATGTGTGTGTTTGTCATTAGTTATACGTGTTAGTGTGTTTGTGAGTGTCTGTATGTGTTTGTATTTTGGTGGCGGGGACCATAATTGCTCAAAGCTGCCATAAAGCTTATATCTGGGCTGTGTAACAACAAAGCAGTTTAATGACATTTGGTGCAAAGCTCTCAAAGGCCTTCATCACCAGTCAGACAACAAATTTATAGCCCACACAGCTAATAAACTTCACACCTTGTTATCTTTCACTAAATTAATCCCTGAAGGATTCAGAATTACAGCAAAGAGTCTTTTAATCAAAAATCATTAGTTGAAGATGTTTAGGTGTCAGTCTGAGCACGGCAGCAGCTAAATACTAATCTCTGTGGTCTTTAAAGAGCCCTAAATGTTTTGTCTCTCGTGCATTTAACCCTGTTTTTTCACGCATTCTTTCACGATAAACTGCTTTGCTAACCTGACAATAGAACTTTTGTGGTATTCTTTCTGACAGAAGTCAGGAGGGGAGATTTAATCGAGGTGTTCAAAATCATGAAGGCTTTTGATAGAGTAAATAAGGAGAAACTGTTTCCACTGGCAGGAGGGTTGACACAGATTTAAGATAATTGGCAAAAGAACCAGAGGGGAAACGAGGAGTTGCTATGATCTGGAATGTCCTGCCTCAAAGGATGGTGGAAGCAGACTCAACAGCAGCTTTCAAAAGGGAATTTGATATATAATTGAAAAGGAAAAAATTGCAGGGCTATGGGGAAAGAGCAGGGGACGTGAGAATAATTGGATCGCTCTTTCAAAGAGCCGGCACAGGCACAATGGGATGAATGGCCTCCTTCTGTGCTGTATCATTCTATGATTCCTTAAGAAGTCCATTGACTATGAAGAACGTAAATCACGTACCTCTGATGATGACCTGGAGCTGGAGTTTTGTGGGTGTTTAGTTCCGCTGCCACAGTAGGTGCAAAACATAAGCCGCCGTCCCTATCTGACCTCCAAGAGGCTTTTTGCCCAGGAAACTGCAACCTAAATCTGGGAATGTAGAACTCGCAGGTCACAGGTCTCCGCTCGAGTGCTGTCCTTTTGCTGCTTAGAAACATAAAATCAGCTGGGGGAGAAGGAACTTGGAAGGAAGGGGGTCTGCCGGGCTGATTTCTCTATGTCTGTCATTAGTGTCTCTCTGAAGTAAGTGAAGATACCACCTGATGTGGGATTGAGTCATACGGTCCAGGAACATCTCAGCTTTGATCCTCTGCCTGTGTTGAGTTAACTGATCAGCGGACATTGAGCAGGTTATAGGAAGGGGGATAGAGTCAGCAAGGGTTCCTGATCTTGATGATTATTCAGTGACCCCTCCTGGGAAAGTGTGTTGTATATGAGGACATGATTGGACCTGTCTATGATTCCCTCCATGCTGAATATCTTGCCAACGCCCACTGCCTAGGCGCTCACATGGGCAAGGTGTCAGAAGGGAGGTTGGGCTTCTGCCCATATAACCGTATCCCAGCAAGAATCAGCAGAGTCAGGGTACGATAACCATCCAATTATTAAAATTGTTGCACTTGGGAAATAAAGATTTGCCGAACATTTTTTCATGAAAGATGGTGATCCCTTTAATTTGGAGCAACAGGATTTCCATCCCCTGGCAGCCTGACCCCATTTCACAGGCAGCCCGCAGTCTGGTGACAGATGTGATAGCCTCAGTGTCACATCTGTCGCTCCAACTGATTTGGAGAAGAGCAGGCCAGCTGAACAAAAGATATACAAGTATCGTTCTGAGGGACCAGGGTAAAAGATTAAGACAGTGTGTTGTTTCTGTAAATGGTATATTTTTTGATATTTGACACCTGTGATGAGATTTCAACACTCTCCTGGCTGGACTCCACTTTCCACCCTCTGTAAACCTGAGCTCATCCCAAACTCGGCTGCCCGTGTCCTAACTCGCACCACGTTCCGTTCATCCATCACCCCTGTGCTCGCTGACCGACAGTGGCTCCCGGTCCGGCAATGCCTCAGTTTATAAATTCTCATCCTTGTTTTCAAATCCCTCCATGGCCTCATCCCCTCTCTATCTCTGTAACCTCCTCCAGCCCTACAACCCTCCGAGATATCTGCACTCCTCCAATTCTGGCCTCGTGCGCATCCAAGATTTTCATCGCTCCACCATTGACGGCCGTGCCTTCCGCTGCCTGGGCCCTAAGCTCTGGAATTCCCTCCACAAACCTTTCCACCTCTCTACCTCTCTCTCCTTCTTTAAGACGCTCCTTAAAACCTCTGTCTTTGACCAAGCTTTTGGTCATCTGTCCTAATCTGTCCTCGTTTATTGCGAGGGGAATTAAATACAAAAGTAGGGAGGTTATGCTTCAGTTATACAGGGCATTGGTGAGACCACATCTGGAGTATTGTGTACAGTATTGGTCTCCTTATTTAAAGAAGGATGTAAATGTGCTGGAAGCAGTTCAGAGAAGGTTTACTAGACTAATACCTGGAACGGGCGGGTTGTCTTATGAGGAAAGGTCGGACAGGCTAGGCTTGTATCCGCTAGAGTTTAGAAGAGTAAGAGGTGACTTGATTGAAACATGTAAGATTCTGAGGGGTCTGGACAGGGTGGATGCGGAGAGGATGTTTCCTCTTGTGGGAGAATCTAGAACTAGGGGTCACTGTTTAAAAATAAGGGGTTGCCCATTTAAGACAGAGATGCAGAGAATTTTTTTCTCACAGAGGGTCGTGAGTCTTTCGAACTCTCTTCCTCAGAGGGCGGTGGAAGCAGAGTCTTTGAATATTTTTAAGGAAGAGGTAGATAGATTCTTGGTAAGCAAGGGGATGAAAAGTTATCAGGGGTAGGTGGGAATGTGGAGTAATCAGATCAGCCATGATCTTATTGAATGGCGGAGCAGGCTCGAGGGGCCGAGTGGCCTACTCCTGCTCCTAATTCGTATGTTCATACGTATGTTCGTATGTCGGTAATATCTCCTTATGTGGCTCGGTGTCTGGTTTTGTTGCTGTTGATTCACCCACCTGCAGCAGCCTGAGCTGAAACCACCTCCAGCAGACACTTGTTTTTTCCCCCCCAATTTTCTCCCCTCCTCTGCTGAAGGCTGGGGGTACAAGTTCCACAGGCACCAAGTGGCCATTCCTCCTGTGATCTTTGGCGGTGAGGGTCGGCAGGCTGTTCGACTGTGGAGAATGGTACAGCTGAGCCCAATTCCATTCTCACCCAGCAACCACACACGTTGACAGTCCAGCGGGAGTCACTGGACAGCGATCAGGAGCTGGAATCCTGGCTGACGTTTTATCCCTCCTCCCTAGCCTAGGGTGCTGAGGAAAATTAGAGGTCTCCACGGAGATCTTTCATTTGCCTCATAGTACCATGTCATAAGAACATAAGAAATAGGAGCAGGAGTAGGCCATTTGGCCCCTCGAGCCTGCTCCGCCATTCAATAAGATCATGGCTGATCTTCGACCTCGTCTCCACTTTCCTGCATGATCCCCATATCCCTTGATTCCCTTAATATTCAAAAATCTATCGATCTCAGTCTTGAATATACTCAACGACTGAGCCTCCACAGTCCTCTGGGGTAGAGAATTCCAAAGATTCACTGCCCTCTGAGTGAAGAAATTTCTCCTCATCTCAGTCCCAAATGGCCGACCCCTTATTCCGAGACTGTGACCCCTGGTTCTAGACTCTCCAGCCAGGGGCAACATCCTCCTTGTATCTACCCTGTCAAGCCCTGTAAGAATTTTGTATGTTTCAATGAGATCACGTCTCATTCTTCTAAACGCTAGAGAATATAGGCCTAGTCTACTCAATATCTCTTCATAGGACAATTCCCCCATCCCAGGAACCAGTTATGTGGTGAATTACCCAAAAGCCATTCACCAATATTCTATTTTCCTCTGTCAGCAAACCATGGCGGGAGAGCGATATCACCAAGTCTAGGGCCAACTCAGACATTGGGCAATCTGTAATGATGGCCTCCACACAATTTCCTTCCTTTTGTGTGCGACCTATTGGGTACAAACTGCCTTTACTCCCACTGCAATAGAGTCATGCTCTGTGCTTTTGGAGTCACTATTATTTCTTGAAGTCTTCTTGTCCATTCTTGGAAACGCAACATGAAATGGGCGTGAGGGGGAAGAAAATTTCACACACCGATTCTCCCGCTTCTGGAACTCTCTCTCAGGAAGTGTCACACCTGGAACTCTCTCTCAGGCAGTGTCACACCTGGAAATCTCAGGCAGTGTCACACCTGGAACTCTCTCTCAGACAGTGTCATCACCTCGAACTCTCTCTCAGACAGTGTCACACCTGGAACTCTCTCTCAGACAGTGTCACACCTGGAACTCTCTCTCAGGCAGTGTCACACCTGGAACTCTCTCTCAGGCAGTGTCACACCTGCAACTCTCTCTCAGACAGTGTCACACCTGGAACTCTCTCTCAGGCAGTGTCACACCTGGAACTCACTCTCAGACAGTGTCACACCTGGAACTCACTCTCAGACAGTGTCACACCTGGAACTCACTCTCAGACAGTGTCACACCTGGAACTCTCTCTCAGGCAGTGTCACACCTGGAACTCACTCTCAGACAGTGTCACACCTGGAACTCTCTCTCAGACAGTGTCACACCTGGAACTCACTCTCAGACAGTGTCACACCTGCAACTCTCTCTCAGACAGTGTCACACCTGGAACTCACTCTCAGACAGTGTCACACCTGGAACTCACTCTCAGACAGTGTCACACCTGGAACTCTCTCTCAGACAGTGTCACACCTGGAACTCACTCTCAGACAGTGTCACACCTGGAACTCTCTCTCAGACAGTGTCACACCTGGAACTCTCTCTCAGACAGTGTCACACCTCGATCGCTCTCTCAGACAATGTCACACCTGGAACTCTCTCTCAGGCAGTGTCACACCTGGAACTCTCTCTCAGACAGTGTCACACCTGGAACTCTCTCTCAGACAGTGTCACACCTGGAGCTCTCTCTCAGACACTGTCACACCTGGAACTCTCTCTCAGACAGTGTCACACCTGGAACTCTCTCTCAGGCAGTGTCACACCTGGAACTCTCTCTCAGACAGTGTCACACCTGGAACTCTCTCTCAGACAGTGTCACACCTGGAACTCTCTCTCAGACAGTGTCACACCTGGAACTCTCTCTCAGACAGTGTCACACCTGGAACTCTCTCTCAGACAGTGTCACACCTGGAACTCTCTCTCAGACAGTGTCACACCTGGAACTCTCTCTCAGACAGTGTCACACCTGGAACTCTCTCTCAGGCAGTGTCACACCTGGAACTCTCTCTCAGACAGTGTCACACCTGGAACTCTCTCTCAGACAGTGTCACACCTGGAACTCTCTCTCAGACAGTATCACACCTGGAACTCTCTCTCAGGCAGTGTCACACCTGGAACTCTCTCTCAGACAGTGTCACACCTGGAACTCTCTCTCAGACAGTGTCACACCTGGAACTCTCTCTCAGGCAGTGTCACACCTGGAACTCTCTCTCAGACAGTGTCACACCTGGAACTCTCTCTCAGGCAGTGTCACACCTGGAACTCTCTCTCAGACAGTGTCACACCTGGAACTCTCTCTCAGACAGTGTCACACCTGGAACTCTCTCTCAGACAGTGTCATCACCTGGAACTCTCTCTCAGACAGTGTCACACCTGCAACTCTCTCTCAGACAGTGTCACACCTGGAACTCTCTCTCAGGCAGTGTCACACCTGGAACTCTCTCTCAGACAGTGTCACACCTGGAACTCTCTCTCAGACAGTGTCACACCTGGAACTCTCTCCCAGACAGTGTCACACCTGGAACTCTCTCCCAGACAGTGTCACACCTGGAACTCTCTCTCACACAGTGTCACACCTGGAACTCTCTCTCAGGCAGTGTCACACCTGGAACTCTCTCCCAGACAGTGTCACACCTGGAACTCTCTCTCAGACAGTGTCACACCTGGAACTCTCTCTCAGACAGTGTCATCACCTGGAACTCTCTCTCAGACAGTGTCATTACCTGGAACTCTCTCTCAGACAGTGTCACACCTGGAACTCTCTCTCACACAGTGTCACACCTGGAACTCTCTCTCAGACAGTGTCACACCTGGAACTCTCTCTCAGGCAGTGTCACACCTGGAACTCTCTCTCAGACAGTGTCACACCTGGAACTCTCTCTCAGACAGTGTCACACCTGGAACTCCCTCTCAGACAGTGTCACACCTGGAACTCTCTCTCAGACAGTGTCACACCTGGAACTCTCTCTCAGACAGTGTCACACCTGGAACTCTCTCTCAGACAGTGTCACACCTGGAACTCTCTCTCAGACAGTGTCACACCTGGAACTCTCTCTCAGGCAGTGTCACACCTGGAACTCTCTCTCAGACAGTGTCACACCTGGAACTCTCTCTCAGACAGTGTCACACCTGGAACTCTCTCTCAGGCAGTGTCACACCTGGAACTCTCTCTCAGACAGTGTCACACCTGGAACTCTCTCTCAGACAGTGTCACACCTGCAACTCTCTCTCAGACAGTGTCACACCTGGAACTCTCTCTCAGGCAGTGTCACACCTGGAACTCTCTCTCAGACAGTGTCACACCTGGAACTCTCTCTCAGACAGTGTCACACCTGGAACTCTCTCTCACACAGTGTCACACCTGGAACTCTCTCTCAGACAGTGTCACACCTGGAACTCTCTCTCAGACAGTGTCACACCTGGAACTCTCTCTCAGACAGTGTCACACCTGGAACTCTCTCTCAGACAGTGTCACACCTGGAACTCTCTCTCAGACAGTGTCACACCTGGAACTCTCTCTCAGACAGTGTCACACCTGGAACTCTCTCTCAGACAGTGTCACACCTGGAACTCTCTCTCAGACACTGTCACACCTGGAACTCTCTCTCAGACAGTGTCACACGTGGAACTCTCTCTCAGACAGTGTCACACCTGGAACTCTCTCTCACACAGTGTCATCACCTGGAACTCTCTCTCAGGCAGTGTCACACCTGGAACTCTCTCCCAGACAGTGTCACACCTGGAACTCTCTCTCAGACAGTGTCACACCTGGAACTCTCTCTCACACAGTGTCATCACCTGGAACTCTCTCTCACACAGTGTCATCACCTGGAACTCTCTCTCAGACAGTGTCATTACCTGGAACTCTCTCTCAGACAGTGTCACACCTGGAACTCTCTCTCACACAGTGTCACACCTGGAACTCTCTCTCACACAGTGTCACACCTGGAACTCTCTCTCAGACAGTGTCACACCTGGAACTCTCTCTCAGACAGTGTCACACCTGGAACTCTCTCTCAGGCAGTGTCACACCTGGAACTCTCTCTCAGACAGTGTCACACCTGGAACTCTCTCTCAGACAGTGTCACACCTGGAACTCTCTCTCAGACAGTGTCACACCTGGAACTCTCTCTCAGACAGTGTCACACCTGGAACTCCCTCTCAGACAGTGTCACACCTGGAACTCTCTCTCAGACAGTGTCACACCTGGAACTCTCTCTCAGACAGTGTCACACCTGGAACTCTCTCTCAGACAGTGTCACACCTGGAACTCTCTCTCAGACAGTGTCACACCTGGAACTCTCTCTCAGGCAGTGTCACACCTGGAACTCTCTCTCAGACAGTGTCACACCTGGAACTCTCTCTCAGACAGTGTCACACCTGGAACTCTCTCTCAGGCAGTGTCACACCTGGAACTCTCTCTCAGACAGTGTCACACCTGGAACTCTCTCTCAGACAGTGTCACACCTGCAACTCTCTCTCAGACAGTGTCACACCTGGAACTCTCTCTCAGGCAGTGTCACACCTGGAACTCTCTCTCAGACAGTGTCACACCTGGAACTCTCTCTCAGACAGTGTCACACCTGGAACTCTCTCTCAGACAGTGTCACACCTGGAACTCTCTCTCAGACAGTGTCACACCTGGAACTCTCTCTCAGACAGTGTCACACCTGGAACTCTCTCTCAGACAGTGTCACACCTGGAACTCTCTCTCAGACAGTGTCACACCTGGAACTCTCTCTCAGACAGTGTCACACCTGGAACTCTCTCTCAGACAGTGTCACACCTGGAACTCTCTCTCAGACAGTGTCACACCTGGAACTCTCTCTCAGGCAGTGTCACACCTGGAACTCTCTCTCAGGCAGTGTCACACCTGGAACTCTCTCTCAGACACTGTCACACCTGGAACTCTCTCTCAGACAGTGTCACACCTGGAACTCTCTCTCAGACAGTGTCACACCTGGAACTCTCTCTCATACAGTGTCACACCTGGAACTCTCTCTCAGACAGTGTCACACCTGGAACTCTCTCTCAGACAGTGTCACACCTGGAAGTCTCTCTCAGACAGTGTCACACCTGGAACTCTCTCTCAGACAGTGTCACACCTGGAAGTCTCTCTCAGACAGTGTCACACCTGGAACTCTCTCTCAGACAATGTCACACCTGGAACTCTCTCTCAGACAGTGTCACACCTGGAACTCTCTCTCAGGCAGTGTCACACCTGGAACTCTCTCTCAGACAGTGTCACACCTGGAACTCTCTCTCAGACAGTGTCACACCTGGAACTCTCTCTCAGACAGTGTCACACCTGGAACTCTCTCTCAGACAGTGTCACACCTGGAACTCTCTCTCAGACATTGTCACACCTGGAACTCTCTCTCAGACAGTGTCACACCTGCAACTCTCTCTCAGACAGTGTCACACCTGGAACTCTCTCTCAGGCAGTGTCACACCTGGAACTCTCTCTCAGACAGTGTCACACCTGGAACTCTCTATCAGACAGTGTCACACCTGGAACTCTCTCTCAGACAGTGTCACACCTGGAACTCTCTCTCAGATAGTGTCACACCTGGAACTCTCTCTCAGACAGTGTCACACCTGGAACTCTCTCTCAGGCAGTGTCATCACCTGGAACTCTCTCTCAGACAGTGTCACAGCTGGAACTCTCTATCAGACAGTGTCACACCTGGAACTCTCTATCAGACAGTGTCACACCTGGAACTCTCTCTCAGACAGTGTCACACCTGGAACTCTCTCTCAGACAGTGTCATCACCTGGAACTCTCTCTCAGAGAGTGTCACACCTGGAACTCTCTCTCAGGCAGTGTCACAACTGGAACTCTCTCTCAGACAGTGTCACACCTGGAACTCTCTCTCAGACAGTGTCACACCTGGAACTCTCTCTCAGACAGTGTCACACCTGGAACTCTCTCTCAGGCAGTGTCACACCTGGAACTCTCTCTCAGACAGTGTCACACCTGGAACTCTCTCTCAGACACTGTCACACCTGGAACTCTCTCTCAGATAGTGTCACACCTGGAACTCTCTCTCAGATAGTGTCACACCTGGAACTCTCTCTCAGACAGTGTCACACCTGGAACTCTCTCTCAGATAGTGTCACACCTGGAACTCTCTCTCAGACAGTGTCACACCTGGAACTCTCTCTCAGACAGTGTCACACCTGGAACTCTCTCTCAGACAATGTCACACCTGGAACTCTCTCTCAGATAGTGTCACACCTGGAACTCTCTCTCAGATAGTGTCACACCTGGAACTCTCTCTCAGACAGTGTCACACCTGGAACTCTCTCTCAGACAGTGTCACACCTGGAACTCTCTCTCAGACAGTGTCACACCTGGAAGTCTCTCTCAGACAGTGTCACACCTGGAACTCTCTCTCAGACAGTGTCACACCTGGAACTCTCTCTCAGACAGTATCACACCTGGAACTCTCTCTCAGACAATGTCACACCTGGAACTCTCTCTCAGACAGTGTCACACCTGGAACTCTCTCTCAGACAGTGTCACACCTGGAACTCTCTCTCAGACAGTGTCACACCTGGAACTATCTCTCAGACAGTGTCACACCTGGAACTCTCTCTCAGACAGTGTCACACCTGGAACTCTCTCTCAGACAGTGTCACACCTGGAACTCTCTCTCAGACAGTGTCACACCTGCAACTCTCTCTCAGACAGTGTCACACCTGGAACTCTCTCTCAGACAGTGTCACACCTGGAACTCTCTCTCAGGCAGTGTCACACCTGGAACTCTCTCTCAGACAGTGTCACACCTGGAACTCTCTCTCAGACAGTGTCACACCTGGAACTCCCTCTCAGGCAGTGTCACACCTGGAACTCTCTCTCAAACAGTGCCACACCTGGAACTCTCTCTCAGGAAGTGTCACACCTGGAACTCTCTCTCAGACAGTGTCACACCTGGAACTCTCTCTCAGGAAGTGTCACACCTGGAACTCTCTCTCAGACAGTGTCACACCTGGAACTCTCTCTCAGACAGTGTCACACCTGGAACTCTCTCTCAGGCAGTGTCACACCTGGAACTCTCTCTCAGACAGTGTCACACCTGGAACTCTCTCTCAGGCAGTGTCACACCTGGAACTCTCTCTCAGACAGTGTCACACCTGGAACTCTCTCTCAGACAGTGTCACACCTGGAACTCCCTCTCAGGCAGTGTCACACCTGGAACTCTCTCTCAGACAGTGTCACACCTGGAACTCTCTCTAAGACAGTGTCACACCTGGAACTCTCTCTCAGACAGTGTCACACCTGGAACTCTCTCTAAGACAGTGTCACACCTGGAACTTTCTCTCACACAGTGTCACACCTGGAACTCTCTCTAAGACAGTGTCACACCTGGAACTCTCTCTCAGACAGTGTCACACCTGGAACTCTCTCTCAGGCAGTGTCACACCTGGAACTCTCTCTCAGACAGTGTCACACCTGGAACTCTCTCTCAGACAGTGTCACACCTGGAACTCTCTCTCAGACAGTGTCACACCTGGAACTCTCTCTCAGACAGTGTCACACCTGAAACTCTCTCTCAGGCAGTGTCACACCTGGAACTCTCTCTCAGACAGTGTCACACCTGGAACTCTCGCTCAGACAGTGTCACACCTGGAACTCTCTCTCAGGCAGTGTCACACCTGGAACTCTCTCTCAGACAATGTCACACCTGGAACTCTCTCTCAGGCAGTGTCACACCTGGAACTCTCTCGCACACAGTGTCACACCTGGAACTCTCTATCAGGCAGTGTCACACCTGGAACTCTCTCGCACACAGTGTCACACCTGGAACTATCTCTCAGGCAGTGTCACACCTGGAACTCTCTCTCAGGCAGTGTCACACCTGGAACTCTCTCTCAGGCAGTGTCACACCTGGAACTCTCTCTCAGGCAGTGTCACACCTGGAACTCTCTCTCAGGCAGTGTCACACCTGGAACTCTCTCTCAGACAGTGTCACACCTGGAACTCTCTCTCAGACAGTGTCACACCTGGAACTCTCTCTCAGACAGTGTCACACCTGGAACTCTCTCTCAGACAGTGTCACACCTGGAAGTCTCTCTCAGACAGTGTCACACCTGGAACTCTCTCTCAGACAGTGTCACACCTGGAACTCTCTCTCAGACAGTGTCACACCTGGAAGTCTCTCTCAGACAGTGTCACACCTGGAACTCTCTCTCAGACAGTGTCACACCTGGAAGTCTCTCTCAGACAGTGTCACACCTGGAACTCTCTCTCAGACAGTGTCACACCTGGAACTCTCTCTCAGGCAGTGTCACACCTGGAACTCTCTCTCAGACAGTGTCACACCTGGAACTCTCGCTCAGACAGTGTCACACCTGGAACTCTCTCTCAGACAGTGTCACACCTGGAACTCTCTCTCAGGCAGTGTCACACCTGGAACTCTCTCTCAGACAATGTCACACCTGGAACTCTCTCTCAGGCAGTGTCACACCTGGAACTCTCTCGCACACAGTGTCACACCTGGAACTATCTCTCAGGCAGTGTCACACCTGGAAGTCTCTCTCAGAGAGTGTCACACCTGGAACTCTCTCTCAGGCATTGTCACACCTGGAACTCTCTCTCAGGCAGTGTCACACCTGGAACTCTCTCAGACAGTGTCACACCTGGAACTCTCTCTCAGACAGTGTCACACCTGGAACTCTCTCTCAGACAGTGTCACACCTGGAACTCTCTCGCACACAGTGTCACACCTGGAACTCTCTATCAGGCAGTGTCACACCTGGAACTCTCTCGCACACAGTGTCACACCTGGAACTCTCACTCAGACAGTGTCACACCTGGAACTCTCTCTCAGACAGTGTCACACCTGGAACTCTCTCTCAGGCAGTGTCACACCTGGAAGTCTCTCTCAGAGAGTGTCACACCTGGAACTCTCTCTCAGGCAGTGTCACACCTGGAACTCACTCTCAGACAGTGTCAACACCTGCAACTCTCTCTCAGACAGTCTCACACCTGGAACTCTCTCTCAGACAGTGTCACACCTGGAACTCTCTCTCAGGCAGTGTCACACCTGGAACTCTCGCTCAGACAGTGTCACACCTGGAACTCTCTCTCAGACAGTGTCACACCTGGAACTCTCTCTCAGACAGTGTCACACCTGGAACTCTCTCTCAGGCAGTGTCACACCTGGAACTCTCGCTCAGACAGTGTCACACCTGGAACTCTCTCTCAGGCAGTGTCACACCTGGAACTCTCTCTCAGACAGTGTCACACCTGGAACTCTCTCTCAGGCAGTGTCACACCTGGAACTCTCTCTCAGGCAGTGTCACACCTGGAACTCTCTCTCAGATAGTGTCACACCTGGAACTCTCTCTCACACAGTGTCACGCCTGGAACTCTCTCTCAGACAGTGTCACACCTGGAACTCTCTCTCAGGCAGTGTCACACCTGGAACTCACTCTCAGACAGTGTCAACACCTGCAACTCTCTCTCAGACAGTGTCACACCTGGAACTCTCTCTCAGGCAGTGTCACACCTGGAACTCTCTCTCAGGCAGTGTCACACCTAGAACTCTCTCTCAGGCAGTGTCACACCTGGAACTCTCTCTCAGACAGTGTCACACCTGGAACTCTCTCTCAGACAGTGTCACACCTGGAACTCTCTCTCAGACAGTGTCAACACCTGCAACTCTCTCTCAGACAGTGTCACACCTGGAACTCTCTCTCAGGCAGTGTCACACCTGGAACTCTCTCTCAGGCAGTGTCACACCTAGAACTCTCTCTCAGACAGTGTCACACCTGGAACTCTCTCTCAGGCAGTGTCACACCTGGAACTCTCTCTCACACAGTGTCACACCTGGAACTCTCTCTCAGACAGTGTCACGCCTGGAACTCTCTCTCAGACAGTGTCACACCTGGAACTCTCTCTCAGGCAGTGTCACACCTGGAACTCACTCTCAGACAGTGTCACACCTGGAACTCACTCTCAGACAGTGTCACACCTGGAACTCTCTCTCAGACAGTGTCACACCTGGAACTCTCTCTCAGACAGTGTTACACCTGGAACTCTCTCTCAGACAGTGTCACACCTGGAACTCTCTCTCAGACAGTGTCATCACCTGGAACTCTCTCTCAGACAGTGTCACACCTGGAACTCTCTCTCAGACAGTGTCACACCTGGAACTCTCTCTCAGACAGTGCCACACCTGAAACTCTCTCTCAGATAGTGTCACACCTGGAACTCTCTCTCACACAGTGTCACACCTGCAACTCTCTCTCAGACAGTGTCACACCTGGAACTCTCTCTCAGAGAGTGTCACACCTGGAACTCTCTCTCAGGCAGTGTCACACCTGGAACTCTCTCTCAGACAGTGTCACACCTGGAACTCTCTCTCAGACAGTGTCACACCTGGAACTCTCTCTCAGACAGTGTCACACCTGGAACTCTCTCTCAGATAGTGTCACACCTGGAACTCTCTCTCAGGCAGTGTCATCACCTGGAACTCTCTCTCAGACAGTGTCACACCTGGAACTCTCTCTCAGACAGTGTCACACCTGGAACTCTCTCTCAGACACTGTCACACCTGGAACTCTCTCTCAGACAGTGTCACACCTGGAACTCTCTCTCAGACAGTGTCACACCTGGAACTCTCTCTAAGACAGTGTCACACCTGGAACTCTCTCTCAGAGAGTGTCACACCTGGAACTCTCTCTCAGGCAGTGTCACACCTGGAACTCTCTCTCAGACAGTGTCACACCTGGAACTCTCTCTCAGACAGTGTCACACCTGGAACTCTCTCTCAGAGAGTGTCACACCTGGAACTCTCTCTCACACAGTGTCACACCTGGAACTCTCTCTCAGACAGTGTCACACCTGGAACTCTCTCTCAGACAGTGTCACACCTGGAACTCTCTCTCAGACAGTGTCACACCTGGAACTCTCTCTAAGACAGTGTCACACCTGGAACTCTCTCTCAGAGAGTGTCACACCTGGAACTCTCTCTCAGGCAGTGTCACACCTGGAACTCTCTCTCAGACAGTGTCACACCTGGAACTCTCTCTCAGAGAGTGTCACACCTGGAACTCTCTCTCACACAGTGTCACACCTGGAACTCTCTCTCAGACAGTGTCACACCTGGAACTCTCTCTCAGACAGTGTCACACCTGGAACTCTCTCTCAGATAGTGTCACACCTGGAACTCTCTCTCAGGCAGTGTCATCACCTGGAACTCTCTCTCAGACAGTGTCACACCTGGAACTCTCTCTCAGACAGTGTCACACCTGGAACTCTCTCTCAGACACTGTCACACCTGGAACTCTCTCTCAGACAGTGTCACACCTGGAACTCTCTCTCAGACAGTGTCACACCTGGAACTCTCTCTAAGACAGTGTCACACCTGGAACTCTCTCTCAGAGAGTGTCACACCTGGAACTCTCTCTCAGGCAGTGTCACACCTGGAACTCTCTCTCAGACAGTGTCACACCTGGAACTCTCTCTCAGACAGTGTCACACCTGGAACTCTCTCTCAGAGAGTGTCACACCTGGAACTCTCTCTCACACAGTGTCACACCTGGAACTCTCTCTCAGACAGTGTCACACCTGGAACTCTCTCTCAGACAGTGTCACACCTGGAACTCTCTCTCAGACAGTGTCACACCTGGAACTCTCTCTAAGACAGTGTCACACCTGGAACTCTCTCTCAGAGAGTGTCACACCTGGAACTCTCTCTCAGGCAGTGTCACACCTGGAACTCTCTCTCAGACAGTGTCACACCTGGAACTCTCTCTCAGAGAGTGTCACACCTGGAACTCTCTCTCACACAGTGTCACACCTGGAACTCTCTCTCAGACAGTGTCACACCTGGAACTCTCTCTCAGACAGTGTCACACCTGGAACTCTCTCTCAGACAGTGTCACACCTGGAACTCTCTCTAAGACAGTGTCACACCTGGAACTCTCTCTCAGAGAGTGTCACACCTGGAACTCTCTCTCAGGCAGTGTCACACCTGGAACTCTCTCTCAGACACTGTCACACCTGGAACTCTCTCTCAGACACTGTCACACCTGGAACTCTCTCTCAGACAGTGTCATTACCTGCAACTCTCTCTCAGGCAGTGTCACACCTGGAACTCTCTCTCAGACACTGTCACACCTGGAACTCTCTCTCAGGCAGTGTCACACCTGGAACTCTCTCTCAGGCAGTGTCATCACCTGCCACCAAAGTTGAAAAGAGCAGGAGAGAAGATGTAGTAAATCAAGAATTAGTGACTAGTTGATGACTATGGTCATTGCTCTTCTGAACTTTCTTGTTCTTCCTAAACTCCAAATACCCTGTCCTACACACATGTCCTCACTGTGTTAAAGACATCTTCTCAAGGGCAACTAGTGATGGGCAATAAATGCTGGCCTTGCCGGCGTCCCCCACATCCCAGGAGGCAGCACAGTGGCATAGTGGTTAGCACTGTTGCCTCACAGCGCCAGGGACCCGGGTTCGAATCCGGCCTCGGATGACTGTCTGTGTGGAGTTTGCACATTCTCCCCGTGTTTGCGTGGGTTTCCTTCGGGTGCTCCGGTTTCCTCCCACAGTCCAAAGATGTGCGGGTTAGGTTGATTGGCTATGATAAATTGACCCTTAGTGTTAGGGGGATTAAATACGTGGGGTTACGGGGATAGGGTGGGATATGTGTTGGTGTAGGGGTTGGTGGGATATGTGTCGGTGCAGGCTCAATGGGCCGAAATGGCCTCTATCTGCACTGTGGGGTTTCTGTGATTCTGTGAAATAAAAAGAAGTGTCATTGCACCATCTTATGCTCCAATTTATTCTCTCCCAGGATGTCAAAATTATGGAATTTCTCACCTGCCTCAGCCTGCCCTCCCTCTTACAATCTACAAGGTTTTTAAATCCTGGTTTCATCTTACTGGTGTCGCGTGATTCACATTGTCTTCTCTTCTGCTCTTCTACCTTGCTGGGGTCCCTCACTATTTGCCTTGTCCCTTCACCTAGGTGTTCAAAAAACATATTCTTTGCTCTGTGTGTATGTGGTTGTCATGATCTTGTTCTTTCTCTCTAAGTATCTCTACTAATGCTAATGGGCTCCTACTGATGGGCTCAGAAATCCCTCCAAACCAGTTTCCCCAAATCTAATCAACATTCAAAGCTAAAACAAACATAACAATCCAAAGGAAGGGGTGGGGGGTTAAAATGGGAGGAATAAAGTTAATCTTCTTAGTAACAGAGCTTCAGAAAGGCTAATGATAGTGAGAGGCCACCTTTAAAAGGAATTTAATTATTCCATGAATTTAGTAATTCTGGGATGGTCTGGTCTTTAGAATTGTTATTAAGTTGAGCAGGGGGAGGTTGGAGAAGGCATCTGCTAAAGAGTTGATGGACAACCTTTCAGCTTGTCGCTGATATGGGCGGAGTTGCCTTTTAAGGAGCTATTGATTATTGCAGTGTTACTGGAGCCTGGGAGAGAATTAATCGCCCCATCAGATCTGCATTCCTCACACACCCTGTAAACGTGTCATAGTCCGTAATCAGGAACAATACCCAACTCGTTCACAGGCGTTTCACAGTTCGCCACAATATAATTCAATTATATTTGTATTGCTATTGAATATTTCCTTATCTGCAAATTAATACACCATGTCCTTATCTTACAGAAGCAAATTGTGGGCTGCCTGTTTTTTCCAACGTTTGATATTACTGGCCTGGGGAGAATTCGCTTTATCAGAATACGTGCAGACAGGTCCCAGGCATAGCACTTTTTCTTTTAAAATGGGAACATCTGCATGACAAGCACTGAGCAGTTTGCTGTCTAAACCGCAGTATCTTTCTAATGACTGCTTGCAATTAAATCGCATTCGGAGTTGCATTTTTAAACAGAGCAAGCCACATTTGGGAAATCAGGTCCCAGAATTCGAAAACAAATCTGACAGATGGCTGCTTGACTTTAACACTTCCCGCGCTGAATTGCTGTTTTAAATTTTTGGAGCTCCCGGATGTGCTGCCTGTTGTTGGATAGGATGTTGGGCTGCTGCCATTTATCACTTGTGACCCTGTAGACTGAGTATCAGTAGGCTGTTCTGTCCTGTTCTTGGGTTTGGACACCAGCTGGGGCTAGAAATTGGGCTCCTTTGCGCCTCCCGTTAGTGCCTCCGGGGGGCGCTAACGGGGCGTAGATGGGTTTGTGACCGGGCGCGGTGATATCAACGCTTCCCGCTAAATTCGGCGGGAGTTTTGTGGCGGCGATAAGTCGTTGCGCTCTGATCTCCTGCGCCCGGAGATCATGACGTCATTGCCGTGCGCAGCGCCCCGGATGAAAAATTCCCTCTCGCCCCTGCTTTGTGCGCCTGCCGTTAACAAGGACAGGTAGAGGAGGCGGCTTTCAGTTGGATGTCCCCTGGAGGAGGCGGCGCTATTTAAAGGCATCCACTTCCGGTGTAGTTTTCGTCGGCCAACAAAGCTGTGTTGTTAGTTTCACATCGGCAAAGAGGCCTTTTGACCGATTTGAGCGATTTGCATTTTAACGAGTGTTCTGGCACATAAAGATTCTTCAATTTCATTGAGGGGAGATTTGAAAGTGCAATATTTGTATCCTTTTATGGGGGTTGTACTGGCACTGGACCTCGCCCTCCAGCGTCAAGGTCGGAGGCAACTGAGGCACAGAGAAAGATGCAAAATGTGGCCAGAGGTAGGAGGGCCAACAGGGCTCTCAACAGGAGGCCTCACCCTCCCAGGGTATTCCGGCAGCAGTTCTCCTACATGAATTTCACTGAGGACGAGCGTGTTAGAAGGCTCCGCTTCCGCAAGGACGTGGTCACAGAGCTCTGCCATCTCCTGCAGCCAGACCTCGAGCCTCAGATCAGGACCACCACGGCTCTCTCAGTGGCAGTCAAGGTCACCATCGCCCTCAATTTCTACACCAACAGATCATTCCCGTGTGTGACGGGTGACATCTCCAACATCTCCCAGTTTGCCGTCCATTGCTCCATTCGCCGGGTCACAGATGCTCTGTACAGAAGGAGAAGCGACTACATTTCCTTCCCCATGACCAGGGAGAAGCAGTGCGAGCATGCCTGTGGCTTTGCCAGGATAGTGGGCATTCCCCATGGTGCAGGGCGCCATTGACTGCACCCACATGGCGAATCCTGACCGTCAATGCCTGCTATCCTGGCAGCAGCCACGCTGTCTTTATCCTGCGCCAGACCGGTGTGCCAGCTCTGTTCCAGCCACCACATCAAGCTTGCGGCTGGCTGCTGGGAGACAAGGGCTATCTGCTCTCCACCTGGCTCATGACTCCCTTCCGCAACCCCAACACTCGTGCCCAGCACTCATATAATGAGACCCATGCTAACACCAAGAACATCAATGAGCAGACGATCGGAGTGCTCAAGCAACGGTTCCGCTGCCTTGACCGCTCGGGGGGAGCCCTCCAGTACTCGGCTGAGCAGGTGTCCCTTTTTGTCGTCATCTGCTGCATGCTGCACAACTTGGCCATGATGAGGGCGCAGCCATTGCCACCAGGCATAGCCGCACCACCTCAGGAGGGGGAGGAGGAGGAGGAACAGGAGGACAAACAGCAGCGATGGAGGAGGCAGCCACTCAATCAGCATTCTGCAAGGTCGGTCTGTGACCGCCTCATCAGACTAAGTTTCCAGTGACTTCGAGTCCTCGTTCCGGTTGCTGAGCACATCGCCATCATTCCATCACTTTGTGATTCTATACCACACCCCAGAACTGAAATGAGACACAGCACCAAACCTGCAACATTCCAGTAACACATTTATCAAAAACCATTAACCACATATATACAACAATTGATTAATCACCCTTGTGGAAACCCTTACTTCCCCTCTTTACAGTCCCTTTTTCTACTCTAGTGCTCCTACGTAGTGTCTCCCCAGTGGCTGCAGCAGGGCTGGTGGAAGGCTGCTGAGTGTCCGTGCGGGAGACTTCAGGTGGCCTTGCAGGACGCCCTCGACCAGCTCTGGGCCTGGAAGGAGTTAAAATCGGGACTATAGATTTTCAAATATAAACCCAATATAAACCCACTATAAACCCACTATAAACCCAATAAAACCCACTATAAACCCACTATAAACCCAATAAAACCCACTATAAACCCACTATAAACCCAATATAAACTCACTGTAAACCCATTATAAACCCAATATAAACCCACTATAAACCCAATATAAACCCACTATAAACCCACTATAAACCCAATATAAACCCACTATAAACCCACTGTAAACCCACTATAAACTCACTGTAAACCCACTATGAACTCAATAGAAAATCACTTCTTTACTTGTAGAACACACCACTGTTTGGAAATTACCTCAGCTCTGTCTGTGGCTGTTTGAAAGCACAGCTGACGAAGGGACATCGACCTGAAACGTTAACTCTGTTTCTCTCTCTACAGATGCTGCCTGCCCTGCTGAGTATTTCCAGCATTTTCTGTTTTTATTTCAGATTTCCAGCATCCGCAGTATTTAGCTTTTGTCTTGGTCTTTGAAAGCACGGTCCGTTTATTGGCTGCCAGCTACAAGACTGGTCCTGCTTGCAAACTGCCTCTCATAGAAATACAATTCAACTTCAACTGAAATGATGCCGAAGCAAACGGCAATCAATGGGTCCATTTCTTAGAATTGCAGGAGCCCAAACAGTCGTTCATTAATATTGATTGGACAGTCAACCTTATGACAATGGCAAATATGTTTGTGATTTTCATGTGGCGGCCCCCGGATTGCTTAACCAATTAATATTTGTGTTTGTCCCACACAAATATCACGGCCGCTTCCAGTGAAGAGTGGAGGCTTCTCATAGCCTGTCTTTAACCGAAGTGCCAGGCAGAGAACTGAATAGAGCAACACCTTAAGCACCAAGGTGTTGCAAAGTGCTCCTGAGGAACATTCCTTCTGAAGTGGCCACTTTAGTACGCTAAACTGTGTGTTTAGGTACCTCTGTCTTGCAAAAGAATAACGAGCCATGACTGATTTAACCCCTTCCATTTTAGCCTTAAAGAATCCAATTAAAAATTGAACATAGATACAAAGTACAGGAAACTCTTTTGTATCCAGCACCGACGGGACCGGCGTGTTGCCGGGTTATCAAAATTTCCGGATGACGGAGAGGGTTATCTACCGAGGCTATTTTTAACAAAGAAAAATAAAAAAAAATCAAGAAATGTGCAGTTTACAGTAATTGGGTGCTCACCTACAGAATGTTGTGTTAAATGGATGGTGAAAGATGCTTGATTAAGTACAGTACTGCCAGTTGAGGGTAATGCAATGCAATGACTACCAGCAGCGTGGGAGACACACAGTACCCCTGTAAAATGGCGGATCAGAAGAGACTACCGGCAGCGCGGGAGAGTCAGACTCCTGTTACAGGGGGATTGAGGTGTTCCGACTTCCGACAGCGCCAAGAAGCCGAGTAGTGGCAGTTTGGAGAACTACCCCCACTGACTAACTCGGCCACCGCGGGAGACTCGGACTCGGACTCGGCAACATTGCCAGTTATTGAGGTGTTGTTTTCAGAGGGAGAATTTTGCCGGTTAATAGAGAATTACGAATATTTAGGTGCCGTTTAAACGAGAGTTTCCTGTACATTTTTGTCACAGTGGCCCAAAGTGAATGCGTGTCAGTAAGCTATGTTATCAAGGATACTACGGAGAACATCACAACTGAGCCTAATTCTGGCCTCCACATGCACACTTTCCAGCAAAGATCACCGTACAGAGATCGAGTGGAACTCTGACTTAAGTTTTTGTCCCCGCCCAGTGCAAGGAGCCTGAGGCCAATTGTAGCTCCTCACTTACTACCTTCAAGAGGCCTAACACCTGATCAGGCCTCGCCCCCCCCACCGCCCCCCCCACCCTCCCCTCAACCACCCTGCATTACTGGTTGGCCCTGAGGCAGCCGGCTGCACTGAAGAAACCCAGGTCTACATGCGGCCTAACAGGCCGTCCTTATAGGAACCGCTGCAGGCCGCCTCCCAAAAAAAGTAAGATTTTAAAATGTCCTTTCCTGAATGTGGAGCTGGGAGGAGCAGGAATGATTCTCCCGACCTCACATTCCAAGAAGGCCGCCCACCCCACACCCGGTCAGTCACCACTACCTCCCAACCCGATCAGCCACCCTCTTGACCCGGTTTCCCCCCTTTCCCGGTAGAGCCATAGAGTCATAGAGTTATACAGCACAGAAAGAGGCCCTTCGGCCCATCGTGTCCATGCCGGCCATCAAGCCCTGTCTATTCTAATCCCATTTTCCAGCACTTGGTCCGTAGCCTTGTATGCTATGGCGTTTCAAGTGCTCATCTAAATGCTTCTTGAATGTTGTGAGGGTTCCTGTAATGTATGTACCTTTAAGGGAGAGAACTACTTTTTACAGCTCCTGTATACTGTAGTACCGGCAGTGACCACACCTGTATATAAACCCTAAGTAGTGATCTGTACAGTTAGTTTTAGAGTAACCCTCATTCAGTAAACACCTGTTGAATCGTTCCCTGCAGTCTTTGTCTGATTATTGAAGGACAAACATTAAGATACACGGATCTAACATTGGCGACGAGCAGATTCGAACCTACCTGCAACTCTGCATCACCTCCCAGGGATTCGCTCCTGGAGAACAGTGGAAGAAGGCCGAGTCCAGAAGCACGGGCGTTGACCACGGGCAACCGCCCAGTCATCCAGCGGAGATTTGAGCATCGCAGGGGAGGCTGTCGAGAGCCAGGCTTGGCTTTCCAGTCACGGTGGTCCAGCGGCACGGGCTGGCAACAGGTGCTGCGCAGACCTTTCCCGGACAGCGACGGGCTAGAGCCCGACCGATCGGCACAGAAAAAGGCCGAGCAGCGTCGACGGGGGAGAGAGAGAGGGCAGAGCGCACAGGGCGCAGTCGGTGTTCAGGACTGAGCAGCGTCAACGGGGGAGAGAGGCGCGCAGGGAAACGCGCAGAGCGCAGCCGGTGTTCAAGGGCCGAGCAGCGTCAACAGGGGAGAGAGGCGCGCAGGAAAACGTGAGGCGCTTCCATTGCCACGAGTACCGCAGAGAGCGGCATTGGCAGGAGCGCAGGAGCAGCGCACAAAACCCACAGGGCGTCGCCATTTGCCACGAGGACCGCCGAGAGCGGCGTTGGCAGCAGCGCGGGAGACGCCATTTTAAGCTGCAGCGGGGAAGAAAGGAAAGCGCGGGAGACGCCATTTTAAGCCAGGCTAACCACACCCAAAAATGCCGAAGAGTGGCAGTATCACAGTGTTCGACAATGAAGTCGAAGATTGGACGACATATGTCGAACGCATAGAAGTATACTGCAAGGCGAATGAAGTGCCAGATGACAAGAAAGCGCTGGTATTGTTGAATTCAATGGGTGCAAAAACGTATGGCTTACTACGAAACCTAGTAACCCCAGAGAAGCCAGTAGAAAAGGATTTTGAAAACATAGTGTCAATCCTACAGGACCACTTAAACCCCACACCGCTGCTGATAGCAGAAAGATTTAAGTTTCACAAAAGGAACCAGCATAAAGATGAAAGTAATGCTGAGTATTTAACGGAACTGTGCAAGCTATCGAAACACTGCCAGTTTGGAATGGGACTAGTGGATACTTTAAGGGACAAGTTTGTGTGTGGGCTTCAAAGTGAAGGAACCCAGAAACAGCTTCTATCAGAAAAGGATCTTACGCTGGACAAGGCTTTCAGCATTGCAGTATCACACGAAGCAACAGCATGGGGCGCTGCAGAGATACAACGGAGACCGCAAGAATATGGCACAAATGAAATGTCATACAGAACAGTGAAGTGCTATCGCTGCGGCAGAACAACACACGACCATAATGATTGCTGGTTCAAGGACAAAGTGTGCAGACAGTGTGGAAAAGTAGGACACATAGCAAGAGTCTGCAGGTCGGGAAAGAAAACTAGCAGCAAGAAATCTCCACAGGAGAAGTACAAGAAGGCAGTAAAGGCTATGTACAATGACAACATTCCGCTGCAGCACAAGGTGGACAATTTCCTGTTCGCCTACCGGAATGCGACACATGCAGTCACCAACCAGGCCCCAGCCATGATGTTCTTTAACCGAAGGTTAAGATCTCGCCTGGATTTGCTCAGACCAAACGTACGAAGAGATGTTGAGAGTAAGCAATTCCAGCACATCCATGAGAAGCCAACAAGGAGCTTCAATGCAGGGCAACCAGTCTTGGCCCGCGACTACCGAACAGAAAAATGGCAGCCAGGAACGATATGCACACGGCAGGGCCCACTAATGTACACCGTGGACGTTAGGGAGAGCATCGTGAGACGCCATGCTGACCAGATCCTAGAGTCACAGGAACAAGTCAACCCCATGCCTCGCCCATACGTACCTGGTGATGAACCCGACGTACAGGTCGCATCTACCCCAGAAACAGTAGCATCGGAAGCTGATGAACCAACCGACGACGGGGCCAGAATCGCCTGCGCACCAAGAGCGAGACACTCGGGAAAGGCGCTATCCAGAAAGGATCAGGAAGCCTCCCCAAAGACTGAATTTATAAATAGACTATTTTCAGCTAATGTTGCATGTTAAAAGTGTTAATTGTAATTAGTTTGATATTTAATTGTTAAATGAGTGTTATGGTACTGTTAATCTAAAAGGGGAGGAATTGTAATGTATCTCCCTTTAAGGGAGAGAACTACTTTTTACAGCTCCTGTATACTGCAGTACCGGCAGTGACCACACCTGTATCTAAACCCTGAGTAGTGATCTGTACAGTTAGTTCTAGAGTAACCCTCATTCAGTAAACACCTGTTGAATCGTTCCCTGCAGTCTTTGTCTGATTATTGAAGGACAAACATTAAGATACACGGATCTAACAGTTCCTGCCTCTACCACCCTTTCAGGCAATGAGTTCCAGATTCCAACCACCCTCTGGGTGAAAAAGTTTTTCCTCAAATCCCCTCTAAACCTCCTGCCCCTTACCCTGAAACTATGCCCCCTGGTTATTGACCCCTCTACTAAGGGGAAAAGTTCCTTTCTATCTACCCTGTCTATGCCCCTCATAATTTTGTACACCTCAGTCAGGTCCCCTCTCAGCCTTCTCTGCTCTAAGGAAAACAACCCCAGCCTGTCCAGTCTCTCTTCATAGCTGAAGCACTCCAGCCCAGGTAACATTCTGGTGAATCTCCTCTGCACCCTTTCCAATGCAATCACATCCTTCCTATAGTGTGGTGACCAGAACTGCACACAGTATTCCAGCTGTGGCCTAACTAGCATTTTGTACAGCTCCATCATAACCTCCCTGCTCTTGTATTCTATGCCTTGGCTAATGAAGGCAAGTATCCCATATGCCTTCTTAACCACCTTATCTACCTGTCCTGCTGCCTTCAGGGATCTATGTACATGCACACCAAGGTCCCTCTGATCCTCTGTCCTTCCTAAGGTCCCATTCATTGTGTATTCCCTTGCCTTGTTAGTCCTCCCAAGGTACTCTGACCCCAGGCTGCTACTGGCGTTGCTGTGGCCCGATCTTCCATTCCGCTTCGCCGGAGAGCTGCCTGGTAGAGTCCACAGCTCGCCGGCCCATGGTAATGGTAATGAGGCCTGGTTGCAACTTGGGCCTCACCATTCAGTCACAGGGATTGGTCCCTGCAACCTGAATTTCTAGGCCACATAGTTTTAAAACATCTGAAGTAAAAACGGAATCTGACTTCCCTCGATAAACTGGAGATTAGAGCCCACCTGTTGGTGAGATACAGGCAGGTTCTTTGATCTGTACATGAACCAGAAGGCAGCAGCTTGGTTGTCGGTGCTAATCAAATTATTGGTTCTCTGAGGGACAATGGCCATTTGATGTGTAAACTCCAGCTCTTGCTCATCAGTCAGAGGTATGATTTCAACTTCTGCCAAGTGTGTCAAGTATGTCAGCTTACAGATGAATTCAATACTTCTTAAATGACTGAACCAGCAGGAGAGCGTTGTTCTAAAACTAAGTTCGATCTGAAACGTGTATTCTTTCTCTCTCCACAGATGCTGCCTTTCCTGCTGAGCATTTCCAGCATTTTCTGTTGTTATTTCAGATTTCCAGCATCTGCGGTATTTTGCTTTTGCTAGTGTCTAATTCACGGCCCCTTCTCTTCCAGGATTGCCCACCTTGAAGAAGCTCTGCTCTTCCCTCCAACGGGATTTCTGTTTTACCTTGTTCATCTTCATTGCTTTTTGTCATTTAATCTCTCCTGCCTTCCACCCTATCACAGACCTTGCCCTTTGTTCTTTCCTCCCCTCCCTCTTTCCCTGCCTCTGTACCTGTTTAAAACTTGTTACATCTCTAACTTTTTCAAGTTCTGACGAAAGGTCATCGGCCTGAAACGTTGACTCTGTTTCTCTCTCCACAGGAGCTGCCTGACCCGCTGAGCGTTTCCAGCATTTTCTGTTTTGATTTCAGATTGTACATTGTTTTAAAGCACTGACAGGTACGTAAAAACAGGACAAGTTGTGGTGTCAGAGGTCAGTGAACTGACTATAAGGGGGAAAAATTTGGTTGGTTAACACCTCTGGGGGGCGCTAACGACTTACCGCCCGTGCGCAGCGATTTTAGTGCCGTCCGCAAAATTCAACTGGCGGTTTGCGGTGGCACGAAACACTACCGCCACCTGCAGCCGGAGATCGTGACGTCATCCAAGTGCGCGTCGCCCTGGTAGCGCTCCGGACCGGAAATTGATTCTCGCCCCCTGCCTCAGCGCCTGCCACTAGGAACGACAGGTAGAGGGGGACGGTTTGCATTCAGCTGGGAGCTGGGGGAGCGCTAATTAAAGGCGGGCACTTCCTGTTTTTTCCACAGCCACAACCAGAGCCTCCAATGCCTGGTCGCTGAACCGGCGAGCTCTCTCCCTGGGCCTCTGAGCAGCTGTGAGATTCACAAGCAGCAATGATCAGGGTGAGGCAGTGCAGCATGATAGACCCTCCCCTTTAAGAACTGGAAGGCGCCAGTCTGTCTGAGTACAAGGTGATTGACAGCGCCTGAGCTTGAATAGCGCTCTGAGGTAGCGCCCCGCTCCCCGACATTAGCGCCCTAAGAGGAGTGTGTAGCACTTGATTTAGCGCTCAAATCACCACCAGGGGCGCTGGAGATGAATTTTGCGGTTGCTGGCACTAATTTGCACCGGACGCTAAAGTTTGCGACTGGCCAATGTTAACGCCCCAAAATGGTCGATACCGAATTTTTCCCCTAAGACTTTATATCGAAGAAAGAACATCCAATATAACTTACAATACATCCTGTGGTTTCAATTTCCTGATTTGTACTACCTCTACCATGTGATGTGGCTGGGCGTGGGTCTGCGCAAGCTCCACCCATTTTCTGTCCATTGGATACTCAGTTAAAAGCTACTGAAAAGAACTACACGAATTCTGGATTGTCTTTTTCCTGCTTTTGAAATAGTTTCTGTATTGTGTAACTCAAGTATTTTGCTGCTGTAGGAATTGACAGATCCCTAACTGAAGTACTGAGGTCGAGTCAGTCCGATAATAAAACGAAGTTTAATGTAAACTAGAGAACAAACAATGGTATGCAGGAGAAACAATCAACAGGTCTTTTCTTAATGCTGGCTTCACCAGGTCTGACCTGGGACGTCACGTGACCAACGTGATGATGTCATCGCGCTGGTTCTGGGACTTACCCAGAACGGGCTATTTACATACAGTAAACAAACCTAGGTGCTGTAGCACTCTGTTAAAGGCAGTTATACAGTTATACAGGAGTCCCTTGGTGGCTTTGCCACATGCACCCCCCCTTCAACCTCAAAAGTCAATCGCAGAGGAGGTCGGACAAGCCTGTTTGAACGACTCCGATATTCCCGGAATCTCCAACCGCCATCGTAGACGTGAAACCGACCTCGGGGTCGGTCTTCCGTTCACGCAGTCGGTGCTGTTGCTTTCTCGGTGCATTTGGCACGAAACTACATGGAGGACGGCAGCATCTGGCTTTTGGACCGAAACGGGCGTGGTAGCAGCAGAGACCGGATGGTGGAGGCGCCGAGGTGGGATTCTTCAGGGCGGGACGCTTCGAGGTGGCGCAGTACTGCTGCATCACCGCATAAATGGTGTCGGCTTCGGCCGCGAGCGCTACACCGTCCGTAGCCTCCGACCTGGCGAGGGCTGCTTGCACCTGCTCGGGGAGCTGGCTCAGGAACAGTTCCCGAAACAGAAAACACTGCGGCTCAGAACCGAGGAGCGTGAGCATCTGGCTCATCAACTCAGACGGCTTGGCGTCGCCTAACCTGGGCAGTGTGAGTAAACATCGCGCGTGCTCTGCTTTCGTGAGGCCGAAAACCTGCATTAGTCGCGCCTTAAGCGTATCATACTTGTTATCTACGGGCGGGGTCTCCAGCAGACTGATGATCCTCGAAGCCGTCGAGCTGTCCAGTGCGGAGACCATGTAAAGATAACGGGTCTGATCCAGCACGATGTTCCGAAGCTGGAACTGAGCCTCCGCTTGGACGAACCAGGAGGCCGCCTGTTGTTCCCAAAATTGAGGGAGCTTCAAGGTCGCTGCGTTAACATCCATCGTTTTGTTCTGCGCGTCCTCCGCGAAAATTGTCCGCGAAGCTTCGGGGTCACCAATGTAGGAATCGACAGATCCCTAACTGAAGTACTGAGGTCGAGTCAGTCTGATAATAAAATGAAGTTTAATGTAAACTAGAGAACAAACAATGGCATGCAGGAGAAACAATCAACAGGTCTTTTCTTAACGCTGGCTTCACGAGGTCTGAACTGGGAACCTCCCAGTTTGACGTCACGTTTCCCGCCATTCGGGACGTCACGTGACCAACGTGATGACGTCATCGCGCTGGTTCTGGGACTTACCCAGAACGGGCTATTTACATACAGTAAACAAACCTGGGTGCTGTAGCACTCTGTTAAAGGCAGTTATACAGTTATACAGGAGTCCCTTGATGGCTTTGCCACACTACTAGCATTTTTGCTGCTTCTTTGATTCGGTGTATAATCTTATTTGTAAATAAATTTCACCTAGAATTTTAGCCTTACTTGCTGGTCTGATGTTGTATTAGCTGATTTTTGGAGTAGATGGGAGAATTTGGTGGGCCTACCTTGTGGCCTCTGCTGCACTATACTGTAGTTATGGGGTGATTATTAATCTCATGGCATGCTACCCCATTCATGACGTGCATTCAGATGCAAGTTTCGCTTCATTGGCGACTTTGTCAGCTTATGCTGTTTGCTGTGAGCGCAAGTTAAAAGTGTCAAAAGGCAGCCTGAACTGTAGCACCTAAATATAGAGAGTTCTTAACAGGATTGGGTCATTGCCCTATGCAGGATTATAGGGGACCAATCAAACAAAGGAAAATCCTTGTTAGCTTGTAACTGTATTTCAGGTGGACTGTTCTTATGTTTCTGGTAGTGGGGGGAACTCTGTGCGGAAGTCACACCCCCATCCACATCAATGGGGCTGTTGTGGAAAGGGTGGACAGCTTTAAGTTCCTCGGAGTCCACATCACGGAAGACCTCTCCTGGTCCCTCAATACCTCCTCTCTGGTGAAGAAGGCCCAGCAGCGCCTATGTTTCCTAAGGAGGCTGAAGGGATGTAACCTGTCACCCCTGATCCTCTCTAACTTTTACCGCTGCACAATAGAGAGCATCCTGACAAACTGTATCACAGTATGGTATGGCAGCTGTAGCTACTATGACCGGAAAGCCCTGCAGCGGGTAGTCAAAACTGCCCAACGCATTACTGGCACCCAGCTACCGACCATAGAGCACATATACCAGAAACGCTGTTTACGGAGGTCACGGTCCATCATCAAAGACCCTATCCACCCCAGCCACAGTCTGTTCGCCCTCCTGCCATCTGGAAGACGCTACAGATGCATTCGCACCCGTACGACTAGATTTAGGAACAGCTTCTTTCCCAGGGCTGTCATCCTACTGAACTCCACAAATAAACTCTAAAGCCTGCACATCTGCCAATGCACTTTATTATGGTTATGTTTATGTTAATGTATTACAAGTATGTTGAATGTTTAAATGTCTTAATCTAAATGTACACTCTCGGGAGCCGCAAGCTTACATTTCGTTGTACTGCACTTGTGCACTAACAATGACAATAAAAGTTGATTTGATTTGATTTGATTTGATTGATTTGTGTGTGTGTGTGCGTGAGATGTGTGTGTGTGAGAGATGTGTGATGTGTGTAGTGTGTGAGATGTGTGTGTGTGAGAGATGCGTGATGTGTGTAGTGTGTGAGATGTGTGTGTGTGAGATATGTGTGATGTGTGTAGTGTGTGTATGTGTGTGAGCTTGTGTGGTGTTTGGTGTGTCTGTGAGATATGTGTGACGTGTGTAATGTGTGTGTGTGTGAGCTTGTGTGGTGTTTGGTGTGTGAGATGTGTGTGGTGTGTGCATGTGATGTGTGTGTATGTGTGTGCGCGTGCATGCATGTGCATATGTGTGAGCGTGTGTGGTGTGTATGTGGTGTGTGAGATGTATATGTGTGAGTGTGAGATGTGTGCGCCTGTGTTTATGTACGCATGTCGTCTGAGTGATATAGGATTCTATGAAAGGGATGGTGACTGCCTGGTGTCCTCAGGGCTCTAAGAGGAGTCCGTACATTACCCTTGTTGACTGGCATAAATCCCAGAGGTATTCTCCCTCTTTTAATATTTAACAGCAAACAACACAACCTCATGAATAAAACAGACTAATTCAATTAAGGCGGTTCTGCCAAACACATGAAGCTAAAACACTTTTTTATGCAGTTACCCGAGCTCCTGAGATTTAATTATAGCTTTGTAACCCTCCCAGGCAGTTGTTATTTTACATAAAATATACTGCAGCGGGATAGGGACTTATCATGTGTTTGAGTTAAGTGGGGCAAAAAGCTTTGATGTGTGTATAAAATAGCTCGAGAAGTTTGAGGGAGTCATTTTTTTGGTCCTAATAAACAAGGAAGGGTGGGAGCAGGATTTCAGGTGGCAGGAGGCCGCCTCCGGAGACCGTAGGGAATGGCCCCCGGCATGAGGTAAGTGGTCCAGAGTCGACCGCGGTCAGCAGTGGGGAAGGGAAGCCCCAGGGCAGGGGAGGCCCAAGCTTTCCTTACCAGGCCTGGAAGAGCACCTCGTGGCCCACGAGGAAACCTTTCAAAGAATTGAAATGTTAAGCTTACCTGGGCTTCCCCTGGCCACGATCCTGCTTGCCGCGAACTTTCACTGGCGACGCCGACACTGGGGCGTCACCGCTGCGACTGGCGGTTAAAATCGGGTTGGGGTCTGAATGACGCCGTCGGAAATGACGTTTAAACATTAGCGAGGCTTCTGCCTGCCTGCGGCGGGAGTGCCAAAGCGGCCGAAAACCCAGCGGCTCGGTCCAACCTTGAGCAGTGCAACTAGAAATTGAGCATCAGGGGAGTTCCTTCCTTACAGTGCTTCATGTCTGTTTGAAGGCAGGCTTGCCACCCCCACCCGGATCAGGGTGGACAGGGGCAGCAAAGGGCTGCGGGATGTGCTTCGCCATGTTCCTCCACCTCTTCGTGCCTCTCCTGCATTCTGCGGTGTCAGAGCTTGCCAGCAGAGGATATGCTCGCCCATATGTGGGTGGGCTTATGATACTGAGTTGTAAATTGGGGAAGTGCGTCCTTCAGTGTATTTCCCATTATTTGCACCTGTTGAAACCTGGGTGCAAGGGCCGCCTGTTATTTCCAGGTGCCCAGGGTTCTCCTGTTGGCAGCAGAGGCCCTCGATGTTTTTGTTGTACAGCTGGATCTGTTTCAAGGCCTCGCACAGGCTAAAGATGGGGACGGGGCGGTGTGGGGGGCTGGCTGGTGGGATGTAGAGTTTCTGCTTTGGGTGCAATCGGCAATTCCAGCGCTCAAAATTGCGTCCGTTTTCTGCCCACTTTCTACTCAAACTCACTTGCGTATCGCCGAACGTAAAATCTGCCATGTACCAACACAATCGGGCAGCACTTTCACAGAATCCCCACAGTGCAGATAGAGGCCATTTCGGCCCATCAAGCCTGCACCGACACATATCCCACCCTATCCCTGTAACCCCACGTATTTAATCCCCTAACACTAAGGGTCAATTTTATCATAGCCAAATCAACCTAACCCGCACATCTTTAAACCATAACTTTCAAAAAACTATCTATAATTTAGTGTCAAAAAATATTCCTTGATATAGTTAAGAGTGGTAACTTGGTAAAGTTTGATTAATACAGCTGATAATGGGATTATCACAAAAAAATAAGCATTTTAAATCACGGTGTCAGTCCACCACCTGTGAGTAACTCGATTTTAAATGACTGAAAATGATGCTTGAAAAATATACAGAACTATTTTCCAGTTATATTGGGTTGCAGTAGTGAGTTCTTTCATAAATTAAAACAAAAATTCATTCAGAACCTTTTACAATGTGCCTATTAGTGTCCGTGTGCCCAAAAGATCCAGCTTAATGTTTTGGAGCCTCCTTGAAGGCCCGCAAACGAGCGGAATTAGCGGAAACTCCCAATGGTGATTAATTCACCCCGGGTGGGGCGTGGCCAGTTTTGTGGGCGGGGCCTGCTTCTAGCGCGATTGTCTTTAAAACCAGCGCAAAAGATCGCGGTGTGGCAGAACCACTGAATGACTCTGGCTAACTGTATATAATTCTCTTTAACGATGTTCTAACACCAGCCTAAACCTGTACCATTGTGTTAGGCATTACTGTGTTTTGTATATAGAGTTTGCATGTACGGGGCGTGGCCCCTTTAAGAGCGCGGGAAAACGTGGGCAAACGCGGTGACGTCACGTCGCAAACCACGGGGCTGCCCAGGCAGTCCTTTTGGCATCTCCGTTGAGTAAAGAGACCTGTTTAGTTGTTCTCTTGTGTCGATCTCCGTTATTCGTTGGAATTCGTTAATTCCTACATTGGTGACCCCATTTTTGTGAATGTTTTCACATAAGAAGAGCTTGGCATGGAAGCAAACGCCGTTTCGCTAAAGCTACCACAGTTCTGGGAGCAGCAAGCGCCCTCGTGGTTTATTGAGGTCGAGGCCCAGTTCACCCTGAGGAACATCGATGCGGATCAGACCAAGTACCTTTATGTGGTCTCCGCACTCGACAGCTCTACCGCCTCTCGGATCGTCAGCCTCCTCAAAAACCCCCCAACGGAGCGCAAGTATGGAACCCTCAAAGCGCGGTTACTGCAGGTTTTCGGGCTCACAAAATCGGAGCGCGCCTGTCGATTACTCGCTATGCCTGGGCTCGGGGACTCCAAGCCTTCAGAGTTGATGACCCAAATGCTCACACTCCTGGGCTCAGAACGGGAATGTTTCCTATTCTGCGAGATTTTCCTCAGCCAACTGCCTGAACAGGTACAAGCTGCCCTGGCCAGATCTGAAATTGAAGACTGCGCAACACTCGCTGCGGAGGCTGACAAAATTTTTGCTGTAACTCGGCAGTACTGCGCCGCCACGATGCACCCATCCCCCGTAGACGCCGCCCCAGCTCGTCAGCCTGCTGGGCTGTGTTTCTACCACGCGCAGTTCAGCGCGAAGGCAAAGCGTTGCCACCCTCCCTGCAGTTTTCCCCAAAAAAACAAACAACAACTGACACTGCGACCACCGAGGAACGGGTCTAACGGGCACCCCGCGGCCGCGATGGCGATCGGCAACGCGGGAAAATTGCTGTTCATCACTGATACTGTTGTGTATGTACCTTTTAAGAGAAGAACTGATTCTATACTGCAGTACCGGCAGTGACCACCCCTGGATATAAAGCCATAGCAGGCTTCTGTACGTCAGTCTTGAATTACTCTCTGTTCAGTAAATACCTGTTTTATTGTTCTCCTGCAGTCTGAGTATTATTGATCCTCGGACACTACACTGGCGACAGGCAGGTTTGAACTCACCTGCAGTACTGCATCACCTCACGGGGATCTTTTCCCTGAAGAGAAGCTTCTTGGAGGTCGAAGTCGGAACAGCGGGCGTCGACCGCGGGCAACCGCCCAGGGATCCATCGGAGAGTTGCAGGGGAGGCTGTGGAGAGCTGGGCCTGGCTCCCCAGTCAAGGTGTTCCAGCAAGTCGTGCTGGTAGCAGGTAGTGTGCTGACCCTTCCGGACTGCGGCGGGCTCGGGCTCGATCGAGCGACTCTGCAAAGGGGCCGTGCAGCGTCGTCGGGAGGAAAAGAGAGAGCGAGAGGGTGGAGCGCACAGGGCACGGTCGGTGCTCAAGAACAGGGCAGCGTGGAGAGGATAGAACGCGGGGAAGGAAAAGTGAGACGCGCCGAAGCTGCGGGTCGCCGCCATTACCCTGTAGAACGCTAGGAGCAGCGTGGCAGCAAGGGGAAGAAGGAAAAGCGCGGGCGGCGCCATTTTATTCCATTGGGGAAGAAGGAAAAGTGCGGGAGGCGCCATTTTATTACATTGGGGAAGAAGAAAAAGCGCGGGAGGCGCCATTTTAAATCACCCAAGATGCCGAAGAGTGGAGTATCACTGCTTTCGACAACGAGGTAGAAGACTGGACCACGTATGTGGAAAGAATTGAAGTGTACTGCAATGCCAATGAGGTGGCCAATGGAAAGAAGGCGTCGGTATTATTAAATTTGATGGGCGCGAGAACGTACGGCCTATTGCGGAATTTAATTACCCCAGCTAAACCAATGGAGAAAAGTTTTGAAGAGATTGTTAATATCTTACAGGAACCTACACCGCTGCTGATAGCAGAAAGATTCAAGTTCCATAAAAGAAACCAGCACAAAGATGAGAACAATGCTGCCTATCTTACGGGACTACGCAAGTTATTGAAGCACTGCCAGTTCGGAGCAGGACTGGCAGACACCTTACGGGATAAGTTTGTCTGCGGGCTCCAGAGTGAAGGAACCCAGGAACGACTACTTTCAGAAAAGGACCTGACGCTAGAACAGGCTTTCAGCGTGGCAGTATCCTACGAAGCAGCAGCACAGGGAGCTGCGGAAATACAACAGAAATCACAAGAATACAGCGCTAACAAAATGGCGTATGGAGCAGAAAAGTGCTATCGCTGCGGCAGAACAACCCATGATCAGAAGGACTGCTGGTTTAAGGACAAAGTATGCAGGCAATGCGGGAAAATGGGACATATAGCAAGAGTCTGCAGGTCGGGAAAGAAAACCAACACTACAAGAACTACTAAGGAAAAGTACAAGAAAGTAAAAAAAATGACAGCCAGTAGTTTGGAAGATCAGGAGAGTGATAATGACTCCGGGAGCAGGAGACTAAGTTGTCTAAAGTTACACAACGTGATCGCAAAGGAGGATCACCGAACCATTTGGGTCACCCTCATGATAGCAGGGTCCCAAGTAAAGATGGAATTGGATACAGGATCAGCCCTGACTGTCATGAATCGACGAGACTATGAGCGGCTATTCCCACACATACCCTTGAAGGACACGTCCATTGTATTGAAGACATACACTGGGCAAAAAGTCTACCCCAGAGGAAAAATAAGGGTGCCAGTTGAATACAACAGCAAGGAAACACAGAAACTGTATCTATATATACTACCAGATGGAGGACCACCATTATTGGGACGTGAATGAATCCGAAAAATACAATTGGATTGGCATTCCATTCAGGCGCTAACTGTGACTGATAAAAAGGATGATGACGTCACACCTGGACGACTGTCAAAGATTCTAACTGACGTGAAAGAGGTGTTCCAGCAAGGACTTGGGACTCTAAAAGGAGTAATGGCAATGATAAAAATCGAAGATAACGCAAACCCAAAATTTTTTAAGGCCAGACCGGTACCTTAAGCGATCCGCCCAGCCGTTGAAGCAGAGCTGGAGAGTCTGGAGCGTTCGGGTGTGCTGTCCAAGGTGGACTGGAGCGAGTGGGCCACACCCATCGTTCCTGTAATGAAGAAATCATTGAGCAGCACGCCTGGGGAACCGAAGAAGGTTCGCATCTGTGGGGACTTCAAGGTAACTGTGAACCCAGTCCTGCACACAGTACAATATCCACTTCCACGGATAGAAGATATTTTCGCCTCACTATCTGGAGGGAAACGCTTTACGAAGATTGATCTGGCCCAAGCGTATCTACAAATGGAGGTGGAAGAAGTGTCTAGGAAATACCTCACGATAAACACTCACAAAGGCCTTTACCAGTACAATCGACTGGTATTCGGGGTAGCATCAGCCCCGGCTATTTGGCAGAGGGCGATGGAACAAGTCCTGCAAGGGATCCCGGGGACCCAGTGTTATTTGGACGACATCCTGGTTACGGGCGAAAATGACAGTGAACACCTTGCCAACCTGGAGCAGGTGCTCACGAGATTACAGGAATATGGGCTACGAGCCAACCGCCCCAAATGCGAGTTCTTCAGGAGACAAATCTCGTATTGTGGCCACATGATTGATGAGGAAGGGTTGCATAAGTCGCCGGACAAGATTGAGGCTGTAGTCAAGGCTCCAGCACCGGAAAATGTGTCGCAACTGAGGTCGTTCCTTGGGTTGGTGAACTACTACCATAAGTTCTTGCCGAATTTATCTACAATTCTGCACCCACTGAACGCCCTGCTGCAAACTGGAGTAACATGGAAATGGAGTGATGAGTGTAAGCGTGCCTTTCAGAAATGTAAATGCCTAATCACTTCAAAAGTATTGGCCTACTACAATCCAACACTACCGATTCAGTTAGCATGTGATGCGTCTCCCTATGGCATCGGAGCGGTGCTGTCACACAAATTCCTTGACGGTTCAGAGAGGCCAATAGCCTTTGCGTCGCGCTCGTTAACCTCAGCCGAGTGTAACTACGCCCAGATTGACAGGGAGGCCCTCAGCCTGGTGTGGGGGGTGAAGAAGTTCAATCACTATCTGCACGGGCAGAAATTCACCCTACTGACTGATCATCAGCCCCTGGTCTCCATTTTTAACCCAAAGAAGGGCGTTCCGGTGATGACGGCGCGACGGCTGCAAAGATGGTCACTTTTTCTAGGGGCACATCAGTAAGACATAGAGTACAAGGGTACGAAACAGCATAGAAACGCTGATGGGCTGTCGCGCCTGCCGTTGCCTATGGTAGAGGAAGCACCTGCAGTGGACCCTGTTGAGATATTCCATGCGACCATAGTCGAATGTCTACCTGTTACAAACTCAAGTATAGAGAAGGAAACCCGAAATGACCCGACGCTCTCTCAGGTCTATGATTTGACGGTGAAGGGATGGCCAGCACATGGCGACTCACTGTTGCCAGCATTCTTGCCAAGGAGAGAACAGCTGTCAGTGTGCCGGGGGACCTTGATGTGTGGATCCCGAGTGGTAATTCCACCCAAGTTGAGAGATAGATTGCTCAATGAGCTTCATGAGGGTCATCTGGGAGGGGTAAAAATGAAGAGCCTAGCCAGGGCGTTTGTGTGGTGGCCGGGAATCGAAATAGAAATCGAGGATATGACCAAGAGATGCACAGGATGCCAGAAGGTCCAAAACGCTCCACCACAGGCCCCGCTACATCCATGGGAGTGGCCCTCATCTCCATGGCAACGGGTACACATTGATTTTGCTGGTCCATTTATGGACTCAATGTTCCTAATCGCTGTGGACGCCCATTTGAAATGGCCAGAGGTCATCAAAATGTCCTCCACCGCCACGGAGAAAACTATTGCAGTCCTACGGACCATCTTCGCCAGGAATGGCTTGCCAGAACAGATTTGCTCCGACAATGGGCCACAGTTTGTGTCAGAGGATTTCCGGAGGTTTCTGAGGAATAATGGGGTGAAGCATTACACATCTGCCCCATATCATCCAGCCACAAATGGATTGGCTGAGAGGTTTGTTCAGACCTTTAAAAAGGCCATAAAGGCAATGCATAATGATGACATACCACTATAACACAAGGTGGATAATTTCTTGTTTGCTTACCGGAATGCGACACATGCAGTCACCAACCAAACTCCAGCCATAATGTTCTTCAACCGAAGGCTAAGATGTCGCCTGGATTTGCTCAAACCAAGCATAAGACGAGATGTTGAGGATAAGCAATTCCAGCACATAAATGAGAAGCCAACCAGGAGCTTCAAGGTAGGGCAACCAGTCTTGGCCCGTGACTACCGAACAGAAAAATGGCAGCCAGGAACGATATGCACACAGCAGGGACCACTAATGTACACAGTGGACGTTGGAGAGAGCATCGTGAGATGCCATGCTGACCAGATTCTAGAGTCACAGGAACAAGCCAAACCCATACCACGAGCAGGGGCACCTGGTAATCAACCCGAAGTACAGATTGCGTCTACCTCAGAAGCAGTGGTATTGGAAGCTGACGAACCAACCAATGACAATGAACCAGAATCAACTCCGCCGCAAGAACAGGATACTCGAGAAAGGCGCTATCCAGTCAGGATCAGGAAGCCTCCTCAAAGACTGAACTTATAAATGATTATTTCAGTTGATGTATATAGTACAGAGAAAATTGTAATTGTAATTAGTTATTATTTAGTTGTTAAATGAATGTTATGTACTGTTTATCTAAAAGGGGAGGAATTGTTGTGTATGTACCTTTAAGAGAAGAACTGATTCTATACTGCAGTACCGGCAGTGACCACCCCTGTATATAAAGCCATAGCAGGCTTCTGTACGTCAGTCTTGAATTACTCTCTGTTCAGTAAATACCTGTTTTATTGTTCTCCTGCAGTCTGAGTACTATTGATCCTCGGACACTACAGATACTCTCTCCGGTCGTCGTTTTCTGTGCGACACCGGGGCGCAGTGCAGCATTTTACCCGCGTCCGCCCTCGATGTGCAGACGGGAAATCACGGCCCCATCCTTGAAGCGGCCAATGGCGGAACAATTCGGACCTTTGGCAGACGGCGAGTGGAGGTGTGCCTCGGGGGGCAACGTTTTCACTGGGAGTTTGTTACGGCCAGAGTTTCCCAGCCCCTCCTCGGCGCGGATTTCCTGTGCGCCAACAGCCTCCTGGTCGACGTTAGGAACTGGCGGCTGATCAACGCAGCAACTTTTAATTCTCTTCTGTGTTACCGCAGTAACACTACGTCACGCACCGTCTCCTGTGCGTTCCCGACTCCTGCTGAGTTCGCTCGCCTGCTCGGCGAATTCCCCGACCTGACAAGACCCACGTTCTCCTCCACAGCCACGAAACATGGCGTGGAACACCACATCACCACCAACGGCCCCCCGGTCTACGCGCGGGCCCGGCGCCTGGAACCTGGCAAGCTGGCGGTCGTAAAGGCGGAGTTCGCAACCATGGAACGGTTAGGGATTATTCGCCGGTCGAATAGTCCCTGGTCTTCACCCCTCCATATCGTCCCGAAGCCTGGCGGCGGATGGCAGCCATGCGGTGACTATCGATGCCTCAGCGACGCCACCACTCCTGATCGGTACCCGATCCCCCACATCCAGGATTTCTCTGCCCATTTGGCAGGGAACACCATGTTCTCAAAAGTCAACCTCGTCCGGGGCTACCACCAGGTCCCAGTTCATCCACAAGACGTCCAGAAGGCCGCAGTCATCACCCCATTCGGCCTCTTCGAGTTTTTACGAATGCCGTTTGTGTTAAAGAACGCCGCCCAGGCTTTCCAACGCCTGATGGACTCCGTGCTGCGGGACCTCAAGTTCCTCTTCGTCTACCTGGATGATATTCTAATTGCCAGTCCTACTAAGGAAGAACATACCTGTCACCTACGCACCCTTTTTCGACGCCTCAGCCAACACGGCCTGATTATCAACCCGGCCAAGTGTCAGTTTGGCCTGCACCAAATTGAATTCCTGGGGCATCGCATCACCTCAGAGGGAACGGTTCCTTTACCTTCGAAAGTAGAGGCGGTGACATCCTTTCCACGCCCGCAGGACGCAAAGGCCCTGCAGGAATTCCTAGGCATGGTAAACTTTTACCACCGTTTCGTGCCTAAGGCGGCACTACTCATGCAGCCCCTGTACGAGGCCCTCAATGGCAAGACTGGCAAGAACCCGGTAGACTGGACGGATGACATGGCCCGAGCGTTCGCCGACACCAAAAGCGCCTTAGCCAACGTGACTATGCTGGCGCACCCGCTGCCAGGAGCCACCATCGCCCTCACCACCGATGCGTCGGACTACACAGTCGGTGCCATGCAACAGCAGTGGGTGAATGTGACGTGGCAGCCGTTGGCATTCTTCAGCCGTCAACTACGGCAGAACGAGAGAGCATACAGCACGTTCGACCGGGAGTTGCTCGCCCTTTTTCTGGCCATCCGCCATTTTCGGTTCCTACTGGAAGGACGTCCTTTCACTGCCTTTGTGGACCATAAGCCGCTAACCTTTGCAATGGCCAAGACCGCCGAACCGTGGTCAGCCCGACAGCAGGGTCAACTGACCTACATATCCGAATTCACCACGGATATACAGCACGTGGCCAGTAAGGACAACCTGGTGGCAGACTGCCTCTCCCGCGCGATCGTCAATACGGTTCATTTGGGCATCAACTACGCCCTCATGGCAGCGGACCAAGCCTCAGACCCGGAAGTCCAAGCTTACAGAACGGCCATCACTGGCCTCTAGTTGGCCGACGTCAAGTTCCATTCGGCAGGTACCACAGTGTTGTTTGACGTCTCCGTACAGGATCCTCGCCCTGTCTTGCTGGTCGTCTGGCGCCGCAAAGTGTTCAACGCCATACATGGGTTGTCACACCCAGGAATGAAGGCCTCTCAGAAACTGATGTCAGCGAAATTTGTATGGCATGGCATGCATAAAGATGTCCGCGACTGGGCCAACACCTGCGTGGTCTGCCAAAAGGCCAAGGTACAGCGCCACATCAAAGCTCCATTGGCCACCTTCACAGTTCCGGAGCGACGTTTTGACCATGTCAACGTGGACCTGGTAGGACCACTCCCACCCTCCCATGGTTTTTCACACATCCTGACCATGGTTGATCGCACCACCAGATGGCCGGAGGCGGTTCCCCTGTCATCCACTACTTCGGCGGACGTGGCCAGGGTGTTCATTTCCTCCTGGATTGCCCGTTTCAGAGTGCCCGCAGATATTTCGTCAGACAGGGGACCGCAGTTTTCCTCCGAACTCTGGAATGCAGTGGCCCAAGGACTCGGTGTCAAATTACACCGCACCACAGCCTACCACCCACAGGCGAATGGCCTCTGCGAACGCTTCCACCGGTCAATGAAAGCCGCCCTGAGGGCCAGCCTCCAGGACGCTGGATGGGCAGACAAGCTACCGTGGGTCCTGTTGGGCCTTCGCATGGCCCCCAAAGAAGACCTTCACTCTTCATCAGCGGAGCTTGTGTATGGTCAGCCGCTGCGAGTCCCAGGGGACTTCCTACCAACATCGACGGAGCCATGGTCCGCGTCTGCCCAGCTTGCTAGTCACCAAGAGGCGGCCAGATGTTTCGCACCGGTGCCCACTTCGCACCACGGGCTGCAGAGGTCACACGTTCCCACGGAACTTCACAAGGCTGAATACGTTTTTATTCGCCATGACGCACATAGGGATCCGCTCAAGGCATATACCGGTCCCTTCCACGCGTTGGAAGCAGGGGACAAAACCTTCACGGTAGATGCCGGTGGTAAACCGGACCACATTTTGGTCGACCGCTTAAAGCCAGCACATTTAGACCTCGACCGCCCTGTCGAGACAGCACAACCGCCAAGACGGGGTCGGCCACCCATCGTCGTTACGGCAGACCGAGTGCGACCGCCCGCCAGACCGCCAGCCGACCAGCAGCCTCCGCCTCGAGAGTACAGGAGTCGTTCTGACAGGCTCGTCAGACCCCCTCACCGTTTGACTTTGTCCGTTAAAGCGAATTCTGGGGGGGCACATGTGGCAGAACCACTGAATGACTCTGGCTAACTGTATATAATTCTCTTTAATGATGTTCTAACACCAGACTAAACCTGTACCATTGTGTTAGGCATTACTGTGTTTTGTATATAGAGTTTGCATGTACGGGGCGTGGCCCCTTTAAGAGCGCGGGAAAATGCGGGCAAACGCGATGACGTCACGTCGCAAACCACGGGGCTGCCCAGGCAGTCCTTTTGGCATCTCCATTGAGTAAAGACCTGTTTAGTTGTTCTCTTGTGCCGATCTCCGTTATTCGTTGGAATTCGTTAATTCCTACAGCGGAAACTCGATTTGTTCTGGACACAGTTTGCGTTTAAAATTCGGTGATTTTTTTTGCGCCTCTTATTATGCCGGTATCGGGGGAATTGCGCCAAAAAAAAACCGCAGTGCAATCTGGGCTGAGGTTTAAATTGTGCTCCTAAAATTTTGCACCTGAGCCTGTGCAAGTAACCCAGCAGTTAAAATGGCGGTGGGCGCGAACACATCGGGAACGCTGCGGGAAGGGCTCGACTGCCATTTTAACCATCCATTCGCACCGGGCGGGCAGGGTTAAAATGGAGCCTGGAGAGTCTGTCGACAGCTGGTAGAATTACATTTTATTTTAAAAGTGGCTTCAAAGAGCTGGGTGAGCGAGAGAATGAGAGAGATGCTAAATTTTAATTTAAAAATGGTAAATATTGCTAGTGGCATTGGAAAGGTCAATGATACGGGAGGCAGGGTAGATTTTCAGCTTCATATCAGCAACAAACTGTGCCATATAATTCGGGTGAAAAATTCCCTACATTACAAGCGACTACACTTCAAACGTACTTCATTGGCTGTAAAGCGCTTTGGGACATCCTGAAGTCGTGAAAGGCGCTATATAAATGCAAGTTCTTTCTTTCTTTACCCAAAAAATGATTTTGGGAAGAGATGTGAGGGCCAACTCAAGGAGGGAGCCTGATACCACTATGACTTCATGACTGCAATGACAGGGCAGTTATCTCTCCACTGATGTTAAGGCCAAGCTTTCCTAAGACTCCACAATATCTACGAGGCCTTGCACGCAGTGGGTGGCTTCTCCTGAGTTTGTATCCATTGTGGAGGCCGGTCTCACCCTCAGATTTTAACCAGCGCTTGGATGGCACTAAGCAGAGCGTACTCCGTACTTTGGCTTTCCTTGGTCATGGAGTCAGTTATATAACTCACATCTGCTGCTCTCCCTCCCCCACTGTTGTTCTTGGCAGATACTGTAATGATATCAGCAAATAGTGATGATATTTGTCTGTGTTTGATTACTTATGCCTTACAGCATATTTGTCTGTGTTTTTGATTACTTGTGCCTGACCAGCAGAGGTCATGTGAGAGACAAGCAGTCCAGAGGAGTTTTACTTTCAGTTTCATTCTAGATGCATCACAGCATAGTGTGTTCTGTAAAAAACTGTAGAAAGTCTTGAACAAGACTTTAGATTAAACAACATTCTCTTTCAGAAATGAGTCTTTATTGAACCCAAAAAGAAATCAAAACAGATACCAGTCTCCAACTAGTGCTTGTAGCGTAACACTGATAATTAAATTATTGTAAATGAGCTGCCTGAGTGCTTTTTCTTTCTGTGCATAACCAGAAACATTTTTACTCTGTTTAACACAGCTAGATTTTTTTTTTGACAATCAACTTCTGCGACACAGCGTGATCGATGATGCTTGGTGTGAACAGGAGAACCAGTATCTTTAAAACTGCGATCAGCTCTTCAAGATGTCAGGTTGCGATCTCCCTCCTGCCTCACCTTTCTCTGTGATATCATTCGCACTTACACCGCACTCGCTGACCTTCTGCGCATCTCTCTATTTTAACTGCCGGGGCTGCCAGTCCTTTACCTGTCCATTAACTGTGCAACGCCACAGGCATGCTGCTTAATGTAGTGCCACACTGTGCTGGCATCAGTGGGCAAAGCTCTTCACTTTGTATCAGTGGTGGCTCAGTGTCACCCTCTGGGCTAAATGCTTGATTTCTTTCTTTCTTTGTTTCTACTGCCTTCATTTCGCAAAATTCATTTCCCGATGGCGGGGGAGTCCAGAACCAGGGGTCACAGTCTAAGGATAAGGGGTAAGCCATTTAGGAGTGGAATGAGGAGGAATTTCTTCACCCAGAGAGTGGTGAACCTGTGGAATTCTCTACCACAAAAGGCAGTTGAGGCCAATTCATTAAATATATTCAAGAAGGAGTTGGATATATTTCTTAAGGCTAAAGGGATCAAGGGGTATGGGGAGAAAGCAGGGACAGGGTACTGAGTTTGGATGAGGAACAGGCTCGAGGGGCCAACTGGCCTACTCCTGCTCCTATCTTCTATGTTTCTATGTTTAAAACATTTGCATCAAGCCTACACTATCATGTTAGTGGCTGACTGTAAAGTGTAATTTTATGGGTGTGTGCGCACAGAACATCTTAAGGAACACATGGAATTCCCAATAAAAATTTAGGGCTAAAAATTCGGTGGTGCCGCGTTTGGGGCGCCAAGCTCGCCTGGGCACCGGAAGTCCCGCCCCGGATGGAGCCGGGAGCGCCAGCCCGATATTCAGTTTGAGCACCCCAAGAGGGACGCGGGGCGCTGCTCGAGGCGCCCCGCATTCCTCTTGGGGAGCTGAAACTGAATATCGCAGCGCAATGTGCCGCAGCGCCACATGCTGCGGCACGGCGCGCTGCGGTACTGCAGGCCTTCCTCCCCTTCTTAAGGGGGAGGGGCCTGCACCAGCACGATCACCGATCACGAGTGCCAGCAAAAGAACCCGGCACCGAGGAGAAGTGCCGGGCGCTTGGGACACAGCCGGCACTGCCCGGGGGGGGGATCAGGAGGCCGGGGAGGGCGGCGCGAGGAGGTGCTGGCAGGCGGCCACCGAAAAAAATGGCCGCCCCGCACCTCCACCTTAATTTACGCCACTACCGCCACAGGTACGCCCTGTGAACCGGTCGCGATTTGCGACCGGCGCTACAGGGGGGGCGCGACCCAATATCGCGTTCGGGGCGGTAGCGGGGCGCTGCACACACCGATGACGTCATCGGTGGCAGCGCAGCGCTACAGGCTAATGCCGCCATTAGCGCCCCGCTAAATTTCACGGGAGGCGTGGCCAGTGGCGCTAAAGCCACTAAGTGCCCTCTCTAGGCGCTAACTGGTGGCGCAGCCCACCGAATTTCTAGGCCTTAGGGTGCACCAGGTCCCATCACTGGGCGAGTGTACTTGTAAAATTGCCCTGGTGTTATTTTCAAGCACTCACAGGTTGTGTACGGCACTTGTTCTTTTTTGAGGAGGTAACAAGGAGGGCCAGTGAGGGTAGCACGTTTGGTGTAGTCTACATGGATTTTAGCAAGGCTTTTGACAAGGTCTCACATGGCAGACTGGTCAGAGTTGGATCCAAAATTGGCTCAGTGGCAGGAAGCAAAGGGTAATGGTCGACGGGTGTTTGTGTGACTGGAAGGCTGTTACCAGTGGGGTTCCGCAGGGCTCAGTACTGGGTCCTTTGCTTTTTGTGATATATATCAATGATTTAGAGTTCAATGTAGGGGGCATGATTAACAAGTTTGCAGATAATACAAAAATTGGCTGTGTGGTTGATAGAACATAAGAACATAAGAACATAAGAAATAGGAGCAGGAGTAGGCCAATCGGCCCCTCGAGCCTGCTCCACCATGCAATAAGATCATGGCTGATCTGATCCTAACCTCAAATCTTCTATCACTCTGCATCCACCCGAACCCATGTGATCTCCCGGGAGAGGCGAAAAACCAGATAAAGACCCAATGGCCAATTTGGGAGAAAAAAATCTGGGAAATTCCTCTCCGACCCATCTAGGCGATCGAAATTCTTCCAGGAGATCACTCTGTCCCTATATTTTCTACAGTACTTACCTTCTGTAAAGGCGATCTCCACCCCAGCCAGGAACAGGAATAAAACCATCTCCTGAAATCTAACACAGAATTAGTGAGGAAGAAAGCTGTAGACTGCAGGAAGATATCAATGGACTGGTCAGGTGGGCAGAAAAGTAGCAAATGGAATTCAATCTGGAGAAGTGTGAGGTAATGCATTTGGGGAGGGCTAACAAGGCAAGGGAATACAATATAAATGGTAGGATACTGAGAAGTGCAGAGGATCAGAGGAACCTTGGAGTGCATGTCCACAGATCCCTGAAGGTAGCAGGGCAGGTAGATAAGGTGGTTAAGAAGGCATACAGGATACTTTCCTTTATTAGCCATGGCATAGAATACAAGAGCAGGGAGGTTATGCTAGAACTGTATAAAACACTAGTTAGGCCTCAGCTAGAATACTGCGTGCAGTTCTGGTCACCACATTACAGGAAAGATGTGATTGCACCAGAGAGGGCGCAGAGGAGATTTACGAGGATGTTGCCAGGACTGGAGAATTTTAGCTATGAGGAAAGATTGGATAGACTGGGGTTGTTTTCTTAGGAACAGAGGAGGCTGAGGGGAGACGTAATTGAGGTGTATAAACTTATGAGGGGCCTAGATATAGAGGATAGGAAGGACCTATTTCCCTCAGCAGAGAGGTCAATATCCAAGGGGAATAAATTTAAAGTAATTGGTAGAAGGATTAGAGGGAAGTTGAGGAGGATTTTTTTCACCCAGAGAATGGTGGGGGTCTGGAACTCAGTGCCTGAAAGGGTGGTAGAGGCAGAAACCCTCATCGCATTTAAAAAGTACTTGGTATGCACTTGAAGTGCCGTAACCTACAGGGCTACGGACCAAGAGCTAGAAAGTGGGATTAGGCTGGATAGCTCTTTTTCAGCCGGCACAGACACGATGGGCCGAATGGCCTCCTTCTGTGCCATAAACTTCTATGATTCTATGTTCAATGCAGAGTAAAGCTGCTTCTGCACTGCCCCATCAAGCACTTTCAGTTCAGACACAGTATGGGGTATGATAGCAAAATACTGCGGATGCTGGAAATCCGGCACCTTCCCGTGCAAGCGCAGGAGATGCAACACCTGCCCTTATACCTCCCTCCTTCCCACTGTCCAGGGCCCCAAACACCCCTTCCAGGTGAAACAGCGATTTACTTGTACTTCTTGCAATTTAGTATACTGTATTCGCTGCTCACGATGTGGTCTCCTCTACATTGGGGAGACCAAACGCAGATTGGGTGACCGCTTTGCGGAACACCTCCCTTCAGTCCGTATGGGGGACCCTGAGCTTCCGGTCGCCTGTCATTTCAATTCACCGCTCCATTCCCACTCAGACCTCACTGTCCGCGGCCTCTTGCACTGCTCCACGGAAGCTCAACGTAAGCTCGAGGAACAGCACCTCATCTTCCGATTAGGCACTTTACAGCCTTCCGGACTCAATATCGAGTTCAACAATTTCAGATCATAACCTCGGCCCCTGTCATATTTTTATATATTTTTTATCCACACTTTTGGTTTGTGCCTTTTCCTTTTTCTCTCCCACACGGCAGCTGTCTCTCACTCTGCCAGCGCATTTCACACTTCATCTAGAGCCATCCTTTGTCTTTTTACTTGTCCTATTACCATCTCGTCTTGCCTTGAATATCTCTTAATGTCTCTTCACCTCTCCCAGACCTTCCCTTTTGTTCTTTCATCCCCTCCCCCATTTCCCAGCCCCCAAACTTGCTTCTTAATCTGTTTCATTTCCTGCTTTTTTTCTCAGTCCTGACGAAGGGTCTTCGACCTGAAACGTTTGACTCTGTTTCTCTCTCCACGGATGTTGCCGGGCCTGCTGAGTTTTTCCAGCGTTTTCTGTTGTTATTTCACAGTATGGGATAGATGGACAGCCTATGCTGTGCCATTGTGTGTTTTCAGGCCAGATATAATATTTGTCATATGCAGAGTAAAGCTTCCTCCACTTTGCTCCCTCAAGCACTCCCAAGTAAGGTGTAGTACCTCTTATATATAGGTGAGAGCTCCTTCGACAGCATGCCCAACAACATGCCTTAATATCAGCCTCAAAAGAGTACCCACTCCTACACCAGTGACAATTCTCTATTTCCCATACCAACCATCCTGTGGCCTTTTGGAAGAAGTATGATAATTTAGTGTTAATTTTACTAAATTGTGAGCAGTTGGTTGCCCATTAGGACCTGGATTGAAACAGCTCTAAACATATTTCCTTAGCCACACACTCAGCAGAAAATCAGTCTTTATCCCAATGTTCTGGGCTGGATTTGAACACAGTCCCAGAGTGAAAGATGGTAACTTACTGCTTGGGCGATCAAAGACTTTGAAACCTTTCATGCCATACTGGAGCAAATGCTGTTACTCTAAATATTTTTCTTCCTGCTTTCTACACTGGAAGCTCCATCACCAACCATTCTGTTGAGGGGGGGGATGGTGAGGGGGGGACAGTGAGGGGGGGGCGGTGAGAGGGGACGGTGAGGGGTGGGACGGTGAGGGGGGGAACGGTGAGGGGGACGGTGAGGGGGGCGGTGAGGGGGGGATGGTGACGGGGGGGCGGTGAGGTGGGTGCGGTGAGGGGGGAGCGGTGAGGGGGGTGCTGAGAGGGGGGCGGTGAGGGGAGGAACGGTGAGGGGGGACGGTGAGGGGGGGCGGTGAGGGGGGACAGTGAGGGGGCGATGGTGAGGGGGAGACGGTGAGGGGGGACGGTGAGGGGGGAACGGTGAGGGGGACGGTGAGGGGGGCGGTGAGGGGGGATGGTGACGGGGGGGCGGTGAGGTGGGTGCGGTGAGGGGGGAGCGGTGAGGGGGGTGCTGAGAGGGGGCGGTGAGGGGAGGAACGGTGAGGGGGGACGGTGAGGGGGGGCGGTGAGGGGGGACAGTGAGGGGACGATGGTGAGGGGGAGACGGTGAGGGGGGGACGGTGAGGGGGGACGGTGAGGGGGGGAAGGTGAGGGGGGACGGTGATGGGGGCGGTGAGGGGGGACGGTGAGGGGGGCGGTGAGGGGGGACGGTGAGGGGGGGCGGTGAGGGGGGCGGTGAGGGGGGGACGGTGAGGGGGGACGGTGAGGGGGGGAAGGTGAGGGGGGACGGTGATGGGGGCGGTGAGGGGGGACGTGAGGGGAGCGGTGAGAGGGAGGGACGGTGAGGGGGGCGGTGAGGGGGGCAGTGAGAGGGAGGGACAGTGAGGGGGGGATGGTGAGGGGGGGAACGTGAGGGGGTGTGCAGTGAGGGGGAGACAGTGAGGGAGGGGATGGTGAGGGGGGTGTGCAGTGAGGGGGGGATGGTGAGGAGGCAATGGTGAGGGGGGGCACGGTGAGGGGGGGACGGTGAGGGGGGGATGGTGAGGGGGCCGATAGTATAGCTTATTCCCTTTAATATTTGTTGCTTGGCACCTACTCCCAATGAAGAATGATCTCTTGATTGAGGTACCAGAGGGCAACCAATGGACCTGGGAGCTGTAATCCAGCAAGCCTCAACACCTGCAGCAGAGGATAAAGGAAACTATTTTAGAAGAACAAACCAGCCTGGATTTCAGCAGCTGTACTACTGAGCACGGGCAGATTACTGCAACAGCTGAGACACATGGACAGAGGAGACAGAGAGGGAGCCAGCAGGAGATTCTTGAGCACCGTGAGAGATCGCAGCAGGAGTCACTTCCTCTTTTTCTTCACCCACATCTTAATCAGCAAGCATTATATCTGTAAGTGCTGTGGGACAGCTCTGCAGATGAGTGGAAAACAAAGATAAATTTGCCATATCGAAGCCTATCAGAGTAAAACACCCAGTTGCCCTTCAAAACATCAGGGAAATGTAGAGGAGTTGAATAGGTAATCGATCAACCTATCTTAGAAAGCCAGACTATTTTAAAGGGTCAGGGCCCTACAATGTGAACAGGGATAGATGATATAGATCTAGGCAGGCTGTGTGGAGAGTGCTGCCTCTTTTAGTGTACTGACCCGCTTCAGATGGAAGAGGTTAGCTGAGATTTTCCGATCCACTTGCCAACCCTCCTGGATTGTCCTGGAGTCTCCATGAATTAAAGATAGATCTCCTGGGCACTGCTGCGACCAACCCAGGGGGAAGAATACAGTGCCATTAAAAAAAAAGTTTTTTTTTTTTTCTTATTTTCATTATTTTTTAGTTAGAAAAATATTGGAGGTGGGAAAAAATGGCTGTTTGACGGGGCGGGTGGTCAGGTGAAGGAACCTCCAGGAATATGTCCAAACAGTGTTGGCAACCCTGATTGGAATATCTAGGGTGTTGTGTTTGTTTTAAGTTCGATGGAACGAGAATCGGACCGGTTCTATAACGGGTGGGCAAACAGCTCGCCCAGAACACCCACCAGGCAGTGAAGACGGAAATTTAGCCCCTCTATGCCCTTAGGGGCAGTGGATTTACATCGGAGTGTTACTGCAAAAGGCAGTGATGAAGATATTTATCTCACACCGATGCCCATAAAATATTGCCTGATCTTTTGCACAGGAACTGTCCCCAGGATGAGTCAGCGCCTTCAGGAACGGACGGGTGAGGAGAGCACTACTGCCTGTCTGCTGCTGTCCGGCTTCCTTTTATTAACATTATTATCTCTCCTGAACCCACTACTGACTCACGCTGGGTATACGGTTCCAGAAGTATCAGCAGCCATCCGTGATCTCACCCAAAGTGGCCTTTCCTTAGGCTGGAGCCTGGTCCGTGGGTCCAGGTTTTCCCGTCGCATTACGGTGACGCCAGCGTGAACACATACCAAAGAAATGAGTACCATAGCAAAATACTGCAGATGCTGGAAATCCGAAATAACAACAGAAAATGCTGGAAAAACTCAGCAGGCCAGGCAACATCCGTGGAGAGAAATTAGAGTCGACGTTTCGGGTCACCCGAAACGTTGATTCTTTCTCTCTCCACGGATGTTGCCTGGCCTGCTGAGTTTTTCCAGCATATTCTGTTGTTATTTCCAAAGAAATGAGTTGCCAGCGGCTTGCTGGCTGGTGGTTTGGCTGCGGGCGGGGCATTGCAGCCAAGCCCAGTTTTGCCCACACCCAACCACCGGGTGTGGATGCTGGACAGCGGTCAGGAGCGAGGGCCTTGCCCCGTTTATCACCTTCCCAGTCCTAAGGCGCCAAGGTCAATTGTTGCACCCTGACCCCTGGCTGAGGTCAGCTAGCCTTGCACAGATGCAACTTCATCGGGAGTCATTGGTAGAGCCTGCTGTTTACTTTCGGGGGGGTGGGGGGGGGGCTGAGATTGTTCCTGGAGTGAGATCAAACTCATCAGCCTCAGCTCCATCTTGAAACTTTCAGGCTTGTCGGCTTCTCACTTTCATCCAGTGATATTATTGCTCTCTTGTAGACTGAGGAGATATTCGTACTAAATCCACGATCCACCATTAGGATATTGCATATCGTCCCTGCAGGACATTTTCAAGCAGAAAACATTACTTTAATGGTATCCCGTTACAGGTTATTACTGTTAACAGCAGGGCCTTGTGGATTTTAATTACAAACTTAGAAAAGGCATTATCTTATCATTCAAAATTAAAATGATCCTAAAGCAATTTAGTCTTCATTGAAAATTTACATAAGCGAATAATGTTCAAGGTCATTTAAAATGTACATCTGATATTTAAAATGCAATCCTTGTCATGTAAAATAAGAACGTTTCTCTTGGTTAACTTGCACTGGGACTCCTTTCGGATAATGCAGTTTTCTAGCAAGTGGGAAGGAGCCAAATGGATTAGGATTGGCCCAGGTTTAATTCCCCTATCTGTATTGAGTTAGTTCATCTCAGGCGGGGTGGCAGCAAGAGTCGCGGCAATCAGCTTCAGCAACCCTGGGGTAGGGGGAAGGGGAAGAAATGAGGACAGGGCTTGTTATAAATCTCATCATAAAGAAACTACTCATGAAATAACACTGGACGGCCAGCTGGTGGCGCCGTCCAAGGAGTATAAATACTCAGGCGTGTGCCCCAGCTTGCCAGGGACATTTTGTAAGACAGGAACTAGTGAAGTACAACTAGACCTCCATGTTCTGAAACAAGTTGATTAAAGCCTTGCTTTATACTCAAACCAAGTGCGTAGTGAGTTTTATTACGTCAGGGCTCCTGCTGCTGATCGCTGTTTGAGGGCTCCTGGTGACAAGTGCCCACATGCAGGTGTTGGTCTATCAGACTGACACTGGCAACGGGTATGTATTGATTTCTTTGTGGGTTTAATAACGACTCATTTATGAAAGAGGAAGTTGTTTTAATCTAAAGTCTATTCAACTCTTTTTAACAGCCTTTACAGAACACACTATGCTGTGATGCATCTAGAATCAAACTGAAAGTAAAAGCTTGTCAGCCTGCTTGTCTGTGTCACATGACCTCTGCTGCTCAGGCACAAGCAATCAAAAACACAGACAAATATGCTGTAAGGCATAAGTAATCAAACACAGACAAATATCATCACTATTTGCTGATATCATTACATCTCCCTTTCTTAAAACAAAAGTATTTTACTTTTAACTAACAACATTTAATGAACTTACATTATCATTATCATGATCAAGGTTTTTTACCCTTGCTTTGTGTGTTCACATGAAATATGTCAATACACTAGAACTTGAAGAAAGAATAAGATAACATTACTTCCTTCTATAACAATAGTCCTTAAATTTGCTCAATGAGTCTCTCAGGAGGCTTCACATGTCTTGAGGATTTTCTGATTGATTGCCCTTGAATCTGAGTTGTTGCCTCAGATGATTGGTTCTCAGCTGTGTGATCAGGTTGTTCACCAGTATCAGTCTCTTGACCTGCTGTGGCTGGTCCCATGAGAAGATCTCGACGATTTCTTCTCAGAACAGCACCCTCATCTGTCTGAATGGTGTATGATCTTGGTTGAACTTCACTCAGGACAGTTCCCTTCTGAGTCCATGTGTTTGTTTTGTCTTTGAACCTTACTTGGTCACCAGTGTGGAGTTCAGGTAGGTTTTGTGTTCCTCTGTCATAATAGTACTTTTGCTTTTCTTTCTGTTGTTCTTTGAACTTCCTCACTTTCTCCCCCTCTTTTGTTTTCAGGAGGTTCTCCGGGATGGGTAGGTTTGACCTTAGCCGACGTCCCATCAGGAGTTGGGCTGGTGACATACCACACTCGAGCGGCGTTGTGTGGTATACAAGCATGCTTTGGTAGAAGTCGGTTCCACTGTCTTTTGCCTTGTACATCAGTCTTTTCACTGTCTGGACCGATTTTTCCACTAGTCCATTGGACTGTGGATAGTGAGGACTTGACGTTGTGTGGACAAAGTCCCACTCTTTGGCAAAGTGTCGGAAATTTGCATTGTTAAACTGGGGTCCGTTGTCTGTGAAGACCTCGCTTGCTACGCCATGTCTGGAGAATATGGCTTTCATACTTCTTATCACAGCTTCTGCAGTGGTGGTGTACAGTCTACAAACCTCTGGATACAGGGAGTAATAGTCTGTGACGACAAGATAGTCCTTCCCTTGACATACGAATAGGTTAGCGCCTACCTTCTGGTAAGGTCTGTCTGGTGCTGGGTGTGGCTTTAGTGGTTCTACCGGATTGCTTGCTCGATATTTCAGGCATATTGTGCAGTTTGACACCTCATTTGTCACATCTTGGTTGATTCGTGGCCAGTACATCACCTCTCGTGCTCTTTTCTTACACTTTTTGATTCCCAGATGTCCTCCATGGATCTTTTTTAGCATCTCTCTTCTCAGACTCTTTGGGATAACTATTTTACTTCCTTTGTAGATGATGCCTTCGACCATTGATAGTTCCGCCCTGCAGTTCCAGTACTCTGCTATATCAGGTGAGCAGTCTTGCTTCATGTTGGGCCATCCATCCAAGATGCTTTTTCTCAGTCGTCTCATTGTTTCATCTTTGTTTGTCTCAGTCTTTATGAGCTCCATTTTTGCATCTGCTATGGGCAGTGCACTTGTGATCATGTCCACGTAGGCGTTCACTTTTTCATCCATCGTGGTGTTTGCGGGCTCACTTGGGTCAACAGCTCTGGACAACGTGTCTGCTGTATACATCAGCTTACCCGGTGTGTACGCAACATTCAGTGTATAGCGTTGCAGCCTGATCATCATTCTTTGTATTCTAAGCGAACAGCTATTTAGTGGCTTTTGGAACAATGCAATCAAGGGCTTATGGTCAGTCTCTACACTGATTACTTGTCCTGCCACAAACTGGTGAAATCTTTCACAGGCGTATGTGATGCTGAGCAGCTCCTTTTCTATTTGAGCATATCGCGTCTCCGCGTCTGTCATTGAGCGCGATGCATATGCAATACGTTGCCAGTAGTCATATTGTTGCAGAAGAACGGCACCGAGCCCACTCTGTGATGCATCTGATGATATCTTGATGGGTCTCGCTGGGTCATAAAACCTCAGAACTGGTTCCTCTGTGAGCAGTTTCTTTAGATCGCTCCATGACTTCTCATGCTCATGATTCCATTCCCATTCTATGTTCTTTTCAGTTAGTCTTCTCAGTGGCGCTATTTTTTCTGAGAGGTTGGATATGAATTTACCCATGTAGTTGATCATTCCATTAAACCTCTGCACGTCCTTTTTGCATTGTGGCCTTGGCATATTCTCAATGGCGGACACCTTTCTGGGATCTGGTTTGATGCCCTCACTGCTAAGGATATCTCCCACGAATGTCAGTTCTGTCACCCCGAGCTGGCATTTCTCTCTATTCAGCTTCAGGTTTGTTTTCCTTGTTGCTTCCAGCACTTTTTTCAGTCTCTCGTCATGCTCAGTTCTCGTGGTTCCCCATACTATGATGTCATCCATTGACGTATCAACTCCCTCCAGGTGCTCATAGATCATATGGATAGTCTTGTGATACACTTCAGGAGCTGAGGCAATGCCAAATGGTAACCTTAGGAATCTGTATCTGCCAAATAGAGTGTTGAACGTGCACAGTCTTGAGCTTGCTTCGTCCAGCTTCATCTGCCAAAATCCTGAGGATGCATCTAACTTGCTGAAATATTTTGCATTTGCAAACTGTGCCATGATTTCCTCACGTGTAGGAAGCTTGAAGTGCTCTCTCTTTATTGCTCTGTTTAGATCTCTTGGATCCAGGCAAATTCTGAGCTTTCCATTCTTTTTGTCCACTACGACGAGGGAACTCACCCACTCAGTTGGCTCATCTATCTTCTGAATCATGTTCAGGCTTTCCATCCTGTCCAACTCTGCCTTCAGTTGCTTTTGAAGAGCAAACGGAACTTTTCTGCATGGATGTATGACCGTTGTCATGCTTTTATCTACTCTGATCGTGTGTTCTCCTGGAATGCAGCCTGGACCCTTAAATAGGTCTTTGTACTCTTTCATGAGTTCATCATAGACTGTCTCTCCTTCGCTTTCCACAATGAGGACTCTCTTTACCAGGTTCAGTCTCTCACAGGCTTTTAAACCTAGTATGGCTTGCACATCCTTTGGCACCACGATTAATGCTAGCGTGTGCTCTCTGTCCTTGTGTGTTACTTTGACAATGCATTTTCCTTTCACTGGTATATCAGTACCTGAGTATCCGGTCACTTTCACTTGTATTCCATGTAACTTTGGTCTGGGTCTAATTCTCTTAAAATCGGTCTCTGATATCACATTAACTTGTGCTCCAGTATCCAATTTAAATGGAATGTGTATGTCGTTCACTTTTAGTGTCAACATCCAGTCTCTTTCTTCTTTTTTGTTTTCAGACACAACATCTACATTGAATTCCTCTATCTCGCTTTCATCTACTGTATGGACCTTGCTTTGTTGCGCTTGGTTCTTACAGCAACGGGCATAATGGTTGTTTTTGTTGCATCTATTGCATGTTTTACCATATGCTGGACACTTTCTTGGTGGATGCTGTGTACCGCATCGATTACATGACTTCCCATTGTCCCTTTCATTTTCGTTTGCTGGCCACGTCTCTTTTTTCACATTGGCGCTCTCTTTGTTAAACGGTTTGTATCCGTTCTTTCTCACTGCATCCACGTCGCAGCTACTGTCACTGAACAGCTCCTTTGCCTGCAACTTCACAGTCTCTGTAGCCCTACACAGTGCTATGGCTTTTCCCAGGTCTAGATCTTGCTCTCTTAGCAGTCTTTCCCTTAGACCATTATCTGGAATACCACACACCAGTCTGTCTTTTATCAGCGAGTCTGTGAGTCCCCCAAATTCACACGATTTGCTTCAGTTTCTCAGTTCAGTCACATACTGATCAATAGTCTCGCCGATTTTCTGTACACGTGAAAAATTTGTGCCTCTCAAAGGTCACGTTGTGTTTAGGTATGCAGTAGGCCTCAAACTGTTCCATTATTTTATCTAGCTTCATTTTGTCTCCATCAGCAGCAAATATGAAATTATTATATACCTCCAGCGCTGCATCACCCACGACATGTAAGAACAGTGACGATTTCTGTTTATTACTTTTATCGTCAGCTCCGATTGCTGATAAATACAACCCTACACGTTGTTTGAATCTCCTCCAATTTTCAGCCGCATTACCTGTCAATTGAAGCGTCACCGGTGTGAGTAAACCTTCCATTTTTCACTTCGTTAGCTATTCTCTAATGGTAAGCAACGATGTTCTCTTCTGGCTTGCTAATCTGTGGAGAGCTGATTTCGCTTACTTGCCACAACTCCTTTCACTGTCCCATCGAGTTGCTAACTTCAGATGTTTTCTCTTTCAGCCACTTCTGACATCATGTATTGATTTCTTTGTGGGTTCAATAACGACTCATTTATGAAAGAGAAAGTTGTTTTAATCTAAAGTCTATTCAACTCTTTTTAACAGCCTTTACAGAACACACTATGCTGTGATGCATCTAGAATCAAACTGAAAGTAAAAGCTTGTCAGCCTGCTTGTCTGTGTCACATGACCTCGGCTGCTCAGGCACAAGCAATCAAAAACACAGACAAATATGCTGTAAGGCATAAGTAATCAAACACAGACAAATATCATCACTATTTGCTGATATCATTACAGGGTACACGTGAATACTGGCCATCCAACTGAGGGGACTGAGGGACGGTTGCCTCTGTGGCACTATCCTCCAGCATGAGTTGCCGCCTTCTGGAAAGGAGGGATAAGGGTAGAAGATTGGGGAGCAGAGGAAGAAAATGGGCTTATTGGACCAACTGCTGATGAAGTTGTTTCCAGTTCCCTCCAGCGGTTTGCCAAAGTGGCTGTTCTTCATGTGTGAGCTTAGACAGTGACTTTGTCCGTGAAAGGGAATGCAGCTAAGTGCAAGCTATTGCAGATTGGAAGAAAAGCTGGGGGGACTTCCTCAATGAATGACATTGGGCTGGCTGGGGGTGGGATGGGGGGGGCAGCGTGGGGGAGGAGTGGAAAAGATGTGGGGGTAGATCTTGACTTTATGCGACGGTGTAAAGTGGGTGATCGCGAGTCGGCATCTCGTTTTACATCCCTCCCGATTTTTATTTCCATTGAGATGTAAAATGGGCTGCCGATTCGCTATCACCTACTTCACACTGGCGCACAAAGGCAAAATTACCACCCCGTGGAGTCATAGTAGATGTGACACATAACATGTCCAGTCATTGCAGAAACAGCCATCAACAAAGCAAGCAGAACGCTGAGCTTCATTGTCAAATCAGTAAAGTATAAGCCTGAGGGTATCATGCTGAAACTCTATAGTGCTCTGGTCAGATTGCACCTTGAATACTGAATTTAGTTCATTCACCAAACACAAGGGGAACCTCCAAGCACTGGAACTGGTGTTCAGAAGGATTACGAGGTTGATCTCTAGTGTCAAAGGACAGAGTTAATGAAGATTGATAAGAAAAACCTGCACTCTTCAGCTTTGATAGGAATCGTCGTGGGGTATTGGAATCATTCAAGGGGCGGTTGGTTGCTGTGATGGAGGGACCATAGGTTTCAATGGAAGGGTAAGCAACATGGGTCGAATGGTCTCTTCATCTATACTTATTCTTGTGAGCAGTGGCAGGGGTGGGGGGGGGGGGGAGTGAGGGGCATCACAGTGTAAGAATATAAGCATGTGCTGTAATCGTTGGCTGTAACTTGGCCAAACTTAAAAGTTGACCAAATTTAATGTACCAACATTCCAATCACATCAACAATTGGTGTTTTTAAAATTTCTGACCAATTTCAAGTGTGTGTGACCAGGGGGAGAGAAGGGAAATTCTATTGCTGTGCGTGGAGTTGTTTCACAAAATGTTTGTCGTGCTCGTACTAATGATGTCTGATGTTTTTACCCGCTGAATCGAATCAATCAGGATCTTTGCAAATTTTAAAGGCACAAAGATTTTGCAAAAGTGACAGATTCTTTTATTGACAATTTTTAAAATTTGCTTGAAAGCTGTGAAAATCTGTGTGACACAAGCTGACGATTGATGATGTTCGTGTTTGTCTTCTGTTGAAATGCAAAATAAAAAGTCAACTCTTTTCACAAGCAGCTGTGTGTTTTGTAAACATTGTGGGCAGTGTGAAATTGTTAAGGTTTTTAATTTGAGTGGGTGTTTCCCCACATTGACAGAAGGGAATCAGGAGTTGACGAATTAACCCATTGGGCTGGCAGGAAAGCCACGATGGATTGTTTGTTTTCTCGTTTAAGCAGGAGGGCCACATGAGTGCTGATGGTGGCAAGAGCATGAGGGAATATATGCCTGCGTAAATCCGCGGAACATACCACTTGAATGGCAACCGGGGAGGTGTCAACAAGTTTATTCGGTACTGGCAACTGACGAGGATACCCAACTCCCCTATCAGTGGTATGAACCGAGCCCCTGTTCATTCTCTTACCGGAACGAATGTGCCCACACTTACCATGTGAGTGAATGTGTTGGGGTGGGGGGTGACGTACTAAAACTCACTACACACTTGGTTTGAGTATAAAGCAAGGCTTTAATCAACTTGTTTCAGAACATGGAAGTCTAGTTGTACTTCACTAGTTCCTTGTCTTACAAAATGTCCCTGACAAGCTGAGGCCCACGCCCGAGTATTTATACTCCTTGGACGGCGCCACCAGCTGGCCGTCCAGCATTATTTCATAAGTAGTTTCTTGATGATGAGATTTATAACATTCTTCCTGCCGAAAAGATTTGGAAGTCCGACGACTTCCTCTTAACGGATTAGGCGGACCACGAATAGCCGCAGTCTTTTAGATTTTTGTTTATGGCCAGAAGGACCGTGTCTTGGTCCCTGGGCCGCTTGATCCGTACCGGTGGATTGACAGGGCCCGTGTTGCTCTGATCGACCCGAGGGAGGCTGGAGAGATCGTGACTCCAGGTGCGAGCCCCCACAGGTGCAGAACTGGCTTCGTCCCGTTGGTTAGCCGGGGATTGACCGGCGTCCTGGCCCGGGGTGGCCATCCCACGGGGAGCGCTCGGCTCCCCGTGCAGATCCGGCGGGGCAGCCGGCAGATCCCTCGATGTCCCAGGTAGGGCGTCATCCTCGGGGGAGTGCAGAGTGTCGGCCTCATCCCCGTGGGTCCCTCCATCAGTTGGGTCCGCGGAACCGGCCGGACAGGGAGCCAGGTCCCGGAGCGAAAGAGTGGACTCCCGGCCAACCGGGTACCGCACGTGTGCATACGTGGGGTTGATGTCCGTAAGTTCTACCTCGTCGACTAGAGGATCGGTTTTCGACGACCGGACGAATCTTTGGAGCAGCACGGGACCTGGAGCTGCCAACCATGGTGGTAGAGACGTCCCATGGGTGGAGCAACGCTGGAAGCTGAAGAATCACTCGTGAGGTGTGACATTGGTAGAAGTAGAAAGGAGAGACCTGATGGAATGCAACGCATCAGGGAGCATAGTTTCCCACTGCTGGTCTGGTAGATTGCGTGACCTCAGCGCAAGACGAACAGCGTTCCAAATTATAGCGTTGTATCTCTCAACCTGTCCATTACCGATGGGATGGTATGGTGTTGTTCTACTTGTGACGATTCCCCGTCGGGAGAGATAACTTTTGAGTTCGCTTGACATGAAGGAGGGACACCGATCAGAGTGGATGAAATTGGCTGTACCGCAAAGGGAAAAGACTTGATCAAGGCATTTGATCACTGTGGAAGTAAGCATATTGGGACAGGGGAAAGCAAAGGGAAAGCGTGAATATTCGTCCACCATAGTCAGTAAGTAAGTGTTCCGCGTTGAGGAAGGCAATGGCCCTTTAATGTCAATGCTGAGTCACTGCATAGGCTGCATAGCGTGTATGAGCGAGCCATCCGATGGACGGAGGAATTGCGGTTTTAACTCCGCACAAATTTTACAGGAGGAGCACATTCTTTTCACATCTTCCGTAGAAAATGGGAGATTTTTAGATCGCACAAAGTGCAACATACGGGTAACGCCAGGATGGCATAAGTCAATATGAAGACCCGCCAGAGTCGAAGTTGAAATAAAAGAGCAGAATCTGGGGCCACATTCTCTTTGCTGGGTCGATAATGTATGGTGTATCCAAAGGCAGCCAATTCCATCCTCCAGAGTTGTATTTTGTTATTCTTGATCTTAGTGCGTTTCCGGTTATCCAGCATAAAGGCCATGGAGCGCTGATCGGTTATAAGTGTGAAATGGCGACGAGCTAGAAAATGACTCCATTTACGTACCGCTTTGATGATGGCCGTAGCCTCCTTCTCAACAGGAGGATAATGGAGCTCGCTACCCTGCAAAGTTCTGGACAGAAATGCAATGGGTCGACCACCTGGATTCAAGGTAGCAGAGATCGCCACATCCGATGCATCGCACTCGACCACGAAAGGAAGATTTTCATCAATGGAACGAAGTGTGGCTTTTTCCAGTTGTCGCTTGAGGAGGTTGAAAGCTGAAATAGCCGTTGGCTCCAATGGAAATGACTTAGCGTGAAGCAGGGGCTGGATCTTGTCGGAGAAGTGGGGTATCCATTTCGCATAATAGGCGAACATGCCGAGTGCCCGACGAAGAGAGCCGAGATTCGTAGGGGGAGGGAGCTCCTGAAGCGGACGAAGTCGCTCCGGATCCGTTTTGATGACACCGTTGCCCACCCAGTAGCCAAGGATGTTGACTGATGGTACTGATTTCACAGATTTGGACTCATTTAAGGTTAAGTTACATCAAAACATTTCTGGAGGTTGGCATCATGCTCCTTCTGGTCATGGCCAGCAATGGTGATATTATCCAGATATGGAAAAGTGTCCGTTAAGTTCTCCTGTTTGACTAGGCTATCCATTGCCCGTTGAAAGACGGCCACCCCATTGGTGACCCCAAATGGAAGGCGACAAAACTGGTAAAGCCGACAATTGGCCTCAAAGGCTGTATACTTTTTGTCAGAGTCCTTTAACGGTACTTGATGATATGTGCTCTTTAAATCAAAAGTTGAAAATACCTTGTAGTTGGCAAGGTTATTGACCATGTCATCGATGCGTGGTAGTGGGTAGGCATCCAGGTCGATATACTGGTTAATAGTTTTTGAGTAATCGATGCAAAGACATTTCTTGTGTTGCTTCAGAGGATTTTTAACATAACGACTTGAGCCCGCCAGGAAGTTGAACATGGCTCAATGATACCGTCAGCTAGAAGGTGAGAGATTTCTGCCTCGATAAAGGCTCGATCATCTTGGCTGAAACGTCGTGATTTACTGACTGTGGGCTTACATCGGCGGGAAAGATTGGCAAACAAGGAGGGCTCGTTGAGCGAAGCTGCCGAAAGCGCACAAAACGGTACTTTGGAAAGAGTAAGCTCCGGCTTTGACCCTCCAAACTCAAAAGTGAGTCTTTTGTGTTGTTTCTGGAAATCCTGTCCCAGGAGCACATCACTGCATAGGTTCTTGAGCACCCTGAGCCGGGTGGAGAAATAAGTGCGGCTATTGAGGATAAGGTCGACAAGACAAAACCTGGAAGAATTGGTGGTCAGTGTCGTCAGAGCCATTGCAATTTCCCTGTCTGAGGAGTAAATACGCAGTTTTAACTTACTGACAGCCCGCTCACTAATGAAGCTGTCAGAGCTGCATGAGTCGATTAGTGCACTCAAAATGTGTCCATTTACCGAAACCTTCGTGGCTGCATGGGAAAGACTTTGGGGAAAAAGAGCTGTGATGGGAGGAGGGGCAGTTTTACCCTTGACAGCTGTAACCTTAGCAGTGGTTCTTGGGGGAGGAGCAGTTTTATAGATTGCAGCTGTAACCTTAGTAGTGGCTCTTGGGGGAGGAGCAGTTTTATAGATAGTAGCTGCAAAACTAACAGGAACTCTCGACCGGTATACCTTAGAAAAGTGCCCTTTCTTACTGACAGAGGCTCTTGACTGGCATACCTTAGAAAAGTGACCTTTCTTGCTGCAATGATTGCAGGTTGCGTTACGAGCAGGACAACATTTCCTATAATGGAACGCACCTCCACAGAAGAAACACTTCCTTCTGGATTGCCAAGATGCTGCTAGGGCGGAGTCATCACCAGTGTAGGTTTCTAGGGTAGGGTTGCCATCAGCCAGGTTGGAGTCATCATCTGTGAGGGCTTCCGCCCGAGGCCTATCGAAGGAGTCACTAAAAGTGATAGCAGCAGCCTGCGCACGTGGTGAAAGATAGGTATCTGCATTCCTCTTTGCAAATTCCAGAGAACATGCCTGGTCATAGGCAGCCTGTAACTTGAGGGTTTTATTCTCCAACAGACGCTGACGTATGAAGGGAGACGCAATCCCATTAATAAAGGAATCACAAATTAACTCCTCCTGGTACTGCTCAGCAGCAACAGCTTTAAGATTACAATCCTTGCTGAGCCCGCGAAGTTTCTGAAGGAATTCGTCAAGTGATTCCCCGGGTTGTTGTCGAGTTGTGGACAATAGATGCCGAGCAAAAATTTCATTTGGGGAATTGACATATAGCTGCTGTAGTATTTGGATAGCGGCGTCATAGTCTACACAGTCTTCGACATAATCAAACACATGAGGGGATACATAATTCGCAAGTATCTCTAATTTATCAGGAACATTTTCACCACACACCCTGAGGAAGTTGCTGAAAGTACGATACCAGTGTTTCCATACCTTAGCAGCTGTAAGTAAATTCGGGTCCAGGTCGAGACGGGTGGGGCTGAGTAGTTTCTCCATGATGGATCGATTACTTGTCTGAGTTCCCTTCTATGGTTCGAGTCGTAGCTGGCTGTTCCCAAATCACCCAAAGCGTGGAGTCGATATCAAGTTGATTAAATTGACGTAATAAAACTCACTAAACACTTGGTTTGAGTATAAAGCAAGGCTTTAATCAACTTGTTTCAGAACATGGAGGTCTAGTTGTATCCACTAGCTCCTTGTCTTTCAAAATGTCCCTGGCAAGCTGGGGCCCACGCCCGAGTATTTATACTCCTTGGACGGCGCCACCAGCTGGCCGTCCAGCGTTATTTTATAAGTAGTTTCTTGATGATGAGATTTATAACAGGGGGTAATACAGGCAGTTGAATTAAAGGCCCATCCCAAACACCCCCTTCCTATGAATGTGACTCAGAACCTCCAGGAGAAGTGTCCTAGGCACACCCCAGGACCAACCAATGGACTGGTAATAATCCCAACCCAAAAGGTCCTAGACCATGATGTCTATTACAAAGTCACGCTGGTAATATTGAATTTAACGGGGTTAGGGATGCCGGAGTGGTGTAAATCTAAAACCATACAGTTGTATTGTGAAGGAATATGCCATATAACCTATTCAGAAAAATACACCATTCTATGAAAGAATTCTGGTCTTATTAAAACATGACAAACTGGGTCTGGAAATCTAGAAACCTGACGATGAAAAAGCTGTGAATGTATTCTGGCTATAGAGATAAGATAGTTGTTGACACCGAATCAATAACCTTATTGAAACAGAAGGTTAAAGGCTGACCTTTCGGAATAAGATAATGGTTCACCCGGGTTAAGGTATTCTAATTTACACTTCGTAAAGAAGCACAAACATCTGCCTTCATAAAAATAACATCAAGTAAAACACACCTGCTGTTACACTGTTTTTTATGGTAAACTTAGAACACCTAGAGAAGAGACATAATTCTATAATGCTACCAGCTGAGGTGACTGTAAGAATTGCAGGGGTCAGCAGAAAAATGACTGGAGATAATTAGCTTACATCAGCAGAAAATCTTAAAGGAAATACCACTGGAAAAGGGTATAAATATTGAACTCTCAAATGGGATAGTAGACTCACTTTAAAGGGGCAAAGCGATTCTCGGCTTCAGAGGCGGCTCTGTAAGTCTCCAACTCTTTGTATCTCGAGGATCAAAGGTATTTGATTTTGGTGGATATCCTGTAGAAAACTAAGAACTGTAAAACTGTAGCAAAGTTAAGATTTGAGAGTAAGGATTTCTGATAATAGAATTGTAAGCTTTCTCTTTTTGAAACTGTTAATGTTGCGATTGACTCACCAACTGTAAATTACATGTCGGTTCTTTAATAAATCTATATATTTTTAGAATTGTCTCACATAAGACTTCTGTATCAAACTTGCAAACTCAATCTCTGTACACTCTTTGGTGAGGAGTTGCAGAATTCTTGGGGAGTTTTCTGGACCCTCATAATATCCGGAACGTTACAGTCTAGCTAAACTTATTAAAAGTGCTATCTGGAGGACGGTAACATTTTCAGGTTGTTCTTTTCCTTTAGGGAGAGATAGTCCGGACCTTTAGACCCAATTAAGCGTCTTTAGGATTCGGCTACCTCAAACTTTAGTTGAAAGTGAACGTCTGAGGAATATGCCTGATCTGGGGTAGCCCTAAAGGGGCTAGGACTAGTAATTATCCCTTCAGTATGAATGATTAATGCATAAATTAATAGAGGAATTTTGGGAAAGGACCAGTGACACACTGGCAGTGGAGGATATGGAGACCCTGTACCTCAGCGAATTTCCAAATTATCCTGGGTTGAATGTTACCTCGGAAGCGATTAAGACTGAGACTATCAAGGGAACCAGGAAGGGTAATAATGATACATGGCACGCCAGAAGGTGCCGGAGCCTAATGAATGATGTTGCAACCGCCTTTAACACCGGTACCTCCTTTGTCAAAACCCTTGATTTAGCCACTCTAGAGGGCTCAGTAAACATGGTTAGAAACCATTTGAGGAACATTATGGATGAAATGAACACTTTGGAACAGGGAGAATTGAAGGAGGATGGAGCCATGACTATACACCTGCACGATATGGTCAAGCATCTCGAGACCGCGCAAAATGGTGTGTGTGTGATGTATGGATCTTGGTTGGTGGAACAAGCCAGGGAAAACATACAGCAAATTGCTGAGGGGAAGCTTCCCTCGTGGGTGACTAATCAACATTTGAGGGCTGTGTCCACCTACCAACTTAATTTGACTATGTGTCAGGTCAGGAAATTGGTGCAGGTATGCCCAGTGAAACATTACTGCGACCGGCTGGAGCAGAGGGATGTCACTCTGTTGGGTTTTGGTATTGTATTATCCTGTCCTGCAGAAAAGCACAACCCCAAGTCCTCTGTTCCATGTAGAAAACATAGGGGTACGCCGGGGAGGCCATTAAGTAGAGTATAGTGAACCCTCAAAGTATGTGGCCCGGGTGGATGGGATCACGTGGGTGGTCCCAGACCTTACTGGATGCACCCGAGTCCGGGATGCGTTCATTTGCCCCTATGACATAGCGGGGCATGCAACCCCCGCTTGCAGGTTTAAATGGGATCACGTGGCATGGGATTGCACCATGAAGGTGGCTCCAGGGGAGGACTTTCCCGTGAGATCATCATATCGGGTAAAAGGGGAATATTGTGTCACCAACATGTACCGGGAATACCATTATGGTAATCTGACCTGTCCTATTGTGACGGGAAGATTTTGTTTTACTCCGGTCCGACCTGTAAGGATTGGAGCGCGGGTGTTACTAAATATATACTCACAGGACCAACTTACTATTAGTGTAGAAGATGAGTTAAAAGAGCAGTTGCAACAATCTGTCGCTAGATTTGGATACAACATACCACCCCTGCCCGAGCACCTGATAGAGTTACTGAAGCGTATTAATCAGTCTCAAAAACATTATTACATTCTGACCCAGAAGAATCATGAAATAAGGAAAGAAGTACCTAAGGTATTCAAGTTACAAACAAATACATCAAGAGATACAGGTTGCATGAGAAAAATACAGAATATAGTCAAATACCTGTACACTGCAATGCCTGGATATTTATTGACACAGATCTTCTGTACATCCAAACTTGAAGACCAGGCCCCCAAAGAAGATAAATGCATTTTGGAAGAAGACAGTTATACCACGGTAAACATCTGACCTTTTCATCTTGGTGGGATATCGGTATGAATATTGAGATCCATCCATGGATAAGAATCATCTCCCATGTTTTGGTCATTGTTCAGCTGGTAATTGTGTTATACCTGTTAACAATAACTTGCCGTGTCAAGAGACAGTGCAAGCAACAAGGAACAGTTAGTGTGCTGCCTTCCTTTAGGAATTTATGTTAGTTTTCCAGGTAATTCAGGGGTTTGAGTAATTTGGGTCGATTTCCATTGTGTGCCACCACCTAGTGGATATTTGGTACCTAGCAAGTGCAGTAAAGCGCAGTAAAGTGCAGTAAAGTGCAATAAAGTAAACTACTGTATATCACAGACCTGCAGCTCGACACATGGTCTGGGAAGTTATTTTCTTGTTACGCTCCGGCCTTGGACACTATTTGTCTGTAAGTACTTGAGAATGTACACTATATTTTGCAGAAAATGTTTAGTTTGTAACCTTTCTCTGTAAGCAAACCTTGCTCTCTGTGTCTAGCTGGTTAACTTGTAGCTGTATTTTGATGGACTATGTACAGGGCTAATTTAAAGTGAATGTAAGAGAATGCCTTTCAGTTTGCTAAATGTATATTCACAGTAAGCTGTGTTTCCACGTGTTTTGGTAAGTTACATGCCAAATGTACTGTGTTGCTCAGGCTTACCAAAATGTGTGTATGCATATCAGTTATGTGCTTGTGTACTAATGTGTGCTTCCATTTCTGTATTGTATTTCAGTTTCACAATAAGAATCTTTCAGTAAAGTTTACAAGAAAAGTCAAGCCTTGTGATTTTTATGGGAAGATATCAAGTTGTTAGCTACCTGTCTAGCTCTGCATAGGAACGCGCTGCAAGGGCAGAAAAGTTAGGCTGCTGTACAAAACGCAGGGTGCTTTAGGGTAACCCAAAATCTGGGTGCACAGCCACTTGAGAGTGGACTGTAAGAATATAAGCATGTGCTGTAATCTTTTGCTGTAAAAGTTTGCTGTAACTTGACCAAGCTTAAAAGTTGACCAAATTTTATGTACCAGCATTCCTTGAGAGGCTTTCTGCTGAACAAATGTAAACTAAACTGCTGCAACTGTGAGCTGTGAAGACTGCAAGCTGTTAATCAACTAAGGAAATGACAGACCCTGAGCAGGAACAAACGGTTGGGCATTACAAAGACAGGTACATCTTCAGGCAAATGGTGTGAATGGCCTTGAGGCCCCAGGGTCATGAAATGAGACACCTGTAGCTGAAGGGAGGAGACAGACCTTGGGAGTTCTGCAAAACAGCACACGAGTTGACGAGTTTTGCACAATGTGTATTGTGACCAAATGGTCGGCCGACCACATCTGCAAATAACAATGGTCGGTAGACACAGGATATGTATGTTTGAGAGATTGACAGCTCAGACAACCTAAGCTGAACATTGGAGGAATGCCCCTCACAGCCCCTGCATGATGGAAATTTACAAAGAAGAACAAGAACTGTAGAAAAGATAGTGACTAAAGGATATCAGCACTGCAGTCGGAAGGAGGGGCCTGGCCAGTCATCTTGCCTACGTGGACCTACAAACAATGCTGGACTGATCATCTGCGGGTGGTTGTATGTGTGATCTCTTGTAACATTATTAGTGTACTGCTCGAATAGGGGTTTTGAATCTGTCTTAAGGACAATAAAATCTTAACAACGGAACTCTTGTGTAATTTCTCGTAAGTCTCAAGTACGAATCATAACCGTGTAGATCTCAGGAGTGAGGTCTTACAACAGCCAATGCTAATCCTGCCCTCACTCACACACACACACACACACCTACTACCACCCTGGTTGAGTTCAGCTAACTCAGTACAGACCAGAAATTGAACCTGGAACTTTCCTGCATAGTTACCGACTCAGACATTGGGGCAGCAATTCAATAGTGTTACCAGTGAATAAAACCTCTTGTAATAAAGGCCAACATACCATTTGCTTTCCTAATTGCGTGCTGTACCTGCATGTTAACTTTCAGTGATTCGTGTACAAGGACAGCCTGGTCCCTCTGAACACCAACATTTCCCAATCTCTCACCATTTAAAAAATACTCTGCTTTTCTATTTTTCCTACCAATGTGGATAGCTTCACATTTCTCCACATTATATTCCATTTGCCACGTTCTTGTCCACTCACTTAGCCTGTCTATATCCCCTTGAAGCCTCCTTGCATCCTCCTCACAACTTACATTCCCACCCAGCTTTGTATCATCAGCAAACTTGGATATATTACATTTTGTCCCCTTATCCAAATCATTGATGTAGATTGTGAATAGCTGAGGCCCAAGCACTGATCCTTGCGTGACCCCACTAGTTACAGCCTGCCAACCCGAAAATGACCCGTTTACTCCTACTCTCTGTTTTCTGTCCATTAACCAATCCTCAATCCATGCTAGTATATTACCCCCAATCCCATGAGCCCTAATTTTGTTTAATAGCCAGTTATCGAATGCCTTCTGAAAATACTAATACACCACATCCACTGGTTCCCCCTTATCTATTCTGCTAGTTACAACCTCAAAAAACTCTCTTCTTCTTCTTAGGCAATCCCTCGGAACCGAGGATGACTTGCTTCCACATTAAAAACGGGTTCTTAGGTGACTGATGAGTCCAATGCGGGACCTACAGTTTCTGTCACAGGTGGGGCAGAGGGTGGTCGAAGGGACGGGTGGGTGGGGTGCTTGGGTTGACGTGCACTCCTTGCGCTTGGCTTCTGCTTGCTCCTGGTGATGAGACTCGAGGCGTTCGGCGCCTTCCCGGATGCTTCTCCTCCACTTTGTGCGGTCTTGGGCCAGGGATTCCCAGGTGTCAGTGGGGGTGTTGCACTTTTTCAAGGAGGCTTTGAGGGTGTCCTTGAAGCATTTCCTCTGCCAACCTGGGGCTCTCTTGCCGTGCCGGAGCTCTGAGTTGCGCGCTTGTTTTGGGAGTTTCGTATCGGGCATGCAAACAATGCGACCCGTCCATCGGAGCTGATCGAGCATGGTCAAAGCTTCGATGCGGGGGATGTTGGCCTGAGCGAGAACACTGACATTGGTGCGCCTATCCTGCCATTGGATTTACAGGATCTTACGGAGGCAGCGTTGGTGGTACCCCTCCAGTGCTTTGAGGTGCCTGCTGTACATGGTCCATGTCTCTGAGGCATACAGCAGGGCGGGTATCACTGCTGCTCTGTAGACCATGAGCTTAGTGCCTGTCAGGGTTGGGGAGCCACGGGGCCGTGTAGATACAGGGCCGTGCCCTGCGGGCAAGGTAGGTTCTGGACCCAAGTGCAGAAACCAGGCTAGAGGCAGGTATACAATCTTAAGGAACAGTACTTTATTCATTACTTAACTAGATTCACACATAACTAGATTCATACAAAGAACACAACAGCATACGCAAGAACTCGAGACAGGAAACCACATCATACATAGAACTCGAGAGAAGAACAATATACATAGAACTCGAGACAAGTTACAAAACGACTAGTCAAGAATAGGAACTCAGGGCAGCTTCCATGTAGGCAACCTACTTGTCCATACTGAGCTGGGATAAGCTTGCCACAAGCGCAACCAGCTTGCCGAGACAAGACTCGAGACAAGCTATCACGAGGGGCTGCCGCAGGGGTAACAGGCTTCTCAAAACAAAGCTCAAGACAAGCGCCAGCACGGCAACACGCTAGTCCAACCAGTACCTTATCAAGACTAAGAACAACAAGAACACAAAGTTAGTTACATCTTAAATACAGAGCTCGAGAATACATCTTAAATACAAAGCTCGAGAATACATCTTAAATACAAAGCTCGAGAGAACTATGGCAACCAACTAGTTAAAGCCAGGCGCCACAGAGCAAGGGCTAGTCCCCCCCGGTTACCCGGCTAGGACTGAGCAAGGAGTGAAACAACCATAGAACTTATATACCAAGAAAACCAGGTGCAACCCATGAACAGCTAACAGGCCGTTAAGCATTAACACAGGAAGCTAGGAACAATTAACAAAGGGCTGGAAAACAAACAAGTGAAGGTGCCATCTAGAGGTTACAGAAGGAACTGACTGGCACCCTCACAGTGCCGGGTTTGAGGTCCTGGTTTTCAAACACTCTCTTCCTCAGGCGACCGAAGGCTGCACTGGCACACTGAAGGTGGTGTTGGATTTCGTCATCGACGTCTGCCCTTGTTGACAGTAGGCTCCCGAGGTATGGAAAGCAGTCCACGTTGTCCAAGGCCTTGTCATGGATTTTGATAATCGGGGGGGCAGTACTGTGTGGCGGGGGCAGGTTGGTAGAGAACCTTTGACTTACGGATGTTTAGTGTAAGGCCCATGGTCTTGTACACTTTGGTGAAGGTGTTGATGATGGTTTGGAGTTCGACCTCCGAGTGAGCGCCGACGCAAGCGTCGTCTGCATACTGTAATTCGACGACAGAGGATGGGATGACCTTGGATCTGGACTGGAGGTGATGGAGGTTGAACAGTTTCCTGTTTGTTCTGTAAATTAGCTCCACTCTAGCGGGGAGCTTACTGAAGGTGAGATGGAGCATTGCAGCAAGGAAGATGGAGAAGAGCGTTGGTGCGATGACACAGCCTTGCTTGACCCCGGTCCCTCCGTGAATTGGGTCTGTGGTGGAACTGTTGGTCAGGATCACGGCTTGCATGTCGTCGTGAATCAGGCAGCGGATGGTGACAAACTTTTGAGGGCAGCCGAATTTGAGGAGGACACTCCATAATCCCTCACGGTTGACAGTGTGGAAGGCCTTTGTGAGATCAAAGAAGGCCATGTACAGCGGTTGGTCCTGTTCCCTGCATTTCTCTTGTAATTGACATGCGGTGAAGATCATGTCCAGTATGCCCCTTAGTGGGCGGAATCCGCATTGTGACTCTGGGAGGAGCTCTTCAGCCACTGGGAGAAGGCGATTGACTGATTTGTCAAATAAGATTTCCCTTTCATAAATCCGTGTTGACTCTGCCCAATCCTATTATTATTTTCTAAGTGCCCTGTTACCACATCCTTAATAATAGATTCTAGCATTTTCCCTACTATTGATGTCATGCTAACTGATCTGTAGTTCCCCATTTTCTCTCTCCCTCCTTTCTTAAATAGTGGGGTTACATTTGCTACCTTCCAATCCATGGGAACCGTTCTGGAATCTATGGAATTTTGGAAAATGACAACCAATGCATCCACTATCTCTATAACCACCTCTTTCAAAAACCCAGGATGTAGGCCATCAGGTCCAGGGGATTTATCGGCTTTCAGTCCCATTAATTTCTCCAGTACTATTTTTTTTACTAATACTAATCTCTTTCAGTTCCTCATTCTCGCTCGACCCTTGAATCTCTACTATTTCCGGGAAGTTTTTTGCATCTTCTTCCGTGAAGACAGACACAAAGTATTTGTATAATTTCTCTGCCATTTCCTTCTTCCCCATTATAATTTCTCTTGTCTCAGCCTGTAAGGGACCCACATTAACTTTCGCTAATCTTTTCCTTTTTACATACCTTTTTACATAGAAGCTTTTACAATCTGTTTTTATGTCTCTTCCGAGTTTACTCTCATATTCTATTTTCCCTTTCTTTATCAATTTTTTGGTCCTCCTTTGCTGAATTCTAAAATCCTCCCAATCTTCAGACTTACTACTCTTTTTGGCAACATTATAAGCCTCTTCCTTTGATCTAATACTATCTTTAACTTCTCTTGTTAGCCATGGTTGGACCACTTTTCCTGTGGGGTTTTTGTGCCTTAAAGGAATGTATGTTTGTTGTAACTGATGTATTAATTCTTTAAATGCTAGCCATTACTTGTCTACCATCATACCTTTTAATGTAGTTTCCCAATCTACCTTAGCCAACTCACCCCTCATACCTACGTAGTTTGCTTTGTTTAGATTTAAGACCCTAGTTTCGGATTTAAGTAAATCACTTTCAAACCCAATATAAAATTGTATCATATTATGGTCACTCTTCCCTAAAGACCCCTTTACTACAAGGTTATTAATTAACCCTTTCTCATTGCACAATACTAGATCTAAAATAGCCTGTTCCCTAGTTGGTTTCTCAACCTACTGATCTGGAAAACTACCTTGTATACATTCCATGAATTTGTCCTCCACACTATTACTACAAATTTGGTTTACACAGTCTACATGTAGATTAACACCACCCCATGATTACTGTATTACCCTTGTTACATGCGCCTTTAATTTCCTGATTTATACTCTGCCCTACATTACAACTATTGTTTGGGGGCCTATAAATAACTCTCACCAATGTTTTCTGCCCCTTGCTGTTTCTTAGCTCCACCCAAACTGATTCCACTTTTTGATTTTCGGAGCTAAGATCCTTTCTCTCTACTGTCTTTATCCCGTGCTTTAATATCGGGGCTTCCCCTCCTCCTTTTCCATTTTGCCTATCTCTTCTAAAAGTCAAGTATCCTGGAATATTTAGTTCCCAACCTTGATCACTTTGCAACCACGTCTCCGTTATGGCTATTAGATCAAACCTGTTCATTTCTATCTGTGCTATTAATATAAGGCAGCATCTGTGGAGAGAGAAACAGAGTTAACATTTCAGGTCAATGACCTATCGTCAGAACGAAAGGGATGATAGTACAAGGCAAATGGAGATGATAGTGGGACAAGTAAAGAAACAAAAGATGGGTCTAGAGGAGGTGTAAATGGGAATATCAGCAACAGCTGCTGTCCGAAAAAATGGGGGCAGAGGTTTTGATCTGAAATTGTTGAACTCAATGTTGAGTCCAGCTGGGATGGAGAGAGAGAGATATTCATTTATTATTTGATACTGGCTGCTTCTTAATGAGTGAGTTAATTGTAGCAGTATATAGAGTATTCACACCCTTCTCTGTAATGCAGTAAAATATTTAGCTTGTTATTTCCCTGCCTCTGTTTTGCAATATATAGAGAGAGCTGTCTGATCTGTCAGCTTCCTTTGTCTATCATTAAAAAAAATGAAAATATTTCAACACCGTTATCCATCTGTGGATCTGTTATTACCCATTCAAGGATGCTAAGAATTCCAATTTTACTGCTGTTCTAATAAAGCTTGTTCTTCTCTCTGGTTCTGTGCCTGGCTCGGCTTCTTTAGATGGACTTTGGATTTTCCTCTTGTTACCCCATAGCTCCACATATTAAGGTCTCATACATTGCACCTCCTCCCCTCATCGTCACTGTCTCGAAATCAAGATTCATTGTATCGCCTCCTACTCAAACTCAGCCTTTCTCAGGAGCTCCACACCGTGGAACTCCTCAACTCTCTCCGAAAATCTGCAGGTTCAAACCAGGAGGAGAGAAGAGGAGGCAAATCAAGAAAGAGCGTTTACAAACCCACATATGCAGCATGCAAAATTGACGTGCAGGCTGGTCCGTCAAGCCTGCCCCACACTCATGCTCTCATCGTGACTAAACAATGCTTAGGTGACACCAAACTCAACTTTTAAAAGCTGTAGATTGTAGGAGGAAATGAAGACTAGGGGAGGTAAGAAAAGAATGAGTTAAAGTAAGAGACGTCGCAATGAGTCAACACATTGAGGATGTAGGGAGAAGGTAGAGGGTGTAGTACGTACCTGTAGTTGAGGTGGAAGAAGGGAGGAATGTTCAGAGTGTAGTGTATGTACCTTTAAGAGCCCCTGTGTACTGTAATACCGGTAGTGACCACTCGGGTATATAAGCCTGTATAGTGTCTTGTATCTTTTAGTTCACCTCCAGACTTTGTTCAGTAAACACCTGTTAAACCAACTCCTGCATTCCGTGTCTCCATTAATACACGGATACAACACAGAGCAGCAATAATCATTAGTTTTGATGAAAATTCCAACTTGGGCGGTCGTGCAAATTCAAATTTCAATGCTTTCCTGGCCGGCCTCCCATCTCTCTCCCTATATAAACTTGTGCTCATCCAAAACTGCTGCCCGTATTTTAACTCGCTCCAAGTGCTTGTTTACCCATATCACCCCTGTGCTTGCTGACCTACATTGGCTCTCGGTCCGGCAACGCCTCAATTTTAAAATTCTCATCCTAGTTTTCAAATCGCTCCATGGCCTCGCCCCTCCCTATCTCTGTAACCTCCTGCAGCCCTACAAGCCTTCGCAATATCTGCGCTTCTCCAATTCTGGCCTCTTGCGCAGCCCTGATTTTAATCGCTCCACCAGTGGCGGCCATGCTTTCAGTTGCCTGGGCCCTAAGCTCTGGAATTCCCTTCCTAAACCTCTTCGCCTCTTTACCTCTCTCCTCCTTTAGGATGCTCCTTAAAACCTACCTCTTTGACTAAGCTTTTGGTCTTCGGTCCTGATATCTCCTTTTGTGGCTTGGTGTCAAAAATGTCTTTATTGATATCGTTCTTGTTAAGCGTCTTGGGACGTTTTGCTACGTTAAATGCGCTATATAAAAGTAAGTTGTTGTTGTTGTTTGAAAGTAAAAGAGAGAGAAGAAAAAAGTTGAGAGAGAGGCTGGGGGCTAGAGGTGAGCAAGGGATCGCCTGTCAAATGATCAACTTTTTCTTGTGTGCTGTCCAGGACCTGTGAGGGAGGCACTAAAAGAGGCTCCTCTGAGATTGTCAGTGAATTTAATGTAGCATGTTGAAGTTGCAGGAGTCGTTTGGGTCACTGTTCTTCTGGGCGCGATCTTGCCAGCCCTGGGGAGGCGGGTATGGAGGCGGGACTGCTGGGAAAATGGCAGAATCTGGGGGCGGGTACCCATCCCGCCCCCAACCCGCCTCCGTGCCATCTTCCCGGGAGGCGGGTAGCTGTCCCGCGCCGGGTCCCGTCTCCTGGAGGCGGGAAGGGGATTACAGCCACTTAACTGCCTGTTAACAGGTAGATAACAGGCAGATAAGAGGATTGTCCCCATTTTACCCACACAAGTGCGGGCTTCCTGAAGGCTGCGAACTCCGCCAGGGTCACCGAGATGAGCAGCGGGTCTGCGGGGGTCGGAGGGGTCTAAAAGTGTGCTGTGAAGATAAGTGATGGGTGCAAGTGTGGAAAGGTGAGTATGTGAGGTAAGTGGAAAGTGTTAGAAAAAGTTTACTTACTCGCACCGGCAGGGATGACAGATGGCCGCTGTATTCTCCAATGCAACAACCATCTAATTTCTGCTAAAGAAAGAGGTTTGATGGGTCTTGAATACAAGAACTCATCAAACTACAGAGAATGTCAGGGATTGACAGCTTCACAGAGCTTTCAAACGGGACAGGCTGCTCAGCTGGTGGTTCGCTATCTGAAAGCAGGAAGGTACAAGAGTGGCTTTAACGTGAGGGCAGGGGGGCAGGAAGGGAGCAAGGACTGGAGGCAGTTAGTTCGATTGAAAGTGTAAAAGCCTGGTGTTGTGAGGGGGAAGTGGTATGAGAGAGGAGAGAAAGTTGATGAACATACCATTGCTGTCCCCAAGGGGGTTGACCTCTCCAACGGCAACTGCGCCTACTACCTGGCTCGCAATGAGTCTGTGGACTCTTTCCTCGAATTCTGTGAGGGGGTGTAGGTCTGCCTGTCCTCCTCCCATCCACTGTGTCTCTCGGCGGTTATGTGAAAGCTTGGCCTGCAAGAAAAAGGACAGCGTGTGAGTGAGTGTGCAATCATGTGTTTGGCAGATATGCCTACCATCGTTGAATAGCTGTTAATATCTGCAAGGTGTGGGATGTGCATGTGAGTTTTATGAGATGGCCATAGTTGTTGGATGAGTGTTGGGCATTTGGGTATTTAGACCATCTGTGCACAGAGTGAGGTTGAGATGGTGGGAAGTAGAGGTATTGAAAAGCAGGTACTCGCCCTGACCACCCGAGTGAGGTCGTTGAACTTTTTACGATACTGTGTATGTGTCCTTTGCACCAGGCTCCGCGATATGACATGCTGGGCTACCTTCCTCCAGACTCTTCTAAACTCCCGGGGCAATGGCCTCCTGCCACTCTCTGGAAAGAGCACTGCCCGTCGCCGTTCAACAACGCCAACCAGAGCCACCAATGCCTGGTTGCTAAAGCGCTGAGCTCTCTCCCTGGGCCTCTGAGTATCCATCACAAATGTTTCAGCAATATCTGTAGGTTGCTTGCAGGCCGAGGTCAAACGCTGCAATGAGTAGGGTAAGGCTGTGCAGCAAGATGGACCCTCCCCTTTAAGAACTGGACGGCACCAGTCTGTCTGAGTTCCAGGGTAATTGACATCGCCTGAGCTTCAGTAGCGTTCTGAGGTAGCGCCCCGCTCCCTGACGTTAGCGCCCTAAGAGAGGTGTGTAGCGCCTGATTTAGCGCTCAAATCACCCCCAGGGGCGATGGAGACGAATTTCGCGGTCAACAGCGATAATTAGCGCTGGGCGCTAAATTTTGCGCCCGGCCGATATTAGCGCCCCAATATGGAATATACCCAATTTTTCCCCCAGTGTGTCCTAAGGCAGTTGCAGTACTGCAGGGATGAGGTGACATTGGAAAACCTTGATATGTTGCCCCTTAACGTCAACTGAGAGGGCATCATTCAATGCTTTTTTTAGTTCAGTTTTGGGATGTGTGCGTCACTGGCAAGGTTGGCATTTTATTGCCCATCCCTATTGATACAACTGAGTGGCTTGCGAGGCCACTTCAGAGGGCAGTTAAGAGACAACCACGTTGGTGTGGGATTGAAGTCACGTATTCTCTAGGCCGAGTAAGGGCAGCAGGATTCCTTCGCTAAAGGATATTACTGAACCAGCTATGTTTTTACGACAATCCAACAGCTGCATAGTCACTTTATTGAATTGAATTCAAATTCTCAATGTGCAATAAAGGCATTTAAACTCACGTTCTCTAAATTATTAGTCCAGGCCTCTGGATTACTAGTCCAATAAGTAGGTAGACATGTAAGTAAAATGATGGGACAGCTGAGACCCGTTGCCTGCAATTCCTGCGCCGTGTGGGAACTCCAGGATGCTTCACATGTCCTGGATAGCCACGTGAACAGGAAGTTCCTCCAGCTGCTCGAACTCAGGCTCAGGTTTTCTGAGCTGGAGGAGTGGCTGGAGTCACTGCAGGGCGTACGGCAGGCTGCGAATTTTCTGGATCGCATGTTGCAGGAGGTGGTCACCCCGCAGCCACAGATAGTTCAGGAGGTTTGGAAGGGAAGGGCCACCCGACAGCGTAGGAAGAGACAGGCAGTGCAGGAATCCTCCGGGAATGTGGCGCTCTCAAACCGGATTTCAGTACTCAATGCCAGTGAGGGCGGTGACACCTTGGGGCAGTGCAGTCTAGAGCACATCCATGGTACTCTTCTTCTTAAGCAGTCCCTCGGAACCGAGGATGACTTGCTTCCGCACTAAAAATGAGTTCTCAGGTGACTGATGAGTCCAATGCGGGACCTACAGTCTCTGTCACAGGTGGGGCAGACGGTGGTTGAGGGGGTGGGTGGGTGGGGTGCTTGGGTTGACGTGCGCTCCTTGCGCTGCCTGTGCTTGGCTTCCACTTGCTCCCGGCGAAGAGACTCGAGGTATTCGGCGCCTTCCCGGATGCTTCTCCTCCACTTTGTGCGGTCTTGGGCCAGGGATTCCCAGGTGTCGGTGGGGATGTTGCACTTTTTCAAGGAGGCTTTGAGGGTGTCCTTGAAGCATTTCCTCTGCCCACCTGGGGCTCTCTTGCCGTGTTGGAGCTCCGAGTAGAGTATCGGGCATGCGGACGATGTGACCCGTCCATCGGAGCAGATCGCGCGTGGTCAAAGCATCGATGCTGGGGATGTTGGCCTCAGCGAGAACACTGACATTGGTGCGCCTATCCTGCCAATGGATTTGCAGGATCTTGCGGAGGCAGCATTGGTGGTGCCTCTCCGGCGCTTTGAGGTGCCTGCTGTACATGGTTCATGTCTCCGAGGCATACAGGAGGGCAGATATCACTACTGCTCTGTAGACCATGAGCTTGGTGCCGGGTTTGAGGTCCTGGTCTTCAAACACTCTCTTCCTCAGGCGACCGAAGGCTGCACTGGCACACTAAAGGCGGTGTTGGTGTACTGTGAGGTAAATGACTGCAAGGTGGGTGGGGGGGGGTGGTGGGGGCGGGAGTGGCATAGCAAAGTGTAGAAATGCAGTTGTCATAGGGATTCGCTAGTCAGAAGGATAGGTGTTCCTGCAACAGCTGGCGTGCTGCCTCCATGGCGCCAGGGTAAAGGACATCACTGAACGGGTATATTTTGCAGGGTTGGGGGGAAGAGGAACAGCCAGAAGTCATGTATCACTTTGGAATTAATGACATAGGTAGAAAGAGGGTTGAAGTCCTACAGACAGAGTTTCAGGAACTAGGAGTGACGTTAACCAACAGGACCTCCAACGTAGTAATCTCTGGATTACTCCCAGTGCCACGCGCTAGTGAGAATAGGAGCAGTAAAATTCCAAAATTCTATAGACTCTGGAACAGTTCCCATGGATTGGAGGGTAGCTAATGTTACCCCACTATTCAAAAAAGGTGGTAGAGTGAAAATGGGGAATTATAGACCGGTAAGCCTGACATCGGTAGTGGGGAAAATGCTAGAGTCCATTATAAAAGATGTAATAGCAGAGCACTTGGAAAACAGTGACAGGATCGGACAAAGTCAACATGGATTTACAAAAGGTAAATCGTGCTTGACTAATCTACTGGAATTTTTTGAGGATGTAACTGGTAGAATAGATAAGGGAGAACCAGTGGATGTGGTGCATTTGGACTTTCGGAAGGCTTTCGATAAGGTCCCGCATAAGAGATTAGCGTGTAAAGTTAAGGCACATGGGATTGGGGGCAAGGTACTGACTTGGATAGAGAACTGGTTGGCAGACAGGAAGCAAAGAGTTGGAATAAACGGGTCTTTTTCTGAGTGGCAGGCAGTGACTAGTGGGATACCGCAGGGATCGGTCCTAGGACCCCAGCTATGCACAATATATATTAATGATCTAGACGAGGGAACTAGATGGAATATCTCCAAGTTTGCAGATGACACAAAGCTGGGTGGGCGTGTGTGCTGTGAGGAGGATGCCGAGAAACTCCAGTATGATTTGGACAGGTTAGGTGATTGGGCAGATGCATGGCAGATGCAGTATAATGTGGATAAATGCGAGGTTATCCACTTTGGTGGCAAAAACAGGAAGGCACATTATTATCTGAATGGCAATAGATTAGGAGAAGGGGAAGTGCAAAGAGACCTGGGTGTCCTTGTGCACCAGTCGCTGAAGGTAAGCATGCAGGTGCAACAGGCAGTTAAGAAGGCAAATGGTATGTTGGCCTTCGTAGCGAGAGGGTTCAAGTACAGGAACAAGGATGTCTTGCTGCAGGTGTACAGGGCCTTGGTGAGACCACACCTTGAGTATTGTGTGCAGTTTTGGTCGCCTTATCTGAGGAAGGATGTTCTTGCCATGGAGGGAGTGCAGCGAAGTTTCACCAGACTGATACCTGGGATGGCAGGAATGACGTATGAGGAGAGATTGGGTCAATTGGGCTTATACTCGCTGGAGTTTAGAAGAATGAGAGGGGATCTCATTGAAACTTATAAAATTCTAACAGGACTAAACAGACTAGATGCAGGAAGGATGTTCCAGATGGCGGGGGAGTCCAGAACCAGGGGTCACAGTCTAAGGATAAGGGGTAAGCCATTTAGGACAGAGATGAGGAGGAATTTCTTCACTCAGAGAGTGGTGAACCTATGGAATTCTCTACCACAGAAGGCAGTTGAGGCCAATTCATTAAATATATTGAAGAAGGAGTTGGATATATTTCTTAAGGCTAAAGGGATCAAGGGATATGGGGAGAAGGCAGGGACAGGGTACTGAGTTTGGATGATCAGCCATGATCTCATTGATGGCGGAGCAGGCTTGAGGGGCCGAATGGCCTACTCCTGCTCCTATCTTCTATGTTTCTATGTAAAATAAGATGGGTTAACACGTGGCTGGAGAAATGGTGCAGGAGGGAGTGCTTCAGATTCCTGGGCATTGAGACCAGTTCTGGAGCAGGAGGTGACCTGTACAAGATGGACGGGTTGCGCCTCAACAGGGCTGGGACTAATGTCCTCACGGGGAGTTTAACTAGTGCTGTGGGGGAGGACTTAAGCTAATTTTGCAGGGGGAGGGACACCAAGATGAAGCATTAGAGAGGAGATACTGGGAGTGACAAAAAGCATTAGAATAAAGAGTAGTTCATAAATAGGAGGGATCAGACGGTGGGGGGAAATGCGAGGCAGACTAAGATAGGTTTGGCGTGTAGGTGCGTAAATGCATGGAGCATGGAAAATAAAGTTGGTGAGCTGCAGGCACAATTCGCCGCATGGGATTATGATATAGTGGCAATATTAATCATTTTAACCCCCAAAAACGGGTGTGTTTGGTTCGGGTGGGAAGTTAAAATGTTAAAAATCTAAAATTGGAACCCACTCCACCTCAAACCCACCTCAAACGGAGACGGGACGAGGGGTGGGTGACGAATCTGCCCTCGGGAGGCGGGTCAGTCATTGAGATCTTTTAAGGAGGCTGTGCACCTTCATTTTAACAGGTTTTCTATTCTTAACCCATGTTGGCTGGGTTTCCCTGGCCTCGGGGCACCCGGCTGGTAAAAGGAGCTGAGAGGGGCTGGATCCATGAGTTAAGTGCCTTTACAGCAATGCTTGTGGGCTAGGAGGAGCAGGAGTGTTCCTCCAGGCCCAACAAGCAAACCTGTATAGACCCTCCACCACCTCCACAATCTCCCCCTGACACCCCCACATCGGCGACCACCCCATGATCACCGACGCCCCCTGTTGTGTCCGTGTGTTAATAGAGACACTGAAGTCAGGAGTTGGTTTCACAGGTGTTTACTGAACAAAGTCTGGAGGTGAACTAACTGGATACAACACAATATACAGGCTTATATAGCCCGAGTGGCCATTACCGGCATTACAGTACACAGGGGGCTCTTAAAGGCACATACACTACAATTCCTCCCCTTTTAGCCAACCAGTACATGATATTTTAAGTAATCATTAATTACATGTTACAAGAACAATAATCTACACATTGCTGCAGTTAATCAATTATAAGTCAGTCACTCTGGAGGCTTCCTGACTCAGTCCGGATAACGCCTCGGTGGTGTAGTAGTTTCTGGTGGTGTAGTAGGTTCTTTTGGCAAGGCTGATTCGGCTTGAATGCCAGTGTCGGGTTCATCTAGTTCCAGTATTACCGGATCGGAGGTAGATACTATGGGTATCTCTACTTCATCATTAAGCGTATAGAGTTGTGGTGTAGGTTGTCCCTTTTCGGATGACTCTATGATTTGGTCAGCATGGCGCCTTATTATGCTTTCTCCAATGTCCACGGTATACATCAGCGGTCCTAGTCGTGTGCAGATAGTTCCAGGCTGCCATTTCTTGGTACGGTAGTCCCGGGCCAAAACTTGTTGACCTATCTGGAAGGTTCTAGTTGGCCTTTCATTCATGCCTTGAAATTGCCGGTTCTCCACGTCCCTTCTGATGTTTGGCTTGATCAAATCCAGCCGGCATCTTAGGCTTCTATTGAAGAACATCATGGCGGGAGTTTGGTTTATAACCATATGTGTTGCATTCCTGTATGCAAACAAGAAGTTATCCACCTTATGCTGAAGTTTTATGTATTCATTACCCATGGCCTTTATGGCCTTCTTGAAGGTCTGGACAAACCTTTCAGCCAATCCATTGGTGGCGGGATGGTATGGGGCGGACATGTAGTGCTTAACCCCATTGTTTTTTAAGAACTTCCTGAATTCTTCGGACACAAATTGCGGTCCATTATCAGAACAGATCTGTTCAGGCAGCCCATTCCTGGCAAATATGGTCCTTAATACTGTGATGGTTTTTTCCGTGGTGGTGGAGGACATCTTTATTACCTCCGGCCACTTGGAGTGTGCATCAACCGCGATTAAGAACATTGAGTCCATAAATGGACCAGCAAAGTCGATGTGTACCCTTTGCCATGGAGATGAGGGCCACTCCCATGGATGTAGAGGGGCTTGTGGTGGAGCGTTTTGGACCTTCTGGCATCCTAGGCAGCTCTTGGTCATTTCTTCGATGTCTCCATCGATACCTGGCCACCATACAAATGCCCTGGCTAGGTTCTTCATTTTCACTCCACCCAGATGCCCCTTGTGAAGCTCCTTTAGAACTTTATCCTGGAGTTTGGGTGGAATCACCACTCTGGATCCACACATCAAGGTTCCTTGGCACACTGACAGCTGTTCTCTTCTTTGCGAGAATGCTGGCAACAGTGGTTCGCCATGTGCTGGCCATCCCTTCACTGTTAAATCGTAGACTCGTGAGAGAGTCGGGTCATTTCTCGTTTCCCTTTCAATGGCAGAATTTGTTACTGGTAGACATTCGACTATGGTAGAGTGGAACATCTCCACTGGGTCTACTGTAGGTGCCTCTTCTACCGTTGGCAACGGTAGGCGCGATAAACCGTCAGCATTCCCATGCTGTTTTGATCCTTTGTATTCTATGTTATATTGGTGTGCCCCTAAAAAAAGGGACCACCTCTGTAGCCTTTGCGCTGTCATAATGGGAACACCCTTTTTAGGGTTGAATATGGAGATGAGGGGTTGATGGTCAGTCAACAAGGTAAATTTTTGTCCGTGTAGGTAATGGTTGAATTTCTTCACTCCCCATACCAGGCTGAGTGCTTCCCTGTCGATTTGGGCATAGTTACGCTCAGCTGAGTTCAATGAGCGTGACGCAAAAGCTATCGGCCGTTCCGAGCAATCAGGGAATCTATGCGATAATACCACTCCTATGCCGTAAGGGGATGCATCGCACGCCAGTCTGATTGGCAGTGATGGGTTGTAATGAGCCAAAATTTCCTTGGACGTGATTAAGTCTTTGCATTTATGGAAGGCACATTTACAGTCTTCGCTCCATTTCCAAATTACTCCTGTTTGTAGCAGTTCATTAAGAGGGTGCAGAAGAGTTGATAAGTTCGGTAAAAATTTATGATAGTAATTTATTAATCCCAGGAACGACCTTAATTGTGAAACATTTTCAGGTGCTGGGGCTTTTATGACCGCTTCAATTTTTTCAGGTGACTTATGCAACCCTTCCTTATTAATTATGTGGCCACAATATGATATTTGATTCTGGAAAAATTCGCACTTGGGGCGATTTGCTCGTAGGCCCCGTTCTCAGCCTAGTGAGCACCTGCTCCAAATTGGCAAGGTGCTCGTTGTCATTTTCTCCTGTTACAAGGATGTCGTCTAGGTAGCATTGAGTCCCCAGAATCCCTTGGAGGACTTGCTCCATAGCTCTTTGCCAGATAGCTGGAGCTGATGCTACTCCGAAAACCAGTCGATTGTACTGGTACAGGCCTTTGTGTGTATTTATCGTGAGATACTTTTTAGAGGCCTCTTCAACCTCCATCTGTAGATATGCCTGTGCCAAGTCAATTTTGGTGAAACGTTTTCCTCCGGATAGTGAGGCGAAAGTATCTTCTATCCTCGGAAGAGGATACTGTACCGTGTGAAGGACCGGGTTTACAGTCACCTTGAAGTCTCCACAGATGCGAATTTTTCTCTGTTCTTCAGATTTATCATTATTCAACGCTTTCTTCATGACCGGGACGATGGGTGTTGCCCACTCGCTCCAATCTATCTTGGATAATACGCCTGCCTTTTCCAAATTCTCCAGCTCTGCCTCGACTGCTGGACGAATTGCGTATGGCACTGGCCTTGCCTTAAAAAACTTGGGAATTGCTGCATCTTCCACTTTTATTGAGGCGGTGATGCCTTTCAAGGTTCCTAGTTTCTCTTGAAACACTTCCTTGGCGTTGGCCAAGATGTCTTTTAATCGTTCAGGTATGACGTCATCATCATTTTTTTCCTTACTGGTCACCGTCAGTGCTTGAATGGAGTGCCAGTCTAAATGTATCTTCCTGATCCATTCACGTCCCAACAGCGGTGGACCACCATCTTGTAGAACGTATAAATACAACTTCTGTATTTCTTTGCCGTTGTATTCAACAGGCACTCTTATTTTTCCTTTGGGGTATACTTTCTGCCCCGTATATGTTTTCAAGATAATGGATGTGTCTTTTAAAGGTATATGCGGAAATAGCCGCTCGTAATCCCGTCGATTTATGACGGTCAGAGCTGATCCTGTATCTAGCTCCATTTTAACTGGGAACCCTGCTATCGTGAGGGTAACCCAAATGGTCTGGTAATCTTCTTTGGCAATTACATTATGTAATTTGAGACAGCTTAGTCTCTTGTTTCCGGAGTCGCTATCGCTCTTCTGGTCTTCGGAGCTACTGTCCGTCATCATTTGTACTTTTCTGTACTTTTCTTTATTGATTTTTTTTTTCCTGTCCGTGGATTTTTTTTGTCCAGATCGGCATACCCGTGCAATGTGTCCAATCTTTCCGCATTGCCTGCATGCTTTGTCCTTGAACCAGCAGTCCCTCTGGTCATGGGTGGATCTGCCGCAGCGATAACATCTCTCGAAACCCTGTGTCATTTCATGGGTGCTGAAGTCCTGTGTCTTTTGCTGTATCTCAGCAGCTCCTCTTGCGGCTGCTTCGTATGATACAGCCATACTGAAAGCCTTGTCCAGTGTCAAATCTTTCTCAGAATGCAGCCTTTTCTGTGTTCCTTCACTTAGGAGACCGCAGACGAATGTGTCTCGAAGATAATCTGCCAGTCCTGCCCCGAATTGGCAGTGCTTTGATAGCTTTCTTAATTCGGTGAGGTAATCAGCGTTACTTTCATTCTTGTGTTGATTCCTCTTGAAGAATTTGAATCGTTCCGCTATCAGCAGCGGTGTTGGGTTTAAGTGCTCCTGTAGGGTATCAACAATTTCCTTAAAATTCTTGTCCTTTGGTTTGGCTGGAGTGATTAAGTTTCGTAACAGCCCGTATGTCTTTGCGCCCATTAGATTTAGAAGTACTGACGCCTTTTTATCATTTTCTATTCCATTTGCAGTGCAATGTACCTCCACTCGTTCCACATATGTGGTCCAATCCTCTATATCGTTATCAAAAGCATCAATATTGCCAACCTTAGGCATCCTGGAAAAAAAATGGCGCTTCCCGCGCTTTTCTTTCTTTCCTGCAGAAAAGATATGGCGCTTCCCGTGCTTTCCCGCCGCTGCTGCCGATGACAACGCTGTTTTCCGCGGTTTTTTTATTTTTTATTTTTTAATTTACAGGTGGAGACTCTTTCCCGCCGGACTCTCTCTGCTAGGTCTGAACGCCGACCTGCTTGCAGCGCCGGCCGTCTCCCGAGTGCTCCCCCCCCGTCTGTTTCTGCTTGCCTCCGCCTTCACTGCTTGGCCTCGCTGCAGAGCCAGCCGATGGAGCCCCAGCCCGCCGCCCAGGAAGGATTATTGCAGTACCTGCCACCAGCTCGACTAGCTGGTGAAACCACAACTTTTTTTTTCTTGCTTTTCTTCGACTTTGGACGTCTGAGGAATCGATGTCCTTGAGGTGCTGCCGAATTGCAGGTAAGTCCGTTTCCAATTCGTCGCCACTGTTGTGTCCGTGTGTTAATAGAGACACTGAAGTCAGGAGTTGGTTTCACAGGTGTTTACTGAACAAAGTCTGGAGGTGAACTAACTGATACAACACAATATACAGGCTTATATAGCCCGAGTGGCCATTACCGGCATTACAGTAAACAGGGGGCTCTTAAAGGCACATACACTACACCCCCCCCCGATCACCGATCCCCCCATCTCCAACCCCCTCTGAACTCTCCATGACCCCCCCGATCTCCGACACCACCCTGCCCCCACCGATCCCCTCCCATCTCCGGCCTCAATCGCCGACATCCTACGATCTATGACACCCATGCGATCACCCCTGACCCTCCCAACTATGCTGTACCCCAGCAGCGCCCCCCCCCTTCACACCGTGATCTCTACCTCCAGCAATCACTGAACCTACCTTCTCCTGGGCCTGCGGCCTTTTCTGGATTGTTCTCTGCCCGACAAGCAGCCAAGCCTGTCAGTCAGGCCGGACTCCATGGCGTTTGGGGAAACCTGGATTTCCAGGTATTCCAACCATAACTCCTCCCTCCCACTCTGAAACCCCGCCCCAGTGAATATCAGGGTCCTCAGTCAAACAAGGGGAGGAATGGGCACTTAATAATACTGGGTACAATGTATTCAGGGAAGATAGGGAAGGATAAAAAGGAGGAGTGGGTGACAGTATTGATCAAATATACTGTTACAGCACTAGAAAGGGATGATGTACTTGCGGGTTCAAAGACAGAATCTATTTGGTTAGAATTAAGGAACAATAAAGGAGCCATTACACTGCTGGGTGTAATTTTTTTTCATTTATGGGATGTGGGCGTCGCTGGCAAGGCCAGCATTTATTGCCCATCCCTAATTGCCCTTGAGAAGGTGGTGGTGAGCCGCCTTCTTGAACCAGTGCAGTCCGTGTGGTGAAGGTATTCCCACAGTGCTGTTAGGTAGGGAGTTCCAGGATTTTGACCCAGCGACAATGAAGGAACGACGATATACTTCTAAGTCAGGATGATGTGTGACTTGGAGGGGAACTTGGAGGTGGTGGGGTTCACATGCGCCTGCTGCCCTTGTCCTTTTAGGTGGAAGAGGTCGCGGGTTTGGGAGGTGCTGCCGAAGAAGCCTTGGCGAGTTGCTGCAGTGCATCTTGTAGATGGTACACACTGCAGCCACGGTACGCCGGTGGTGGAGGGAGTGAATGTTTAAGGTGGTGGATGGGGTGCCAATCAAGCGGGCTGTTTTGTCCTGGATGGTGTCGAGCTTCTTGAGTGTTGTTGGAACTGCACTCATCCAGGCAAGTGGAGAGTATTCCATCACACTCCTGACTTGTGCCTTGTAGATGGTAGAAAGGCTTTGGGGAGTCAGGAGGTGAGACACTCGCCACACAATACCCAGCCTCTGACTTGCTCTTGTTGCCACATTATTTATGTGGCTGGTCCAGTTAAGTTTCTGGTCAATGGTGACCCCCAGGATATTGATGGTGGGGGATTCGGCGATGGTAATGCTGTTGAATGTCAATGGGAGGTGGTTGGACTCTCGTTTGTTGGAGATAGTCATTGCCTCTGGGCCACCAAATAGTGGGAAGGAGATAGTGGAACAAATTTGCAGGTGAATTGTAGAAAGATGCAAGAGTAATAATAATGCATGACTTCAATTATCCTTATGTAGACCAGGATAGTAACAATGTAAAGGGCAAAGAGGGGGTGGAATCCCTGAAATGTGTACAAGAGAATCTTCTTGATCAGTGTGTTTCCAGCCCAGTGAGGAAGGAAGGAAGCAGTGCTGGATCTAGTGCTGGGGAATGAAGTGGGGCGTGTATCAGTGGGCGAGCATTTGGGAAACAGTGATCACAATATCATTAGGTTTTGAGTAGTTATGAAACAATCAAATGTGAAAATACTCAACTGGAGGTGGGCTAATTTCAGTGAGTTGAAAAGGGGATCTGTCCCAGGTGGATTAGAATCAAAGATTGGTAGGCAAAACAGTAATTAAGCAATGGGAGGTCTTCAAAGGGGGAAAGAAAGGGCATCCAAAGCTAGAGCTCCCTGGATGACTAAAGATAGAGATTGAAATGATACACAAAAAGGAAGCTTATGATAAATGTCAGGTTCATAATTCAATAGAGAACGAAGCTGAGTAATGCAGGGGGAACTGAAAAAGGATATGAGGGCCAAAGAGAGTGTATGAGAACAGATTAGCGGGTAACATAAAAGGGAACCCAAATGTCTTTTATAAATATGCAAATAGTAAGAGGGTAGTCAAAGGAGGGTGGGGCCGATTCGGGACCAAAAAGGAGATCTTCTGGTGGAGGCAGAGGGAATGGCTGAGCTACTAAATGAATACTTTGTGTTGTGTCGGTACCTTTCTACCTAGACACAATTTAGGACTCAGAACTCAGAGATTCAAACATGAAGTGCTTTATTGGAAGGAAAGGAAGTTCTGGAAAGTTCCGAACAAAGAGAGCTAAAACTTAACAGAGAACACCCAACCATTTATCACCCGTGACAGCGCCACCACAGGTGGGAGGAGAACACACAATAGAACACACAATACATAACATTTCCTCCCCTCTTAAATGGAAGGTCCACATTATTCCTCCACAGGTAAGTTACTTTCAATGCACTCAACAAACCTAGGGTAGAGGTAGACTGCCTCAAACCCTGACTTTACCCTGGGGCTTATTCTGCCCCAGTCTTGTGGGTAAGTCACTAAGCCTACAGATCCAAGCGTCTTGGAGGCCGCCGCTCTCTGACAGGATACCGGCGGTCATCGCTGGCTTCCACAGCAGTAGGCATTGACACAGGCCTGGATGGAGAAGGTGCCTGTGTCAGTTGAAAGTCAGGAGTTTGCACAGGTGGAACAGTCGCTTTGACTTCCTGTGTTGGAGAAGAGCACTGTGGCAAAGGATGCTGGTTTGCGGTATCATCCGGAAACAGTTCAGGCCAACCAGCCGTTGGAGCCTCTGTGGCTGTCTCTGCTCCTAGCAACAGTTGATCTGTGTGTCTTCTCCAGACGACATCCTCAGCAGTCTCAACCGTGTAAGACACAGGGCCCGTCTGCACGATCACCGTAGCAGGAACCCATTTCGGTCCAGTGTTGTAGTTTCGAGCTAGGACGTGCTCTCCCGGATGAAACCGTCTCTCCTTGGCTCTTTTCTCTCTCTTTTCAACTTGAGCTTGTTGTTGACAATGGATAACCTGTTCTGCCCTTGGAGGTTTGAGTAAGTCAAAACTTGTCCGCAACTGCCTCTTCATCATGAGCGAAGCGGGGGAAGTTTTGGTTGTGGCATGCGGCTCGTTCCTGTAGGACAACAGGAAGCTGTTCAGACGTTGGTGGATTGAGCCCTGACCTTGCGATGCCTTCAAGGCGTGCTTCAAAGTTTGCACAAACCTTTCTGCCTGGCCGTTAGTAGAGGGATGATAGGGTGCAGACCTGATGTGTTGGACACCATTCACATGCAGGAAGGTTGCAAACTCCTGTGATACTAATTGTGGACCGTTGTCACTTACGAGTTGTTCTGGTGAGCCATAACGGCTGAACATCTCACCAAATTTCTCAATTGTTTTCTCTGCCGTGGTAGACCTCATCACAGCGACCTCCGGCCACTTGCTACGAGCGTCCACAACTACCATAAACATCTTCCCTTCGAAAGGACTGGTGAAGTCCACATGTACTCGCTGCCACACTTCTGCAGGCCAATCCCAGGGGTGTAGGGTTGCCAGCTGTGGAACATTCCGGACCCTTTGACATGAGGAACATGTTTTGGCTTTCTCCTCAATATTCCCATCGAGACCTGGCCACCAGAAGTAGCTTCTTGCCATTTCCTTCATCCGAACCATCCCACTGTGGCCTGTATGAAGTTGTTGCAGTATAGGTTCCCTCAGAGGTGGCGGAATGATGACATGGCGTCCCCAAAGAAGACAACCTGCCTGGACGGAGAGCTCATTTCTTTTTGAAATGTAAGGTTTCAAACTAGGAGAATCTCCTATCGCTCCCCCTCGAATGACATCGTCCATTACCTCAGACAGGACTGGATCGTTGCGGGTGTACCTTCGCACCTGAACTGCAGTGACAGGTGCTCCCTCCACTTGTCTAAAGTAGAAGATGTCTATCTGACGAGGCTCTGGGGGAGTAACAGGCAAGGGTAGCCTCGAGAGACCGTTTGCGTTGCCGTGCAAGTCTGATTTGCGATATTTGATGTCGTATGTGTGTCCTGACAACAGTAAAGCCCACCTTTGCATCCTGCTTGCAGCGAGAGACGGAATTCCGGTGTGGGGCCCGAAGATTGAAGTCAATGGACGGTGGTCTGTCAGGAGTGTGAACCTTCTCCCAAACAGGTACTGATGAAATTTTCGAATTCCAAAAACGATTCCCAAGGCCTCGCGCTCGATCTGCGTATAGTTACTCTAGGCCTTGTTCAAGGTGCATGATGCGAAGGCGATAGGTTTCTCTTCACCCGAAGGCATGATGTGGGATATGACTGCTCCCACACCATATGGTGATGCATCACATGCTAGCTGCATGGGTAGCTTTGGGTCGAAGTGTGTCAGGACCTCCGAATTCAGCAATGCTTTCTTTGCTTGGGCGAAAGCTTCATTGCACAGTTCAGTCCATTTCCATGTTTTGCCTTGACATAGCAACTGATGTAACAGCTTCAGCAATGTTGCTAAGTCTGGAATAAACTTCCCATAGTAGTTAAGTAGCCCCAGAAATGAACGTAACTGGCTCACATTCTGGGGTGCTGGGGCCTCCACGATCGCCTTGACCTTTGGCGGCGCCTTATGCAGGCCAGTAGCGTCAATCACATGTCCCAGGTACTCAACTGAAGACTGAAAGAATTCACATTTGTCTTTACGAACTCTGAGTCCGTACTCTTTCAGTCGTTGTAGTGTCGCATCCAAGTTCAGAAGATGATCCTCCTCATTTGTCCCAGTGACAAGGATGTCGTCAGGTAGCACTGGACTCCTGGCAGTCCACTCAAAATCTGATCCATTGCCCTTTGGAATAGAGCAGGGGCCGACGTAATTCCAAACGGAAGGCGGCAGTACCTGTATAGCCCCTTGTGTGTCACAATTGTCAGCAGCTCCTTTGATTTGTCATCGACATGCATTTGTAGATAAGCCTGGCATAAGTCTATTTTGCTGAACTTTTGCCCTCCGGCCAGGCCCGTAAAAAGATCATCAATGAGGGGAAGAGGGTACTGTTCCACAGACAGCACCGGGTTAATAGTCACTTTAAAATCCCCGCAGATTCGAACAGATCCATCCTTTTTCAGGCCAGGAACAATGGGTGTGGCCCATTTGCTCACGCTCACAGGCTCCAGGACTCCATTCTCGACTAAGGCCTCCAAGTTAGCCTCAACTTTTGGCCTAATTGCATAGGGTACAGGTCGGGCTTTGTGAAACTTCGGCTTGCTGTCAGGTTTAATGTCCAGTCTCACGCTGATCTTTTTCATGCTCCCAAGTTCCCCATTGAAGAGTTCTGCATGTTTGTTTAACACTGCAGTCAGACCTGACTCCCCTTTTGACATCATGCGGACTGCAGGCCAGTCCAGCGTGATTTTCTCTAGCCACGCACGTCCCAGTAGCGATGGGTAATTTCCCTTTACCACATATAGTGGCAGTTTTGCAGTCTGTCCGTTCAATTTAACTGTCACCTCAATGACGCCTCTCATGGCCACAGGTTCGCCGGTATACGTCTTTAGCACAATGTTTGTTGGCTGAAGGGTAAGATGCTTTAGCATTTTGTTGTAGACAGTGTCTGAAACAAGGGACACAGCCGCGCCTGTGTCCACCTCCATCCGCACTGATTGTCCCTCCACCAGTGGTGACACCCAGTAGCCATTTGAACCACCTGCAACCGTCAGTATGTGCACCTCTTCCTCCTCAGAGGTGTCGCTCCCCTCTGTTTTGCTTGTTCCATCATACTGCACTGAATGAACACTCTTTTTCCTCTCTTGTCCAAATACAGACATTTTGCTTCCATGCTTCCCAGCTCTGTCTGTTCTTTTTTTACCTCTACAGGCGCGTTCAATGTGACCCTTTTTGCCACAATTTCGGCATTCCAGCTCTGTACACCAGCAGTCATTAGCGCGATGGCCCGTTTTCCCACAATGGTAACATCTGCCTTTCCGCGCACCTTTAGGCTCAGACAACACCTTGTGAACTCTCCCTGTTGAACTCAACTGGTGAGCCTCCTTTTCCGCCATCTCCATGGAGACACTAACTTCAATGGCCTTTTCAAGAGTAAGGTTGTCCTCAGTAAGAAGGCGCTTCTGTGTGGCTGCATTTTGCAGACCACACACAAGTCTGTCTCTAATGGTGTCATTCAGCACCTCCTTGAACTGGCAGTGTTCCGACAACCTTTTTAAAGCAGCAATAAACATCGTCACTGATTCCCCCTCCTCTTGATTCCGTTTGTGAAATCTAAGGCCTAGAAATTCAGTGGGCCTTGCGCCCACTTAGCGCCTAAAGAGGTCTTTTGCGCCGGCGGGGTGGTAGCGCGGAAATTGAGTGCAGCGGTATTGGCGGCGGTAGCCGTTAGCGCTGCGCCGGGACCGATGACGTCATCGGTGTGCGCGGTGGCCCGTAACGCCCCGAAACCGTGCCGATCCCCATATTTATTTGCGGCCGCCTCCTCCGAAGCGGGCGCAAACAGCGACCAGAAAACGGGGCCGTCCTGCTGCCATAGTGGGGCGCTTTAAAGCGGAAGGTGCGGCCGGCCGCTTTTTCGGCGGCCGCCTGCCCGCACCTCCTTCCCCGGCCTCCTCCACCCCCCCCGCGGCATTGCCGGCTGGTTTCCGTGGAGCCCGGCACTTCTCCGTTGTGCCGGGCTCTTTTGCCGGCACTCGCGATCGGGGCTCCGGCCGTTGCAGGCACCTCCCCCTTAAGAGAAGGAGGAGGCCTGCAGTACCGCAGCCTGCCGCACCGCATCGGGTGACGCTGCGGCAACTAGCGCGCCGATATTCAGTTGCAGCGCCCCAAACGGAGGCGGGCACACCCTGGTATAGCGCCCGCTTCCGAATTGGGGCGCAGAAGACGAATATACGGCGTGCGCTAATGCCTCCCCGCCCAGCGCTAACTTTTGGGCGCGAGCGAGCTGCCCGCGCCCAAGTGAATTTCTAGGCCTAAATCTCTCGGCAATAACCAGAGGTTTTGGTGAAAAATGTGCTCCAAGAATTTGCACTAGTTGCTTATATGTTTTAGTTCCTGGCTTATCTGGCTGCATGAGGCTGCGAAGTAAATTGAAAGTCTTCGGCCTGATTACACTCAAAAAGGTAGGCACGACCTTTTCATTTGCCACTGCATTCGCCAATACAAAATAGTCAAAACGTTCCGTATATGCGCTCCATTGCTCCACATTTTCATCAAAATCACCGATGTTTCCTAATATAGTAGCCATCTCACGTTTCAAATTAAATTTTCTGTTTACTCACTGCACCCGTAATGTACGCAGATTCATCCGCTCCTCGTTGCCACTTGTTGTGTCGGTACCTTTCTACCTAGACACAATTTAGGACTCAGAACTCAGAGATTCAAACATGAAGTGCTTTATTGGAAGGAAAGGAAGTTCTGGAAAGTTCCGAACAAAGAGAGCTAAAACTTAACAGAGAACACCCAACCATTTATCTCCTGTGACAGCGCCACCACAGGTGGGAGGAGAACACACAATACATAACACTTTGCATCTGTTTTCACTAAAGAAGAGGATGCTGCCAATGTAGCAGTAAAGGAGGAGGCAGTAGATAAATTGGATAAGATAAAAATAGATTAAGACGAGGTCATTGAAAGTTTGGCAGCATGCAAAATAGAAAAGTCACCTGATCCGGATGGGATGCATCCTAGGTGGCTGAGGGAAGGGCGAGTGGAGATAATGGAGGTTCTGGCCACAATCTTCCAATCCTCCTTAGATATGGGGCTGGATCTAAAGGGCTGGAGGATTGCAAATGTTACACCCCTGTTTAAAAAAGGGGAGAGGGATAAACCCGGCAACTACAGGCCAGTCAGCCTAATGTCGGTGGTGGGGAAACTTTTAGAGGCAATAAGCCGGGACCAAATTAATTAGCACTTGGAAAAATATGGGTTAATAAATGAAAGCCAGCATGGATTTGTTAAAGGCAAATTGCGTTTGACTAACTTGATTGAATACTTTGATGAAGTAACGGAGAGGTTTGATGCAGGTAGTACGGTTGATGTTGTGTATATGGACTTTAAAAAGATGTTTGATGAAGTACCACATGATAGCCTTTTTAGCAAAAATTGAAGCCCATGGGATTAAAGGGGCAGTGGCTGCGTGGATACGAAATTGGCTAAGGGTCAGAAAGCAGAGAGTAGTGGTGAACAGTTGTTTTTCAGAGTGGAGGGAAGTTTACAGTGGTGCCCCCAGGGGTTGTTGTTGGGACCACTGCTCTTTTTGATATATTTTAATGACCTGGACTTGGGTATACAATTTCAATGTTTGCAGATGACACGAAACTCAGAAATGTAGTAAACATAGAGGAGGATAATAACAGATTTCAGGAGGACATAGACAGACTGGTGAAATGGGCAGACACATGGCAGATAAATTTTAACACAGAGAACTGTGAAGTGATTCATTTTGGTAGGAAGAATGAGGAGAGGCAATATAAACTAAATGGTGCAATTTTAAAGGGGGTGCAGGAATATTTATGTAGCGAGTTGTTATGATCTGGAATGTAGTGCCTATAAGAGTGGTGGAAGCAAATTCAATAATAACTTTCAATAGGGAATTGGATAAATGCTTTGGGGGCGAAATTGCCCTCATTTGTGTCTCCTGTGGGAGGCGCTAACAGGGTGTGAATTGTTTTGCGCCTCCCCGCCCCGAGGCGATAACTGCACCTCCCGCGAAATTCCACAGGAGGTTAGTGGCAGCGTTACCAGGTAACACCCCGATCTTCCGCGCTCGGCGATCATGATGTCATCTTCGGGCGCAGCGCCCCGGTAGCGCCTCGGAAGAAAAATTCGCAATTGCGCCCCGCACCAGCGCCGGCCGATGTTACCGACTGCTGCAGGGGTCGCGAACAGCGAGGCCGGTCGCTCACGGGGCGCCACTTAAAGGCACGGTGGGCAGCCAGCCAAAAAAATCTGCCGATTTAAAAAAATATTTAATTTTCGGCCAGCAGTCGCAGCGTCCATGCAACATCGCTGCTGAGCACACCGCTCCGGATCGGGACATTCCCCGCCTCTTGCGCTCCAAGAGACAAATGGCACGCTCTTGATTTAGCGCTCCGCTTCCCTCTTGGAAGAAAAAATGGGAATTTAACTAATGTTTGAAAAGGTTAGTGCCTGGCGCTAACTTTCCAAACATTTTTTACTTAGCGCCCCAAACGGCCCTCATGGGGAATTTCACCCCCTTTAAGTGGAAAAAATTTTCAGGGCTATGGGGAAAGAGCAGAGAAGTGAAGCAAAGAGCCGGTACAGGCACAATGGGCCAAATGACCTCCTTCTGTGCTGTATCATTCTATGATTCTATGATAACCACTATGCTATTGTACCCTATTCAAAGTAGGGTAAGTAAAGAGGAATATTAACATAACTTCCCAACTATGTTTCTAAACATGCAATGGGTAATATTATTTCTGTCTGAAGATACTATAGAGCTACAGTTCCACTGTAGCACTGCTCTGCTGAAAAAGGCACAGAGTTCTGCAGACCTCCTGTCCACCTAAAATGTGACAATACCCATTTAACAAACCGTTCTGCCTGATTTCCTTCAAGCGCATTAGGTTTTATATTACCACAAAATGATATTTAGAAAGCCATTTCTAGATCATTAAATGTCATTCAAATGTAAAAACGACCTCAAACTGCTCTGCTGGGTAAGTAGCCAAACATGAGCACCAACCAGTAAGTGAGACGTAGGGGACGTCAGGACCAGAGGGAATGTACTTGTGAGTTTAAAAGAACGGGTCTAGGCACCCACTTTCCAGGTTGATTGGAGCTAAGGGCCAGGCTTTAATCCCAGAACCAAAAGTCGGGTGAAAAACGGCATTAAACAAATTGGGCAGGCCAGCCAATTAGTTAGTCTAATTTCTGCGTGCTCATCTCTGCCTAGGCTTTGTTATATTAAGCAGAGTGAAACCAAAGGCAGACGCAGTTAAGAACATAAGAAATAGGAGCAGGAGTAGGCCAATCGGCCCCTCGAGCCTGCTCCGCCATTCAATAAGATCATGGCTGATCTGATCCTAACCGCCAATCTACTATCACAGAACCATCTCCTGAATCTAACAGAATTAGACACACGAAATAGGAGCAGGATCAGGCTACACGGCCCCTGGGCCCGCTCCGCTACCCACAGGGCCATGACCGATCCGAACCTAGACTCATGTCCAAATTCCTGCCCGCTCCCCGTAACCCTTAATTCCCTTTACTTCTAGGAAACTGTCTATTTCTGTTTTAAATTTACGTAATGATGTAGCTTCTACAGCTTTTTGGGGCAGCATATTCCATGGACCTACCACCCTCTGAGTGAAGTAGTTCCTCCTCATCTCAGTTTTGAAAGAGCAGCCCCTTATTCTAAGACTATGCCCCCTAGTTCTAGTTTCACCCATCATCGGGAACATCCTCCCCGCATCCACCCGATCCAACCCCTTCACAATCTTATATGTTTCAATAAGATCGCCTCTCATTCTTCTGAACTCCAATGAGTAGAGTCCCAATCTACTCAACCTCTCCTCATATGTCCATCCCCTCATCCCCGGGATTAACCGAGTGAATCTTCTTTGTACTGACTCAAGAGCAAGTATGTCCTTTCTTAAGTATGGACACCAAAACTGAACGCAGTATTCCAGGTGCGGTCTCACCAATACCTTGTACAACTGAAGCAATACCTCCCTATTTTTATATTCTATCCCCCTAGCAATGAAAGCCAACATTCCATTGGCTTTCTTAATCATTTGCTGCACCTGCATACTAACCTTTTGAGTTTCGTGCACCAGGACCCCCAGATCCCTTTGTACTTCAGTACTTTCAAGTTTCTTGCCATTAAGATAATAACTTGCTCTACGATTTTTCCTGCCAAAGTGCATAACCTCACACTTTCCAGTATTGTATTCCATCTGCCAAATCTCTGCCCACTTACTTAGCCTGTCTATGTCCCCTTGCAGGTTTTTTATGTCCTCCTCACTCACTACTTTCCCTCCCATCTTAGTATCATCTGCAAACTTTGATATGTTACACTCGGTCCCCTCCTCCAAATCGTTAATATAGATTGTAAAGAGTTGGGGACCCAGCACTGACCCCTGTGGAACACCACTAGTTACTGATTGCCAGTCCGAGAATGAACCATTTATCCCAACTCTCTGCCTTCTGTTAGATAGCCAATCCTCTATCCATGCCAGAATATTACCCCCAATCCCGTGATTTTTTATCTTAAGCAATAATCTTTTGTGTGGCACCTTGTCAAATGCCTTTTGGAAGTCTAAATACACTACGTCCACTGGTTCCCCTTTATCCACCCTATATGTTACTTCCTCAAAGAACACCAGCAAATTTGTCAAACATGACTTCCCCTTCATAAAACCATGCTGACTTTGTCCTATTAAATTATGATTATCCAAATGTCCTGTTACTGTCTCCTTAATAATGGACTCCAAAATTTTACCTACCACAGATGTTAGGCTAACCGGTCTATAGTTTCCAGCCTTCTGTCTACTGCCCTTTTTAAATAAGGGTGTTACATTAGCAGTTTTCCAGTCTGCCGGGACCTTTGCTGAGTCCAGGGAGTTCTGGAAAATTATTACCAATGCATCCACAATCCCTACCGCCACTTCCCTCAAGACCCTAGGATGTAAGCCATCAGGTCCAGGTGATTTATCTGCCTTGAGTCCCATTATCTTACCGAGTACCACTTCCTTAGTGATTTTGATTGTGTTTAGCTCCTCCCCCCTTTTAGCCCCCTGTTTGTCCAGTGTTGGGATATTCTTAGTGTCTTCTACTGTAAAGACTGATATAAAATATTCATTCAGTGTTTTTGCCATCTCCATATTTCCCACCATTAATTTCCCGGTCTCATCCTCTAAGGGACCAACATTTACTTTAGCCACCCTTTTTCTTTTTATTTAACTATAAAAACTCTTACTATCTGTTTTTATATTTTTTGCTAATTTACTTTCATAATCTATCTTCCCTTTCTTAATCAATCTTTTTGTTATTTTTTGCTGTCTTTTAAAGTTTCCCCAATCCTCTATCCTCCCACTAGATTTGGCTACCTTATATGCCCTTGTTTTTAGTCGAATACTATCCTTAATTTCTTTACTTAGCCATGGATGGCTGTCTTTTCTTTTACACCCTTTTCTTCTCAGTGGAATATATATTTTTTGGAAGTTGTAAAATAACTCCTTAAATGTACACCACTGATCATGTATCGTCTTACCCTTTAATCTATTTTCCCAATCCACTCTACTCAATTCCGCTCTCATACCTTCATAGTCTCCTTTATTCAAGCTTAACACGCTTGTTTGAGATCCAACCTTCTCACCCTCTAATTGAATATGGAATTCAACTGAGGAGTTCTGCCTCAGATAAAACCAGAGCATGCCAGAAACACTCCATAGGGCAGGCAGCATCTGTGGAAAGAGAAACCGAGTCAGTGACCTTTCATCAGAGTTCACCTACTGCCCTGAGAGAACCACATAGAGCTGGACCCACAGGTCTGCACTCCTCTGACAATCGGGTCTCTGCATTCTGCTTTGGTACCCAGCAGGCCCAAGGACCAGCTGACCAATACTAATGAAGAAGAATTGGGCACAGAGCTCACTTTCCCAAGACAGGAGCAAGAGAATAATAAAGATATGTTCTCTCTGTCTCTCATATATATGTTTACCTCCTCTGTGTATGTCTTTCACTGCTTGTCCCTCTTCTTCCTATCTCCTGCTCATATGTGTGTGCATGCCCCCACATCAATTTATCTGTGCATGTCTCTCTCTGCATCTTCTTCTTCTTAGGCAGTCCCTCGGAACTGAGGATGACTTGCTTCCACATTAAAAATGAGTTCTCAGGTGACTGATGAGTCCAATGCGGGACCTACAGTCTCTGTCACAGGAGGCGCAGATGGTGGTTGAAGGGGTGGGTGGGTGGGGTGCTTGGGTTGACGTACGCTGCTTGCGCTTGGCCTCTGCTTGCTCCCGGCGAAGAGTTTCGAGGTGTTCGGCGCCTTCCCGGATGCTTCTCTTCCACTTTGTGCATGGACCACTTTCCATACCTCGGGAGCCTACTGTCAACAAGGGCAGATGTCGATGACAAAGTCCAACACCGCCTTCAGTGTGCCAGTGCAACCTTCGGTCGCCTGAGGAAGAGAGTGTTTGAAGATCAGGACCTCAAACCCGGCACCAAGCTCTCTCTGCATATCTCTCTTCTGTCTATCTCTCTGCAAGTTTATGTGTGAGTTTAACAGTGTGTGTATGTTCCTTTTCACGGTCTGTTTGCATATCTATATATATAAAGCGGTCTTATATATGTACATATTTATCTCTCTATGCGTGTCTGTGTATGTCTTTCTGTCTATCGCTCTATGCATGCATGTCGTTAACTACTTTTATATTATGCTAAGTCCCCTGCTAGTGACCTTAGCGAATCCTGGCAAGTTAGTTCCGGTTTGCAGCCATCTGCGAGGGACCCACACTTTTTGAACTCGGTGCCAGTAGAAATGGATCTCAGGTAATATAAAGCAGCTTTCATTTCTCTGTGTGCATGCAGTCCTTTCTGTCTCTTTATGATTCTGTCACCCCAAGTCCCTTTGACTTTTTATTTGTCTTTATTCACCTGTCTGTTTGTTCAATCTGACTGTCTCTTGTACTATCTGTTTCCCCTCCCGCTCGCTCCCCAATTTCATTAACACGCACGTACGCACAAAAACACGGCAGTCACAACAACTTCCTTTTCCTAAATAACAACAGAAAATGCTGGAAAAACTCAGCAGGCCAGGCAACATCTGTGGAGAGAAAATAGAGTCAACGTTTCGGGTCAAACCCTTTGTCAAGACTGGAAAAGCACAGGAAATGAAATAGATTAAGAGGCCAGGCTGGGAGAGAACAAAAGAGAAGTGAAGAGACATTAAGAGGTGTTCAAAACGAGACGAGATGGTGATAGGACTAGTGGAGACAAAAGACCCGAAACGTTGACTCTATTTTCTCTCCACGGATGTTGCCTGGCCTGCTGAGTTTTTCCAGCATCTTCTGTTGTTATTTCGGATTTCCAGCATCTGCAGTTTTTTGCTATCGATCTTCCTTTTCCTGGTCTATTGCACGAAACACCTCACGAAACAGATCAATAAAGCCTCGCTTGGAAAATCAGCCAGCAGGTGCCTGCGGTGAGGGGGCATGAGCTGAAACTAGGTTTATTTCGGCAAGGTGGTGGATCAGATCTGGTGGGGCTAAGAGCTTTGAGGAAGGAGCGTTAGAAGCTCAGTGCAACAGCCAGTTCAGTGACTGCTTTAGACAAGAGGAGCCTGCAGCGATCAATGCCCTGGAAAGCATGGCTGTTGGAAATGGTCCAACTCACTGGACCATCTCTCCTCGCCTCTTTACATCTGCAGCTCTCCCTCTCCCTTCAGATCGCCAGGAGCATTTTTCCCCTTGTGTTGCTTAACTGCAACATTGATGGAGCAGTTAATGGTGTTAAGGCAACATCCCTGAATTCTCATACTCAAATTGATAGATCATTGCACCCTTTACCTATAGCTGTCATATTCTAGTTGAAAAGTCCCCCCTCCCAATGTTCTCCCATTTGCTCCTGAGGTTGTTGCCTCATGGTCTATGGGTAGTAGAAAGCTGGAATACTTTTCTCTCAAAAGGCTGTGGATGCTGGGACAATTGGAGCATTCAAGGCTGAGAGCGACGGCTTTTTATCAGGTACATAGAAACATAGAAGATAGGAGCAGGAGTAGGCCATTCGGCCCTTCGAGCCTGCTCCACCATTCAACGAGATCATGGCTGATCATCCAAACCCTAGCACCCAGTCCCTACACCGACAGCCATCCCACCCAAGCCCTATCCCCGTAACCCCGTAACCCCACGTATTTAATCCCCCCTAACACTATGGGCCAATTTTTTTATCACGGCCAATCAACCTAACCCGCACATCTTTGGACTGTGGGAGGAAACCGGAGCACCCGGAGGAAACCCACGCAAACACGGGGAGAATGTGCAAACTCCACACAGACAGTCACCCGAGGCCGGATTTGAACCCGGGCCCCTGGCGCTGTGAGGCAAGTGAATCACGGGATTTGGAGCAAAGGCGGGTGAATGGAGTTGAGGTGCAGATCAGCCATGATCTCATCGAATGGCGGAGCAGGCTTCGAGGAGCTGAATGGCCTACTCCTGTGCCTATGGTTCAATGGTACCCCACTAAGATAGCATTTCTTCATAATTTCCTGCAGCGGATTCAACAGATAGAGTATGGCAGTTTCAGGCAAAGGTTGGTAAACAGGAACCACACCTGCCTTAGTGCTTTCTGCCAGCCTGGTTGAAAGAGTTGGAGTTGTCCAGGGTAGGGAGGAAATGCCATTCGGACAAGTTACTATTTCTTCCTGGCTCAGTTCAGCTCTATACACACTTTTTCTTTCAAACCCCGTTGCCAGGCAACTGACTATTCCTCCACTACCTCCCCCACCCATCCAATTTTCTCATCTCCTCCCCTGAAATTGTTGATAATTGCTAGGGTGTGGTTCTTTGGATGCTGGCTGCTCTCCAGTACTTCACCCAAGTGGCCAAAAATGTATACAGTCAGTGGCTATTCAACTGTGCAGGCATCACAGTTGAGCTTGATCCTGTTCTCACCTAATGTCCACACTTGCTCACTTTCCAGTAGGAGTCACTGGACACCAAATTGGATCAGGAACCCTCTTACCTCGGAGGCATTGAGGCCACTTGCAGCAGCCTAGCTGAGCTCAGTTAACTCAACGCTGGCTATGTGGAGAATCTGGGATCTCCTGTTCTATAGGGCTTCGTACTCCAACGGGCAGTGCCTTCAACCATTTGACCACTAGGGCAGCTTGAAGCCATCTTGAATATTGATTGACGGCAACTGCAGAGAACAGGAATGAAGCCAAACCAGAGTCACCGATGTCTCCTCCTCCACCCCAGCAGCTTGAGAATACCTTCACATCAAATGTGTACAGACTATCCATAAAAAATAAACCTATTGAGGCAGTTACACTGTGGAAAGCCAGCAAGTCATAAGTGGGCAATTAAAGTTAATGGCCTGAAGTATAGCAGAGGATTCATCATGCAGATCATTCGTGGAGTGCGCCCATGCATCCTTCAGCGTAGTGATCATTCAAAGCAGCGCAAAGCTAACATCATCTACCTGTGACTAAGAGAGGAGACTGTGCCCCCTGACTAACTACAGACAAATCAACCTCATGCCGGTTACGGTACAAGTCTATAATAGAACCAGACCCCTGTGGATGCCAGCCTGATAAAGAGCAAAGCTGGGTATCAGGGGACAGAAACTGTATTACACAAAAATATAGAGCGTGTGCCCCTCTACCCTCAGGACATTTATATTATCAGCAGTGTCAGCACTCACAATATTGTTAACCATTTACTGTTTCAGTATTATTATTTTAGTAACATTCACCAGGATAGGAAGTACAGAGAAAAAGGAAGAAGATTGCAAGTGTTGGCAGTTCTGTATTGTTCTTGTTATACTGCCCACTCTCTTCAGTCTCTGCTACTAAACTGCTGAAACTAAGCCTGGGATGTCTTCATCATGCTGGGATGGGATATTTACTGTAGTTTGCTCCAAGACAGGATGAACGAAACACTTAAGAGCTACAAAGCAAAATACTGCAGATGCTGGAAATCTGAAACGAAAACAGAAGATGTTGGAAACACTCAGCAGGCCAGGCAGCATCTGTCTTGTCCTTTATCTCCACAGTTGCTCCCTGATCTGCGTTTTCTGTTTTTGTCAAATATTTACGGATGTGCCACAATGAAAGTGACTTTTATAAAGTGAGTAATCAAAGGAGTACGAGGCTCCAGCCCAATCCAGCTCGTCTAACAGTAGAGGCCAACCACAAAGCCACACAACTTATGTTGTAAAAGGATTTGATCGGGTAGATACAGAGAAACTATTTCCCCTGGTGGGGGAATCATGAATGAGGGGACATATAGAGCTGGGCCATTCAGAAGTAAAATCAGGAAGCACTTTTTCACACAAAGGGTAGGAGAAATCTGGAACCCATCACCCAAAAGGCCCTAGATGCTGGGACAATTGGAGATTTCAAGAGTGAGATCGATAGATTTTTGTTAGGCAAGGGTATCAAGAGATATGGAGAAAAGACAGATAAATGGACTTGAAGTACAGATCAGCCATGATCTAACTGAATGGCAGAACAGGCTCGAGGGGCTGAATGGCCTACTCCTGTTCCTATCTGCTGAGCCTTACGCACGAGGAAGGTCCCATATTTCATGACTGAATTGTTGTATGTTTGCTGATCTCAGCCCGGCCAGCAGTAGATGCTCTACAATTGGTCACAGTACCACTGGATTAAGGAAAGAGAGCTAGATAGAGAGATAGGATAGAGAGATAGAGAGAGGGATAGGATAGAGAGATAGGATAGAGAGATAGGTTAGAGCGATAGAGAGAGCGATAGATAGATAGATACGAAATAACAACAGAAAATGCTGGAAAAACTCAGCAGGCCAGGCAACATCCGTGGAGAGAGAAACAAAGTTAACGTATCAGGTCGAAACCCTTCTTCAGAATTTTGCTATCGTAGATAGATACGAGGTTGATTCCGGAGATGAAGGGGTTGTCTTATGAAGAAAGGTTGAGCAGGCTGGGCCTATACTCATTGGAGTTTAGAAGAATGAGAGGGGATCTTATTGAAAGAAAAAAGATTCTGAAGGGGCTTGACAGGGTAGATGCAGAGAGGATGTTTCCCCTCGTGGGGGAATCTAGGACTAGGGGGCATAATTTCAGAATAAGGGGGCACCTTTTAAAATCGGAAATGAGGGGGAATTTCTTCTCTCAGAGGGTCGTGAATCTTTGGAATTCTCTTCCCCAGAGAGCTGTGGAGGCGGGGTCATTGAATATATTTAAGGTGGAGATAGACAGATTTTTGAACGATAAGGGAGTCAAGGGTTATGGGGAGCGGGCAGGGAAGTGGAGTTGAGGCCAAGATCAGATCAGCCATGATCTTCTTGAATGGCGGAGCAGGCTCGAGGGGCCAAATGACCGACTCTTAGTTCTTAGGGGAAAAATTTGGTTGCTTTGCGCCTCCCGTTAGCGCACTAATGGCATGCAAAGCAACTAGCGCCCGGGCGCGGCGATGTTTGCGGCGCTCGTGAAATTGACCAGACATTTTGCTGCGGCGCTAAACACTACCGCCGCGATCTCCTGCGCCCACAGATCGTGACGTCAGTCGAGCGTGCAACGCCCCGGTAGTGCCCCGGACCGGATATTGAGTGGCGCCCCCTGTCTTACCGCCTGCCGCTAGCAACGACAGGTTGAGGGGAGCGTTTTGCAGTCGGGAAGGGACTGGGGGAGCGCTATTTAAAGGCGAACACTTCCTGCCTGTTTTTGTCGGCGACATTTTTGCACCACGCATTCTGAGAGAGAGAGAGAGAGAGACTTCTGGAGAGATTCAACACTGTGTGAAGGAGTTTTGGGTACTGAGCAGCACTTTGCAGGTTCATTTTGATTTGACCTTCCTTGCATTGATTTAGAAGAGACTATGGGGGCTGCACTCTGAGCTCTTTCCCTGGGCCTCTCCATTGTTCTTTCCAGCAGATTTGATGTACAGGTCTCTCCAGGCCAAGGTTCAAGGCTGCAATGAGCAGGATGTGGATGGAGAGTAAGATCGACCCTCCCCTTTAAGAACTGGCCGGCGCCAGTGTGTCTGTGTTCCATTGCTGACTGACATCACACGAGCTTCGCCAGCGCTCTGAGGTAGCGCCTTGCTCCTTGGCGTTAGCGCATTAAGAGAGGTGTGTAGCGCCTGAGTTAGCGCTCCAATCACCTACAGGGGCGATAGAAGCCAAGTTTGCAGTCGGAGGCGATAATTAGCGCCAGGCACTAAACTTTGCGCCCGGCCGATAATTGTGCCCCAAATGGGGCGATACCGAATTTCTCCCCCCAATGTTCTTATAGATAGATAGATAGATAGATAGATAGATAGATAGATAGATAGATAGATAGATAGATAGATAGATAGATAGATAGATAGATAGATAGATGCTGTAAATCGTGGAAGAGCACCCCAGCATTTAGCTCGCTGGAGATGCACAGACTAACGTAGCTCACTGCAAAGCACAAGAAAAAAACCCTACCCCTCCCTCCACATATGTGCGGCTTAATCACCTGTGGGACATATGGCAGACAGACCATGTGATGTATGGCCTTGATGTGGGAAAGTATTCTGCAGTCTGAAAACCCTGTCTGGAAACCTAATGTGCGTCTTTTCACAAACACGTGCAGAGGGCAGGAGGGGGGTGGTACAAAAAGACAAAGAGAGCAGGCCACCACTGGTTCCCGACTGTACAGGAAGAGCCGCCCAATACCACCCTGAGAAAAAGTGGTAGAACTGCTGTCCATTGCTGCAGGCCGTAAAGATTTTTAGCAGCATAAATCCCAAATAGTACTTTGGCTGTTATCAGAAACAGATGCCAAATGGCCTCCAGCCCTACTGCACCAAAGACCAGGAAAATGTACCTAGCTGTGGGCCCAGGAAGTTGCTGCCTTCTCCTTTACAGATCCTCCAATGTGAAGGGACATATTGCAACATCCCTGGATATTCTTCATTCCAGGTGGCCGCCCAGCAGAATCCAGGAAAATGATGTGGGAGGTGTTATTATGGTACTCCCACATTATTTGCATGACATTTAAATGCTTCTGCCTCTTTCAGATGAGTGTTTCGTGCTCCTGTCTGTTCCATTCCAACAAATGTGCATCATATGCAAACGGAGTGGAGATCTGGAATGTGGGTCTGCACTCATATTTCCTGTCCCTAACTCCCTAGGAACTGAAACATATAGGTATTGGACTGAGTTTGTGCTCTCCTTCGCTGTGTTGGACTGAGTTTGTGCTCTCTCGGTGTGTTGGACTGAGGTTGTGCTCTCTCGGTGTGTTGGACTGAGATTGTGCTCTCCTTCGCTGTATTGGACTGAGGTTGTGCTCTCTCGTTGTATTGGACTGAGGTTGTGCTCTCTCGCTGTATTGGACTGAGGTTGTGCTCTCTCGGTGTATTGGACTGAGGTTGTGCTCTCTCGCTGTATTGGACTGAGTTTGTGCTCTCTCGGTGTATTGGACTGAGATTGTGCACTCTCAGTGTATTGGACTGAGGTTGTGCTCTCTCGGTGTATTGGACTGAGGTTGTGCTCTCTTGCTGTGTTGGACTGAGGTTGTGCTCTCTCGGTGTATTGGACTGAGGTTGTGCTCTCTCGGTGTATTGGACTGAGGTTGTGCTCTCTCGCTGTGTTGGACTGAGGTTGTGCTCTCTCGCTGTATTGGACTGAGGTTGTGCTCTCTCGGTGTATTGGACTGAGGTTGTGCTCTCTCGCTGTATTGGACTGAGGTTGTGCTCTCTCGCTGTGCTGGACTGAGATTGTGCTCTCTCGGTGTATTGGACTGAGGTTGTGCTCTCTCGGTGTATTGGACTGAGGTTGTGCTCTCTCGCTGTATTGGACTGAGGTTGTGCTCTCTCGGTGTATTGGACTGAAGTTGTGCTCTCTCGCTGTGTTGGACTGAGGTTGTGCTCTCTCGCTGTATTGGACTGAGGTTGTGCTCTCTCGGTGTATTGGACTGAAGTTGTGCTCTCTCGCTGTGTTGGACTGAGGTTGTGCTCTCTCGGTGTATTGGACTGAGGTTGTGCTCCCTCTCTCTCTCTGCTCATTGGTTCTCACGCCTTGAGACTCACTGAATTGTCTGGTTTGCTGTGAGGTACAGGTGCAAACAGTAACAAATCTTGCACCTCATTCCCAATGTATGGGATCCTGAGTTTGTTCTATTATTTGCTTGGAGTTGTTTGGAAACTGTACATGCTCAAATGAAAGTTGACATTAGCAAACACAGGGAGAGAGAAACATAGAAACATAGAAACATAGAAGATAGGAGCAGGAGTAGGCCATTCGGCCCTTCGAGCCTGCTCCGCCATTCAATGAGATCATGGCTGATCATCCAAATTCAGTACCCTGTCCCTGCCTTCTCCCCATATCCCTTGATCCCTTTAGCCTTAAGAAATATATCCAACTCTTTCTTGAATATACTTAATGAACTGGCCTCCACCGCCCTCTGTGGCAGAGAATTCCACAGGTTCACCACTCTCTGGGTGAAGAAATTCCTCCTCATTTCAGTCCTAAATGGCTTACCCCTTATCCTTAGACTGTGACCCCTGGTTCTGGACTCCCCGGGGGTGTTGTGGGGCAAAAATATAAGTTAGTCACTAATAAATCCAATAAGGAATTCAGGAGAAACTCCTTCACTCAGAGTGATGAGAATGTGAAATTTATGAAGCCCAGGATCCCATATACTTTTTTAACCGCTTTCTCAACCTGCCCTGCCACCTTCAACGATTTGTGCACATATACCCCCAGGTCTCTCTGTTCATGCACCCACTTTAGAATTGTACCCTTTAGTTTATATTGCCTCTCCTCGTTCTTCCTACCAAAATGTATCACTTCACACTTTTCTGCATTAAATTTCATCTGCCACGTGTCTGCCCATTCCACCAGTCTGTCTATGTCCTCTTGAAGTCTATCACTATCCTCCTCACTGTTCACTATACTTCCAAGTTTTGTGTCAACTGCAAATTTTGAAATTGTGCCCTGTACACCCAAGTCCAAGTCATTAATATGTATCAAAAAAAGCAGTGATCCTAGTACCGACCCCTGTGGAATATCACTGTGTACCTTCCCCCAGTCCAATAGACAACCGTTCGCCACTACTCTCTGTTTCCTGTCACTTAGCCAATTTCATATCCATGCTGCCACTGTCCCTTTTATTGCATGGGCTTCAACTTTGCTGGCAAGCCTATTATCTGGCACTTTATCAAATGCCTTTAGGAAGTCCATGTACACCACATCAACCGCATTGCCCTCATCAACCCTTTCTGTTACCTCATCAAAAACTCAATCAAGCTGGTTAAACATGATTTGCCTTTAACAAATCCATGCTGGTTTTCCTTAATTAATCCACACTTGTCCAAGTGACTGTTAACTTTGTCCCTGATTATCGTTTCTAAAAGCTTCCCCACTGCCAAGGTTAAACTGACTGGCCTGTAGTTGCTGGGTTTATCCTTACACCCTTTTTTGAACAAGGGTGTAACATTTGCAATTCTTCAGTCCTCTGGCACCACTCCCGTATCTAAGGAGGATTGGAAGATTATGGCAAGTACCTCCACAATTTCCACCTTTACTTCCCTCAGCATCCTAGGATGCATCCCATCCGGTCCTGGTGACTTATCTACTTTAAATACAGCCAAAGCAGGATTTTCATTGGGCCGTGGAGGCGGGATTGGAGGTGTGTGGGGGGTTAAAATCCCGAAATCGGGGGTCCCGAACCCATCCCACACCCAACCCACCTCCATGCCAGTTTCAAAGGAGGTGGGTACCCGACCCGCACTGGGACGGGAAGGGGATTAGTGCCAATTAACTGCCTGTTAACAGGTAGTTAACAGGCAGTTTTTAGCCTAATCCCTATTTTTAATGTTGAAGTGTAGATTTCCCGACGGCTCCAAACCACGCCAAGTTAGAGGAGGCGGACTGTCGGGATGAAGGGCTTGGAGGGGTCGAGATGTCCGGTGTTCAGGTGAGTGATGGGTGCATGAGTGCAAAGGTAAGTGTGTTTGGTGTGTGTAAAGTGTTTAAAGAAGTTCTACTAACCTTTACTTACCTTTACAGCCTTCCTTCCTTCAGGTCTCAGGAGTCCCTCATCTCACCGGCACAGAAAGCAGAATGGCTGCGAGCTGTCAAAAATTGCAGCATTCAGCTTTCTGTTCCGGGGAGATCTCTAAATCAGCCTGAGAGGAAGGAATTAACTTAGAGTACAGATTGTCAGTGTTTGACAGCTTCAAACAGCTGTGAAACGCTGATATTTCATCTGTCAAAAGCTCTTGACAGATGAAATATCAATCTGTGATGTCACCTGTTGCCGGGTGGCCCTTAATTGGCCTGCTGAGCCCTCTGGGTGGGCTCAACAAGGTCAATCAAGTCAAAATCGTGTGGGTTGGCTACAACTCGATGGAGGCGGGACTACAACCCCGAAAGTTGTAGCCCTGCCTCCTACCCGACTCCTCAATGAAAATCCAGCCCTTAGTCTTTCTAGTACCTCTTCCTTATCAATTTTTATCCCATCCAGTATCTCAACTATCTCCTCTTTTTATGACTTTGGCAGCATCTTCTTCCTTGGTAAAGACAGATGCAGAGTACTCATTTAGTACCTCAGCCATGCCCTCTGCCTCCATGCGTAGGGCACCATTTTGGTCCCTAATCGGCCCCACCCCTCCCCATACTATCCATTTACTATTTATATGCCTATAGAAGACTTTTGAATTCCCTTTTTTGTCGGCTGCCAATCTATTCTCACACTCCCTCTTTGCCCCTCTTATTTCCTTTTTCACTTCCCCTCTGAACTTTCTATATTCAGCCTGGTTCTCACTTTTATTCTCAACCTGACATCGGTCATATGACCCCTTTTTCTGCTTCATCTTACTCTCTATCTCTTTCATCATCCAGGGAGCTCTGGCTTTGGTTGCCCTACCTTTCCCCCTCGTGGGAACGTACCTTGACTGTTCCCGAACCATCCCCTCTTTACAGGCAGCCCATTGTTCAGTTTTGCCTGCCAATCTTTGATTCCAATTTACCCAGGTCAGATTCATTCTCATCCCACTGAAATTGTCCTTCTCCACTTAAACATTTTTACTCTAGATTGCACCCTGTCCTTTTCCATAGCTAATCTAAACCTTATGATACTATGATCACTGTTCCCTAAATATTCCCCTACTGACACTTGCTCCACTTGACCCACCTCATTCCCCAGAATCAGATCCAGCAATGTCTCCTTCCTCGTTGGGCCAGAAACGTACTGATCAAGAAAGTTCTCCTGAACACACTCCAGAAATTCTTCCCCCTCTCTGCCCTTTACAATATTACTATCCCAGTTTATATTAGGATAGTTGAAGTTCCCCATTATCACTACTCTATAGTTCTTGTACCTCTCTGTAATTTCTCTGCAAATTTGCTCCTCTATATCCTTCCCACTAGTTGGTGGCCTATTGAATACACCTAGCAGTTTAATGGCACCTCTATTTTTTCTCAACTCTAACCAACTAGATTCTGTCCTTGACCCCTCCAGGACATCTCTCTCCAGCCTGTAATATTCTCCTTAACCAATATTGCCACCCCACCTCCTTTCTTTCCTTCCCTATCTTTCCTGAACACCTTATATCCAGGAATATTTAATACCCAACCCTGCCCTTTTTTGAGCCAGGTCTCCATTATCGCCACAACATCATATTCCCATGTGGCTATTTACGCCAGCAGCTCACCAACCTTATTTACCACACTTCATGCATTTACACACATGCACTGTAAACCTGTCTTAGACCTTCCGATGGATCGGTAGAGTTTACTCTTCCACCTACTGATGATGCGGAAACCATTGATAGCATGTGGTATCTCTAGTAAGGCAGAATACGGTGAGGGTACTTGCTCCAGCCCTTAGATTTACTACATTTATCAGATATTGGGCAGGTAAACACACAAACTAGAATGAGCATTCCAGGTTGTAACGGAGATTGTTGGAACTGGGTGTGTAACTGCACTGAATAAGATTTTTTTCTGCTCTGGTGAGTTATCTGAATTTATTTTAACATTAATTATTACCTGAAGGAAAACTATACAACACCCAACTTATCTTGCAGCTTGCCCCCACCTTTATTGTGCTGTACTCCCTGACTGTTAGGCTTTTGGGTGTTTACACTAGATATTTTTCGCTCGTCTGTTGCCACAGACCACACTTGTAAATAAAATTTCTTCTCCCTACTTTTCCTGCCCAGTATTTAGGTAACTGTAGCAAGCCCAGGGGTTGAACAGAATTACCCTACAATTACATATACATTCCCTATTGATGCGCATATAGCATTTATATCCTGAGCTCCTGTGTATAGAATGTATTGTCAGTAAGTGAACCTGAGTTTTAGCCTCGGCTGTACCGTGACCAGCAAGACAGAAATCAATAATGTAATCCATCATAGCCAAACATGGTCATTTTTATCACCTCAAACCAATCACCATACTTTGCTTTGGTCTTCTCCCCTCTCCCCTCTCCCCTCTCCCACTGCGCTCCCCTCCCCCTCCCCTTTCCCACTGTGCTCCCCTCCCCTCTCCCCTCTCCCACTGAGCTCCCCTCCCTCTCCCCTCTCCCACTGCGCTCCCTCCCCTCTCCCCTCTCCCACTGAGCTCCTCTCCCCTCTCCCACTGTGCTCCCCCTCCCCGCTCCCCTCTCCCACTGCGCTCCCCTCCCCTATGCCCTCTCCCCTCTCCCACTGCACTCCCCTCCCCTCTCCCCTCTCCCCTCTCCCCTCTCCCACTGCGCTCCCCTCCCCACTCCCCTCTCCCACTGAGCTCCCCTCCCCCTTGTTGTGTATGTACCTTTAAGAGAATAACTGGTCTCAGACTGCAGTACCGGCAGTGACCACCCCTGTATAAAAGGCGCTAGTGAGCCTTTGTTGTTTTCAGTTTCACTATTGACTTCCATCAGTAAAGACTTGTTTTGTTCAACTCCTGCTGTCCGTGTCTCAATCATTCACGGACATAATACTGGCGACGAGCAGATACGAACCTACCTACAGTCTGCACCACCTCCTGGGATCCATTCCTACGGCAAAGTGAGCAGAGGTCGAGGCCAGAAAGAAAAGAAAGTAAGAGGCATTAGAAACGGGCATCGACCGTGGGCACCCGCCCCTGTGTTAGCGGAGTTGAAGATTGCTGGAGAAGCTGTCGGAAGCGGGGCCTGGTTCCTGTCGATGGTGCTTCAGCTAATCGGGCTGGTGGCAGGTAGTACACTGATCCTTCCTGGGCTGCGGCGGTCGCGAACTCGAGCGGGTGGCTTGCAACGGGGCCGAGCAGCGTTGTCGGGAAGAAGAGGGAGAGAGGGTGGAGCACACAGTGCGCGGCCGGTGCTACGAAGCCGGGCTGCGTATAGACCCGAGAAGAGGGAGGCAAGAGTCCCACAGGGTCGTTCCACGACGGGAAAATAATAAAAAAAGAAATATTAAACGTGCAAGAAACCGTGAGGAGCTGCAGGTTGCAATGGGAACCGCGGAAAGCAGCGCTAGCAACAGCGGGGAAGAAGGCAAAGCGCGGGAGGCGCCATTTTGTTAAATCGGGGAAGAAGGCAAAGCGCGGGAGGTGCCATTTTAGATTTGCAAGATGCTGAAGACTGGCTGTATCACTGCTTTTGATAATACAATAGAGGACCGGACCACGTATGTGGAAAGAGTCGAGGTATATTTCGAGGCAAACGAAATAGCTGATGAGAAAAAGGCATCGGTATTGCTAAACTTAATGGGCGCTAGAACGTACGGCCTATTGCGGGACCTGATTACTCCAGCCAAACTGAAGGCGAAGAGTTTTAACGAAATTGTTGCTGTCCTACAGGAACACCTAAACCCTGCACCGCTGTTGATAGCAGAAAGATTTAAGTTCCACAGGAGAACTCAGCATAAAGATGAGAGCAATGCTGAGTACCTTATGGAACTATGCAAGCTATCAAAGCACTGCCAGTTCGAAGAAGGACTGGCAGATACCCTACGGGACAAATTTGTCTGTGGACTCCTGAGTGAAGGAACACAGAAGAAGTTACTATCAGAGAAAGAGCTGACGCTAGATAAGGCTTTCAGCGTGGCAGTATCGTATGAAGCAGCAGCCAGGGGAGCTGCAGAAATTCAACAAAAGCCACAGGAATATGGCACCCACGAAATGACATGGGGATTTGCAAAATGTTATCGCTGCGGCAGAACTAACCATGACCAGAAGGACTGCTGGTCCAAAGACAAAATATGCAGGCAATGCGGAAAGATGGGACACATTGCACGAGTTTGCAGGTCTGGGAAGAAGACCAGCGACAACAAAAAGGCTACTAAGGGACCGTACAAGAAAGTACAAAAGATGACGGACAGTAGTTCCGAAGACCAGATGAGCGATAGTGAATCCGGGAACAGGAGACTAAGCTGTCTCAAACTTCACAATGTAATCGCAAAAGAGGATCACCGAACCATTTGGGTCACCCTCACGATAGCAGGGTCCCAAGTTAAAATGGAATTGGATACAGGATCAGCGCTAACCGTCATGAATCGACGAGACTATGAGCAGCTATTCTCACACATACCCTTGAGAGAGACATCCATCGTCTTGACGATATATACGGGGCAAAAAGTATACCCCAGAGGAAAAATAAGGGTGCCTGTCGAATACAACGGCAAGAAAATACGGAAATTGTATCTCTACATACTGCCAAATGGTGGACCACCGTTATTGGGACGTGAATGGATCAGGAAGATAAACTTAGATTGGCACTCCATTCATGCAATGACGGTGGATGGTAAAAAAGATGAAGATGTCACTCCTGGACGATTGTCAACAATCTTAGCTAACGCCAAAGAGGTATTTCAACAAGAACTGGGCACGTTAAAAATAGAAGAGAATGCAGTTCCCAAGTTTTTCAAAGCAAGACCGGTACCATATGCAATTCGCCCAGCCGTCGAGGCAGAGCTGGAGAATCTGGAGAAGGCAGGAGTGTTGTCTAAGGTCGACTGGAGCGAGTGGGCGACACCCATCATTCCTGTCATGAAGAAAACATTAAGCAATAAGTCCGGGGAGCCAAGGAAGATTCACATTTGTGGGGATTTCAAGGTGACGGTGAACCCAGTCCTTCACACAGTACAATATCCTCTTCCAAGGATAGAGGACATCTTCACCTCACTGTCTGGAGGGAAGCGTTTTACAAAAATTGACCTAGCACAAGCATATTTGCAGATGGAGGTTGAAGAGTCCTCTAGGAAGTATCTCACGATAAACACTCACAAAGGTCTTTACCAGTATCATCGATTGGTATTCGGAGTAGCATCGGCTCCGGCGATATGGCAAAGAGCGATGGAACAAGTCCTGCAAGGGATTCCGGGGACTCAGTGTTACTTGGACGACATTCTTGTGACAGGTGAAGATGACAGTGAACACCTTAACAACCTAGAACAGGTGCTCACTAGACTACGGGAACATGGGCTACGAGCCAACCGCCCCAAGTGCGAGTTTTTTAAGAAACAGATATCGTATTGTGGCCACATGATTGATGAAGAGGGGTTACATAAGTCCCCTGACAAAATTGAAGCGGTTGTTAAGGCCCCAGCACCTGAAAATGTGTCGCAACTGAGGTCATTCCTCGGATTGGTGAATTACTACCATAAGTTTTTGCCGAATTTGTCGACAATTCTGCACCCACTGAACGCCCTGCTACGAACGGGGGTAGCATGGAAATGGAGCGATGATTGTAAGCGGGCCTTTCAGAAGAGTAAGGACTTAATCACTTCAAGGGAAGTATTGGCTCACTACAACCCAGCACTGCCGATCAGACTGGCGTGTGATGCGTCTCCCTACGGCATTGGGGCGGTACTGTCACATAAATTCCTTAATGGTTTAGAGAAGCCGATAGCTTTTGCATCACGCTCGTTAACTTCTGCCGAGCGTAACTACGCCCAGATTGACAGAGAGGCCCTCAGCCTAGTGTGGGGGGTGCAGAAGTTCAATCACTACCTGCACGGTCAAAAATTTACTCTACTAACCGATCATCAACCTCTTGTCTCCATTTTCAACCCTCAGAAGGGCGTACCGATAATGACAGCACAACGGCTGCAGAGGTGGTCCCTTTTCCTAGGGGCACACCAATATGACATCGAGTACAAAGGAACTAAACAGCATGGGAATGCTGATGGATTGTCACGCCTACCGTTGCCGACGGTGGAAGAAGAAGACCTTGCAGTGGATCCAATGGAGTTATTCCACTCGACCATAGTCGAATGTCTCCCTGTGACGAATGCAAACATAGAAAAGGAAACACGGAATGACCCGACACTATCACGGGTCTATGATTTAACGATGAAGGGATGGCCAGCACATGGTGAACCACTGCTGCCAGCATTCTCGCCGAGAAGAGAACAGCTGTCAGTGTGCAGAGGAACCTTGATGTGTGGATCCAGAGTAGTAATTCCACCTAAGTTGACGGATAGAGTGCTCAATGAGCTTCATGAGGGTCATCTGGGTGGGGTAAAAATGAAGAACTTAGCCAGAGCGTTTGTGTGGTGGCCGGGAATCGATAGAGAAATCGAAGAGATGACCAAGAGCTGTGCAGGATGCCAGAAGGTCCAAAACGCCCCACCACAAGCTCCTCTGCATTCATGGGAGTGGCCCTCATCTCCATGGCAAAGGGTGCACATTGATTTTGCTGGTCCCTTCATGGACTCGATGTTTTTAATTGCGGTGGATGCACATTCAAAGTGGCCAGAGGTAATAAAAATGTCCTCAACCACCACGGAAAAAACTATCACAGTTTTACGAACCATATTCGCCAGGAATGGGCTGCCTGAACAGATTTGCTCTGACAATGGACCACAGTTTGTGTCTGAAGAGTTCCGGAGGTTCTTAAAGAACAATGGTGTTAAGCATTACACATCTGCCCCATATCATCCAGCCACTAATGGATTGGCCGAGAGGTTTGTCCAAACATTCAAGAAAGCTATCAAGGCAATGTGTAATGAAGACATACCCCTACAACACAAGGTGGACAACTTCTTGTTTGCCTACCGGAATGCGACACATGCGGTTACCAACCAAACTCCAGCCATGATGTTCTTCAATCGAAGACTACGATGCCGCTTGGATTTGGTTAAGCCAAACATCCGAAGAGATGTGGAGAACAGGCAGTTTCAGAATATGAATGAAAGGCCGACCAGGAGTTTTAAGATAGGTCAACCAGTTTTGGCCCGGGACTACCGCACTGAGAAATGGCAGCCAGGAAAGATTTGTACACGGCAAGGACCTCTCATGTATACCGTGGACATTGGAGAGAGCATTGTAAAACCCCACGCTGACCAGATTCTAGAGTCACTGGAAAACATCAACTCCACACCACGATCTGATACACCTGGCAATGAAATCGACGTACCAATTGCAACTACCGCAGAACTGGTGATGTTGGAAGCAGATGAACCAAACAACGACATTGATCCCGACTCAACATTGCCAGAAGAACCTGATACCCCAAAGAGGCGTTATCCAGACAGAATCAGGAAGCCTCCTCAAAGACTGAACTTATAATTGCTTAAACTTAACCAATGTATCTAGCAACCGTAATTGTGATTGTAATTAGTTATCATTTAGTTGTTAAATGAATGTTATGTACTGTTTATCTAAAAGGGGAGGAATTGTTGTGTATGTACCTTTAAGAGAATAACTGGTCTCAGACTGCAGTACCGGCAGTGACCACCCCTGTATAAAAGGTGCTAGTGAGCCTCTGTTGTTTTCAGTTTCACTATTGACTTCCACCAGTAAAGACTTGTTTTGTTCAACTCCTGCTGTCCGTGTCTCAATCATTCACGGACGTAATACCCTTCCACTCTCCCACTGAGCTTCCCTCCCCCTCCCCTCTCCCACTGCGCTCCCCTCCCCTCTCCCCTCTCCCACTGCGCTCCTCTCCCCCTCCACTCTCCCACTGAGCTCCTCTCCCCTCTCCTCTCTCCCACTGAGCTCCTCTCCCCTCTCCCACTGCGCTCCTCTCCCCCTCCCCTCTCCAACTGAGCTCCTCTCCCCTCTCCCCTCTCCCACTGAGCTCCTCTCCACTCTCCCCTCTCCCACTGAGCTCCTCTCCCCCTCCCCTCTCCCATTGTGCTCCCCTCCCCCTCCCCTCTCCCACTGAGCTCCTCTCCCCTCTCCCACTGCGCTCCTCTCCCCTTCCACTCTCCCTCTGAGCTCCCCTCCCCTCTCCCCTCTCCCACTGAGCTCCCCTCCCCCTCCACTCTCCCAATGAGCTCCCCTCCCCTCTCCCCTCTTCCACTGCACTCCCCTCCCCTCTCCCCTCTCCCACTGAGCTCCTCTCCCCTCTCCCCTCTCCCACTGAGCTCCTCTCCCCCCTCCCCTCTCCCACTGTGCTCCCCTCCCCTCTCCCACTGCGCTCCTCTCCCCCTCCACTCTCCCACTGAGCTCCCCTCCCCTCTCCCCTCTCCCACTGAGCTCCCCTCCCCCTCCACTCTCCCACTGAGCTCCCCTCCCCTCTCCCCTCTCCCACTGCACTCCCCTCCCCTCTCCCCTCTCCCCTCTCCCACTTGTTAAGTCTGTGTGTTATATTGAGAATTACTACACAGACCACAAGAGTAAAATTTAACAGGCCTTTACTAGTCGAAGGTCAGGGCTGAACTGCCCAATAAATCATTACACAGCACACCACCGGTATTACAGTATACAGCAGCCAAGATAAAGTAGTGCAACTCTTAAAATAGTTCTCTTAAAGGTGGAACGGTTACATACACCACAATCCTCCCTTTTTAGCTTAACAGTATATATTCCCCATTAAACATAACATACTAACATATATACACAACTTCATGTAAAAACAGTTCACAGATTCAGTCTCTGAGGAGGCCTCCTGACTCGGTCCAGATAACGCCTCGGTGGTGTAGTAGTTTTTGGTGGTGTAGTAGGTTCTCGTTGCTGGGGTGACTCATCTAATAGTCCTTCACTGGACTTAACAGCTTGAACTTTCGTAACTTCAGAACCAGCATTGTTGACTTCTAAAGGCTCGAGTACCTTGGGAAGTTTTTCTGCTTCCAGACTGATTTGGCTCAGTTCGGAGGGACCACGTGCGTGACCTGGTAGGGGTGATAATGGTTCAGATGAGTCATCATCTTCTGCTTCCTCTCTATTGTCTTCTATTTCCTCCATCACTTCAGCTTTTGCCTCTGCCACCAATTCCCTGAGTGGCTTATTACTGCTGACACTGCTCACAAAAGGGTGCTCTTTCTTCTTAGCTTTCAACTGATCGATGAATTTGACATATTCCCTTTCTTGCTCAGCTTTGATTCGTTTGGCCTCATCGCGCAGACGGTTTGTGTGTTCCTGATTCATTTTCTCAATCAGCTGCTTCTGCTGTCTTCCCAGATTCTCCAACTCTGTGTCAAAGAACTTTTTCTTTGCATTCATCTCTTGCTCAAAACGGCGAATCATTTGTTCTAATTGCTGTTGTAGTTTGAAATTGAGTTGAGTTCGAGCCCGGTGTTCCTCAGAAATGTGCATGTCTGTAGACTGGACAGACTCAGAATTCTCTGTCAAACTATGTTGTTGTTGTTCAGTGGAATTCTGTTCTGATACTTTGTTCTCTTCTGAAGCATTTATGCACTCCTTCGTTTTTCCATCGTTAGTCTGCAAGTCCATTTTAGACTTGTCTTTTGCACATGGGCTGGTCTTACCATCATCAGTTCCAGAGTCTGAGCTGATTGTCTTCACCGAGTTCTCACTCTCTGCTTTGTCACTGTCACTGCTGCATATGCCCTCATCCAATATTCTGGACAATCGTTCAGGTTTGACATCTTTTTTTTCCGGAATCTACCGTTATTGCTTTTAGGGAGTGCCAGTCCATATTTATTTTCCTGATCCACTCCCGTCCCAGAAGTGGTGGACCTCCCTCAGGTAGTACATATATGTCCATTCCTTGGTGTTCTTTGCCCTTGTGTACCACCTTGACTTTTATCTTTCCGATGGGGTATACTCTTTGCCCCGTGTATGTCTGCAATACTATCTTCGTATCCCGTAGGGGAATATGTGTGAATAACCTTTTGTAATCTTGCTTATTCATGACCGTCAACGCCGATCCGGTGTCCAATTCCATCTTCACTTGGACTCCTGCTATCTGCAGTGTGACCCAGATAGTTTGTAGATCAGCTTCCTTACTCACATTGTGAATTCTCAGACTACCCAGTTCCTTGCTGTTGGAGTCTGAATCCGAATTCTGTTCATCCGAACTCTTCTCAGCCACCTTATGTACCTTTCTGCACTTTTCCTGCGGTGACTTTTTGTTGCTGGTCTTCTTTCCTGACCGGCATACTTGTCCTGGTTTGTCTGTAAATGCCAGTGCTATGGTCTGCATGTTATACTCCAGTTGGTTGAGTCGTGTTGTCTTCACAACGATAACATTTCGGTTGTTACACAAAGCCATTTGATCTAACGCTGAGTACCGCTGCCTTCAGCTGCATTTCCGCAGTGCCTCTCGCTGCGGCTTCGTGCGATGCTGCAATAGTGACAGCCTTATCAAGTGTAAGATCATTCTCTTCACGTAGCCGCTTTTGTGTTCCTTCTTTCGACAATCCACACACGAATTGTGTCTCTCAGTGCCTCTGTCAGTCTTTCCCCAAACTGACAGTATTCGCTAGCTTACGCAGTTCAATTAAATACTCCGCGTTGCTTTCCTCTTTCCGTTGCGTTCTCGCATAAAATTTAAATCGTTCCGCTAACATCAGCGGTGTGGGGTTCAAATGATTTCTCAGGACAGCAACAATATTAGCGAAAGTCTGATCCGCCGGTTTAGCTGGTGATAGAAGATGCTTCAATAGCCCGTATGTCTTCGCACTCCATTGAGTTTAGTAAGGTTAGTGCTTTATCTTTATTTGATATTTTATTTGCCTTACGATAAATCTCTATGCGTTCTACATACGTGGCCCAATCTTCAACATCGGAATCGAGAATCGTTGATGTTACCACGCTTAGGCATCCTCGCAATCGCCTTGAGAAACAAAAAGAAATTTTTCTTTTTTTTTTTTTTAAATGGCGGTTTCCCGCGCTTGTCTTCTTCCCCGCCTACGAAAATGGCGGCTTCCCGCGTTTGCCTTTCTCCCCCCGCTGGCTGTAATGGCGATTGCCGTATTGCTGTGTTCGCCCTCCCCACGGTTTTCAAATCGTGCCTCCCAGCCCCTCTTGCAGTCCGGTCCTTTCCCCCGGCTGCGGCTGAGTTCTCCGCGGTTTTTAAAAATTTCTCCTCGTGCCTTACGCTGACCCGGTCGCTGCGCCACGCGGCCTCGGTAGCTACCCGGCCTTTTTCACCGTCGCGGTCGAGCTCTCTCTCGACGCTGTTGCGTCTCCCAGCCCGCTTGCAGCCCGGTCTTTTACACCGGCTGCGTTTGCATTCACCGCGGCTCCCGTGCCTTACGCTGCCCCAGTCTCAGCGCCTCTGGCCCCGACTTCTGTCCGGCTCTTTTCCCCGGCCGTGGTCGAGTTCTCCGCCCTTATATCCTCCATTTTTTTTTCTTCTTTTTTTTTCCTACTTCTCAGCCAACGTGGCCGACTTGCTGCTCGTCGCTGATCGGCTTACCCACCACCGTGATAGAAGGGATGATCACTGCCTGTTGCTGATGGAAGGCTTCGTGTCAGAATTCTTCGTTTGCTCTGCAGACCCGAGTCTTTTCTCAGCAGAATGATGAGGGCGGATGCTCTTCTCAACGCCCGTTAAACTGCCTTGGATGTATCTCTGCCGCAGGGTAAGATCGTACTCGTCGCCACTGTTAAGTCTGTGTGTTATAGTGAGATTACTACACAGACCACAAGAGTAAAATTTAACAGGTCTTTACTAGTCGAAGGTCAGGGCTGAACTGCCCAATAAATCATTACACAGCACTTATATACCGGTGTGGTCACCACCGGTATTACAGTATACAGCAGCCAAGATAAAGTAGTGCAACTCTTAAAATAGTTCTCTTAAAGGTGGAACGGTTACATATACACCACACCACTGAGCTCCCCTGCCCCTCTCCCCTCTCCACTGCGCTCCCCTCCCCCTCCACTCTCCCACTGCGCTCCCCTCCCCTCTCCCACTGAGCTCCTCTCCCCTCTCCCACTGAGCTCCTCTCCCCCTCTCCCCTCTCCCACTGAGCTCCTCTCCCCTCTCCCCCTGCGCTGCCCTCCCCCCTCCCCTCTCCCACTGCGCTCCCCTCCCCCTCCACTCTCCCACTGCGCTCTCCCTCCCTCTCCCCTCTCCCACTGAGCTCCTCTCCCCTCTCCCCTCTCCCACTGAGCTCCTCTCCCTCTCCCCTCTCCCACTGAGCTCCTCTCCCCTCTCCCCTCTCCCACTGCGCTCCCCTCCCCCTCCACTCTCCCACTGCGCTCCCCTCCCCCTCCACTCTCCCACTGCGCTCCCTCCCCTCCTCCCCTCTCCACTGAGCTCCTCTCCCCTCTCCCCTCTCCCACTGAGCTCCTCTCCCCTCTCCCCTCTCCCACTGTGCTCCCCCCCTCCCCTCCCCACTGAGCTCCTCTCCCTCTCCCACTGCGCTCCCCTCCCCTCTCCCTTCTCCCCTCTCACACTGCACTCCCCTCCCTCTCCCCTCTCCCACTGAGCCCTCTCCCCTCTCCCACTGAGCTCCCCTCCCTCTCCCCTCTCACACTGCACTCCCTCCCCTCTCCCACTGAGCCCCTCTCCCCTCTCCCACTGAGCTCCCCTCCCCTCTCCCCTCTCCCCTCTCCCACTGCGCTCCCCTCCCCCTCCACTCTCCCACTGCGCTCCCCTCCCCTCTCCCCTCTCCCACTGAGCTCCTCTCCCCTCTCCCCTCTCCCACTGAGCTCCTCTCTCCTCTCCCCTCCCCCACTGCGCTCCCCTCCCCCTCCACTCTCCCACTGCGCTCCCCTCCCCCTCCACTCTCCCACTGCGCTCCACTCCCCTCTCCACTCTCCCACTGAGCTCCTCTCCCCTCTCCCCTCTCCCACTGAGCTCCTCTCCCCTCTCCCACTGAGCTCCCCTCCCCTCTCCCCTCTCCCCTCTCACACTGCACTCCCCTCCCTCTCCCCTCTCCCACTGAGCCCCTCTCCCCTCTCCCACTGAGCTCCCCTCCCCTCTCCCCTCTCCCCTCTCACACTGCACTCCCCTCCCTCTCCCACTGAGCCCCTCTCCCCTCTCCCACTGAACTCCCCTCCCCTCTCCCCTCTCCCACTGCGCTCCCCCCCTCTCCCCTCTCCCACTGAGCTCCTCTCCCCTCTCCCCTCTCCCACTGCGCTCCCCTCCCCTCTCCCCTCTCCCACTGAGCCCCTGTCCCCTCTCCCACTGAGCTCCCCTCCCCTCTCCTCTCCTCTCCCACTGAGCTCCCCTCCCCTCTCCCCTCTCCCACTGCACTCCCCTCCCTCTCCCCTCTCCCACTGAGCTCCTCTCCCCTCTCCCCTCTCCCACTGCGCTCCCCCCCTCTCCCCTCTCCCACTGAGCTCCCCTCCCCTCTCCCCTCTCCCACTGCGCTCCCCCCCCTCTCCCCTCTCCCACTGAGCTCCTCTCCCCTCTCCCCTCTCCCACTGCGCTCCCCTCCCTCTCTCCCCTCTCCCACTGAGCCCCTGTCCCCTCTCCCACTGAGCTCCCCTCCCCTTTCCCCTCTCCCACTGCGCTCCCCCTCCCTCTCCCCTCTCCCACTGAGCCCCTGTCCCCTCTTCCACTGAGCTCCCCTCCCCTCTCCCCTCTCCCACTGCGCTCCCCTCCCCTCTCCCCTCTCCCACTGCCTCTCCCCCCTCTCCCCTCTCTCCACTGCGCTCCTCTCCCCTCTCCCACTGCGCTCCCCTCCCTCTCCCCTCTCCCACTGCGCTCCCCTCCCTCTCCCCTCTCCCACTGAGCTCCCCTCCCCTCTCCCCTCTCCCACTGAGCCCCTCTCCCCTCTCCCACTGAGCTCCCCTCCCCTCTCCCCTCTCCCACTGCGCTCCCCTCCCCTCTCCCCTCTCCCACTGCGCTCCCCTCCCCTCTCCCCTCTCCCACTGCGCTCCCCTCCCCTCTCCCACTGTGCTGCACTCCCTGGGCCCCTACCTCCCATTTTTGTTCTGCTCTCCAGAATAGCACTGCGTTTAATATGGCTGCCATGTTCCGGGCCTCAGGCTGTCGGTGAGCCTCGCCACAGGAGATGCACTAGTGTAAGAAGAAAAGAGAAGCCTTCAAACTGATTCAAATTAATATCTCATAATTTGTTTTCGACCTAAGTAGCCATATAATTCAGCCAATTTTGTCCGATTACTGTACAGTTGCCATGCATTAGAATGCAAACATTCCCTGTATTTGGATAACTAAGAGAGATAGAATTATCACCCATTTCACTGATGGAAAATGTCAACATCATACAACATTAGTGAAAATCAAATTATGGTTCTCTATTCATGCATTTCATTCGAACAGTCATTTTCAGAAGAGGTTGTGGCAGATATATTTCTATTACTTGACCCATGGTGAAGAAATTAGTTTAAGCAATCCAACACGCGATTTAATCAGTGCCCCCCTCCGCAAGCTCTTGACCACCGGTCACCATGGCATTCAAATAATATGGGTTCTCCAAGTGACCTCTGAACCATCATGGTGACAGTCTATGACCATGCACGTTGGTGAGTCAGCTGTTCAAACGAACAGTCTGAACGGCCTTTTCTCATTTCATGCCCTTCATATTTTTGTGGCGGCAGAGGTTAGCCAATCGAGCATGCATCGCAGATTGATCTGGGGCCCCGTACCACGTCCGGTGGTGCAGTGGGTGAAGTGCTGGAGGGTGGTTAGTGCCCGTGGAACCCTACCTTCCCCTCCCCCCCACCCCCCGCCCGTCCCCCCCCACCCCCACCCGATGAAGCTACGTCCACAGGGCAAACCTCTGTGATCCCCAGGTTAATACGATTCGCAGGAGCACGTTTTACGGCGATAATAGTTACAGGGATGAAATGCAGGCCTGGGTGTGTGAGGCAGTATGAATGTTTCCAGCAATTAATTATAGGAGGCTGTTACTGGCAAAATTGCCTAACAGCAGGGTCTCATAACCCTCTGAAGCAGATTGAAGGCCTAGCTGGAAATTATACTTTAACAACACACTTAATAGTAACAAGGACAGGACAGACATAAGAAGATATAATGGGTTGGGAGTACTGATATAAAAATGAATAGGGTCACTCCTCCAACTGCTAAACTAAAGCCAGCCAAGGATTCAGTGTGTGCGACACTCTGCAGAGACTATCAGCTCGCTCTGATAATTACCTCCAATACACTGCTGTCTGAATTATAGAACCACTATGCGCTCCATCCCGTTTTGTCCTTTAATCTTCCAATACGGTAATAGGATAATTATTTTCCAGCAAGAAAATTGCAGGGCAAATTTGGGATTAATGAGCGGCAGCTCTATCGCACAGAGAATGCTGTAAAACGCTAGGTATTATCTCTTTTTTTTTTAAAGGTCTCTCTTGCGCCGAAGATTGGAAGCTACAATCAGTGTGTGAAGGGAGCATGAGTCAGATTTTCTGACCCATGATTGCTTTGAGCATGACTCCCCTCTGGGAATGTCGGATTGCTGAATTTGAATATATAAATAGATCTACAGGTATGGATAGATTTATACAAGTACATATGGTGGATTTTATATGTGTGGGCAGCTGGTGAGGACTCTGAAAAATTATAATTACATTTATGGTTTCCTTCCACTTCTGAAACCGTTGATCTGCTGGCCTTTGGCTGCACCGTCATCAGCTGCTGCCTGCTACCTTGCCCAACTGGCCATTCTTCATGTGTGAACCTGGACAGTGAACGGCAGCAAGCTATTCAATCTTGGTGAAAGGAAGAACAAACCTGCATTTATATGGCACCTTTCACAATCTCAGCACGTCCCAAAGCGCTTTACAGCCAATGAAGTACTTTTGGAGTGTAGTCACTGTTGTAATGTAGGAAACGCAGCAGCCAATTTGCGCACAGCAAGCTCCCACAAACAGCAATGTGATAGTGACCAGATAAGCTGTTTTAGTGATGTTAGTTGAGGGACACTGGGGACAACTCACCCACTCTTCTTCGAATCGTGCCATGGGATCTTTTACCTCCATCTGAGAGGGCAGATGGGGCCTCGGTTTAACGTCTCATCTGAAAGACGGCACCTCCGACAGTGCAGCGCTCCGTCAGCACTGCACTGGAGTGTCAGCCCAGATTATGTGGCTCAAGCCTCTGGAATGGGACTTGAACCCACAACCTTCTGACGGAGGCGAGAGTGCTACACACCGAGCCAAGGCTGACATCTTCGGAAGATAAGAGGGAACATAGCATCATAGCCGGCCCCAATCCTGACCTCATCTGAGGTCCACAAACAGGCCCTCTCTAGCGGGGGGCGGGGGATGGGGGGGTGTCATGAATCTTATCATGACTCATGAAGTAACACTGGGCGGCCAGCTGGTGGCGCCGTCCAAGGAGTATAAATACTCGGGTGTGGGCCCAGCTTGCTCAGGACGTTTCTGTAACCAGGAACTAGTGATGTAACTAGAAATCTCATGGTTTTGAAACAGTTGATTAAAGCCTTGTTTTATATTCAAACCAAGTGCTCAGTAGTCTTTTTACATCAGGGGGCGCCACTGGATAATGACCGGGATTAGGAAGTTTGGCCGATTTTCCCATTACCAAGCCCAGAAATGCTGAGGCCAATTGAATTATGTTGCAACGGAAATAGGCCATTTGGCCCACCCAGTCTATGTTGGTCTTGATCCTCCATGTGAGCAGTAGTCCTAACCTCATATGCCCGCCCTATTCCCGTTTCCATATATCCCCCTTTCCTTCAACCACCTCTCGAACCTATTCTTAACTGCTGACATGATTTCTGCTTCAGCATTAGCTAGGTGCCCCAACCACTGTCCTGGCTGAGTTCAGCTAAATCCGCACAGATGCAGGATTGAACTTGGGACGCCCCTGGTCTATATGTGCTTGATATTCCAGTAGGGAACACTGTGCCCAACAAGCTAATGGGTGAACGCATTGTGCAATATTTCAGTGGGCTATATAACCAAGTAGAGTAGCAGGTTTTAAAGCTCAGTCCCTGAAATGATAGGTGTGTGCGAAATCGAATCTCTGAAGACTCCAAGACCCGTTTCTCTGAAATTCATTTCTTGCGGTCAAGCTCTCCATCTACCCAATAAAAATAGCAGCTCAGTGACCTCCAGCTCCTTTTAAAATGAAATGTTAAGCCGTAATAAGTCTCATTTAATAACATATTTAATTAAAAACACTTTATGAGGAGACCGTCATGAATTTTTAAACACAGACGTTGTGAAAAAGCAGAGCTCAATAAACTGCATCAGAGAAATTGGGAAAGAAATAGCCCTTTGTCACAGGTCACCTTTCCAAAGAGAGATGAGAGTTTAAACAGCAGAAAAGGCTACATGAATAACTTTTATACAATGTTGAATGAGGGAAATTCTCCTGATTTATCTGTATTCCATCCTCTTTTTATAACACTAGGAATGGCTTTGCTTGGTTTCATAGCTTTCCTGCAAGTGTCTGACGCATTTTAAGCTACACTTCTGCCATCATTCAAACTCTTGACACATTTTACCTCCTACTTCAGTCATTTAATGTCATAATATTAGATCTTTCCAATGGCTCAGTTGGTAAACGTACCACCTGGCGTGATATAAGCCATACAATCCAAGAAGGTCCCAGGTTTCATCCCCCAGTTTGTGCTGCGCTGGTTCATCGCACCCAAGGCAGAAGTAGGAAGTCCCTACAATTGGCCTCAGTGTCCGGCAAGGGAAGGGAACATCAAACCAGGGCTCCTGCTCTTGATTGTCATCTGTGTCTGCTGCTGGAAAGTGTGCATGCGTGGATGTTGGGCGAGAAGGGATCAGGTTTCACAGAATCACAGAATCACAGAAACCCCACAGTGCAGATAGAGGCCATTTCGGCCCATCGAGCCTGCACCGACACATATCCCACCCGATCCCCGTAACTCCTACCCCACCCTATCCCCGTAACCCCACGTATTTAATCCCCCTTTGACTGTGAAATATCTACAGTCCGATAGCCTGGTACGCTGCACGCAATTGGGCACGCTTTACGTGAGAGCACAGACGGGAAGTGTTGGGAGGCAATACCACCGTGGGGAGTGTCACTGTTCACCAGTCGCCACGCGCACGCTAGCCAGCTGTGTCCTTACCACCACTGCCCAAGCTAACTCAGCAACTCAACACAGGCAATATGCCAATCCTGGATCTCCCTGTTCTGTGTGGCTCAGTTCTACACTAAGCAGTGCATTTACTGACTTAGCAATCGGGGGTGGGGGCACGACTGACATCCGAAAAGATTTTGCTTTTTATCAAGTCTGTCAAGTTTGGAAGCCACGGTGGTTTCCCTATTGCATTCTGTTATATGGGGATGGATACAGTCCATGGCTTGGCTGTAGTGTCGCACACTGAACCTCACTGAGGAGTAGCAGTCTAATTAACATCGGTCTCTCCACATGTCTGGTGCAGAATTTCTAGCCATCTCCCATCCCTGGTTACCAGAAACCTGTTACTCTCACACCCTCCATTTGATTTTTTAATGGAACTTGGACACAACCCATGAAACCATAAAACCTGATTGACAACTGTTTGGATTACGTAAGCCGCACTCCATCAATCAGCATGCTGCATAATTTAATGTCAAGTATTAATACACAAATCAGAATTTATTTTTTTAATTAATGAAGGTAAATGCATCTGCCAGATCTGGCTGTCAAGGTGTTGAAATTGATAAGTTAACCACTAACAACTGCATCTTCACACTGTATATTAAAGGAGCTTGGCATTGAGAGTGACCTACAGTGCACTGGCTGCAAACAAGGAAAGGGCTTTGCTTCCGCTCATCAAGGTAAAGGACGATTTTTCTGTCTCTGTGGCTCACAACTACTACCTTGTAAAATCCTGTCATTATTTTTATTGATTGAGAAACCCAGATGAGGGGCCCAAGGCCAACAGTGCAGGAGACCGCCCAGCTTGAAAAAATTGGGGCAGATCAGATGAATCAAGAAGGAGTGTTAGGTGACACCAAGCTGACACATTAATAGCCTTTAGCTTGAAGCTAGATGGGAGGAGTTCCACCGTTTTGAGGATCTGGGAAAGAATGAGTCTCAGTAGGAGATGATGCGATTAGGGTTGCCAACCCTTCAGAATTGACCTGGCGTCTCCAGGAATGAAAGATAATCTCCTTGAGACTGCTGCGAGCAGCCTGGGAGATAAGTCACCGTAGCATTTGGTACGGTAGTATAGTGGTTGTGTTACTGGACTAATAATCCAGAGGCCTGGATTAATGATCTGTGAGTTCAAATACCACCACAGGCAGCTGGGGAATTTAAATTCAATTCAATAAATCTGGAATTAAAAGCTAGTATCAGTAACGGTGACCATGGAACTATCGGATTGTCGTAAAAACCCATCTGGTTCACTAATGTCCTTTAGGGAACAAAATCTGCCGTCCTTGCCTGGTCTGGCCTACATGTGACTCCAGACCCACAGCAATGTGGTTGACTCTTAACTGCCCTCTGCAGTTCAAGAAGGCGGCTCACCACCACCTTCTCAAGGGCAATTAGGGATGGGCAATAAATGCTGGTCTTGCCAGCGACGCACACATCCCATGAAGAAATTTTTTAAAAAATCACTTTTTTTTTTTCATTTTCTTTTTGTTTATTAATTGTAATAATATTGGGGCTGGGGGGTGGGGTGGGAGACTGTATAACTGGGTGGAGTGGTTCGAGGTGGCAGATCATGTGATGAAATCTCCAGGAATGCGGCCAATCAAAGTTGGCGACCCTGGGCGTGATGAGTCTTGGTTTCAACACAGTGAGGTTGCAGGAGGTGGAACAGTGTGTAGGACAAGGTATTTGTGGTTTAGAAAGAAGAGAGGATAATTTAAAGGACCAGTGACAGTAGTACTATTCATTGATAAAATACAGCAAAATAAAGCTATTGTGGGAGATTACAGTCTCCCGCTTAAAGAAATAGGCAACACAGCGAGCTACAAGAAATAGGTCTTTACTCCAACTCTCACAATACAGTACTGAATTCGTACAGCCCGCGAACCTGTGATGACTCACGAATTGGTCACCTGCTGGAACCTGATTGGTTTTCCTTCTCTCAGCAGCAGGCAAGTCTGAACATGCCTTATTCCTCTCAGCTTACAACTGTCTTGCGGGGGGAGGGGATACAGCAGTTAAAAGGGGATTATACAGGTTTATCTACATACACACAGTGTTTCCCCAATGTGGCAACGCCACATACGCCCCCCCAGAATCCTCGTTAACTGTAAAAGTCAGTCTCTGCGGAGGTTTGACCAAACGACCGTAGCGGCTGTAGTAGCCATCTGGCGTGTGAGGAGGGCTGTCTGGGAGGTCGGCCGGTTGGTTCGTCGGCTGGTCTGGCGGCTGGTCTGCCGGTGGGCTGGCTGGACGGGCTGCCGGCGAAGGTGGGGCGGCGGCCGGGAAGTAAGGTTCTGGCGTGTCTTGGTCCTCTTGTGGGGCCGCCACCAACGCGGGAGGTCTGCCCCGCCGTGGGGGGAGAGCCGGACGAAACGGGAAGCTGAGGTCCAGGTGCGCCGGTTTGAGGCGGTCTACTGAAATAAGGTCCGGCTTCCCGCCGACGTCGATAAGAAAAGCTTTGTCCCCCGTCTCCAATACTGAGAAGGGGCCGGTGTATGGTGCCTGCAGCGGGCCTCTGTGCGCGTCCCAGTGCACGAAGACGAACTCCGCATGTCGTAAGTCTCGAGGCACGTAGGACGGCTGCGGGCCGTGTTGCGAAGTGGGCACTGGACGGAATTGCTGGGCTGCGTCCTGGTGCAGGGAAAGCTGTCTGGTGGCTGACCACGGCTCCGTTGTCAGGGGGAGGAAGTCGCCTGGTACTCTGAGCGGTTGGCCGTAGACCATCTCGGCCGCGGAGGCACGGAGGTCCTCTTTGGGCACGGTGCGCAATCCCAGGAGGACCCAGGGTAGTTTGTCGATCCAGCTGGTGTCGGCCAGGCTGGCGCGGAGGGAGGCTTTCAAGGAACGATGAAAGCGCTCGCAGAGCCTGTTGGCCTGCGGGTGGTAGGCTGTTGTCCTGTGCAACTTGGTGCCGAGGCCGGTGGTGATGGCATTCCACAAGTGGGAGGTGAACTGGGGGCCTCTGTCCGAGGATATGTCAGTCGGCACGCCGAACCGGGCCACCCATGTCGAGACGAATGCTCGCGCGACGTCGGTCGTGGTGGTGGAGGCGAGGGGAACCGCCTCGGGCCATCTGGTGGTGCGGTCGACGATCATGAGCAGGTGTGTGAAACCGTGCGACGGCGGCAAGGGGCCTACCAGATCGACGTGGTCGAAACGCCTCTCGGGCACCGGGAAACACTCCAATGGCGCCTTGGTGTGCTGCTGGACCTTAGCGCGCTGACACGCCACGCATGTGTTGGTCCAGTCTCTCACGTCCTTGTGGAGTCCAGGCCAGACGAACTTGGCGGACATGAGTTTCTGAGACGCACGCATCCCTGGATGTGAGAGGCCGTGGATGATGTCGAAAACTCGCTTGCGCCAGGCGGATGGGACGACCGGCCTAGGCGAGGGGACTGAGACGTCGCACAGGAGGGTTGTGCCGACTGCGTGGAAGGGGATGTCGGCCAGAGTGAGGCTGGTGGTTGACGTCCTGAGGGCCTGGATCTCCGCGTCGGCGGCCTGGTCTCTCGCAATGCTGGCGTAGTCGACGCCCAGGTGCACTGCGTGGAGCGAGGGTCTTGAGAGGCAGTCGGCCACCAAATTGTCCTTGCCGGCGACGTGGCGGATGTCCGTGGTGAACTCCGAGATGAAGTTGAGTTGGCGCTGTTGGTGCGTGGACCAGGGTTCGGTTACTTTGGCCATGGCGAAAGTGAGCGGCTTGTGGTCCACGAATGCGGTGAACGGCGGCCTTCCAGGAGGAAACGGAAGTGCCGGATTGCCAGGAACAGGGCCAGAAGCTCTCTGTCGAACGTGCTGTAGGCCTACTCGTTCTTGCACAGCTGTCGGCTGAAAAATGCCAGTGGCTGCCATGCGCCTTCGACCCAGTTGCTGGACAGCGCCGACGGCGTAATCCGAGGCGTCCGTGGTGAGGGCGGTCTTGGCGCCCGGAATGGGGTGGGCCAGTAGTGTGGCGTTGGCCAAGGCGCTTTTGGTCTGGTGGAAGGCTGTCGCCATCTCGCTGGATCAGGTGAGTTGCTCTTTGCCCGTTTTGCCCCTGGTGGCTTCGTAGAGGGGGCGCATGAGTGAGGCGGCCTTGGGCACGAAACGGTGATAGAAATTGACCATCCCCAAAAATTCCTGCAGCGCCCTGACCGAGGTGGGCTGGGGAAAGTCCGCCACTGCCTGCACCTTGGAAGGTAGGGGAATGGCTCCCCTTGGCGAGATTCTGTGGCCGAGAAAGTCAATTTGGGCTGCTCCGAACTGACATTTGGCCGGGTTGACGATTAGCCCGTGTTGGCTGAGGCGCTGGAAAAGAGAGCGCAAATGCGCGATGTGCTTGGCCTTGCTGGTGCTGGCCATGAGGATATCATCCAGATAGACGAACAGGAAGCTCAGGTCCCGTAGGACGGAATCCATGAGCCGTTGGAAGGCCTGTGCGGCGTTCTTGAGCCCGAAGGGCATGCGCAGGAACTCGAACAGTCCGAAGGGGGTGATGACCGCCGTCTTCTGGACGTCTGCGTGGTGGACGGGGACCTGATGGTAGCCGCGAATCAGGTCGACCTTGGGAAAGACAGACTTTCCTGCTAGGTGCGCCGAGAAGTCTTGGATGTGCGGAATGGGGTATCTATCGGGCATGGTGGCGTCGTTGTGCCGTCTGTAGTCACCGCAGGGGCGCCAGCCACCGCCCGGCTTGGGCACAATGTGGAGGGGGGACGACCAGGGGCTGTTCGAGCGGTGGATGATGCCCAGTTTCTCCATCGTGGCGAATTCTTCCTTGGCCACCGCCATCTTGGCTGGGTCCAGGCGTCTGGCTCGGGCGAACACTGGTGGTCCCGTAGTGGCAATGTGGTGCTCGACACCATGCTTGGCTGCCGCGGCTGAGAAGGTCGGTTGTATGAGCCTCGGGAAATCTGCGAGTAGGCGGGCGTAGTCGTCATCCGCCGGGGCAGAGCAGGACCCGACGAGGGCCGGGCTGTTGCTCTGCTGGCAGGCCAGTGAAGCGAAAGTTGCTGCGTCGATCAGGCGCCTGTCGCGGACGTCGACCAGGAGTCCGTGGGCGCAAAGAAAATCGGCGCCCAGCAAGGGATGTGCCGCCGAGGCCGTCACGAAATCCCACGTAAATCGCTGGCCGTTGAAACAAACCTCGGCCCGTCGCTTTCCAAAAGTAGCGATGGCTGCGCCATTTGCCGCCATGAGGGGTGGGCCGCTGCAGCCTGCCTGGATGTCGAGCTGGGAGGCAGGAATTATGCTGCATTGGGCTCCGGTGTCGCAAAGGAATCTGCGCCCTGAAATGGAGTCGGTTATGTACAGCAGTTTACCTGCGGTGCCGATGGCCATCGTGGCGGCAGGGGTGCGGTCGAGCGGGCCTAGACGGCGGCGCGGGGCTGGCGCATTGGGCCGGGCGGCCATCTTGGTTTGATCGAAAGAGCAGGGTGCTCTGCAGCGTTGGGCCTTGTGGCCAAAATGCACGTGGTAGTAGCATAGTTCTGTGGCCTGGCGTGGCGGCGCGTGCTCAGTGGTGTCGGGGAGCCTCGCGGCTGCACAGCCGAGTTGGGCGACAGCGAAGACTTTGTCTGCGGCGGCCGCCAGTTGTACGCAGTCCGTGATCGGGGACCCCGCGAGGGCAGTCTGTACCTGCTGAGGAAGCAGGCTGAGGAAAAGGGCCCGAAACAAGAAGCACTGTGGTTCAGAGCCCAGGAGCGCAAGCATCCAGCTCATCAACTGGGTCGGGGTAGAGTCGCCGAGGCCTGGTAGTGAAAGAAGCCTGTGGGCCCTCTCCTCCCCGAACAGGCCGTAAGCCTGCAGCAAGCGGCCCTTAATGGTTGAGTACTTGCCGGTCTGTGGTGGGTTCCCCAGCAGGTCGAGAACTTTGGCGGCGGTGGAGCTTGCTAGTGCTGAGACTACGTGGAGGTACCTTTCTTCATCGTCTTGAACCCTGCAAAGGGTGAATTGGGCCTCCGTGTGCGCAAACCAAGCTGGTGCTTGGTGTTCCCAGAAGGTGGGGAGCTTCAAGGACACGGCGCCGGCCGACATCGGGCTGCTGCTGGTTGCCATCGGGTCGTTGCTGGCCTCTGTAGGGCTACGTGAGTCGGGGGCTTTGGCCGCCGACATTCGGGGTCACCAATGTGGGAGACTACAGTCTCCCACGTAAAGAAATAGGCAACACAGCGAGCTACAAGAAATAGGTCTTTACTCCAACCCTCACAATACAGTTCTCAATTCGTACAGCCCGCGAACCTGTGATGACTCACGGATTGGTCACCTGCTGGAACCTGATTGGTTTTCCTTCTCTCAGCAGCAGGCAAGTCTGAACATGCCTTATTCCTCTCAGCTTGTAACTGTCTTGCGGGGGGAGGGGAATACAGCAGTTAAAAGGGGATTATACAGGTTTATCTACATACACACAGTGTTTCCCCAATGTGGCAACGCCACACTATAAGAGAAAGACGTTGGGAGCCTCGAGGTGAGACTAGGATTGTCTGTCAGACCACAAGCAATAGAGCAAAATGACAGGCTCAAAATATTCATGTAAACATAGAAACATAGAAACATAGAAGATAGGAGCAGGAGCAGGCCATTCGGCCCTTCGAGCCTGCTCCGCCATTCAATGAAATCATGGCTGATCATCCAAATTCAGTACCCTGTCCCTGCCTTCTCCCCATATCCCTTGATCCCTTTAGCCTTAAGAAATATATCCAACTCTTTCTTGAATATATTTAATGAACTGGCCTCCACCGCCCTCTGTGGCAGAGAATTCCACAGGTTCACCACTCTCTGGGTGAAGAAATTCCTCCTCATTTCAGTCCTAAATGGCTTGTATACGCAGTTTCTCTACTTAAGGGTAAATGAATCAATCCATTACTTCCAGCAGGGAGCCACACTCAGAGGGAGCACAGGTCAAAGGCAGGACTACAATACTGTAAGGCAGTCAAATCCCAGGCTGATTTTTCTCCCCCTCCATGGTTCAGGAATGCTAAGCCCCTACGGCTGCCCAGGCTGAGATCAGATAACCCAGCACAGACTGGAGAGTAAACCGGGGACCTTCCTGATCTGTATACCTCATAGAACTGCACCCCAGCAAATAGTTAGCATCTTCAGGAGAAGAGAAGACAGGAAAGGAGAAGATTAATGGCTGGGGGGGTGGGGTGCTTTGAAATAAGTGAAAATGTGGCTTAAAAATAATGGGACATTGAAAACATGTGCACCAATAAATGGAGTGCCTGAAAAAGATGTGGTGCAGATTTGGTCTTGGATTTAACAACCATCGACTCAAGCCATCTTAAGCAGGAGAATCTTGCTGCAACTCCACTGAAAGAAACTACATTGGGAAAAGGAGATAGGTGTTGCACATCTGCCAGGAGTGATAATGTTGCTGGACTGATTAGATGTTGTGTGACTGTAAGTAAAGGTGTTCCAACTGGCTCTTCATTAGCATATGATGTGACAATTTCTGGCACGGAATGTTTCAGCTATTCTCTCAAGACATATGGTAGGATTGTTTGTTACCATACCAACACTGCAGCGAAACTGCACTCGTTTATAGATTCAGGGTGACACACCTATTTCTTGGGCTGCGTACAACGCTCAGGAGTGCAAGGGGGAAAAATTCAGTTGTTTGCGCCTCCCGTTAGCACCTTAAGAGAGCGCTGATGGGGCGCAAAGCAACTAGCGCCCGGGCACGGCGATGTTTGCGCCGCTCGCGAAATTAACTAGACATTTTGCAGTGGCGCTAAACACTACCGCCACGACCTCCTGCGCTGGCAGATTGTGACGTCAGTCGAGTGTGCAATGCCCCGGTAGCGCCCCGGACCGGATATTGAGTGGTGCCCCCTGCCTTACCGCCTGACAGGTTGAGGGGAGCGTTATGCTGTCAGAAAGGGACTAGGGGAGCGCTATTTAAAGGCGACCGCTTCCTGCCTTTTTTTGTCAGTGACATTTTTGCACCACTCATTCTGAGAGAGAGAGAGAGACTTCTGGAGAGATTCAACGCTGTGTGAAGGAGTTTTGAGTACTGAGCAGCACTTCGCAGGTATATTTTGATTTGCCCCTCCTTGCTTCGCCAGCGCTCTGAGGTAGCGCCTCGCTCCTCGGCCTTTGTGCCTTAAGACAGGTGTGAAGCGCCTGATTTAGCGCTCCAATCACCTCCAGGGGCGATAAAAGCCAAGTTTGCTGTCGGAGGCGATAATTAGCGGCAGGCGCTAAACTTTGCGCACGGCCGATAACGGCGCCCCAAATGGAGCGATACCAAATTTTTCCCCCCAAGTGCTTTGGCCGTGCACTGTTTGGGGAAAAACAACAATGTCGATTGCTATTGAACAAAGGGATGTGATTGAGATTATTATGAAACTTTAAAGGATGCGTCGCATCAACAAGATCCCATTTAAAAATGGGGTGCTACTAGCAGGGTACAGAAAAGTAAAACAAAACTACAGCAAGTGAAATGGGTTAAGGATATTAGTTGGTGCAGTGAGCTGAGGGTACTGGGTGCTTTAGCAGGTTAAGGATACTGGGTGGGACAATGCGTTAAGGGTTATAGTTGGTCATAGAGTTATACAGCACAGAAAGAGGCCCTTCAGCCCATCATATCCACGCCGGCCATCAAGCCCTGTCTATTCTAATCCCATTTTCCAGCACTTGGTCTGTAGCCTTGTATGCTATGGCATTTCAAGTGCTCATCTAAATGCTTCTTGAATGTTGTGAGGGTTCCTGCCTCTACCACCCTTTCAGGCAGTGAGTTCCAGATTCCAACCACCCTCTGGGTGAAAAACTTTTTCCTCAAATCCCCTCTAAACCTCCTGCCCCTTACCTTGAAACTATGCCCCCTGGTTATTGACCCCTCTACTTAGGGGAAAAGTTCCTTTCTATCTACCCTATCTATGCCCCTCATAATTTTGTACACCTCAATCAGGTCCCCCCTCAGCCTTCTCTGCTCTAAGGAAAACAACCCCAGCCTGTCCAGTCTCTCTTCATAGCTGAAACGCTCCAGCCCAGGTAACATCCTGGTGAATCTCCTCTGCAACCTCTCCAATGCAATCACATCTTTCCTATAGTGTGGCAACCAGAACTGCACACAGTATTCTAGCTGTGGCCTAACTAGCATTTTGTACAGCTTCATCATAACCTCCCTGCTCTTATATTCTATGCCTCAGCTAATGAAGGCAAGTATCCCATATGCCGTCGTAACCGCTGTATTTACCTGTCCTGCTGCCTTCAGGGATCTATGTACATACACACCAAGGTCCCTCTGATCCTCTGTCCTTCCTAGGGTCCTACCATTCATTGTGTATTCCCTTGCCTTGTTTGTCCTCCCAAAATGCATCACCTCACACTTTTCACAGTTAAATTCCATTTGCCACTGTTCTGCCCATCTGACCAAATTGTCTATATCATCGTGTAGCCTGAGGCTTCCCTCCTTGCTATTTACCCCTCCACCAATTATCATGTCATCTGCAAACTTACTGATCATACCTCCTACATTCATATCTAAATCATTAATGTACACTACAAACAGCAAGGGACCCAGTCCCTGCGGTACACCACTGGACATAGGCTTCCAGTCACAAAAACAACCTTCGACCATCGCCCTCTGCGTCCTGCCACTAAGCCATTTTTGGATCCAATGTGCCAAATTGCTCTGGATCCCATGGGCTCTTACCTTCTTGACCAGTCTCCCATGTGGGACTTTGTCAAAAGCCTTACTGAAGTCCATGTAGACTACATCAACTGCACTACCCTCATCCTAGTCACCCCCTCAAAAAATTCAATCAAATTGGTTAGACATGATCTCCCCCTGACAAAGCCATGCTGACTATCCTTGATTAATCCTTGCCTCTCCAAGTGGAGACTAATTCTGTCCCTCAGAATTTTTCCAATAATTTCCCTACCACTGATGTTAGGCTCACTGTCCTGAAATTCCCTGGTTTATCCCTACTACCCTTCTTCAATAATGGTACTACGTTAGCTGTCCTCCAGTCCTCTGGCACCTCCCCTGTGGCCAAAGAGGTTCTGAACATTTTTGTCAGAGCCCCTGCAATCTCCTCCCTTGCCTCACACAACAGCCTGGATACATCTTGTCTGGGCCTGGGGATTTATCCACTTTTAAGCCCGCTAAAACTGCTAGTACCTCCTCCCTCTCAATGCTAATTTGTTCAAGTATATCACAATCCCCCTGCCTGATTTCTATGTCTCCATCGTCCTTCTCCATAGTGAACACAGATGCAAAATATTCATTTAAAACCACACCTACATCTTCCGGCTCTACACACAGATTGCCACTTTGGTCCCTAATGGGCCCCACTCTTACCCTGGTTATCCTCTTGCCCTTAATATACTTATAAAACACCTTGGGATTTTCCTTTATTTTGCCCGCCAGTGTTTTTTCATGCCCCCTCTTCGCTCTCCTAATTTCTTTTTTAAGTACCCCCCTGCACTTTCTATACTCCTCTAGGGCTTCCACTGTTTTTAGTCCTTTGTATCTGCCAAATGTTTCCCTTTTTTTCCTAATCCATTCTTGTATATCTCTTGACATCCAGGGTTCCCTGGACTTGTTGGTCCCACCCTTGACCTTTACGGGAACATGTTGGCACTGTACTCTCTCTATTTCCTTTCTGAATGACTCCCACTGCTCTGATGTGGATTTTCCTACAAGTAGCTGATCCCAGTCCACTTTGGCCAGATCCTGCCTTATTATATTCCCCCAATTTAGAACCTTTATTTCCGGTCCATCTTTGTCCTTTTCCATGACTACCTTAAATCTCACCGAATTATGGTCACTATCACCAAAATGCTCTCCTACTGACACTCCTACCACTTGCCCGGCTACATTCCCTAGAATTAGGTCCAGTACCGCCCCCTCTCTTGTAGGATTTTCTACATGCTGGCTCAAAAAGCTCTCCTGGATGCACTTTAAGAATTCCGCACCCTCTAAGCCTTTCACACTCTGTCTATCCCAGTTAATATTGGGGAAGTTGAAATCCCCTACTATTATTACCCTATTATTTCTACACTTCTCTGAGCTTTACCTACATATCTGTTCCTCTATCTCCCCCTGACTGTTTGGGGGCCTACAGTACACACCCAGCAAAGTGCTTGCCCCCTTTATGTCTGTCAATACTACACCTGACTTGTGAGTGCTCATGTCCTGACACTGTGGAAAACTTTTCCATTCCAAATACTGAGATCCCTCACCTAGATAAGCAAGCAAAAAGTCACCAAAAATTAAAATATGACGACTGCCGATCAGTGAAAATCCTTGTTATTCTGGTGAAAACCATCTCGAAATTAGGTTATTACTAAACTCCATTCCAATCGGGGATGGCAAGCTTCACTATCCTGAATATTTTATTGTATGTTCCTGTTATACAAATCATTGCATATTTATTTGTGAAATATTTTCAATCCTCTGGAAATTTGTCCTCTGGGGAAATTAGCCTGCTGGTTATTAATAAGTACGGCATCCAATGCGTAAAACACACAGGAATCAAATGCTAAGTCTAATGTCTGCTGTAAACACACCACCACAGTAATATATATCCCAGTCACATTGTAGAAAGTATTTCTTAATCAAAGTGGAGCTCTTCTGATAACAGACATTCAATCCTACTGAGTGGAACAAGTAATTTGCTAATTTTGGAGTGCAGAACACAAACAGTAATTATCTACCTTTAACATATTAAGATGGATTGATATTAATCCTTACAATACTTGTTTGAGAATAGTCATTAATATTTATCAAAATGCAGAATAGAAGTTATGAAATTGTGCTTTTTCAATCTCGCACCTTTCTCATGGGTAGAACTAAGACGAAAGTTAATCTAGAGATGTTACTGTATAACGGAGCTGGTGTTAAGAGAAGAAATGAACGGGAAATTCTACGAAACACCTCCAACACCTCATCAACAACAACTACTTACATTTATACAGCGCCTTTAATGTAAAGAACATTCCCAAGGTGCTTCTCAGATAGGCTTGAGGAAAACATGCCAAGCCAGTAAGGGACTGATTAGGAGGACTGCCCTGGTTAGGGGGGGGCGGGTGACCAAGATTAGAAGGAGTGGCTGCTTAGGAAAGGTGTCTTCGCCCATGGCTGGAAAATCAAAGACTGCACACGTGCAATCTCCTGATAAGAGCTCCCAGTGAGTGAGGATCCTGGGCACGAGTGCACAGTTGGCAAATTTACCTTCTAATCCTCAGCTCACCTGATGATCAAATGGGTAACTGCACAATTTGCCTGCTTGCAGGTTTGACTCCCAATTCGTGCCGAATTAGCCGACCACAGTCAGGACCTGAGTAGGGTGCTACATTTGGCCTCAGCACCCAGGGCTAGGGAGAGAGAGGGGAGGTGGGAATCAGCCAGTGTTCCCATTCTGATTGCTCTCCAGTGATCTCTGTTGGAAAGTGTGTGTGTGTGTGTGTGTGTGTGTGTGTGTGTGTGTGTGTGTGTGTGTGTGGACATCCGTGCTGTGGCCAAATACACCACCCTAGTTGTGAGCGAGGACACATCAGGCCTCCACAGTCGAATGGCCTGCTGACACTGATTGCCTTGGCTGACACATGGAGAATGGCCATGGGCAAGGTGCTGGAGGGTTTGTAGGATTATACCACAGCAGGAATCAGCACCTTCAGGAGAGATGGGGAGAATAAAGGAAACCTAACTGAATGAAAAGATAGAGGCCAATCAGATCCTTGTGATCTTTGGGTATAAAATAGAGCCAGATTATTTATAGTCAAGGTGTGTCTTTATTTTTGAATGACATTCTGCATTGAGGAACTACGGTGAAGGGTTAAGGCCCATAATGCAGGACACCACCAAGCGTAGGAGAGAAGATGAGGTCAATCGAAAATTAGTGATCATGTGACACCAAGCCTGCAGCTGTAAGAGGAAGGGAAATCTGAGGGACATAAGGCGTTCCACAGACTTTGGGCGAAAAATTCAGTCGGTTTGCGCCTCCCATTAGCGCCTTAAGAGGGCGCTAATGGGGAGCAAAGCAACTAGTGCCCAGGCACGGCGATGTTTGCGCCGCTCGCGAAATTAACTAGACATTTTGCGGCGGCACTAAACACTACCGCCACGATCTCCTGCGCCTGCAGATCGTGACGTCAGTCGAGTGAGCAACACCCAGGTAGTGCCCCGGACCGGATATTGAGTGGCGCCCCCTGCCTTACCGCCTGCTGCTAGCAACGACAGGTTGAAGGGAGCGTTTTGCAGTCAGGAAGGGACTGGGGGAGCACTATTTAAAGGCGACCGCTTCCTGCCTTTTTTTGTTGGTGACATTTTTGCATCACGCATTCTGAGAGAGAGAGAGAGAGAGAGAGAGAGACTTCTGGAGAGATTCAACGCTGTGTGAAGGAGTTTTGGGTACTGAGCAGCACTTTGCAGGTTCATTTTGATTTGCCCTTCCTTGTATCGATTTAGAAGAGACAGTGGGGGCTGCACTCTGAGCTCTTTCCCTGGGCCTCTCCATTGTTCTTTCCAGCAGAATTGATGTACAGGTCTCTCCAGGCCGAGATTCAAGGCTGCAAGGAACAGGATGTGGATGGAGAGCAAGATCGACCCTCCCCTTTAAGAACTGGCCAGCGCCATTGTGTCTGTGTTCCATTGCTGACTGACATCACATGAGCTTCGCCAGCGCTCTGAGTTAGCGCCTCGCTCCTCGGCCTTTGCGCCTTAAGAAAGGTGTGTAGCGCCTGATTTAGTGCTCCAATCAACGCCAGGGGCAATAAAAGCCAAGTTTGCAGTTGGAAGCAATAATTAGCGCCAGGTGCTAAACTTTGCGTGCAGCTGATAATCGCGCCCCAAACGGGGCGATACTGAATTTCCCCCCTTTATGTCCCTGGAAAGAGTTAGTGGAGGAGTTGGTGTGGTCGGGCTGACAGTGAGGATGAAGAATGCATATAATGAGACATTTAGATACAGCAGCTGGATAAATATTTGAAGCATGGGAAGATACAAGGCTAAGAGCATTGAGCAATGCATTGAGACTACTTTTGGATTGCTCTAGCAAAGAGCCAGTATGGACACAAATGTGGGAAAAAATTCAGGTGGTTAGTGCCTCCAGTTAGTGCCTGGCGGGGGCGCTAATGGGGTGCTGATGCTGTAGTGCCGGGGTGAGGCGAATCCAGCCACGCATGCCAAATCCGGCCCCACCCGTAGCACCGCCACTACAAGTTACCGCCGGGGACCTCAGCGCCAGGCAGATTGTGACATCAGTGAGCGTGCAGTATCAGGAGTGTTGTGGCTACTGACATTTATTCTCACAACATATCAAAGTGCTACACTTGGCTACATTAATGGGGGCTGTACTGGCAGTCGACCTCACCCTCCAGGATCTACTGTGGAGGGAGCAGAGGCAGCGAGAAAGATTGGAACATGTGGCCAGAGGGAAGAGAACAGCCATGTCGGCTCTCAACAGGAGGCCTTACCCTCTGAGGGTATTCCGAGAGCCCTTCTCCACCTCCAATTAAGCAAGGAGCAGTGTATTAGAAGGCTTTGCCTCAGCAAGGAGGTGGTCACAGAACATAAGAACAAAAGAAATAGGAGCAGGAGTCGGCCATTTGGCCCCTCGAGCCTGCTCCGCCATTCAATAAGATCATGGCTGATCTTCTACCTCAACTCCACTTTCCTGCACTATCCCCATATCCCTTGATTCCCTTAATATCCAAAAATCCATTGATCTCTGTCTTGAATATACTCAATGACTGAGCCTCCACAGCCTCTGGGGTAGAGAATTCCAAAGATTCACCACCCTCTGGGTGAAGAAATTTCTCCACATCTCAGTCCTAAATGGCCGACCCCTTATTCTGTGACTGTGACCCTTGGTTCTAGACTCCCCGGCCAGGGGAAACATCCTCCCTGCATCTACCCTGTCAAGCCCTGTAAGAATTGTGTATGTTTCAATGAGATCACCTAAACTTCTAAACTCTAGAGAATATAGGCCTAGTCTACTCAATCTCTCCTTATAGGACAATCCCCCCATCCCAGGAATCAGTCTGGTAAATCTTCATTGAACTCCCTCTATGGCCAGTATATCCTTCCTTAGGTAAGGAGACCAAAACTGTACACAATACTCCAGGTGTGGTCTCACCAGGACCCTATATAATTGCAGTAAGACATCTTTACACTCAAATCCTCTTGTAATAAAGGCCAACATGCCATTTGCTTTCTTAATTGTTTGTTGTACCTGCATGTTAACTTTCAGTGATTCGTGTACAAGGACACCCAGGTCCCTTAGAACACCAACGTTTCCCAATCTCTGCCAACTCCTGCAACTAGACCTCCAGCCTCAGATCAGGGCGACTATGGCTCTCCCAGTGGCAGTAAAGGTCACCGTCACCCTCAATTTCTTTGCCAGTGGATCCTTCCAGTCTGCAACAAGAGACATAGCTAACATCTCGCAGTTCGCCGTCCATCACTGCATCCAAGAGGTCACAGAGGCTCTCGACAGTAGGAGAAGGGACTACATTTCCTTCCCCATCACCAGAGAGAAACAGGATGAACATGCATGTGGCTTTGCCAGGATAGCGGGCTTCCCCATGGTGCAGGGCGCCATTGACTGCACCCACGTAGCTTTGCAAGCACCGAAATCGGCCTTCCGGAAGGACGGTCCGTGACCACCGCATCAGATTGCGGTTCCAATAAATTAAACCCCAGATCCCCATTGCTCACCACATCCCCATCATTCCATTCCTGTTGCAGGCCATATCACAGTGCAAATCTGAAATGAGAGAAACCACAAAATAATCCAAAGTGAATTAATAAATTTATCAATAATCAGTGAACACATATTTACAGCAACAGTATTACCTATTCACCCTTGTGAAATCCCTTCATACCTCTCGTTACTGTGCCTTTGCCTACTCTAGTGCTCCTACGAAGTGTTAGCCCAGTGGCTGCAGCACGGCTGGTGGAAGGCCGCTGAGTGTCCGTGTGGGAGACTTCAGGTGGCCTTGCAGGAGGCCCTTGACTTGCTCTGGGCCTTGAAGGCCGGTCTGTAGACTGCACCACCTCAGCATGGGCGGCAGCAGTCTGGGCTGGCTGGATGACAGGCAGCGACAAGGACAATGGCGGAGTGCCAGTGGTGGGAGCAGGAATGCTGTCATCCTGAGAGAGGACAGCAGGTTCCTGCTCCATTGACCCACTGCCACTCCCCCGGGGCAGCACCTCAGCATCCCTAGCAATCTGTTGCAGCACAGATTGTTGGCCTGCTGCAACACTGTGAAAGCCCCGGTCGACGGTGGTAGTCCCAGCCACGATGGCTGCAGTCAGAGCTTATGTGGCATCAAGCTGAGACTGCATGAGAGCAGTCTGAGATTGGATGCCACCAAGCATAGACTGCATTACAGCACTACGACATTGCGTCGCTTCCACCTGTGCTGCAATGGAAGCTGCCAGATCACCCATCACACGCGGCATCAGGTCTGGGTCGCCACAGTCTCTCAGGGAGTCCACCATCCTTTGCAGACTGGAAATGATGGGCTCCATGGTGTGCGCAGAGCCTTGTGCAATGTTGGAGGCAGACTCCTCCATGCTCCTTACGATTGCCAAGAGGCTCTTGGGCACCCTTGCCATTGCACCTATCATCTCCATGTGCATGCCCATCACCCTTCATCTAAAGTCCTCCCCATCGAGGTCCTTATCTGAGTCCTGTGCAGCAGAACTCGTTCGTGAACTGGCCCTCCGGGGAGCTGGCCCCCGAGCTACCCTCTCCCCCTGGCCTTGCTGCAGCCCGCTTGTCCCCGGTGCATCACCCTATGCAGATCCCACTACTATACTAGCCTCTAAAGAATGCGTAGTGCCAATATCTGAGCTGGTACCTGTGGGTGAGACATGCAGTGACGCGGTGTGTTCTTCCTCCTCCTCTTCGCCCGCCTCGCTCTCTACGGTGCCCTCAGGGACAGGCTGTTCAGGTGCTTGCTCATTATTTGAAATCATAAAGGCACAAGAGTCAGGTTAAGGCAAGGGGAGGGAGCAGGAAGGGAGAAATGCATGCATACAACATGATTAGCTGGAAAGTTCGAAATGCTTGTGGGGTAAGGGGGAAGTCGGATGTGAGAAGGAGTAGGGATGAACATACCGTTGTTGTCCCCAGGGAGGTTAACGTTGCCGGTGGCCACGGCGCCCACCACCTTGTGTCCAATAATCTGCAGCGTTCGAGGCTCCAGCTCAGACAGTGGTTGGGTGTCAGCTTGTCCCCCGCCTCTGCGCTCCTGCTCCCTCCTGTTGTGAGCCACCTTGGTCTGCAAGAGAAAGGAAAGTGTATGAGTGAGTGTGGAACAATGTGTTTGGGTGATGTGCCTGCCATAGTTGAATAGCTGTCATTGTGTGCAAAGTGTGAGGTGTGGGTATGAATGTTGGTAGGTAAAGATTATTGGTGGGTGAGTGCTGGGGACGTGGTGCTTTGAGCAGTGTGTGAAGCCTATGGTCCAGATGGTGATATGTAGCATTTGTTGAAGCATTGACTCACCCTGACCACCCGAGTGAGGTCGTTAAATTTCTTCCCGCACAGTGTGTGGGTCCTGAGGACCACAGTGCTGCCTGAGACATGCTGCGCTACCTCCCTCCACGTAGTGCGGAAGACTTGCGGTGAGAGCCTCCTGCCACTTGCCGGGTAGAGTACCGCCTTCTGTCTCTCCACAACAAACACCAACACCTCCAATGTTTGGTCGCAGAATCTGTGGGCTCACTCCCTGGAGCGTGGTTCTGCCATCATTACGGCTGCTTGAGTCATCTGGCTCCTTCTCCTTGACCTGCTGCTTCTGGCTGAGATGGCTGCACAGCCAGCAATGATGAGAATAAGGTTCTGCAGCATCAATGAACCTCCCTTTTAAGAACTGGAAAGAACCTGTGGCTATGATGACTTGTGATTAGACTGCACCTGAAACTGGTCAGCGCTTCGAGTTTAACGCCACTGGGCCATTAGTGCTTGATTTAGCGCTCCAATCCTTTCTTTGTGCAATGAGACTGAATTTTGCATGCAGTCTGAAGCATTAGTGCCTGGCGCTAATTCTCAAACTTTTCAAAAGTTACCGCCCATTCCTGGGCTATAATGAATTTATTCCCCCAATGAGCCATTGTATCCTTTTGTGCTGTAAACATCCATGGTTTTACGTTTCTATGCAGCTGGAACTAAGCAGCAATATAATTTTTAAGAGTTTGAGGCCTAGAAATTCATTGACGCCACTTTTGGGGCGCTAAAGTGGGGCGTCCGCTAAAGTTTGCGGCCGCCGCCAAATCTATGCCACTTCTCCGATATTCATTAGCTTCGCCCTACTAGTTCGGGCGAGCGCTAAAACTGCTGCTGGACGCCTCTCTTTGGGCGCTAAGCCGGAGGTGGTGATCGATAGCGCCGAGGCCGGGCGCAGCGCAGGTGCAGCCATCTCGTGATTGACAGCAGACACCCTGGCGCCGGCCAGCTCTTAAGGGGGAAGGGTCGACTGTGTCTGCTGCCACGCCCTGGATAGTGGAGCCCTCCAGCTAGGCCTGAACACTGCCGCTGGACCCAAATAGCGCCTGAAGACATGGAGAAGGCCCGTGAACGTGCGCAGCGCTTCTCAGAGTGTGATCTGAGTGTGCTGCTTGCTGCTGTGGAGAAGAGGCGCCATGTTTTGTACCCGGACAATGGCAAGAAGGCGACGGTCCGCGTCTACAGGAGAGCCTGGAGGCATGTCGCCAGCAAGCTGTCAGCCAACAGCGACGTCCCCAGGACCGGTGCCCAATGCCGCAAAAAGTTAAATGACCTCACACGCATTGTCAGGGTGAGTACCCTTTCCAATGACCTCCTCATCCTTGCATGTGCACCTCACATTATGGGCAAAGGGACCTGAAAGCTCTAATGGCCAGCCTTCATCCAGCAGCTATGGGACAGGCATGAGCATCAATTGCACATTCTGCACTTAACACACTGGCCAAGCTATTCCACCATGGGAGGCATTGCACACCAGATCATGGCGACACACTGGCCAGGCTATTCCACCATGGGAGGCATTGCACACCAGATCATGGCGACACACTGGCCAGGCTATTCCACCATGGGAGGCAGTGCACACCAGATCATGGCGACACACTGGCCAGGCTATTCCACCATGGGAGGCAGTGCACACAAGATCACGGCGACACACTGTACTTAGAGGCCGTCCTTTCTCTTGCAGGCCAAGCTGGCGAATAATCGCAAGAGCCGGACTGCGACCGGGGGAGGCCGACCCCATATCCAGCCACTCACCGACCTGCAACATCGCGTGGAGCGCCTCATGGGTGGCCGGGTGATTGGGCCCGTTGCATGTGGAGATGCCGACCCTGTTCTGGGCAGCAATGGTAAGGACATCACCTTTTGCACCTCTCTTGTCCCACTTGCGCATCAGATCTACATCCTTTGCCACTGTCCGACCAATGCGCTGAATGCCACCACTCATGCATCCCGCACTGACGCCCTCTCCTCACTCTAAAGCTACTCTTGTGCCTTCCTGCTTTCAGATGGTCAAGAGGAGGTCCCTCAACTTGCCAGTGACAGACCCTCCGAGGAGGAGCAGGAGGAGGAGCAAGAGGAAGGCGGCCCATCAGGGGAACCCTCAGCCGCGGCCACCCAGGCCAATGTAGGGGACACGTCTTCCCTGGAGGGCAGCGTGGCGGAAGTGTCGAAGGGGAGGGGAGCTCCTGGGACCTGCGTGCTGCAGAAAGGCGGGAGGGGGGTGGAAGCTTGGCGGCCTTCTCCCCAGAGGGGGGATGCGTCGGAGGGGAGTCCAATTGCTGGGCCCAGCGGCCTCCAGCAACGCAGGAAGGGTCGGCCAGCTCGGCGGCCTTCTCCCCAGAGGGAGAGTCTGGCCTCCAGTCAGGAGATGCTCTTCGCCGAGGAGATGGAACGCCTTGAAGACTTGTCCGCGGACTCGGAGCGCCGGCACACGGAGCTCATGGCGGCAGTGGCACGGTTGCCTGAGTCCATCGATTCCCTCTCTCGGAGTGTGGCCGAGTTCGGGCCCTTAGAGGCCACCAGTCGGGCGGAATACCGGGCAGATCTGTCAGCGACTGGCCAGGTGATCAGTGGTGCCGTCCAGTCACTGGCTGCTCTGCTGCGGTCAGTGAACAGGTCAACACGGGCACTCACTGCTGCCACACTCGCTGTGTCAGCCAGGCATCGCCAGGGCACCCGGCGCGCTGCAGCAGCACAGCGGTCTGTCCCTCGGCAGATTGGTGCGCATGCTGCAGTGCTGGCCCGGGCGAGTGCCAGTGTCTCAGGCGACCAGCGAGCGCCTGCCATCCGCCAGCTTGCCGCCATTCCTCCAGCCGCCACTGCCACTCCCCCAGTGGAGCTGCCAGGAGCTGCTGCAGCGACTGATGCTGGCCAGCCACAGCTGCAGCAATCAACAGCCGCCCGCTCGACGGCCAGACCTCGACTAGGCCGACCCCCAAGGGCATCTGCCGTCACGACATGTGCCCCTCAGGAGCCTGCCCCCAGCCTTGCAGCAGCCAATGGCCTTACTTTGAGGCGGAGCAGCAGGGCAGGCAGGGGCCACCCAAAGATGGCCAAGGCATTGCCCTAGCGGGCCAAATAGTCGAATGTGTGGCCATTTGTGTTTGTTTCTTGAGGCCGAGAATTGGATGTTTGTTTTTTGAAGGCCGATGATGTGATGTTTGTTTTTGACGAAGGCCGAGAATGACGGCCATTTTAGTTGCCCTCTTTTGTTAATCCTCTCCAGGCTGTGGGAGCGAGTAATGTGTTTGAGTGTTTTTTGGGGGTTTCGTCTGTTTTTGGTTTTCATGTGGGAAGGGCCCAGAGTTTGTACAATAAAGCATTTTATTTATTCACATTGTCCATGTTTGATCTTTGAAGTGTTTGTTGCCTTAACCGGCTGAGGGCTTGCGGAGCGGCTGCAATCATGTTCTATCATTGGCACAAGCCATTCCCTGACAGGGGGCCTAGAAGTGACGTTCAATAAGCCGCCGACGGGCGGCCCTTGGACCTTGTGCGTCCCTCCTGGGCTGGTACTCCTCGTCCTCATCGTCCTCATGCTCCTCCTGCTCCTCCTCCTGAGGTGGTGGTCCAACGTGAGGTGGCAGTGCCTGAGTCCTGCGGATAGCCAGGTTGTGCAGCATGCAGCAAATGACGACGAATTGGGAGACTCGATCCTGCAAATACTGGAGGGCTCCCCTGGAGCGATCGAGACAGCGGAACCGTTGCTTGAGCACGCCGATTGTTTGTTCTATGAGGTTCCTCGTCGCTTGATGGCTCTCGTTGTATGCCTCTTCAGCAGGGGTCGTGGGCGCGCGGAGCGGGGTCATGAGCCAGGTACACAAAGGATAGTCTTTGTCCCCGATAAGCCATCCTCTTGGGGGAGGCTGTGCCTGGAACATGTCAGCCACAGTTGTCTGTCGCAGGATAAAGGCATCGTGGCTGCTGCCTGGAAAGCGGGCATTGACAGCTAGGATGCGCTGCCTGTGGTCACACACCAGCTGTACATTGAGGGAATAGTAGCCCTTCCGGTTGCGGTACTCCTCGGCATGCTCAAGAGGTGCCCGCAAAGCCACATGCGTGCAGTCAATGGCGCCCTGCACCATGGGGAAGCCCGCTATTCTTGCAAACCCCACTGCACACTGCTGCTGCTTGTCCAGGGTCATGGGGAAGGAGATGAATTGATGTCTCCTTCTGAAAAGGGCTTCGGTCACCTGGCGGATGCAGCAATGCACGGCGAACTGGGAGATGTTAGCGATGTCCCCAGTAGCAGATTGGAAGGAGCCGGAGGCATAGAAGTTGAGAGCCACCGTCACCTTCACTGCCACCGACAGAGACGTCCTGCACATCAGCTGTGGCTGCAGATCTCTCTGAAGCAGCCGGCAGATGTCTGCAACCACCTCCCTTCGGAATCGCAGCCTCCTAACACACATCGCGGCAGACATGATCAGATAGGAGGTCTGCTGGCGGTATACCCTGCGTGGGTAAGGCCTCAGTTGGCGACGCCTGTTGCCCCCTCTGCGTCTAGCCAGGGCTGCCACTCTCTCACGGCGTCTGTAAGCCCTTCTGGCATAAGGCTGAAATTCAGCGTTGCCACCCAATGCAGCCCCCATTATATGCTGGCAAACACTGAGCTCTGAATGAAGGCAAAGATAATTGGTAAGCTCTGGCCTGAGCCAAAAATACCTGTCCAAGTGTTGGTCCAAACCAGTAAACTCTCCTCCTTGGTCTCTGTCCAAAAAACCGTTGCACAAGAGTGAATGCTGCAAAATGGCTGGCCTTTATACTGCTGGGTAATTGCCCTTTAATTAGCGCTCCCCGCGGCCCGGCTGGCCTGTGTACCGTTCCACTTCACAGTCGCTCGGGCCGCCCGGCGCACAATGGGCCGGCGCAAGTGAAGTTCCGGTTTGGGGCGCACAAAGGGCGTTGCACTATTAAATGACGTCATGATCTGCGCGCGCAGCAGGGCGCGCGCTAAGACTTTGCGCCGGCGCTAAATGTGTCCTGAAGTTGGGGAGAGGCGCAGATCGCGCTGCGCCCGGGTGATAAGCGCCTAGCGCTCGAGATCTACTCCTCCTAAGGTGCTAACGGCTGGCGCGCCCAACTGAATTTCTAGGCCTGAGTTTAGAATTTGCGTGCTAACTGCTTGCAATGGAAGAGTTGAACCATTCTCATTCAGTACCACCAATGGCCTTTCCATTTCAGAGACAATTACTACGCCTGATTTAGGAGTCAGGACTCTTTTTTTTTATTATTGAGTGTCTGACATGCACAGAAACCCATCACCAATCGCCATCTTTAGGAGTCTCTAAACCAAACTACTGAGAAATCCACATACATTTCTTGACCCCAAAAATATATAAACGGCTGGCGCAGGCTCAGGGAAGGGAATACATAAGAAAGAAAGAAAGACTTGCATTTATATAGCGCCTTTCAGGACCACCGGACGTCACAAAGCGCTTTACAGCAAAGCCAAGAATGTTGTGGAGGAAGAGAGAAACGTGAACAGACAGACAAATGATGAAGTGCTGTCGCAGTTGCAGATTGGACTAACCATTAGTAATCATTATTAAAAAACTGACCTAGATTTTCTAATTGGCATCATTTTAACACTTAAACTAAATGGTTTAACTCCAATGTTAAAGTAACAATGATCATAAATTTGAGGGTACTCTGTTCTATATATATATAATATTAAACCATGCTTGGCGCTGTGTCTGGAAGAATTGAAGACTCTGATTTCTGGTGCTTATGTAAGTCCTCGCAAGTTGAATCAATTAAAACTGTGCATCTTATCAGCATTGAGCACTACTGAATTTCCTATTGTTTTGTCCATAGTCGGTATTACTTTATCTGGTAAGGCACTGGCTCTCATAGTTATCTAGGGCGCTTTATAATGTCTATTCTGTTCTCTGTATTGTGTTGTTCATATAGCTTGCTTTCCTCAGTTATCTGTGTACATTTTGTCGGCTATTTGTCTCCCTAATCTCCTACGTTTGTTTTCCCTAATCATGCTTCTTGTCCACAGAGTTATGTTAAGACCCGAGGGCAGGATTTATACGTTCTGCTGAAAGTGCATCATGTTTCTCATTTGTTTCCATCCCTTTGAAATATCTGTCGAATGTTAAAGCAGCCGCGATTTCAAAACAAAACATTACTATCGCTCGTTTTTTAAATGTATGACGATATGAATGACTGACTTTTACCTTCTCAGAACTTTATGCATATTAACATCTGCTAAAGGATTGCATGGACATTGATCAGAAACATCATATTTTACCAGAGAAAGGCTGTTGTAAGAAGCTTGAGATAAGAAAAGGCAATTCAGCCCATCAAGCCCACTTCTTCTACACATCATATACAGTCTACCCAACCATAGACTCTACCCCACCCATTTAAACTTCGGAGGGACAATTCTTTATAAATATTCCCTGATCCCCAGAGGTAATCAGGGAAAACTCCAGCATATTCATCCACCCGTAAATCTGCACTATTTAGCCCTGGTCTGCTGCCTTTTACAGTCACCAATGCTCTAAGGATTTCTTCTCCTAATCTCTAAACGTCCTGTCCAAGACAATGGGGGTGATTTTCATTCAGAAGCCGGGAAGGAGGCGGGACTACAGCTTTCAGGGTTGTAGTCCCACCTCCATCGAGATCCGGCCAATCCACACGATTTTAACTTGATTGACCTTGTTGAGCATGCCCAGCGGGCCCAGCAGGCCAATTAAGGGCCACCCGGCAACAGGTGACGTCACAGACTGAAATTTCATCTGTCAAGACGTTTTGACAGATGAAATATCAGTGTTTCACAGCTGTTTGAAGCTGTCAAACACTGACAGTCTTACTTCTAACCTGAGTCCTTCTACACAGGCTCAGTTAGAAATCTCACCGGCACAGAAAGCTGAAGGCTGTCACTTTTGACAGTTCGCAGCCATTCTGCTTTCTGTGCCGGTTAGATGATGGACTCCCGAAACCTAGAGGAAGGAAGGCTGAAAAGGTAAGTACAGGTACTTTAAACTTCTTTACACACTTTAGACATACCAAACACACTTACCTTTGCACTCATGCACCCATCACTCACCTGAACACCGACATCTCGACCCCTCCAAGTCTTTCAACCCGACGGCCCGACTCCTCTAACTTGGCGTGGTTTGGAGCCATCAGGAATCCCACACTTCAAGCTTTAAAATAGGGATTAGGCTAAAAACTGCCTGTTAACTACCTGTTAACAGGCAGTTAATTGGCACTAATCACTTCCTGCCTCGGGTAGGCGGGTCCCAGTGCGGGGCGGGTAACCGCCTCCTTTGAAACTTACATGGAGGCGGGTTGGGAGCGGGATGGTGTCGGGACCCCCGAATTCGGGACTTTAACCCCCCGCACGCCTCCAATCCCGACTCCATGGGTCAATGAAAATTGACCCCATTGCCTTTCTTTCCTGCATTGTCACTGTGTTGACATCAAGACTCAAAACTCCAAAATATTAATCAATTTCCACATCTCCACCATTCAACCCTCATGCACTACCCTCAATGGGCAACACTCCCTCCCTCCAGCCGCGCAGTGCAGGAACCATTGTGTCTTGGAGAATGTTTGATCATCTCAGCCTATAGCTATGCCTATAGACTCCAATCCCATTCCCAGCCAGATTTTTATCCAGCTGCTTTTTGGTGGCATTATTCACCTCAGCTTGTGCTGCATTGGCTGGTAGTCTACCCTACATAGTCTACCCTGTGGGGAAAAACATTTGTCGTTCTCTACGGTGCCCTCAGGGACAGGCTGCTCAGGTGCTTGCTCATGATCTGAAAGCATAAAGGCACAAGAGTCGGGTTAAGGTGAGGGGAGGGGGGCAGGAAGGGAGAAATGCATGCGTACAGCATGATTAGCTGAAAAGTGCGAACCGCTTGTGGGGTGAGGGGGAAATGGGATGTGAGAAGAAGGAGTAGGGATGAACATACCGTTGTTGTCTCCAAGGATGTCAATGTTGCTGGTGGCCACGGCGCCCACCACCTGGTGCCCAATAATCTCCAGCACTCTAATCTCCAGCACAGACAGTGGTTGGGTGTTGGGTTGTCCCCCGCCTGTGTGCTCCTGCTCCCTCCTGCAACCTTGGCCTGCAAGAGAAAGGAAAGTGTCTGAGTAAGTGTGGAGCAATGTGTTTGGGTGATGTGCCTGCCATAGTGGAATAACTGTCATTGTGTGCAAGGTGTGAGATGTGGGTGTGAGTGTTGGTAGGTAGAGATTGTTGGTGGGTGAGCGCTGGGGGTGTGGTGCTTTGGGCAGTGTGTGAAGACTGGTTCAGATGGTGGTATTTGTTGAAGCATTGACTCACCCTGACCACCCGAGTGAGGTCGTTAAATATCTTCCTGCACAGTGTGTGGGTCCTGGGGACCACAGTGCTGCCGAAGACGTGCTGCGCTACCTCCCTCCACATGGTGAGGAAGACTTGCGGCGAGGGCCTCCTACCACTTGTCAGGTTAAGCACCACCCTCCGTCTCTCCACAGCGAACACCAACGTCTCCAATGCTTGATCGCAGAATCTGCGGGTTCTCTTCCTGGAGTGTGGATCTGCCTTGAGTACAGCTGCTTCAGTCCTCCAGCTCCTTCTCCTTGACCTGCTGCTGCTTGCTGAGGCAGCTGCACAGCCAGCAATGCTGTAAATGAGGTTCTGCAGAATCAATGAACTTCCCCTTTAAGAACGGAAAAATCCTGTGAAAATCATGACTTGCGATTAGGCTGCACCTGATATTGGTCCACCCTTTGAGTGTAACGCCAATGAGCTTGGGCTTTAAGTCTTGAATTAGCACTCCAATCATTTCTTTGAGCAGTGAGCACGAATTTTGCATGCAGTCTAAAACATTAGCGCCTGGCGCTAATTCTCCAACTTTTCTCATGATACCGCCCATTCCTGGGCTATAATAAATCTCTAGCCCATACTATTTTTAGTGTGCTGTGATTCTCATTTTGGCGGGTCTAAATGCTGCTCCCTTTTCATGTACAGTCATAATAAGATGGCTTACAGGAGCTCAGGCAAATTTTATACTCATCAGGATGAGGGATGTTTGTGCTAGGGAATAGGGGGAGAAATTGGGTGAGTAGCGCCACCTGTTAACGCCTAAAGAGGCAGTCAGTGGCTGTAGCGCCACTGGCTGCGTCTGCGGCGATATTCAGTAGGGGCGCTAATGGTGGCGTTAGGCATTTGCGCTGCGCCGCCACCGATGATGTCATCGGTGTGCGCAGCGCCCCATTCATGCCCCATTCGCGATATTTGGTAGCGAACGCCGCAGTTGCGCCACTCGCTACCCGCGCCCGGTTCACGGGGCCTTACTGTGCCGGCAGCGGCGCAAGTTAAGGTGGAGGTGCGGGGCGGCCGCTTTTTCGGCGGCCGCCTGCCAGCACCTCCGTCCCCGGCCTCCTAACCCCCACCCCCCCGCGGCATTGCCGGCTGTTTCCCGAGAGCCCGGCACTTCTCCTTGGTGCCGGGCTCATTTGCCGGCACTCGCGATCGGGGATCGCGCTGTTGCAGGCACCTCCCCCTTAACAGTGGGAGGAAGGCCTGCAGTACCGCAGCGTGCCGTGCCGCAGCATGTGGCGCTGCGGCACGCTGCGCTGCGATAATCAGTTTCAGCGCCCTAAGAGGGACGCGGAGCGCTTCGAGCCTCACCCCGTGTCCCTCGAGGGGCACTGAAACTGAATTTCTGGCGATCGGTATCACTCCGATCGCTGCGCTACATCCTGCGCTCCGCCGACTTTTGCGCCACTTTGGCGCCCCAACCCAATTTCTAGGCCTTAAATATTTTGCATTTCAGGCACTAGTGTCAACATCAAGCACTCCCTTGGTCAGGTACAGCATGGTTTAGATGCCAGTAAAGCTTCCTCTACACTGCCCTATGAAACACTTTCATGTCAAGGTAGAGCATAGGTTAGATGCAGAGTAAAACTTCCTCGACTCTGCATCCAACCATTGCCCTCACCAAATTTAAAGCCAATGGCAGAAGAGTGATGCAACATCAAAAACAACAACAAATTGCATTTACATAACAGCTTTAACATTGAAAAATATCCCAAGGCATTTCACAGAAGCACAAGGGAAAAAATGGACACCAAGCCAAAGACGGAGAGATTAGGAGGAATGACCAAAAATGGATTGGTTCTTATTCAAATCATAAAAACAGAAGAATAGTTAAGGATGAGAAAAGGCTATTCAACCAATTGTGGCCGGTCCCTCTGATACTCCAACTCGCTCATTAAGCAGGAGTGTCCAACCTGTGGCCCTAAGGACCACATACAGCTCCTAGGTCTTGGGAATAAGAACATAACATAAGAATTAGGAGCAGGAGTGGGCCATAGGGCCCCTTGAGCCTGTTCCGCCATTCAATAAGATCATGGCCGATCTTCTACCTCAACTCCACTTTCCCACACTATCTCCATATCCCTTGATTCCCTTAGAGTCCAAAAATCTATCGATCTCTGTCTTGAATATACTCAACGACTGAGCCTCCACAGCCCTCTGGGTAGAGAATTCCAAAGATTCACAATTGTCTGAGTGAAGAAATTTCTCCTGCTCTCAGTCCTAAATGGCCGACCCCTTGTCCTGAGACTATGCCCCCTAGCTCTAGACTCTCCAGCCAGGGGAAACAGACTCTCAGCATCTACCCTGTCAGTCCCCCTCAGAATCTTATATGTTTCAATGATATTCAATCTGGCCCTGAAAGTCCAAGCAACTGAATTTTAATTGCATTTAGATTTTTTATTCATTAATTTGTTCCATTTGAATTTTGTGGAACTAGAGGTTTGGAAAATCTGCTCTTAGCACAGTTGCCTCATTAGTGGATGCATCCTAAATCAGAAAATCAAGATCTGGCAGTGGTAGAGTCTGTGGGGAGTCAGGACACCCTCCAATCACTTTGATGTCGGCCAATTTTGAATGTCAGGATTTGACCAAAAATTGACTGGAAATAATTTACTCACAACTTTTAATTCCCGATCACGATCGAATTGTGGCTTAGAGTCTGACATGAATGGCAATGTGGCATTAAAGGATGTTGTCATGGCCAAATCTGGAATTCGACCCCCAACCGCCGCCCGCCCCCCCACTTATCCTTCAACTTGATAGCTCTGTCTCCGAGGTGAGGGATATGCGCAAATTACTAAGAACATGAATTTAAACATATATGCAACTCCTAAGGCTCCCTGGTGAGGTGTGTTAGTGTTAGGGAATGGGACCCTTTCCATTTTAGACACCAAGCTATGCTACAAACACAAGGAACATAGAAGCAGTAGGGCATTCAGCCCTTCGAGCCTGTTCCACCATTTAACTGCCTTTGATTCATATCTCTTGACACCCTTACCTAATAAAAATCTGTCAATCTAAGTCTTAAAGATTTCAATTGACCCAGCATCCACAGCCTTTTTGGGAAGAGAATTCCAGATTTCCACTACCCTTTGTATGAAATAGTGCGTCCTGATTTCACCCCTGAACGGCTGAGCTCTGATTTTAAGATTGTGCCCCCTTGTTCTGGATTCCCCCACCAGAGGAAACAGCTTCTCTGTATCTACTCTTTTAGCATTTTAACCAACTCAATTAGAACAACCCTCAACCTTCTAAACTCAAGGGGGTACAAGCCAAGTTGATGCAGCCTATCCTCTTAATTTAATCCTTTATCATACCAGGAATGATAGCCCTGGAAATCATGCTGGTGAATCTGTGCTGCACCCTCTCCAGTGCCAATATATCCTTCCTGAGATCCGTTGCCCAAAACTGAACACAGTACTCCAGATGGGGCCTGACATGGCCTGCACAACTGAAGCATCATTTCCTCCTCTTTGAGATAAAGGCCAACATCTCATTAGCTTTTTTGATTACTTTTTGTATCTGTGCACTAGTTTTTTATGTTTGTTCTACTCAGCTGTGGCTCAGTTGGTAGCACCCTCGCCTCTGAGTCAGAAGGTTGTGGGTTTCTAACGAAATCTCTTAAACTCAATTAAATGATTCCTCGTGATTCAGGCTCGAGCGTATTGTCCAAATGCAACTTTATTACTCAGACACCACTGGTATAGTAACTATTACGGTTATACAATAGACTCAAACAACCTGGTTTTCTGCAGACCCGAGGTGATCAAGCTTGGCCTCCGTAGGTGTTGGAAGTTCCAATCGTCCCGTGAGCTCTAACTCTACCTGTTCTTTGTATCCCCCTTTTTGTCATCTGTCACATGTTCAAAAACCTCCCAGGCATCCTCTAGTACCCGCCCCCTTCAGTGTGAGTCATATCACATGATGCCCAGAATGCATATTGAAGCGAGGTTCCTTCTCGCCAAACCTCCAGACTTGACATAATAGCCATCTTGATGGTTCACCTGTTAATCAGTTCAACCTGACATCCGGCCTTAATATTACAAAAGGAACAGGACAACCTGGACAATCCCAGATAGTTAATGTGATACTGCTTGGGTGCTTCCATTGTTCTGGCCAATACCTGATATTCGCACCTCACATGGGATGTAGCCAACATGTCTGCGAGTTGCTACTTCCATTATGATATGCTAATCTCCAATATTAGCATATCCTAATCGGACAATGGCCTAGAGATATGATGGGACACCGGACACAGAAGTAAGTTCTAACAGGGTTCAAGTCCCACTCCATGGACTTGAGCACAAAAATCTAGGCTGACACTCCACTGCAGTGCTGAGGGAGTGCTGCACTGTCGGAGGTGCTGTCTTTTGGATGAGACGTTAAACCGAGGCCATGTCTACTCTCTCTAGTACACGTAAAAGATTCCATGGCACTATTTCGAAGAAGAGCAGGGGAGTTATCCCCAGTGTCCTGGCCAATATTTATCCCTCAATCAACATTACTAAAACAGATGACCTGGTCATTATCACATTGCTGTTTGTGGGAGCTTGCTGTGTGCAGATTGGCTGCCGCATTGCCTACATTACAACAGTACTATACTTCAAAAACTATTTCATTGGCTGTAAAGTGCTTTGGGATGTCCTGGTAGTCATGAAAGGTGCTATATAAATGCAAGTCTTTCTTTCTTCTTTCTTTCAATCCCAAATTGTGCCTCACCTCCGACTGCACCACTCTGCCATTTTTCATAAGAACATAAGAACATAAGAAGTAGGAGCAGGAGTAGGCCATACGGCCCCTCGGGCCTGCTCCGTCATTCAATAGGATCATGGCTGATCTGAATCTAGACTCACGTCCACTTCCCTGCCCTCTCCCCGTAACCCCTAATTCCCTTATCTGCTAGGAAAATGTCTATCTCCATTTTAAATTTATTTAATGTTGCAGCTTCCACAGCTCTCTGGGGTAGCAAATTCCATAGATTTACTACCCTCTGAGTGAAGAAGTTTCTCCTCATCTCAGTTTTGAAAGGGCAGCCCCTTATTCTAAGATTATGGGCTAGATTTTCAGTATAGACAGTTTTGGGGCGCTAACCTTAGCGCCCGCCCGAAGTTAGCGCCCGCCCCAAAGTAGCGCCCCGTTGCCGGAAATTCAGTGGCTTCGCCCTAAGAGATTGGTGGAGCGCTAAAAGAGGCGTTCCACTCCTATCTTTAGGCGCTAAGCCGGCGGTCCAGAGGGATAGCGCCCAGGCGGGGCGCAGCGCGGGTGCGGTCATTTTTGGACTGACAGCAGACCCCGTGGCGCCGACCAGCTCTTAAAGGGGGAAGGGACGAATTGGTCTGCTGCCACGCCCTGCACACTGCAGCCTTGCAAAGAGGCCTCAACACTGCTGCTCAGCCCCAGGGAGTCATGGCAACGCCAGAGAAGGCCCGTCAGCGTGCCCTGCGCTTCTCAGAGGGTGATCTGGACATAATGGTCACAGCTCTGGAGGTGAGGCGCAAGATCTTGTTCCCAGAGAGTGGGAGGAAGCCAACCCACCACGACTACACCAAAGCCTGGAAGCAGATCGCCCAGAGGGTGACGTTCACCGGCGATGCCCCCAGGACCCACAAACAATGTCGTAAAAAATACAACGATCTGACCAGGATTGTGAAGGTGAGTAGCCTTTCCAGTCTCCTCCTCATTCTTGCATGTACACCTGACATGATGGGCAAAGGGAGCTGAAAGTCCTATTGGCCAGCCCTCAGCCAGCAGCATTGGGACAGTCATGAGCATCACATGGCCATTCGGCACTCTACAGTTTGTCCAAGCTATTCCACCATGGGAGGCAGTGCACACTACATCAGGGCTTCACTCTGTCCACGCTATTCCACCATGGGAGGCAGTGCACACTACATCAGGGCTTCACTCTGTCCACGCTATTCCACCATGGGAGGCAGTGCACACTACATCAGGGCTTCACTGCGCACTTACAGCCCGTCCTTTCTCTTGCAGGCTAAAGTAGCGTTTAATCGCCAGGCGCGTGCCAGGGGTGGCCGCGCCAAGCTGCAGAAGCTCACTCGGCTGGAGGAGCGCGTGTGTGTGCTCATGGGAGCCCGTGTGATTGTCCCCACAGCGTGCGGAGTATCCGACCCTCCACTGCCCGGCAATGGTAAGGGCCTCGCCTTTTGGCCCTCTCGCGTCGCACTAGCCCATCCGAGCTACCTCCTTTGCCACTGTCCCACCAATGCGCTGAATGCCACCAGTCCTAACTCCCTCGCTGACACCGTCTCCTCACTCTGAAGCTACTCTTGTGCATTCCTGCTTTCAGCTGGTGACGACCAGGACCCTGAAGCTGCCAGTGACAGCACCTCCGACCAGGAGGAGGAGGAGGAGCAAGCCGGACCTTCGGGGGAACAGTCACGTCCCGCAGGAGAGGAGGAAATGCTTGACACCTCCTCACTGGACGAGTGCCTGGAGGAACTGTCGCAGGGCAATGCAGCTTCTGGGACCAGTGGCGTCCAGCCACCCAGGAGCCGTGCGCGTGGCCCGCGGCCTTCCCCCCAAAGGGGGGAAGGATCAGAGGGGAGTGCTGCTGTTCGGCACACTCGCCGCCACCAACGCGGCAAGGGTCCCCTAGTTCGGCCCCCTCCTCCCCAGCGGGAGAGTCGCGACTCCAGTCCGGACACCTTCACCTCGGAGGAGGTGCGGAAGCTGGATAAGATGGCCGAGGATTCGGAGCGGCGCCACACGGAGCTCATGAGCGTGGTGGGGCGCATGCCTGAGGCCATCGAGTCGCTGGCGACCAGTGTGCGCGAGTTCGGGGCAGCAACTGCCGCGAGTGGCCGCATGCTGACTGATGCCGTCAAGACCCTGGCGGCTGTGATGCGCGCGCACAGCAGGACCACAGGGGCACTCACTGCTGCCACACGTGCTGTCTCAGGCAGGCATCGCCAGGGCAGCCGCCGCGCTGGACCATCCCAGCAAGCCGCCCCTCGGCTGATTGTTGCGGATCCTGCAGTGCGGGCCCGGCCGAGTGCCACCGCGCCACAGCACCAGCCAGCGCATCCCAGACGCCAGCTGGCCCACATTGCGCCATCCGTCGCCGCCATTCCCCCACTGGGGCGTCAAGGGCAAGCGGCTGCAGCTGATGGCGGCCAGGCTCAGGTGCGCCACTCAGCAGACGGCCCCTCGAGGCCCAAACGCCGTGTAGGCTGCCCCCCAGCGGCATCTGGCGGAAGGGCATCTGAGCCTCAGGCGCCTTCCCCCAGCCTCGCAGCAGCCACTGGGCAGAGCTTGCGAAGGAGCAGCAGGCCGGGCAGGGGAGGCAAAAGGCTGGGCAAGGTCTCGCCCTCGCGGGCCACTCAGTAGAGGGTGTGGGCAGCTTTCCTTTTATATGGCGGTGGCCATCTTTATTTTGCCCATGGTTGTGTTGTTGGAGGGCTTATTTTTTGCGTTAGGCCGACGTTGAGGCCCGGTTTGAAGAAAGGTGGAGTGACTCCTCCCCAGTTTGTGGGAGTGAGTCGTTTGTTGGGCTTTTTGTGGGGCCCGTTTATTGTTTTTGGGGATTCATGTGGGAAGGGCTTTTCATTTTTGTGTAATAAAAAATTATCTTTATTCATGCAGTCTCCATGGTTGTTCTTCTTAGTGTTTGTTGGCTTCGCCGGCTGAGGGCTTGCGGAGCGGCTGCATTCATCTTCCCTCATGGCCCCTGGCCATTCCCTGACAGGGGGCTTAGAAGTACCGTGTAATAAGATGGCGTCGTGCGGCCCTTGGCCCTGGTCGCTCCCTCCTGGGAACGTACTCCTGCTCCTCCTCCTCCTCCTCATGCTCCTCCTGCTCCTCCTCCTGAGGTGCTGGTCCAACGTCAGGTGGCAGTGCCTGAGTCCTGCGGATAGCCAGGTTGTGTAGCATGCAGCAAACCACTACAAATTGGGAGACCCGGTCCGGCGAATACTGGAGAGCTCCTCCGGAGCGATCAAGGCAGCGGAACCGCTGCTTGAGGACCCCAATAGTTAGCTCGATGATGTTGCGGGTGGTTTGATGGCTCTCGTTGTAGGCCTCTTCAGCAGCGGTCCTGGGTGCGCGGAGCGGGGTCATGAGCCAGGTGCACAAAGGATAGCCTTTGTCCCCGAGTAGCCATCCTCTTGGGGGAGGCTGTGCCTGGAACATGTCATGCACAGTACTCTGCCGCAGGATAAAGGCATCGTGGCTGCTGCCTGGGAAGCTGGCATTGACTGCCATGATGCGCTGCTTGTGGTCACAGGCCAGCTGCACATTCAGAGAATGGTAGCCCTTCCTGTTGCGATACTGCTCGCCATGCTCCAGAGGGGCCCGCAAAGCCACATGCGTACAGTCAATGGCGCCCTGCACCAAGGGGAATTCCCCGAGTCTGGAAAATCCCAATGCGCGCTGATGCTGGCTCTCCAGGGCCATGGGGAAGGAGATGAATTGGCTTCTCCTTCTGAACAGTGCTTCGGTCACCTGGCGGATGCAGCGATGCGCGCCGTACTGGGAGATGTTTGCTATGTCCCCAGCAGCGTATTGGAAGGAGCCGGTGGCATAGAAGTTCAATGCCACCGTCACCTTCACTTCCACCGACAGTGACGTCCTGCACCTGAGCTTTGGCCGCAGATCTCGGCGAAGCAGGTGGCAGATCTCTGCAATCACCTCCTTTCGGAATCGGAGCCTTCTAACACATCGCGCGGCACTCATGTTTAGGTAGGAGCGCTGCTGGCGGTATAGCCTGACTGGGTAAGGCCTACGTGGCCGATGCCTGTAGCCCCCTCTGCCTCTAGCCAGGGCTGCCCCTCTCACAATGCATCTGCGAGCCCTACGGACATGGAGCTGCAGCTCCGCGTTGGCACCCCATGCAACCCCCATCAAATCCTGGCAAACACGCTAATTTCCAAAAGGCCACTTGCAGCGCTCTGGCCTGAGTCCAAAAATACCTGGCTCTTGCTGCTTGAAACCAGTTAGCTATCCTCCTTGATGTGTCTCCAGAAATGCGTTGCACAAGAGTGTTTTCTGAAAAAAGGCTGGCCTTTATACTGGAGAGTACGTCCCCTTTAATTTGCGCCCCCTGGGGCCCGCGCTGGTTGTGTTGCGTTCCTTTTTCCAAACGCTCCGGCCGCCAGCCGCACAATGGGGCGGTCCGACTGAAGTTTGGAATCGGGGCGCACAAAGGGCGTTGCACGAGGATGTGACGTCATTTTCTGCGCGCGCATCCGGGCGGGCGCTAAACTTTGCACCGGCGCTAACGGGCAACTTAATTTGGGGCGGGGCGCAAACTGCGCTGCGCCCGGGCGCTACACGCATAGCGCCCGAAAATCACTTCTCTTAAGGCGCTAACTGCTGGCGCAAGCGACTGAAATTCTAGCCCTATGCCCCCTAGTTCTAATCTCACCCATCAGTGGAAACATCCTCACCGCATCCAGCCGATCAAGCCCCCTCACAATCTTATATGTTTCGATAAGATCGCCTCTCATTCTTCTGAACTCCAATGAGTAGAGTCCCAACCTTTCCTCATACATCAACCCCCTCATCTCTGGAATCAACCGAATAAACCTTCTCTGAACCGCCTCGAGAGCAAGTATATCTTTTCTTAAATATGGAAACCAAAACTGCACGCAGTATTCCAGGTGTGGCCTCACCAATACCCTGTATAACTGCAGCAAGACGTCCCTGTTTTTATACTCCATCCCCCTTGCAATAAAAGCCAAGATTCCATTGGCCTTCCTGATCACCTGCTGTACCTGCATACTAACTTTTTGTGTTTCATGCACCAGGACCCCCAGATCCCTTTCCACATCAACCATCCTGTGGTAGTCTTTGTGTGGGAATGCCAGCCAGTGCCAAAATAAGGGCACTTTGCACTGTAGGCCCATGGCCAGTAGGAAGCAGACTGCCCAAACTCATTTCAATAAGGACCCTTACATCCAGCAGGCTGAGGATGACGTGGATTTATACCCAGGTCCCAATAGTGTAATTCTAATGGCTAGCCACTGTGCCAACCAGTTCCTCCAGCTTTCTTTTTATATTTCTGGGCAGCATAGTTGCACAGCTTAGAGCCTTGGGGTTGAACTACCACATGCCTGGGTGCAGCTCCGACAAGCCCAGGGGTAGCTCCAACACTGTCCAATCTCACCTGCCCAGGGGTAACTCCAACACTGTCCAATCTCACCTGTCCAGGGGTAACTCCAACACTGTCCAATCTCACCTGTCCAGGGGTAACTCCAACACTGTCCAATCCCACCTGCCCAGGGGTAACTCCAACACTGTCCAATCTCAACTGCCCAGGGGTAACTCCAACACTGTCCAATCTCAACTGCCTAGGGGTAACTCCAACACTGTCCAATCTCACCTGTCCAGGGGTAACTCCAACACTGTCCAATCTCACCTGTCCAGGGGTAACTCCAACACTGTCCAACCTCACCTGCCCAGGGGTAACTCCAACACTGTCCAATCTCAACTGCCTAGGGGTAACTCCAACACTGTCCAATCTCACCTGTCCAGGGGTAACTCCAACACTGTCCAATCTCAACTGCCCAGGGGTAACTCCAACACTGTCCAATCTCACCTGCCCAGGGGTAACTCCAACACTGTCCAATCTCAACTGCCTAGGGGTAACTCCAACACTGTCCAATCTCACCTGTCCAGGGGTAACTCCAACACTGTCCAATCTCAACTGCCCAGGGGTAACTCCAACACTGTCCAATCTCACCTGCCCAGGGGTAACTCCAACACTGTCCAATCTCAACTGCCTAGGGGTAACTCCAACACTGTCCAATCTCACCTGTCCAGGGGTAACTCCAACACTGTCCAATCTCACCTGTCCAGGGGTAACTCCAACACTGTCCAACCTCACCTGCCCAGGGGTAACTCCAACACTGTCCAATCTCAACTGCCTAGGGGTAACTCCAACACTGTCCAATCTCACCTGTCCAGGGGTAACTCCAACACTGTCCAATCTCACCTGTCCAGGGGTAACTCCAACACTGTCCAACCTCACCTGTCCAGGTGTAACTGCAACACTGTCCAATCTCACCTGTCCAGGGGTAACTCCAACACTGTCCAATCCCACCTGCCCAGGGGTAACTCCAACACTGTCCAATCCCACCTGTCCAGGGGTAACTCCAACACTGTCCAATCTCACCTGCCCAGGGGTAACTCCAACACTGTCCAATCTCAACTGCCTAGGGGTAACTACAACACTGTCCAATCTCACCTGTCCAGGGGTAACTCCAACACTGTCCAACCTCACCTGCCCAGGGGTAACTCCAACACTGTCCAATCTCAACTGCCTAGGGGTAACTCCAACACTGTCCAATCTCACCTGTCCAGGGGTAACTCCAACACTGTCCAATCTCACCTGTCCAGGGGTAACTCCAACACTGTCCAATCTCACCTGTATAGGGGTAACTCCAACACTGTCCAATCCCTCCTGCCCAGGGGTAACTCCAACACTGTCCAATCACACCTGTCCAGGGGTAACTCCAACACTGTCCAATCTCACCTGTCCAGGGGTAACTCCAACACTGTCCAATATCACCTGCCCAGGGGTAACTCCAACACTGTCCAACCTCACCTGCCCAGGGGTAACTCCAACACTGTCCAATCTCACCTGTCCAGGGGTAACTCCAACACTGTCCAATCTCACCTGTCCAGGGGTAACTCCAACACTGTCCAATCTCACCTGCCCAGGGGTAACTCCAACACTGCCCAATCTCACCTGTCCAGGCGTAACTCCAACATGGTCCAATCCCACCTGCCCAGGGGCAACTCCAACACTGTCCAATCTCACCTGCCCAGGGGTAACTCCAACACTGTCCAATCCCACTTGTCCAGGGGTAACTCCAACACTGTCCAATCTCACCTGCCCAGGTGTAACTCCAACACTGTCCAATCTCACCTGCCCAGGGGTAACTCCAACACTGTCCAATCCCACCTGTCCAGGGGTAACTCCAACACTGTCCAATCTCACCTGCCCAGGGGTAACTCCAACACTGTCCAATCTCACCTGCCCAGGGGTATCTCCAACACTGTCCAATCCCACCTGTCCAGGGTTAACTTCAACACTGTCCAATCTCACCTGCCCAGGTGTAACTCCAACACTGTCCAGTCTCACCTGTCCAGGGGTAACTCAAACACTGTCCAATCTCACCTGTCCAGGGGTAACTCCAACACTGTCCAATCTCACCTTCCCAGGGGTAACTCCAACACTGTCCAATCTCACCTGTCCAGGGGTAACTCCAACACTGTCCAATCTCACCTGCCCAGGGGTAATTCCAACACTGTCCAATCTCACCTGTCCAGGGGTAACTCCAACACTGTCCAATCTCACCTGCCCAGGGGTAACTCCAACACTGTCCAATCTCACCTGCCCAGGGGTAACTCCAACACTGTCCAATCTCACCTGTCCAGGGGTAACTCCAACACTGTCCAATCTCACCTGTCCAGGGGTAACTCCAACACTGTCCAATCTGACCTGCCCAGGGGTAACTCCAACACTGTCCAATCTCACCTGCCCAGGTGTAACTCCAACACTGTCCAGTCTCACCTGTCCAGGGGTAACTCAAACACTGTCCAATCTCATCTGTCCAGGGGTAACTCCAACACTGTCCAATCTCACCTTCCCAGGGGTAACTCCAACACTGTCCAATCTCACCTGTCCAGGGGTAACTCCAACACTGTCCAATCTCACCTGCCCAGGGGTAATTCCAACACTGTCCAATCTCACCTGTCCAGGGGTAACTCCAACACTGTCCAATCTCACCTGCCCAGGGGTAACTCCAACACTGTCCAATCTCACCTGTCCAGGGGTAACTCCAACATTGTCCAATCTCACCTGTCCAGGGGTAACTCCAACACTGTCCAATCTCACCTGCCCAGGGGTAACTCCAACACTGTCCAATCTCACCTGTCCAGGGGTAACTCCAACACTGTCCAATCTCACCTGCCCAGGGGTAACTGCAACACTGTCCAATCTCACCTGTCCAGGGGTAACTCCAACACTGTCCAATCTCACCTGTCCAGGGGTAACTCCAACACTGTCCAATCTCACCTGCCCAGGGGTAACTCCAACACTGTCCAATCTCACCTGTCCAGGGGTAACCCCAACACTGTCCAATCTCACCTGTCCAGGGGCAACTCCAACATTGTCCAATCTCACCTGTCCAGGGGTAACTCCAACACTGTCCAATCTCACCTGCCCAGGGGTAACTCCAACACTGCCCAATCTCACCTGTCCAGGGGTAACTCCAACACTGTCCAATCCCACCTGTCCAGGGGTAACTCCAACACTGTCCAATCCCACCTGTCCAGGGGTAACTCCAACACTGTCCAATCTCACCTGCCCAGGGGTAACTCCAACACTGTCCAATCTCACCTGCCATTGTGTAACTCCAACACTGTCCAATCTCACCTGCCCAGGGGTAACTCCAACACTGTCCAATCTCACCTGCCCAGGGGTAACTCCAACACTGTCCAATCTCACCTGTCCATGGGTAACTCCAACACTGTCCAATCTCACATGTCCAGGGGTAACTCCAACACTGTCCAATCTCACCTGTCCAGGGGTAACTCCAACACTGTCCAATCTCACCTGCCCAGGGGTAACTCCAACACTGTCCAATCTCACCTGCCCAGGGGTAACTCCAACACTGTCCAATCTCACCTGTCCAGGGGTAACTCCAACACTGTCCAATCTCACCTGCCCAGGGGTAACTCCAACACTGTCCAATCTCACCTGCCCAGGGATAACTCCAACACTGTCCAATCTCACCTGTCCAGGGTAACTCCAACACTGTCCAATCTCACCTGTCCAGGGGTAACTCCAACACTGTCCAATCTCACCTGCCCAGGGGTAACTACAACACTGTCCAATCTCACCTGTCCAGGGGTAACTCCAACACTGTCCAATCTCACCTGCCCAGGGGTAACTCCAGCACTGTCCAATCTCACCTGTCCGTGGGTAACTCCAACACTGTCCAATCTCACCTGCCCAGGGGTAACCCCAACACTGTCCAATCTCACCTGCCCAGAGGTAACTCCAACACTATCCAATCTCACCTGTCCAGTGGTAACTCCAACACTGTCCAATCTCACCTGTCCAGGGGTAACTCCAACACTGTCCAATCTCACCTGTCCATGGGTAACTCCAACACTGTCCAATCTCACCTGTCCAGGGGTAACTCCAACACTGTCCAATCTCACCTGTCCAGGGGTAACTCCAACACTGTCCAATCCCACCTGCCCAGGGGTAACTCCAACACTGTCCAATCTCACCTGTCCAGGGGTAACTCCAACACTGTCCAATCTCACCTGTCCAGGGGTAACTCCAACACTGTCCAATCCCACCTGTCCAGGGGTAACTCCAACACTGTCCAATCTCACTTGCCCAGGGGTAACTCCAACACTGTCCAATCTCACCTGTCCAGGGGTAACTCCAACGCTGTCCAATCTCACTTGCCCAGGGGTAACTCCAACACTGTCCAATCTCACCAGCCATGGAGTAACTCCAACACTAGTTGGTGCCAGCTTAAATTCAGCCCAGGGCCAGCTCCAACACTTCCCATGGCTAGCTCTATACTGCCCTGGAACCAGTTCTAATACTGCCCGGGAACAGCTCCAGTGCCATTGCACTTTATTTGGGAAAGGGGCTATCTGCTTTGTTGGATACATTTAAAAAGCCTGTTCAAAGTAAATGATACATTAATCAGCTTTAATGATCTCAGCAAAAAAACAGTAGTGAGTATGGAAGAACAAAGGCTTGGTGCTTACACAGAGCTTGCATAATCTGCCCAGACATGGGGTCCACTTCATCTATTTAATCCCTGAGGGAAAGTTCAGTACAAATGCTCCCTGATCCCTAAAGGGAAGAAAGGAAAACTCCAGAATATTCATCCATCCCCACATTTCTACTATTCAACTCCAGGCTGCTCCCCATTGCTCACAAGCTGCCCCAGCAACGGAGGTATCCTGTGTGTGTCCCATGCAATATTTAATCATCTCAGTTGCTACCTACTCCTATAACCTCCAATCCCATTACCACCCTGCTCTTCAAATCTTCAGTCAATCAACACACAGCAGCAAATAATGGGTTAACACTGCACTATTCCTCTAGAAACATTGAAATTAAAGCGGATTCGCTGGTCCATATCTAGTAAGTCCCACCAGGTCCTAACGATATATAGGTTTCTGACAAACTGTAGCTCATCTTAAATGAACAGCTTCATCTCGCTGTGGGCTACTGGTTGCCTTTGAAAAGATGGAATGGAATTTGTGAAGGGATTAAGCTGGCTTAACACGGTGTGAGGTTTCAATTAATCCAAATCAAGATCCTGAACAGATGCCACACGCTCCTGGCAGGTTTTTTTTAGGGCAGCAATAAGGAACTCCAGCGTTTGTTGGAGGAGGTGAGATAACGAGTCCATTTATTATTGGATTGCTGCAGGGTGCCTCCCTCGTCCACTTAGAGATCCAATACCAGAACTCCAGGAGACACTGACGGCGTTGTGCGAAGCTTGTTTTCCTCAGAAAAGAGGAAACGTCAAGGTGACCTAATTGAAGTTTTGAAGATTAGAAAGTGGACTGACGAAACTAATCCAGCCTGAGTGCTCACTGCAGTGAAGGGTATCAATACCGATGGACACACGCTAAAAATGTGGAAGTTGGGAGTAAGGGGAAAAGTTAGGTGGATTATAACCCAAAAGGTGATAGGATGTGGAATAATTTACAAGGGAAAGCCTTTGGTTCAAGTTGCAATTAGATGAGTTTCTGGGGAGAGAAAGGATTGTGGGATATGGTAAAAAGATTTGTCTATGAAAATTGATGGAGTTGTTTGGTTTACTGCCATTTCCCTGTAGTAAAATTTGTCTGTTCTTAGTGTATATCCCATTTCATCCCTTTCTCACGGTACTAGAAAGAGCCTTAGTTTATGAACCCAAATTTAAACTTGTTTCATGTCTATTTGCGGTTTACATTTTGAAATTCAAGTATTGTAAAGTCAACATATTGAAAATACAAGGTGAGATTACATCCACAACACCATTTGAAAGAGTAGCTGTATCTATGCAGTGCAGCCAATGAATGGGGTTTGAGGGCAGCGACAGATGCAGCCGAAGATGTTAATATTCAGGGAGATGAACATCAACACCCACCCCCAGCTTCTTTGAAGACTCCAGCGGGAGTCAGGACACGGAGGGAGCGGTACCTGATCATCGAAGGGAGAAGCAACCCCCGGGTCACTCTCGTGCAGCTTCTAGTGGTGAGTTGTAGGGTGACTTCAGCAGAGGCCAGGCGGCAGCCCTCCTCTCTGCCCACCAAGGGTGGGTGGTAGCTGGGCCAAGAGGAGTAAAGGAGGGAAACAAGACACTTAAAAATAATGGCCCAGTAATTCGGGTCCCAACGCGTGAGTACGGACGGGGTACTCACGCGTGGGCCCGTTGGAAGTGCCGGATTTCAGCATGCACAGCGCATGCGCGGAAAACCGGCATTTCCTCTCCTCTGAACCAAGGGGTTAAGAGGCGGTTCTCGTGCGACGTTTCAGGCAGCGCGTACGCGTTGAACTTCGGTTTTTGTGACAGGTTTGTCCGTGCGTGAAGGCCTCCACTTTTTACGAATGAAAAAAGCAGACGTAAAGACTTAGTTTTAAAAGGTAAGTGGTCTAATAATTAAAGTTAGAAAATGTTTTCCACAGGTTTATTATTTTTAAAGAATTTACAGTAAGGTAAGTGTATTTTTGGACCCGATTTCTTGAAAAAAATTTTTTTGCAGAAATTTGAATAATTGTTTAAAATAGTTTTTTTTACAGTTATTAATAGTTCATTTAATTAGTGGGATTTTTAAAAACTTTTATTTGAAGTTTAAGTACTGTTTTGGGCGCCCGGAGTTTTCATGAGTTTGACAGGTCTTATGTCTAACTCATGAATGGACTTTTGCAAACTCCCTTTGGTTGCCCAGTGCTCACGTGATCTCAGCCGGCTCATCGCACTAAGTACGCCGCTGGATCACGCACGCACAGCGCGCCGGGAGCTGAACCGGGCCACAGACCGGAAATCCACGCAGGCCCAGTCTTCAAATATCAGCGTGATATGTAAGTGTAGGTCGGGGGCTTGCACCCGCGGGAAGCCCCCGACCCGAATTTCTGGGCCATTAGCTTATCTGAGACTGTTAGGAGCATTATGGCTCAGCAGGTTGGTATGGGAATGCATTAATTTGTGAAGTGGAACAATGTAAGCTATGGTCAATGTTCCATTTGTTCAAGTTCAAAGTGTTTAAGGAATATATGCTTCTAAGCACTGGTAAAAAAAATCTTTTAGAAACTCCATAGAGCAGCTTGATATACTTTAAGAAACATTTGCACTTTCACAACCGAGACCAGAATTATTATGAGCCAAGGCAGATCTGGAAGCAAAAGCATAAATGCAAAAAGGTCAAATATCACTAGTATTAATATAAAGCAACTCACCTTATGGTTTTTACATATTTCACACGGACCTATGCACATACAAGTACATCTCATGTACGCAGTGAATATACAGATATCTCTTGTACACAGAACCGTGCATGTACAGATATCTCTCATGTGCATATAGATTAGTGCAAAGCAGACACATCTCATGTACATATTGATTAGTGTGAAATCAGATACTTCTCATTTACATATAGAATAGTGCAAAAACAGACAGCTCTCATGTACATATAGAATAGTGCGAATGTAGATACCTCTCATGCATCTTAAGCAATATTTCTCATGGAGATTTTCCCTGTTTTATTCTGACCTTCAATCTGTACAGGTGCTAATGCAAGAACACAATAAATGGTCGTGTCCCAGGACTTTTCTCTTTTGTTCCTCCTGTAAGTTTCATGGAACAGTTTGGCCCCAGCACAAGGGCATGAAACGGTTAAACTTCGAGGCACAGAAAAGGTGCCCGTCATCAAAGTCTGCAGTTCTTGGAGAACACATTGATACTGGACAATGAAAGCTTTGACTCATGATTAACTCTGAAAAGGACATTGACATTGAACTATGAGGCCTTGAATCATGATTGGTTTCGATGGGAAAAATTAACATCCGGACAATGCTCTGAGTTTAACTGAAACAATGGGGGTCACGATCAACTTCCTGACATGAATGGAAGACACACTTGTCCCGAGCAGACAATCAGCCAACCGCCCATCAACAGTAATAGAAATCACATTGAATATGCGTTACAGAGAGCGGGAGAGGAGATAAGGAGTTATCTTCGATCTCACTACTCTGTACACCTCCGGTGATTGAATTACAGGTTGACAAGGTGTGAATGTCGGACAGTTCAGCAAACCGACAACCGAAACTGGTTGGGGGAGGCCCAGCATGGGTCCAGGTGACTGAAGAACTATAAGAAGGAGCGACATCGACTTGTGGACTGCAGCAGTCAGGTGAAGAAGGACGGGGGACCGGTCACCTCCAGATCCAAGGCCTACAATCAACATCGGTAACGACCAGCCGCATGGGCGATTGTCAGTTTCAGCCAAATCTCGAAGGGGTTTTTGTTTGTGGTTTGTTGGTTTTAATAAACTAACAGTTTTGGGTTGAGCCTAAACCTTTGTGTCATGTATATGTTGTTCCTGTAAATCCAGAGTCCAAGAATCCTTGTAAGGCACGAGGGATCTGAACACCTTACACTCCTAAGCCCCAAGCGTACCATCCTACACACTCCTGCTCCTCCCTACACCCTCACTGTGCTCAAATTAAGATTCATTGGACAACCTCCTCATCTATCTCATTCTTTCCCAGGACCTCAAAACTGTGGCACTCCTCACCTCTCTCAATCTTCCCTTCCTCCTCCAATCTTTTTAAAACCCTAGCTTGGTGTCACCTAATTACTGCTTCCTGATTCACCTCATCATTCTCTCCTGCCTGTAATGTTATCTTAATAACATAATTACGAGTCTCCCAAGCAGTTGTAGTGGAGTGCCATTTATTCAGTCCTGACTCTGTGTCTCCTAGTACAGTACTTCAAGCATGGCCAAGATGGCGTCGGATCCCGCCCCCGGATATGACGTCAGCCGTCAACCAGCTGTCAATCAAACCCCGCTGTCTTTACGACAGCTACGGTTATCCGTACACTGCCTTTTTGGAGCCTTGCTCCTGTCCTGTACGATGGGCCTTGGCCCTTCAAGTAGGTTTGTGGATTAAAAGGAGGACTGACAAGGATTTATGTGGTACTGAGGAAGCATGGTTTTATTCTGCATTAATAGTTTGTGTTGTTTTAAAATATATTTGAATGGAATACTATTTTCTTCAACTTAGATTTCTGGGTAAATTCTTGTGCCAACAAAGTGAGGGAAGTCAATACTAGAGAATGGAACATTTTCTATATTAGTCACTCAGTGTTAGCAATAAAACAATTGAAACACCTGCTAGATATTAAATTCACCTTAACAATGCAATTCAACCCCCGCCTCAGAAAAGCACCAGCATGCTACTTCGACTTGCCACATCACCCATGCTGCCCCAGCGAGTTTGCCAACTTAGTGCCAATTTATGGGCATTCTGTGTCCAGTCAGATCTAGGGTAGGCCTGCACAAAATCTTCATTTACAGCTTGAAGTGAGGGGACTTGCACGCCAACAGTCCCACACATGATCCCAGGTCTCTGAGGTGAAAGGAATGGTGTATTAACCAACTGAACACCCCCCAGTCCCCGCTGAGTCATCATGGCCACACATAATTTCAGCTCCTCCACATAAATTCACGTCACGCAGTGGTTACACAGTGCTGAAGATTTTCTGAAACTTTGCTGAACTGCAAAGCCACAATCAGTAGCACTGTTCATATTCCAGCTGGGAATCAAGATTTGTTCAGACTGTACATCTGTTCCCAATTTAAAAGCACTATCCAATCAGCGAGATATTGCTCCCATAGCATTTCAGAATAATACTGCCATCTTCACATACTCGTTTGAATACAGGTCTTAAAAAGGCACAGTGTTCAGGCAGAAGTACTTTCAATTCCTTTTTCACCTGGAGAGGGAAAACAGTCCTGCTTCACAATCAAGTGGTACAATGATGCATTTTTAATGGAAATGTGCTTGTAAACAAACAAAAAAGGCTTGCCAAACAGTTTTTTCAGGAAGACGGTTCCCTTTAATCTCACCAAACTGATATCCGGCATTCTTTTAACGAGTGACCTGGGCTGATAGTTCAGAACACTATCGAGGTTTCCTGCATTACGACACTGATTACACTTCAAAAGTACTTCATTGGCTGTAAAGTGCTTAGGGACGACCTGAGGTCATGAAAGGCACTCTATAAATGCAAGTCTTTCCTTTGGAAAGAATATATATGGGCTAGAAATTCGTGGCCTTAGCGCCGCTCTGTAGCGCCATTAAATAGCGCTCTTTTGGCAGCTGCTGGCGGTTCCCGCGGCGGCTGCTGTTTTCGTGCTTACTTTTGCACTGCCAGTAACTGGCAGCAATCATGCTGGACAAAATGGTGGTGTTGTGACGTAAATTGGCGTGCAATGCTGACTTTACGTCACAAGCGCGAACTTCGACCCTACCGGTGAATTCAGCACTGGCTCCTAATCATGCCAGGTAAACCTGGCGTGCAAGCAGGCTGACAGTGGCGATGTCTGCACCTCTTGAAGGGACACACACATCATTCAGGTAAGTTTGGATTTAAGGTTTTGGACTGGGTTTTTTTGATTTTATTGAAGTGGTGGCTTGCCGCAATAGATGTGAAAAGTTGTTTAAGTGTGTAGGGAGTGCTGCTGGACGCTTGCAAGGGCTTGGATGGTAAATGAAGGCCTTTGAGAAGACAGAACATGCTGCAAATACTCAGTAGGTCACAGAACAGCCGTGGAGAGAAAAACAGAGTTAAAGGGCAGGATTGTCATTGGGCCGTGGAGGCAGGATTGGAGGTGTGTGGGGGGTTAAAATCCTGAAATCGGGGGGCACGAACCCATCCTGCCCCCAACCCGCCTCCATGCCAGTTTCAAAGGAGGCGGGTACCCGATCCGCACTGGGACCTGCCTCCCTGAGGCGGGAAGGGGATTAGTGCCAATTAACTGTTTGTTAACAGGTAGTTAACAGGCAGTTTTTAGCCTAATTCCTATTTTCATTCTTGAAGTGTGGGATTCCCGACGGCTCCAAACCATGCCAAGTTAGCGAGGTGGGCTGTCGGGCTGAAGGGCTTGGAGGGGTCAAGATGTCCGGTGTTCAGGTGAGTGATGGGTGCATGAGTGCAGAGGTAAGTGTGTTTGGTGTGTTTAAAGAAGTTTTACTTACCTTTACAGCCTTCCTTCCTTCAGATTTTAGGAGTCCCTCATCTCACCGGCACAGAAAGCAGAATGGCCGTGAGCTGTCAAAAATTGCAGCATTCAGCTTTCTGTTCCGGAGAGATCTCTAAATCATCCTGAGAGGAAGGAATTAACTTGGAGTACAGATTGTCAGTGTTTGACAGATGAAATATCAATCTGTGATATCTCCTGTTGCCGAGTGGCCTTTAATTGGCCTGCTGAGCCCGCTGGGCGGGCTCAACAAGGTCAATCAAGTCAAAATCGCATGGTTTGGCTACAACTCGATGGAGGTGGGACTACAACCTGTGGGTAGAGGACCTCTCTTGCAGTGTTGACCCCCTGCACAAAGCTGGAGTGCTGCATGCAAGACCCTGGGTGCCCCTTCCCTGGCTTGCTGAACCATTTGTGTTAGTGCTGAGGCATTTTTCCCATTTTTGAGGTTAGGAAGGGAATTCAGCTTTAAGAGCTGGATATTCTTATTAATGTTAAAAAAAATTTTAAAGGCAGAAAGGGCTGAAAACTGCATTGTTTCAATTCATTTTAATTTGTACTGCTTCAGTGTGCATGGCCCCTTTAATTCTCAGACCTCTTCATTGCCCACAATTCCTTGCGAGCTCCACAGCCTCGCTTCCAGAGACTGTAGGAAGCTCCAACGCCATACCTGCACTCAAACTTCGCCTCGAATGTCTCCAGCAACACCACCAGGATGGCGTTGCATGACCGGTAACAATCTCCATTCCCCCAGATCAATTTTACTCCCTTGGCTTTGCGGCCATTTTCAGCGGCCGTTAACTCCACCACCAGCAACTTTGCTGACTAAAACGAATTTCTCCCCCATAGGGTAGGAGTTCTGATCGATGAAGTGCGTGCACTCATGCTACGTTCCTTTGTGCATTATTTTTATGCAGATGTTAACTCAATTAAAATAAATAGGTTAACATCTGTGTAAAAATAGGGTGCACAAGAAAGTACTACGAGTGCATTGCGTGTTTGCTTGTGAACTTTGCTAATCAGAATTCCTACACTTGGGACAGATGAGGTAAATCAAGAAGGTGTGGTTGGGTGATGCCAGGCCTGGGTTTAAGAAACCTGCACTCTGTAGGAGGAAGGGACAATTGAGGGAGGTGAGGGGTTGCACTTTGTTGAGGTCCTGGGAAAGAATGAGTCAAGTAGGATATGGAGTGATTGTAATATATGTGGGTAGAACAAATGAAGGACAGAGACACGATGAGTTGCCAGTTAAGGTGCTTGTTTATTAGGCCAGAGTGAACTGAGCATGCTCATACCAAACCATGTGATAATACATTACACTGCTTTCCCCCTTAAAAGAAATGTACATATTCCCCTCTCAAATACAACAAAACTATGGTCCCAACTTTCCCAGCATTACATGTAGCACAGAACAAAAACTCCTGGCTTTTTTCTTTTAAATGCACTCCAAATCCAGTTTAAAAACGGGTTTGTGGAGCCTTCCTGATCTCCTTACAGAAGGTTTTGGTGTTGAACCAATTTTCAGGCTGTTTTCTTTTGGTTCTGAACTCAAAGATGATTGTGTTTCTATCTGAGACTTGATTGAACCTGGTACTTCAGTTACTGAACTGAGTCAAACGCCTGTATGTGTTTATGACCAAGTGGTTCACGATCATGTCTTGGTTCATTTCTAGCAGAGATCATTTGATCTATATGAGCACTTTGGATTTTGTCACCAACTTCAACCAAATATCTCTTGGTTCCACCAACCTCTACTATGGTTCCGACATCCCACTTGTGTGAACTCGACGTGCCAAGGGGACTGAGAACACGAACACACTCGTTTTGTTTGAAACTGCGTTCTGTCTGATTGGTGTCATAATAATGTTTCTGACTCAACTGTTTCTGTTCAACTCTTGAGGCCAAATTTGGTTGAACAAGACTCAATCGTGTTCTCAATCTCATCTTCATCAAGAGTTCTGCTGGGGTATGTCCAGTTGTAGTGTGCGGAGTAGTTCTGTACTTCAGCAAGAAATTTATCAAACATTGCTTCATGCCGAGTCCCGAACAACCCTGCAACACTTGCTTTCTGAGAGCTTTTACTATTCTGACTGATCTTTCGGCTGCTCCATTGTCAGAAACAAACTCTTCAGGTAAGCCATGACATGCAAAGATAGACCTCAATTCATCTATGGTACATTCAGTTGTAATATTTGAACCCATGTGTTTCACTTGAATCCACTTTGAGTGACTATCTACAAGTACTAGGAAATAATAATTTGCTTTCTCACAGAAATCTACATGTACTCTTTGAAAAGGTCTACTTGGCCATGACCAGGGTTGTAGTGGAGTTTTGGGTGGTTTGTTTCTGCAATTTTGGCAAACGCTGCATTTGCTGACAAGTGATTCTAGATCACTGTCCAATCCAGGCCAGTAAACAATGCTTCTTGCAATTGATTTCATACTGATGATCCCTGGATGTGTCAGAATTCTATCTCTCAAAGAAGCAGGTACCACCACTCTGTTTCCCCACTTGATACAACCTTGCTCACAAGACAATTCAGTACGACGGCTATGGAATGGTTTCAATTCTGTGTCCAGACACTGATCAGTCCATCCATTCAAGGGGTTTTCTTACATTCTTTTCAGTACTGAGTCCTTCTGAGTCTCATCTGAAATCTCAGTTGCATTCATGGGAAAGTCTTTGTCAACTGCACCTAACGTGAAAATCGCACCTTCAGTCCCAACACACGAGTCCTCGTGGCAACCTGGACAAGGCATCTGTGATTGCATTTTGCTTTGAAGTGCGATATTCAATCGTGTAGTCATATTGTGACAACAACACTGCCCAACGTTGCATTCTTGATGCGGCCATTGCAGGGGTGGCAGATTTGGGCCCCAAAATTGCTAGGAACGGTTTGTGATCAGTTATCAGGGTAAACTTTCTGTTGATCAGGAACTGTTGGAATTTCTTGATTCCAAACACTATGGTGAGTGCTTCCTTTTCAATTTGCGCGTAGTTCCTTTTGCTCTTTGTGAGAGTTTGCGATGTGAATGCGATTGGTATAATACTTGGCCGACCCTTAGTGTTAGGGTGATTAAGTACATGGGGTTACGGGGATAGGGTGGGATATGTGTTGGTGTAGGGGTTACGGGGATCGGGTGGGATATGTGTCGGTGCAGGCTCGATGGGCCGAAATGGCCTCTATCTGCACTGTGGGGTTTCTGTGATTCTGTGATTGGTTGCAAGCCATTTGCATCAACTTTCAGACCAAGATACACAACCTCGGGCAGCACAAAAGCACATTTGCTCCTTTTCAATTTGACATTGTGGGAATTCAACCTTTGAAGCACTAAATCTAACACTTCTAGATTTTTTTCCTCACTGCTTGTTGCAATCAGCACATCATCTTGATCGTATAAGCAATTTGGAACTCCTTGCAAAATCTTATCCATCATAGCCTGGAAGATTTTGGGAGAGAACTTTACACCATATGGCAGCTTGGTGTATGAGTACAGTCCCTTGTGTGTGTTGATTGTGAGATACTGCTGACTCTTTGTCAACATTCAGCTGAGCATTAGCATGCAACAGGTCAAGCTTGGAGAAAACCTTTGACCCAGAGAGTGCTGCATACAAATCTTGCGATGTAGGTAACGGGTACTGCTCGTCGTCAACTGCTTGGTTGATAGTAACTTTGTAGTCACCACACAAGCGTACAGTTTTGTCTGCTTTGGGCACTACCACCATTGGGGTAGTCTATTCACTTTTGTCAGTTTTTACTATCACTCCGTTCTCTCTGAGCTTCTCTAGCTCTTCCTCCATCTGACTCTTCAACACATAGGGGACTGACCTTGCCTTATGGCAGGCTTCACGTTGGACTTGATGTGGATATGCGCGCCATACCCAGTGATGCCCTCATAACTGTCTGTGAACATGCTTTTATACTTGTTCAGCATTGTGTCGAGTTGCTTCTTTGAAGCATCTACACTGAAGATGTTTTTCCAGTCTAGTTTTCAACTAGCCTTTGCCTATAAGAGTTGGCCTGTTGTTGTAGCTCGCTACAATAAAAGGCAGATTTACTGACTGGCCATTGTGTCCACATGTCTCAAGGGTTTCTCCAGAGTAGGTTTTTAACTCTACGGTACTCTTTGTAAGTGGTACTTGATTAAACTTACTCTCATATGTATCCTTACTCATGCTAGAGCAGTCCGCCACCGTGTCGATACACATATCAATATATTGCTTGTTGATCAAAAGTTTTGTACGGAAGTCTTTCTCACGACTGCTAGCATTGCCGCTAGTGGCATAGATACTGTAGATGCCTAGTTCTTCAACATCAGGTGTGTTCACTTCAATATTGTGAACTCTTCCCTTTTGTTGTCGCTGCTTTGCATTGCCACTAGAATGGTTCTTACTTCCTGCTTTAGCTCTAGCTCTGCAAGCTGTTGAAATATGGCCTTGCTTCTGGCAGCGAAAACACTTCACATTTCTGTATTGGCAAGACTGTGGTGAGTGATTTCCATTGCAGCAGCCAATTTTAATATGATAAGGCAGGATCTGGCCAAAGTGGACTGGGATCAGCTACTTGTAGAAAAATCCACATCAGAGCAGTGGGAGCCATTCAGAAAGGAAATAGAGAGAGTACAGCGCCAACATGTTCCCGTAAAGGTCAAGGGTGGGACCAACAAGTCCAGGGAACCCTGGATGTCAAGGGATATACAAGAATGGATTAGGAAAAAAGGGAGGCTTTTGGCAGATACAAAGAACTAAAAACATTGGAAGCCCTAGAGGAGTATAGAAAGTGCAGGGGGGCACTTAAAAAAAGAAATTAGGAGAGCGAAGAGGGGGCATGAAAAAACACTGGCGGGCAAAATAAAGGAAAATCCCAAGGTGTTTTATGAGTATATTAAGGGCAAGAGGATAACCAGGGAAAGAGTAGGGCCCATTAGGGACCAAAGTAACAATCTGTGTGTAGAGCCGGAAGACGTAGGTGAGGTTTTAAATGAATATTTTGCATCTGTGTTCACTATGGAGAAGGACGATGTAGGTATAAAAATCAGGCAGGGGGATTGTGATATACTTGAACAAATTAGCATTGAGAGGGAGGAGGTACTAATGGTTTTAGCAGGCTTAAAAGTGGATAAATCCCCAGGCCTGATGTATCCCAGGCTGCTGTGTGAGGCAAGGGAGGTATTGCAGGGGTTCTGACACACATTTTCAGAACCTCTCTGGCCACAGGGGAGGTGCCAGAGGACTGGAGGACAGCTAACATAGTACCATTATTCAAGAAGGGTAGTAGGGATAAACCAGGGAATTTCAGGACAGTGAGCCTAACATCAGTGGTAGGGAAATTATTGGAAAAAATTCTGAGGGACAGAATTAGTCTCCACTTGGAGAGGCAAGGATTAATCAAGGATAGTCAGCATGGCTTTGTCAGGGGGAGATCATGTCTAGCCAATTTGATTGAATTTTTCGAGGGGGTGACTAGGTGTGTGGATGAGGGTAGTGCAGTTGATGTAGTCTACATGGACTTCAGTAAATTTTTGACAAAGTCCCGCATGGGAGACTAGTCAAGAAGGTAAGAGCCCATGGGATCCAAGGCAATTTGGTACATTGGATCCAAAATTGGCTTAGTGGCAGGAGGCAGAGGGTGATGGTCGAAGGTTGTTTTTATGACTGGAAGCCTGTGACCAGTGGTGTACCGCAGGGATCGGTGCTGGGTCCCTTGCTGTTTGTAGTGTACATTAATGATTTAGATATGAATGTAGGAGGTATGATCAGTAAGTTTGCAGATGACACGATAATTGGTGGAGTGGTAAGTAGCAAGGAGGGAAGCCTCAGGCTACAGGACGATATAGATGGGTTGGTCAGATGGGCAGAACAGTGGCAAATGGAACTTAACTGTGAAAAGTTTGAGGTGATGTATTTTGGGAGGACTAACAAGGCAAGGGAAATCACAATGAACGGTAAGACCCTAGGAAGGACAGAGGATCAGAGGGACCTTGGTGTGCATGTACATAGATCCCTGAAGGCAGCAGGACAGGAAAATAAGGTGGTTAAGAAGGCATATGGGATACTTGCCTTCATTAGTCGAGGCATAAAATATAAGAGCAGGGAGGTTATGATAGAGCTGTACAAAACGCTAGTTAGGCCACAGCTGGAATACTGTGTGTAGTTCTGGTCGCCACACTATAGGAAGGATGTGATTGCATTGGAGAGGGTACAGAGGAGATTCACCAGGATGTTACCTGGGCTGGAGCGCTTCAGCTATGAAGAGAGATTGGACAGGCTGGGGTTGTTTTCCTTAGAGCAGAGAAGGCTGATGGGGGACCTGATTGAGGTGTACAAAATTATGAGGGGCGTAGATAGGTAGATAGAAAGGAACTTTTCCCCTTAGTAGAGGGGTCAATAACCAGGGAGCATAGTTTCAAGGTAAGATGCAGGAGGTTTAGAGGGGATTGGAGGAAAAACTTTTTCACCCAGAGGGTGGTTGGAATCTGGAACTCACTGCCTGAAGGGGTGGTAGAGGCAGGAACCCTCACAACATTCCAGAAGCATTTAGATGAGCACTTGAAACATCATAGTGTAGGAATGGTCAAATTCCTATCTAGAGATTGAGTTCGACGCAGCAATCAATCAAAAAGGTTTTTAATGTCAAACTAACGAGTTTAAACAAATTGATGCAAGAGAACTATGAATACAGGTCTTAACAGGTCGAAAGCTCCATGAGGACTGCCTGGGCGGTCCCGTGGATGGCGTCATGATGTCATCACGTTTTTCCCGCGTTTGGGTGATCACGTGATTAGCGGCATGACGTCATCGTGTTTACCTGCGCTCTTAAATGGACCGCGCGCTGTACATGCAAACAGTATATACAATGGTACAGATTTAGTCTGTAGCTAACACATCATTAAAGGGAATTATGTACAGTTGTTCAGAGTCCCTCAGTGGCTCTGCCACAACAGCATACTAGGCTACGGACCAAGTGCTGGAAAATGGGATTAGAATAGATAGGGCTTGATGGCCGGCGCAGACACGATGGGCCGAAGGGCCTCTTTCTGTGCTGTATAACTGTATGACTCTATGGGGGAAAAATTTGGTTGGTTTGCCCCTCCTGTTAACGCCTTAAGAGGGCGCTAATGGGGCGCAAAGCAACTAGCACCCATGCGCGGTGATGTTTGCGCCGCTCACGAAATTGACTAGACATTTTGCTGCGGCGCTGAACACTACCATCACGATCTCCTGCGCCTGCAGATCGTGATATCAGTCGAGCGTGCAACTACCCAGTAGCGCCCCAGACCAGATTGAGTGGCGCTCCCTGTCTTACCTCCTGCCGCTAGCAATGACAGGTTGAGGAGAGCGTTTTGCAGTCGGGAAGGGACTGGGGGCACGCTATTTAAAGGCAACTGCTTCCTGCCTTTTTTTTCAGCGAAATGTTTTCACCACGCCTTCTGACTGAGAGAGAGAGACTGCAGGAGATATTCAAAGCTGTGTTGAGGAGTTTTGGTTGCTGAGCAGCACTTTGCAGGTTCTTTTTTATTTGATCTGCCTTGCATCGATTTAGAAGAGACTATGGGGGCTGCACTCTGAGCTCTTTCCCTGGGCCTCTCCATTGTTCTTTCAAGCAGATTTGATGTACAGGTCTCTCCAGGCCGAGATTCAAGGCTGCAATGAGTAGGGTGTGGATGGAGAGCAAGATCGACCCTCCCCTTTAAGAACTGGCCGGTGCCAGTGTGTCTGTGTTCCATTGCTGACTGACATCACATGAGCTTCGCCAGCGCTCTGAGGTAGCGCCTCGCTCCTTGGCCTTTGCACCTTAAGACAGATGTGCAGCACCTGATTTAGCGCTCCACTCACCTCCAGGGGTGATAAAAGCCAAGTTTGCAGTTGGAGGCGATAATTAGCACCAGGCGCTAAACTTTGCGCCCAGCCGATAATCACGCCCCAAACGGGGCGATACTAAATTTCTCCCCCTATGACTCTAATTCACTGAACCGCTCTCACCGACATGCTTTTGACTCGGTCTCACAGGTTTAGGTTTGACGGTGGCCTTGTGACTGTAGACCTCAGCTGCACTAGTCACTAGAGCTGGACGGAGCTCCCTAGCATTCTTAGACACCATCTCCATAGGTAGGGCAATTTTGCATGGTATGTCAAACGTTAGGTTCGGAATGTTCAGTAACATGGACTGTGTGCGCTCATCCACCAGTCCACACACAAACTTATCTCGTAACGCACAATCCAACACTGTGCCGAAGTTACAATGCAAAGACAGGTTCCTAAGAGTTATAATGTACTCCCTGATAGTTTTACTTTGTTTTTGGTTTCTGGTACCAAACTTATAGCTCTCCGCTATTTTTAACGGCTTTGGGTCGAAATGGTCCTCGAGTTTCTCGACAATGTCTTCAATTGACACATCATTCGCTTTCCCTGGCGTGAATACGTTTGCCAAAGTTCCGTAGACATCTGACCTGATCTCCGTTCGAAAAATTGCTTTCTTCCATTCATGAATTACTTTATTTTGAGCTTAAACATTCTCATCTGCACCTTCGGTCTCAATAATGTTATTGGCCTTAAAAAAGCATCTCCATCCACTCAATATAAGAACTGAATGGTTCGTGAGCTCGGTCATACATGCTGAGGCTTCCGATGAATCCCGTAGGTGCGGCCATGATTGTCCCGATCCCGTCGAACAGTGACTCAGCACGCTACCTGTGTACCTGTGAGAATCAACGCCACTGTTGCTGTGTATCCATACGCGGAAAGGCGAAACACAGACAATTCTGCATCAGCATTAACAGTAAAACATCGCAAAAATTCAGTTTAGGTGTCACAAATTCACCTTAAACTTGTCCACTTGAAAATTGAACAGTGTCCTTCCATGATCCCTAAAAATGGCTTTGGGATCCCATCCTCATCATCAATATATATGTAATATATGTGGGTAGAACAAATGGAGGACAGAGACACGATGAGTTGCTAGTCAAGGTGCTTGTTTATTAGGCCAGAGCGAACTGAGCATGCTCATACCAAACCATGTGATAATATATTACAGCGATGAATCTTTATTTTAACACAATGAGGATACAGGGAGGAGGAAGATTGTGTAGGAGGGGATATTTGAAGCTTTGGAGGAAGAAGGGAAGGAAGTTCAGAGCAGTGATGTCTGAATAGTCATGTGATGATGATAGATGAATATTTTGGAGTTTTGCTCAATTATGCTGGGGATCAGGGACTATTTAGGTGGAACTTTCAGGAGATTAAATAGTTGGAGTAGAGGCCATGATAAGGTAAATTATAGATGGTCTGTGGAAGGAGTCGGCTTGAATGGCCTTTTCTTGTTCCAAGCTTTCTTTCAAAAGAAAGAACTTGCATTTATATAGCACTTTGTCAGACCCTCAGGACATCCCGAGGCACTTCACATATTTTTAAGTTGGGTCACTGTTCTTATGTGGGTGAACACAGCAACCAATTTCTGCGCACAAGATCCCACAAGCAGCAAATGACCTGTTTATCTGTTTTTTTGGTTGAGGAAGGAATGTTGGCCAGAACACCAGGAGAACTCCCTACTCTTCTTCAACTCGCGCCCTGTAATCTTTTACATGCTCCTGAACAGTCAGACACAGCCTTGGTTTAACACCTCCATTCGAAAGGTGGCACCTCCAACAATGCCTCAGTACTGTTCTGAAGTGTCTACCTAGATTGCATGTTCTCGTCCTGGAGTGGGGCTTGAACCCATAACCTTCTGATGCAGGTGACAGAGTGACTACCTAAGGCCAAACTGACACTCATGGTGCATTGACATGGCACACTGAAGCAACACACATTTCCATGGAATAGCAGGCTGCAAGATCAATACCTACACTCTGCACGTTCTGGAGTTGGCTACGTCACTGTGGGAACAGTTGCTCTCTCATATCTTGCAGCAGCATTGGTGGAGGTCTGGGAGGAGGATACTTTCTTGGCTGCGGGAGGTGCATGTCCCAGAAAAAGAAGGAAGAAGGGTAATGTATTTGACATGGGCATCTTCATGTGTGCACCCAAACGGTGAGTCTGAGTGACCGTAAGCATCAGCAATCCATTCGATTATAAGAGGCATCACAACCAAGCCTGATCCTTCCCTCACTTGGGTGCCACATATGTTCCATCCCGCCATGGGATAGTGATCAAGAACGGGATGGCTGGCTGATTATTTTTCTCCCTATCCCTAGGTGCTAAGGCCAACTGTAGCATCCCAATTATTGCCCTGGATGAGATTAGCTACCTCAGCACAGTGCAGGGGATTGAGCCTGGCACCTTGGACTGTTTATTGCTCAACACTTTCGTTTCACACCTTGATGAGCGCAAGGAAATAATCTAAACAAGGAAGGAAAATACTTAAATAAATGGCACATCAATGGAGAAAGAAGCAATCCAATTAATAGTGAGTACAGTCTAGAGCTATATGCAGCTGTCCGAGAGCAACAACAACAATAACTTGTATTTATATAGCGCCATTAACGTCGTAAAACATCTCAAGGCGCTGCACAGGAGCATTATAAGACAAAAAATTTGACACCGCGCCACATAAGGAGAAATTAGGGCAGGTGACCAAAAGCTTGGTCAAAAGCTTGCGAGCGAGTGAACAAATGTGCGAACAAAGACTGCAGCAAACCTGGGAAAACTAAACAAGGTTGGTACTGAAAGCTGACAGCCATTGCATTGTACAGTTCCACCAAGAGATCATCAAGGAAACATTTAACCTTTCAATCGGTGTCAGACTGCAATTTAATACCACCTGACACATAAACTAGTCTGGGGCAAAGGCACTGTGTGAGGTCTGAGACTGCCAATACATCACTTTTCATTTGGGATGAAGTTTGATTCATCGTGCATGCGGAATATAAATGCATCAATTAATCCCATTATCAGAATTCCAAAGGACATAAGTAGTAAAGAATGTTTGCTAAAAAATTGTTTATCTTCTAGTACTTCCAAAAAAAAGAGAAGAACTTGCATTTATATTTAATAATTCAACAGGGTAGATACAGAGAAACGATTTCTGGTGGGCGAATCCAGAACAAGAGGGCATAACCTTAAAATTAGAACCAGGCCATTGAGGAGTGAAATCAGAAAGCACTTTTTCACAAAATGTGGAGTGGAAATCTGGAATTCTGTCCCCCAAATGGCTGTGAATGGTGGGTCAATTGAAAATTTCAAGATTAAGATTGTTAGATTTTTGTTGAGTAAGGGTATCGAGGAATACGGAGCGAAGGCAGGTAAATGAAGTTGAGGTGCAGATCGGCTGTGATCTAATTGAATGGCAGAAGAGGCTCGAGGGGCTGAAGTGCTTAACCCTGTTCCTATATAGGAAACTTTTTTTTATCCGGCACCGACGGGACCGACGTGGTGCTGGTTCATCAAAAATTCCGGATAACCGAACGCTATAGTAAAAGATACGGAGAGATGAGAGCTCCGTATAAAGCAACAAACCCTGTGGCTTAGCAACAGGTTCAGAACAATGGCCACAAGTTCCAAGCGTCTCTGTAGCTTAGCAACAGCTGCAGCCACACCCTTGCACAGCAACAGATTGAGGAAGGCAAGTACAATATGAAGTAAAACTTACCTGAACCTACTCCTGAATTTTGCCGGTTAACCGAGATTTCCGGTTATTTAGGTGCCGGTAAACCGAAAATTTCCTGTAGCATCTTTCTCCTATCCTCAAGGTGTTCCAAAGTGCTTCACAAGCAAATAATTACTTTTAAATTGCAGTCACTGTTGTTCTGACGGCAAAGACAGAAGTCCATTTGTGCACAGCAAAATCCCACAAATGAGGTGAATGATCAGTTAGTCTATATTGGTGGTGTTATTGAAAGAGGAATCTCAACCAAGACAACAAGATAACTCCACTGCTCTTCTTCAAATAGTGCCAAGGAATCCTTTATATCCAACTGAACAGGTAGACAGGCCCTCTCTTTCTTTAAAACCTCGTCCGAAAGACGGTGCCGCCAACACTCCTTCGGTACTACCCTGAAGTGTCAAGTCAAGATTGGTGTTCAAATACTGAAGTGGGGCTTGAGCTCACCACCTTCTGATGCAAAGGGGAGAGTGCTACCAATGAGCCAAGCTGACGCTCATATAAGACCCTAACGTGACCTCTCTGACACATACCACTGAATCCAAAACAAAAAATGCTATTCCTCCTTTAAGTCCAGGCCTCTTCTGAAGGTGACAGGCTCCTCTTCTGCTGCGGTGCTCCGCATTTCCCTCAGTGAACTTGCTGGGAACATTAGAAGAGATATTCCAACGCTTGAATTCCTTCAGTAGATGCTTTGTGCTGCCTTGTTAACACTCTAAGTTTACCCTGATGGATATTCCAGGCACTGTATCTACCTTCCAAGCTGCTCCTCATAGAAGCTCCAAGCACTTACTGTTGTGATTTCCTTCCCTTGATGGACTCTCTAGCCCCAAGCTGAGCGTCTGTTTGTTCCAATATGCAATCTTTCTCGCACAGATTTACATCATTGTGCTGCCTTTGTGATACCATGAGGTAATCTGGTGCCTTGGCTCAGGTTTACACTAATCCTATCGGGTAGGAAGCCACACTGAGTGGGTTTGCCGGGTTTCTCTGCAAATGGGATAAGCTCATTGCTGGATTGTTCCATATTTCTTATTCAATTCATGTCCCAGGGACAAATTTGGATCTGAAAAATAGTATTTAGTGAAAAGCTTCTTTTTAACGTGACTTTACAATTACCACTTCTGTAATTCGCATTGCAGGAGGCTGATGTCTGTGTGTTGGTCCCACAGCTTTCCATTGCCAAAACTGGCTGCTGTATCCCGTCGGCACAACGGTCGACCCAGATGTTGTGTTTAATGTCCAAATCTCTCCATGTCGCTACTTATTTTTATACGTTATAAGCCGTTAGATTTTTTGTTTACTTCAGAAAGAAGCAGTTATTTTAGACATGCTATTATAACATCAAAAAGAAATAGTTATTTAGCTGATCTCATTCAACTGCAATGGAATAATAACTATTGAAAATGTTACATTACCAAACTACATTTGTTAAATCTTCCTGCAAAACAGGCAGAGTTACCAGCCCTATCACTAGGATTTCAATAAAGTGTCATACTAGGCATGTGAAATTGTTATGCTGTGTCCACCTGAACTGTGAAAAATGTACAATTGTAGATTCTTCCAAACTCAGGCGAGTGCCTGGAGAGCACTGAGCTGTGGTAGCACTGGGGTTAGGTACTGGTGGCACAGGAAACATTTTGGGGGAGAAATTCGGTATTGCCCCGTTTGGGGCACTAGTATTGACGGTACGCAAAGTTTAGCGCCAGGCGCAATTTATCACCACCTCGAGCGATATTGGGTTGCAGCGCCCCTGAAGGTGATTGCGGCACTAAATCAGGCGCTGCACGGTACTCTTAAGGTGCTAACCCGGCGGTGCTACTTAATTTCTCGGCGGCCGGGCGCAGCGCAGGTGCTGTCAATAATCGATTTCCCCGAGACACGCTGGCGCCGGCCAGCTCTTAAAGGGGTGGGTCAATTAACATCAGCAGCCACACTCTGCGCCTTGTAGGCCTCAAAATCGGCGGTGACCTACCTGTGGCGTTCAAAACTTCCAAGACATGGAGAGGGTCAGGCAGAGAGCGCAGCGCTTTAGCGATGGGGCATTGGATGCTGTGGTTGGTGCAGTGGAGCGCCGGCGAGCTGTGCTGTACCCCGAGAATGGCAGGAAGCTTCATCAGAGTGAATACCGCAGAGCTTGGAGGGATGTTTCCCAAAGAGTCACCTCCAGCAGCATGGTGCCCAGGACTCCTGTGCAATGCAGGAAGAAGTTCAACGACCTCACTCGGGTCATTAGGGTTGTTAAATCCGTGAATCTTAAGGTATGGTGTTCTTCAATAAATAGACGGAGACTGCAGATTAACAATCAACAGGTGTTTACTGGATGAGGGTAGTCTAAAAACTAACAGTACAGATCCCTACACAGGGTTTATATACAGGTGTGGTCACTGCCGGTACTACAGTATACAGGAGCTGTAAAAGTAGTTCTCCTCTTAAAGGTACATACACTACAATTCCTCCCCTTTTAGATTAACAGTACCATAACATTCATTTAACAGTTAACACTTTTAACATGCACATTAACTGAAATAGTCCATTTATAAATTCAGTCTTTGGGGTGGCTTCCTGATCCTTTCCGGATAGCGCCTTTCCTGAGTGTCTTGCTCTTGGTGTGGAGGCGATTCTGGCCCCCTGTCGTCGGTTAGTTCATCAGCTTCCGATGCTACTGTTTCTGGGGTAGATGCTACCGGTATGTCGGGTTCATCACCAGGTATGCGAGACATGGGGTTGACTCGTTCCTGTGACGCTAGGATCTGGTCGACATGGCATCTCACAATGTTCTCCCCAACATCCACTGTGTACATTAGTGGCCCCTGCCGTGTGCATATCGTTCCGGGTTGCCATTTCTCTGTTCGGTAGTCGCGGGCCAAGACTGGTTGTCCTACATTGAAGCTCCTTGTCGGTTTCTCATTGATGTGCTGGAGTTGCTTATTCTCAACATTTCTTCGCACATTTGGTCTGAGCAAATCCAGACGAGATCTCAACCTTCGGTTAAAGAACATCATGGCCGGCGCTGGTTGGTAACTGCATGTGTCGCATTTCTGTAGGTTAACAGGAAATTGTCCACCTTATGCTGCAGTGGAATGTCGTCATCGCACATGGCCCTTACTGCCTTTTTAAAGGTTTGTACGAACTTCTCAGCCAATCCATTTGTGGCTGGATGATACGGGGCGGATGTGTAATCCCTTACCCAATTCCTTCTCATAAATTTCCGAAACTCTTCGGACACAAACTGTTGTCCGTTATCAGAGCAAATCTGCTCTGGCAAGCCGTTCCTGGCAAATATGGTCCATAGGACTGCAATCATTTTCTCCGTAGTGGTGGAGGACATTTTGATCACCTCAGGCCATTTCGAGTGCGCATCCACTGCTATTAAGAACATTGAGTCCATGAATGGACCAGCAAAATCAATATGCACCCGTTGCCATGGAGAGGAGGACCACTCCCATGGGTGTAGAGGGGCATGTGGTGGTGCATTTTGGAGCTTCTGGCATCCTGAGCAGCTCTTTGTTAGGCCCTCGATTTGTTGATCGATCCCCGGCCACCACACATAAGCCCTAGCAAGGCTTTTCATTTTCACCCCTCCCAGATGGCCTTCGTGAAGCTCATTGAGCACTCGCTCCCTTAACTTGGGTGGAATTACCACTCGGGATCCACACATCACTGTCCCCTGGCATACTGACAGCTGTTCTCTTCTGGATGAGAATGCTGGCAACAGTGAGTCGCCATGTGTTGGCCATCCCTTCACCGTCAAATCATATACCCGAGACAGTGTCGGATCATTTCGGGTCTCCTTCTCTATATCCGCGTTAGTTACTGGCAAACGTTCAATTATAGTTGAATAAAATATTTCGACGGGGTCCACTGCTGGTACTTCCTCCGCAGTAGGCAGTGGCAGGCGTGATAGCCCATCAGCGTTTCCATGCTGTTTCGTGCCCTTATACTCGATTTCATATTGGTTCGCCCCTAGAAAAAGGGACCATCTTTGTAGCCGTTGTGCAGCCATCACCGGAACGCCCTTCTTTGGATTAAAGATGGAGACAAGTGGTTGGTGGTCAGTCAGCAAGGTGAACTTCTGCCCGTGCAGATAGTGGTTGAACTTTTTTACTCCCCATACTAGGCTGAGGGCCTCCCTGTCAATCTGGGCGTAGTTGCGCTCGGCTGAGGTTAGTGACCGAGATGCAAAGGCTACTGGCCTCTCCAACCCGTCTGGGAATTTGTGCGACAGCACTGCTCCAATACCATAGGGTGATGCATCACACGCCAACTGAATTGGTAGTGCTGGGTTGAAATGAGCCAACACCTCTTTTGATGTGATCAATTCTTTGCACTTCTGGAAAGCTCGTTTACATTCGTCATTCCACTTCCATGGTACCCCTGTTTGCAGTAGGGTGTTCAGTGGGTGTAATACTGTAGACAAATTTGGTAAGAACTTATGGTAGTAGTTCACCAGCCTGAGGAACGACCTCAGTTGTGACACATTTTCCAGTGCTGGAGCCTTGACTACTGCCTCAATCTTTTCAGGGGACTTATGTAACCCCTCTTCATCAATAACATGGCTACAATACGAGATCTGCCTCTGGAAAAACTCGCATTTGTGGCGATTAGCTTGTAGCCCATATTCCTTCAATCTAGTGAGCACCTGCTCCAGGTTAGCGAGGTGATCACTGTCATTTTCGCCCATGACCAGGATGTCGTCCAAATAACACTGGGTCCCTGGAATCCCTTGCAGGACTTGATACATTGCCCTTTGCCAAATAGCCGTAGCTGATGCTACCCCGAACACCAGCCTGTTGTATTGGTAGAGACCTTTGTGAGTGTTGATCGTGAGGTATTGTTTCGAGGCTTCTTCTACCTCCATTTGCAGGTACGCCTGGGCCAGATCAATCTTAGTGAAGCATTTTCGTCTAGATAGCGAGGCGAAAATATCTTCAATCCGCGGATGCGGATATTGTACCATGTGAAGGACTGGGTTCACTGTCACCTTAAAGTCCCCACAGATGCGAACCTTCTTTGGTTCCCCAGGCGTATTACTCAACGACCTCTTCATTACAGGAACGATGGGTGTAGCCCACTCGCTCCAGTCCACTTTGGACAGTACTCCTGAACGTTCCAAGCCTTCCAGCTCTGCTTCGACGGCTGGGCGGATCGCATAAGGCACTGGTCTGGCCTTAAAAAACTTTGGGCTTGCATTTTCCTCTATTTTGATCGTTGCTGTTATGCCTTTTAGTGTTCCGAGTCCCTCCTGGAACACTTCTTGTGCGTCAGTTAGCATTTTTGACAGTCGTCCAGGTGTGACATCGTCATCCTTTTTGGCCTCTACCGTCAGTGCCTGTATGGAATGCCAATCTAACTGTATCTTCCGGATCCATTCACGTCCTAGTAGTGGTGGTCCTCCATCTGGCAATACATATAGATTCATTTTTGGTGTTTCCTTGCCGTTGTATATCACGTTCACCCTTATTTTTCCTTTGGGTTAGACTTTTTTGCCCCGTGTACGTCTTCAAGACAATCTCTGTATCTCTCAAGGGTATATGTGAGAATAGCCGCTTGTAGTCCCTTCGGTTTATGACTGTTAGGGCTGATCCTGTGTCCAATTCCATTTTCACTTGGACTCCGTCTATCTTGAGCGTGACCCAGATAGTTTGGTGATCCTCCATTTTGATTACATTATGTAGTTTCAGACAACCCAGCTCCTTGCTTCCGGAGTCTGTATCACTTTTCTGTTCGTCTGAACTACTCTCCGTCACCTTACGTACCTTTTTGTACTTCTCCTGTGGAGATTTCATGCTGCTGGTTTTCTTTCCCGACCTGCAGACTCTTGCTATGTGTCCTGCTTTTCCACACTGTCTGCACACTTGGTCCTTGAACCAACAATCCTTCTGGTCGTGTGTTGTTCTGCCGCAGCGATAACACTTCACTGCTCCATATGACATTTCATTGGTGCCATATTCTTGCGGTCTCCGTTGTATCTCTGCAGCACCCCATGCAGCTGCTTCGTGTGATACTGTCATGCTGAAAGCCTTGTCCAGCGTAAGATCCTTTTCTGATAGAAGCCGTTTCTGGGTTCCTTCACTTTGAAGCCCACACACAAACTTATCCCTTAACGTATCTGCTAGTCCCATTCCAAACTGGCAGTGTTTCGATAGCTTGCGCAGTTCCGTTAAATACTCAGCATTACTTTCGTCTTTATGCTGGTTCCGTTTGTGGAACTTAAATCTTTCTGCTGTCAGCAGCGGTGTGGGGTTTAAGTGGTCCTGTAGGATTGCCACTATGCTTTCGAAATCCTTAACCACTGGCTTCTCTGGGGTTACTAGGTTTCGCAGTAAGCCATACGTTTTTGCACCCATGGAATTCAACAAAACCAGTACTTTCCTGGCATCTGGCACTTCATTCGCCTTGCAGTACACCTCAATGCGTTCCACATATGTCGCCCAATCTTCGACTTCATTGTCGAACGCTGTGACACTGCCACTCTTCGGCATCCCTGGGTGTGGTTAGACTGGCTAAAATGGCATCTCCCGCGCTCTCCCTTCTTCTCTGCTGGCTCAAAATGGTGTCTCCCGCGCTTCCCTTTCTTCCCGCGCTCGCCCTTCTTCTACACTGCGGCTTCAAAAATGGCATCTCCCGTGCTCTCCCTTCTTCTCCGCGGCTCAAATGACGTCTCCCGCGCTTCCTTTCTTCCCCCGCGGACGCTGCTCAGCCCTTGAGCCCTGGCTGCGCTCTGCGGGTTCTCCTGTGCGCCTCTCTCGTTGCCGCCGCTCGGTCCTGAACCCCGGCTGTGCTTTACCCTCTCTCTCTTTTTGTTTTCCATTGACGCCGCTCGGTCTTCAACCCCCGGCTGCGCCCTGTGCGCTTTACCCTCTCTCTTACCCCATCAACGCTGCTCGGCCTTTTCTGTGCCGTCGGTCGGCTCCAGCCGCTGCTGTCCGGGAAGGGTCTGCGCTGTACCTGTTGCCAGCCTGTTGCTGGATCGTCGTGGCTGGAGAACCAAGCCCAGCTCTCAACAGCCTCCCCTGCGATGCTCACTCTCTGCCGGATGACTGGGCGGTTGCTCGTGGTCGACGCCCGTGCTTCTGGCCTCGACTTTCTTCCGCTGTCCTCCAGGAGCGAATCCCTGGGAGGAAATGCAGAGTTGCAGGTCGGTTCGAATCGGCCTCGTCGCCACTGTTAAATCCGTGAATCTTAAGGTATGGTGTTCTTCAATAAATAGACGGAGACTGCAGATTAACAATCAACAGGTGTTTACTGGATGAGGGTAGTCTAAAAACTAACAGTACAGATCCCTACACAGGGTTTATATACAGGTGTGGTCACTGCCGGTACTACAGTATACAGGAGCTGTAAAAGTAGTTCTCTCTTAAAGGTACATACACTACAAGGGTGAGTGCCTTTTTCACAATCATCTTCATCCCTCCATCTGCACCTGACTTTATGGCCAGAGGGTGCACGAAGCCCCAATGGCCATCTGCCAGCCAGCAACCATGGCTCTTTCTGGAAACACACACGCACATTCAGCTCAGTGCATAATGTAAGGGATATTCTACCATGGGGGGCGTGTAATGTCAGCTCAGGGCAGCATGTTTCATCACTTCCCGCCCTTTCTCCTGCAGGCCAAGCTGGCCAGGAACCGTAGGGAGCAGCTTCGTACCGGAGGAGGCCGGCCTCACCTGCAGACCCTCACAGACCTCGAGGAGCGAGTCCACCAGATTGTTGGAAGCCGGATGAGTGGTCCTGTCACCTCTGGAGCTGCCGACCCCATTGTGCACAGCGATGGTAAGGTCATCACCTTTTTGAACTCTCTCCTTCCACTTGTATCAGGAGGTGGTCACACCTATGAAGTTAATTAATTCAGATGTAGCCCATGGTCAGGGACAAGACGGTGTGACTACGAGTGAGGCAGGTACGGGGATCCAGGAGGTAGAGCTGGAGGAGCCGCAGCCCTTGCTCTTGTCCAACAGGTTCGAGGTTCTTACTCCCTGTGGGGACAGGAGCAGGGACTGCAGGGAGGATGAGCAACCTGGCCACAGCACCGTGGAACAGGGGGCCATTCAAGAGAGGGGAGTAAATAGAAATGTTGTAGTGGTAGGGGATAGTATTATTAGGGGGATAGATAGAGTTCTCTGCAGCCGAGAGCGAGAGTCCCGAAGGCTGTGTTGCCTACCCGGTGCCAGGGTTAAGGACATCTCCTCTGGGCTGGAAAGAAACTTGCAGTGGAAGGGGGTGGATCCAGTGTCGTGGTCCATGTTGGTACAAACGACGTAGATAGGACTAGGAAGCCGGTTCTGTTAAAGGAGTATGAGCAGCTAGGGGTTAAATTAAAAAACAGAACCTCAAGGGTAATAATCTCTGGATTATTACCTGAGCCACGAGCGAATTTGGCGAGGACAAATAAAATTAGAGAGTTAAATGCGTGGCTCAAAGACTGGTGTGGGAGAAATGGGTTTTGCTTCCTGGGACACTGGCACCAGTACTGGGGCAGGAGGGAGCTGTTCCTTTGGGATGAGCTTCACCTGGCCAGTGCTGGGACTAGAGTCCTGGCGGATCATATAACTAGGGCTGTAGAGAGGGCTTTAAACTAACTAGTGGGGGGGAGGTTCCTAGAGAGCAAATAATAAAAATGACAACAGAGAAGGTCATAGACTTAGGTAGCAGTGGGGAAATTAAAAACCAGAGCGTGTCAGGAAGGGGCAGAAGGTATGGAGTAAAAGGTAAAGTAATAAAAAGGGCAAAAGCAGGAACTAAGTGTCACAAAACATATTTGAAAGTTCTCTATCTGAATGCATGTAGCATTCGTAACAAAATAGACGAGTTAATGGCACAAATAACTACATATGGGTATGATCTTGTGGCCATTACAGAAACATGGCTGCAGGGTGACAATGCCTGGGAATTAAACATACCAGGTTATTTAACAATCAGGAAGGACAGGCAGGAAGGAAGGAGAGGTAGGGTGGCTATGTTAATGAAGGAAGGAATCACTGTAATACAGAGAAATGATATTGGGTCAAAAGATCAGGATAATGAAACAGTTTGCGTGGAGGTAAGGAATAATAAGGGGAAAAAAACACTAGTGGGCGTAGTCTATAGGCCTCCGAACAGTTGCAACTCTGTTGGACGGAGTATCAATCAGGAAATAGTTGAGGCTTGTAATAAGGGAACATCTATAATTATGGGGGATTTTAACTATCATATTAATTGGACAAATCAAATTGGGCAGGGCTGCCTTGAGGATGAGTTCATTGAGTGTATTAGGGATGGGTTTCTTGAGCAGTATGTAACTGAACCGACCAGGGGGCAAGCAACCTTAGATCTGGTCCTGTGTAACGAGACAGGATTAATGAAAAATGTCCTAGTAAAGGATCCCCTTGGAATGAGTGACCATAACATGGTTGAATTCCATACCCAATTAGAGGGTGAGAAGGTTGGATCTCAAACAAGCATGCTAAGCTTGAATAAAGGAGACTATGAAGGTATGAGAGCGGAATTGAGTAGAGTGGATTGGGAAAATAGATTAAAGGGTAAGACGATACATGATCAGTGGTGTACATTTAAGGAGTTATTTTACAACTTCCAAAAAAAAAATATTCCACTGAGAAGAAAAGGGTGTAAAAGAAAAGACAGCCATCCGTGGCTAAGTAAAGAAATTAAGGATAGTATTTGACTAAAAACAAGGGCATATAAGGTAGCCAAATCTAGTGGGAGGATAGAGGATTGGGAAAACTTCAAAAGACAGCAAAAAATAACAAAAAGATTGATTAAGAAAGAGAAGATAGATTATGAAAGTAAATTAGCAAAAAATATAAAAACAGATAGTAAGAGTTTTTATAGTTATATAAAAAGAAAAAGGGTGGCTAAAGTAAATGTTGGTCCATTAGAGGATGAGACCGGGAAATTAATGGTGGGAAATATGGAGATGGCAAAAACACTGAATGAATATTTTATATCAGTCTTTACAGTAGAAGACACTAAGAATATCCCAGCACTGGACAAACAGGGGGCTAAAGGGGGGGAGGAGCTAAACACGATCAAAATCACTAAGGAAGTGGTACTCGGTAAAATAATGGGACTCAAGGCAGATAAATCACCTGGACCTGATGGCTTACATCCTAGGGTCTTGAGGGAAGAGGCAGTAGGGATTGTGGATGCATTGGTAATAATTTTCCAGAACTTCCTGGACTCAGCAAAGGTCCCGGCAGACTGGAAAACTGCTAATGTAACACCCTTATTTAAAAAGGGCAGTAGACAGAAGGCTGGAAACTATAGACCGGTTAGCCTAACATCTGTGGCAGGTAAAATTTTGGAGTCCATTATTAAGGAGACAGTAACAGGACATTAGGATAATCATAATTTAATAGGACAAAGTCAGCATGGTTTTATGAAGGGGAAGTCATGTTTGACAAATTTGCTGGAGTTCTTTGAGGAAGTAACATATAGGGTGGATATAGGGGAACCAGTGGACATAGTGTATTTAGACTTCCAAAAGGCATTTGACAAGGTGCCACACAAAAGATTATTGCTTAAGATAAAAAATCACGGGATTGGGGGTAATATTCTGGCATGGATAGAGGATTGGCTATCTAACAGAAGGCAGAGAGTTGGGATAATTGGTTCATTCTCAGACTGGCAATCAGTAACAAGTGGTGTTCCACAGGGGTCAGTGCTGGGTCCCCAACTCTTTACAATCTATATTAACGATTTGGAGGAGGGGACCGAGTGTAACATATCAAAGTTTGCAGATGATACTAAGATGGGAGGGAAAGTAGTGAGTGAGGAGGACATAAAAACCTGCAAGGGGACATAGACAGGCTAAGTAAGTGGGCAGAGATTTGGCAGATGGAATACAATACTGGAAAGTGTGAGGTTATGCACTTTGGCAGGAAAAATCATAGAGCAAGTTATTATCTTAATGGCAAGAAACTGGAAAGTACTGAAGTACAAAGGGATCTGGGGGTCCTGGTGCATGAAACTCAAAAGGTTAGTATGCAGGTGCAGCAAGTGATTAAGGCGGCCAAATGAATGTTGGCTTTCATTGCTAGGGGGATAGAATATAAAAATAGGGAGGTATTGCTTCAGTTGTACAAGGTATTGGTGAGACCGCACCTGGAATACTGCGTTCAGTTTTGGTGTCCATACTTAAGAAAGGACATACTTGCTCTTGAGTCAGTACAAAGAAGATTCACTCGATTAATCCCGGGGATGAGGGGATGGACATATGAGGAGAGGTTGAGTAGATTGGGACTCTACTCATTGGAGTTCAGAAGAATGAGAGGCAATCTTATTGAAACATATAAGATTGTGAAGGGGTTGGATTGGGTGGATGCGGGGAGGATGTTCCCGATGATGGGTGAAACTAGAACTAGGGGGCATAGTCTTAGAATAAGGGGCTGCTCCTTCAAAACTGAGATGAGGAGGAACTACTTCACTCAGAGGGTGGTAGGTCCATGGAATATGCTGCCCCAAAAAGCTGTGGAAGCTACATCATTACATAAATTTAAAACAGAAATAGACAGTTTCCTAGAAGTAAAGGGAATTAAGGGTTACGGGGAGCGGGCAGGAATTTGGACATGAGTCTAGGTTCGGATCGGACATGGCCCTGTGGGTAGCGGAGCGGGCCCAGGGGCCGTGTAGCCTGATCCTGCTCCTATTTCGTGTGTCTAATTCTGTTAGATTCAGGAGATGGTTCTGTGATAGTAGATTGGCGGTTAGGATCAGATCAGCCATGATCTTATTGAATGGCGGAGCAGGCTCGAGGGGCCGATTGGCCTACCCCTGCTCCTATTTCTTATGTTCTTATGTTCTTATGTTCACCAGCATGCTTTTTCACTTTGGACCCAAGTCAGTGCATTGCAGCACTCATGCATCCCTTGCTGCCACCCTGTCCTTTCGCTAAAGCCACTCTTGAACCTCCCTGCTTTCAGATGCTGCATCACCAGCTCAGGAGCCGGGCCCTCAAGCTGCCACTGCCACTGACTCTGGAGGCGATGAGCAGGAGGAATCCGGACCATCCCTACCACCCTCAGGCGAGCCAGCCCATCTGCGGACTGGGGAGACTACTTCCCTGGAGGGGAGCGGGGGGGAATGCTCCGAGGAGGAACCAGTTCCAGGAACCAGCGGGCTGCAGCAACGCAAGGGGGGTAGGGAAGCTCGGGGGCCGTCTCCCCGGAGGGCGAGTCAGACCGCGAGTGCTGCTGCACAGAGTGCAGAAGAGGTGTGTGCCCTCGCAGAAATGAGTGCCCAGGCTGGGCTGAGGCACACTGAGCTCATGGCTGCAGTGGCAAGGATGCCTGAATCCATCGAGACACTGGCAAGGAGTGTCCAAGACTTTGGCGCAGCACAGGCAAGGAGTGCGCAGGACTTTGGGGCAGCACTGGATACGACTGTCCAGGGCTTCGGGACAGCACTGGAAAGGACTGTCCAGGGCTTCACCGAAGCACTGGCACCTGCCACGCAATTGCTGAGTGCTGCCACGCAGTCACTCGCTGGTCTCATGCAGACGCAGATTGAGGCCACGCGACCACTGACTGCTGCCACCCTCGATGGATCAGGCAAGATTACCCGGGGCCCTTGCAGCACCACAGCAGGCCAGCAATCTGTGGACCATCCGATTGCTGCGCATGCTGCGGTGCTGCCCCGTCAGAGTGCCAGTGTGTCGGCCGACCAGGGAGCTGCTGTCCGCTCTCAGGATGACAGGTCTCCACTGCAGCTGTCACCACCTGCAGGACAGACTGCTTCCACCCATGCACAGTTGAAGCAGTCAGCAGCCGGGCCCTCCAGGCCCAGAGGTCGTCCAGGCCGTTCCTCAGGGGCATCTGCGCTTTTGGACAGTCAGCAGGCCTCCCCCAGCCTTGCTGCAGCCACTGGGGTCCCATTACGGCGGAGCTGCAGGGAGGGAAGGGGCCAATCTCGCAAGAGAAGCAGATCACCATCAAGGGGGAAAGAGTAGAAGGTGCTGCTGAAATGTCTTATTTGTAGAAATCAAGGCCGAGGATGCTGGTCTGAATGTTAGTTATGCTTTGGACAGTCTCCCAGGTGTGCGAGGCACTTATGTGTCAGTGTGTTAGTTTTGCTTTCTGTTGCCATTGCTTTGTCTTGTTGGAAGGAAGCACATTTTGTACAATAAACAACTTTCTTTATTTACAATGGCCATGTCTGCTATTTACATGCATTTTGCCCTTCACAGGCTTTGGGGTATCAGAATGGTTCCATTCCTGTTCTTGGAATGGCAGCAAGTATTCCATGAGAGGGGCCTAGAAGTGACTTCTGATCAGCCTCTGACGGACGGCCCTTCCAGTTTGTGCCTCCCTCCCATCTTGGTCCTCCTCCTCCTCCTCCTCTGCTGGTGCTTCAATGTCTGGTGGCATTGGCTGGGTACGTAGGATAGCGAGGTTATGCAGCATGCAACATACAACCACAAAGTGGGAGACTCGCTCAGGCGAGTACTGCAGGGCTCCTCCGGAAATGTCCAGACAGCGGAACCGCTGCTTCAGCACGCCGATTGTGTGCTCCACAATGTTCCTCGTCGCCTGATGGCTCGCATTGTAGCGTTCTTCAGCAGGGGTGCTGGGCGAACGGAGCGGGGTCATCAGCCACGGGCACAGAGGATAGTCCTTGTCCCCGAGAAGCCAGCCTCCTGGGTGAGCCGGGGCCTCAAAGGTCTGCAACAGAAGTCTGGCGCAGGATGAAGGCGCCGTAGCTGCTGCCTGGGAACTGCGCATTCACTGCGAGGATCAGCTGTCGGTGGTCACAGACCAGCTGGACATTCAAGGAATGGAACCCCTTGCGGTTGCGGAACTCCTCCGGATTCTCTACAGGCACCCGCAAAGCCACGTGCGTGCAGTCAATGGCACCCTGCACCATGGGGAAGTCCGCTATTGCTGCGAAGCCCTCTGCACGCTCCCGCTGCTTGTCCGGGGTCATTGGGAAGGAGATGTACTGCCGCCTCCTTTTAAACAGGGCATCAGTCACTTGACGGATGCAGCAATGCACCGCAAACTGCGAGATGTTGGCTATGTCCCCAGTTGCGGCCTGAAAGGAGCCGCTTGCGTAGAAGTTTAGGGCAACAGTCATCTTCACAGCCACCGACAGAGCTGTCCTGCACCTTATCTGAGGCTGCAGATCTGGCTGAAGCAGGTGGCACAGCTCACACCTCCTTTCTAAAACGCAGCCTTCTGATACACTGCTCCTCTGACATGTTCATGTAGGAAAACTGCTGTCGGAAAACCCTGGCAGCGTAAGGTCTGGTGTGGCGACGTCTGTTGGCCCTCCTCCGTCCGGCCATGCCTGCCCCGCTCTCCCTGCGTCTCTGTGCCCTTTCCAGATGATTCAGCAGCAGGACATTCCCCTCCATTGCAGCCCCCATAATAAGTGCGCACAGAAAGTTTCCCTGTTTGAAATGCTCACCAACAGCAAGGTGATGGTCAGAAGGCTGAAGTTCCTCTGCCAGCGCTGGCTCAGTGGTGAAATGGCTCTTAGTGTGCAGCTCAGCAACTCTCTGTAACTCTCGAAGAAGTTGTGCTCCAAAAGTGGCTGCCGCTTTTATACCACAGCAGTCCCCTTTAAAGAACGCCCCCCCAGCCCGACAGCGACTGGGGAACATTCCAGGTAAGCTGTCCTTATTAGCGCCAGGCGGAATGGAGGGGGGCGCCACTGAATTTCTGGTCCGGGGCGCCCAAAAGGCGTTGCACACTGAAATGACGTCATGATCTGCCTGCGCCCGTGAGCGGGTGCTAAGACTTAGCACCGGCGCTAAATGTCTGCTCAATATGGGAAGAGGCGCAGGGTTCGCTGCACCCGGGCGCTATTTGGTTACCGCCCCACTTCTCGGCCTCTTTAGGCGCTAATGGGTGGCGCAACCAACTGAATTTCTCCCCCCTGCCTTCATAGCTACTGATATTTCTGGCTGGCTCAATAAACATACCTTTAAAAATTCTCATTCTTGTGCTCAAATCCCTCCACATCCTCGCCCCTCCCTATCTCTGTAACCTCCCCCAGCCCTACAGCCCTCTGAGCATTTCTCCAATTCTGGCCTCCTGTGCATCCTCGATTTCCTCTGCTCCTCCATTGGTGGCCGTGTCTTCAGCTGTCTAGGCCCTAAGCTCTGGAATTCCCTCCCCAAACCTCTCCGCCTCTCTACCTCTTTCTTCTCCTTTTAAGACGCTCCTTAAAACCACCCTCTTTGACCAAGCTTGACAGAATAACTGCAGCAAGCTAGGAACATCTAAGAGAACATTAGCTTTTACAACAACAACTTGCATTTATATAGCGCCTTTAACGCAGTAAAACATCCCAAGGCACTTCACAGGAGCGCTATCAAACAAAATTTGACACTGAGCCACAAAAAGGAGATATTAGGACAGATGACTCCCCATTCAGTGCCCCCTATAGGTTTTGCCAAAACAGCCCTCTCCAGGGCTGCATGGACAAAGTGCGGCACTGTCGGAGGTGCCGTCCTTCAGATGAGACGTTAAACCAAAGCCTTTTCAGGCGGACGTTAAAGATCCCATGGAACTATTTCAAGAAGAGCAAGGAGTTCTACTAGTGTCCTGGCCAACAATCCATCCTCAACCAAAACCACCAAAAACAGATTAAATGGTCAGCCATCTTACTGATGCCCGTGGCATTTACCTGTGTGCAAAATGGCTGCTACATTTGTCTACATAACAATAGTCACTGCACTTCAAAGTATTTCATTGCTTGTAAAGTGTTTTGAGACATTACCTGTTAAGGTGCTATATAAATGCAATTCAGAAGGTTGTGGGTTCAAGTCCCACTCCAGGGACTTGAGCACATAAAGCTAGGCTGACACTCCAGAGCAATGCTGCACTGTCGGAGGTGCCATCTTTTGCATGAGACGTTAAACCGAGGCCCCGTCTGCTCTCTCGGGAACGTAAAAGATCCCATGGCACTATTTTGAAGAAGAGCAGGGGAGTTATCCCTGGTGTCCTGGCCAATATTTATCCCTCAATCAACATCACAAAAACAGATTATCTGATCATTATCACATTGCTGTTTGTGGGACCTTGCTGTGCGCAAATTGGCTGCCGTGTTTCCCACATTACAACAGTGACTACACTTCAAAAGTACTTCATTGGCTGTAAAGCACTTTGAGATGTCCGGTGGTCGTGAAAGGCGCTATAGAAATGCAAGTCTTTCTTTCTTTCTTTTCATGAAGGCTTGTGGAAATGAATTTATAGTTAATCTTAGATACACTTGGTTGCTGATTCCTAAGACTTGGATAGCAGAAAAAGATGCCTCCTGTAGTAGTAGATTTGTTGTATCTCCCAAGAAGCCTGTAGTACGTCCTCCCTTCTGAGTTTCTTCACAGAGCTGTCAGTCCCGAGAGATCCGGAGGGCCAGCCAGTAAGCTACCTTTCAATTGGGTGCCGTTATTACAGCAACAGCAATGACTGCATGTTAACCAATAATAATTGAGATGTGTTCACCTCTTCAATACTGTACAGGGAATAAAACACATCTGTTCATTTGTCTTGCATGACCTGATGACTAATCTGTTACCAAGGAAGCTAATGTAGGATCTTATCTCAGCCCCTTGAGTTATTTGAGTGGAAATCTAGGCTTTTCATCTTTCTTTCTTTTGTCTGTGATTCCTGCCATTGGGTAGTTTCACTTGTTTATTGAATGAAGCATTGCAAATGCTTTTTGTCTTGGAGCGTATTGTGTTAACTCCTCAATTGTCATCATGTTTGTCTTGTCATTAAGGTTTCTCTCATTTGTGCCTGTGATGTTCTGACAAGTGTGTCAGTCCTGCTGCTGAAAGATCTCATCATTACTGTTGTGTACAGTATTCTGTATCTATTTCATGTAGCTGCCATTTGTAGCGTATTTAAAAATAACTAACAGACCCCCCATGGCACTGCTCACAGCAAGCCAGAGGAGACAACAGGAACGGCACACCACATAACCCACAATGCATCATTTTGCTGCTATGGTAGAATTCTGTTTGACATGATCTGCCCCTTTAAAGACAGACTAATTGTGGTAAATAGGCACATCCTGAGGTCATTGGCAACTAACAGCTATTGGAGAGGGAAGTTTGCAGGCTGGCAGCTGCTTGTAAATCCCCCAGGTCCAGATCAGAAGAATCCAGAAAGAAATGACTGGCTTTCTTCTTTTTTTATAAATGCACTTGTTAATTGGTAGATTCCCTACCTGCTCAATTATGATTTGTTGCTGTTTTATGAATATATTTGAGGCAATCAGGTCCCAGTCTGACACATAGGCCGCGATTTTATCGATTGATGCGGCTTGGAAGCGGGTCAGCTGGTTTTCAGGTTCCAGTCCTGCCCCTAACTTCATCCGGCCCATGGACATGATTTTATGTCCATTGGCCTTGTTAAGCCCACCCTGCGGGCTTGCCAGCCAATTAAGAAGAAGCCGGTCAGATGACGTCATTTGATGATGCGTCATCTGCCGGTTTTCTTAAAGGGACTATGCACAATTTTTCTTTGACAGCTCATTTCTCAGTGTTTGGCAGCATTGAGGTGCTGCAAACACTGACAAAGACTGTTCACAGGTGAGTTCTTGCACCCAGGCTCTCCAGTGACTCCCTCCTTAGGCTAGAACCGATGGCAGCTGCAGGTGAGGTTACAGAAGAGATCGGTCACTGGTGAGAGAGGTTCTCCCAATGAGGCGGGACTACACATACAATTCAAAACTTGTTATCTACAGAAAAGTCTAAATGCATTAAAAATGAATTTTCCAACATTTTCTTACCTCTGAAACCCACCAGTGCACCATTGGATCCTTCACACCACTTCTGCAGCTGTCATCAATGCAGAAACATTACAGCAGACTCACAACACGCCACATTTACCTGGCGTGGTGTCTGGACGTCGGGGAACCCGAAGTAGAAGTGTCAAAATTGCAAAAGAGCCTGTTAACTGTCTGTTAACTACCTGTTAACAAGCAGTTAAGTGGCTATAATCCTCTTCCCGCCGCTAGCTGTCGGGTCCCTGTGCAAATCGGGGACCCGACACTTGGGAAGATTGATTGGAGGTGGGATGACAGTGGATTTCCTGCCCGCTGTCAATCTCTGCGATTTTGCCGGATGTCCCGCCTCCTGAGCGCCAGCAAAATTTCAGCCAAACTTTCCACTACAGTATATTAAAGGCGTTATATAAATGCAAGTTGTTGTTGGAAATTAAGAGCTGTCTATTTTGTGGAGAATATCATTAGAGCCACCCTTTTGATTCACTTAATTACTACTTATTTAATCTTTCCTTCTATTCTTTTCAACCTTGTGTCCTTGGAGGCTGGCTCCTCAGCTGGTTTTTCTCAAAAACTGTACAACTCTATATAAAATAAAAACAACTGTTCCTCTAATCAATCAATCAAATCAAATCACTTTTATTGTCATTGTTAGTGCACAAGTGCAGTACATCGAAATGTAGGCTTACGGCTCCCGAGAGTGTACATTTGGATTAAGACATTTAAACATTCAACATTCAGCTTATAGTATATTAACATAAACATAACCATAATAAAGTGCATTGGCAGATGTGCAGGCTTTAGAGTTTATTTGTGGAGTTCAGTCGGATGACAGCCCTGGGAAAGAAGCTGTTCCTAAATCTAGTCGTACGGGTGCGAATGCATCTGTAGCGTCTCCCAGATGGCAGGAGGGCGAACAGACTGTGGCTGGGGTGGGTAGGGTCTTTAATGATGGATCGTGACCTCCGTAGACAGCGTTTCTGGTATATGTGCTCTATGGTCGGTAGCCGGGTGCCGGTAATGCGTTGGGCAGTTTTGACTACCCGCTGCAGGGCTTTCCGGTCATAGTAGCTACAGCTGCCATACCATACTGTGATCACCAGAAATGTCCTGCACTCCAGTATCCAGATTACAGTGTGCCAGTACAGGATGTGACATTGGAACACACTGAGCTGTAACCATATCAGACGTAAGTGAACTGTCAGCCTTTTGTGTCTGAGCACTGTACAGTTACAAGACTTGACACGAAGACATACACAAACAACACTACCAGAAGTGAATGATTTGTTAGCTTTTACCCAGTGAGTGCTGTACCTCGGGGACATTTCATCCTTTTCTCACTGCAGCAAGAGGCAGCCTGCTGGTTACACTGCGGCAAGCATTTCTGAAGGAAATATGTATTTTTGTGTTTGCTGCAGCAGCTCAGTGGAGCATCTTTCATCTTGTGATTCTCTCCCTTGTGATGGGAGCTAACTCCTGCAAGAGTAACAAGGCAAGCTGAGCTTTCAGTCCCATTGAGCTGCTTTCAGAGCAATTAAGCGTTGCAATGACACCTGACGTAAGAAGACTACTAGGCACTTGGTCTAAGCGTTAAACAAAGCTTTAATCAACTGTTTTACCACATGGAGGTCTAGTTGTGTCCTTCACTAGTTCCTGTTAAGAATGTCCTGCGCAAGCTGGGCCCGTGCCCGAGTATTTATCCTCTCCCTGGACAGCGCCACCCGCAGGCCACTCAGTATTATTTCATAAGTCTTTCTTTCATGAATGACTGATTCATGTCAACACCTACCTCATGCCAAGCAATGGGCTGGCAAGCAGCAATTAAGAGAGCTGAAGAGCCCTGGCCCACTGTCACCTGCCAGGCAAGATCCAATCAAAACAAACTTTTGAGAGTCAAATGGAAGGGGGCGGGGAGTTGTTACCATTGTGGGAAGGGGTGGGTCCAAGAATAATCGGGTTCTGCGACTATTGACATCAGCTACAAGTGATGCAAAAAAAGGGGAGACTGCAGGGTGATTTATACAGGAAACTTTCGTTTAAACGGCACCTAAATATCCAGAATCCTCTATTAACCGGCAAAATTCTCGCTCCGAAAACAACACCACAATAACCGGCAATGTTGCCGAGTCCGAGTCCGAGTCTCCAGCAGTGGCCAAGTTAGTCAGTGGCGGTAGTTCTCCAAACTGCCACTACTCGGCCTCTTGGCGCTATCAGAAGTCGGAACACCTCAAAAACCCTGCATCAGGAGCCTGACTCTCCCACGCTGCCGGTAGTCTCTTCTGATCTGCCATTTCTCGGGGGTACAGTACTGTGTGTCTCCCACGCTGCTGGTACTCATTGGATTGCATTATGGAAATCCCAAAAGTTGGTCCAACCAAAAGGAAGAAAGTGGTGTTAACTTTAAAACAGAAAATCGATATATGCCAACGACTAGAAAGGGGAGAGAAGCGTATCAACATTATGAATGAATTCAAAATTGGTTCATCAACAATCTATGACATCAAATCGCAGAAGGATAAGCTGCTCAAGTTTTATTCAAGCTCGGAGACATTTAAGAGTGTAGAGAGATGGCGTACGCTTCGTAAGCCTAAGCTTGAAGAGCTGGATACCATGCTTTGAGTGGTTTTCTCTTAAGCGTTCAGAGGGTGTTCCGATTTCCGGACCCATGCTAATCGAAAAAGCGAAGGATTTCTACGCAAAGATGGAGCTCACTGACAAGTGTGCTTTCTCTGATGGATGGCTAACATGCTTCAAGGTACGGCATGGGATACAACGACTCGATATTTCCGGGGAGAAGAAATCAGCTGATCACGACGCCGCAGAAGAATACTGCGATTATTTCAATCGGATTGTGAAGCAACATGATTTGTCGCCAGCACAGCTATACAATGCCGATGAAACTGGCTTATTTTGGAGGTTTTTGCCAGAATCAACACTTGCTGGGGCTAGTGAGGCTAATGCTTCAGGTTACAAGAAAAATAAAGATCGTGTAACCGTGCTAACATGTGCGAACGCTGCTGGATCACACCGGGTTAAACTTCTCGTCATTGGGAAGTATAAAAATCCCCGTGCATTTAAGAATGTGAGGCACTTACCTGTTGAGTACAAAGCTCAAAGAAATGCTTGGATGGATAAGGAAATCTTTTCAAATTGGTTCCATCATATTTTTGTTCCATCTGTGAGGGAACATTTCCGTAGAATAGGGAAACCTGAAGATAGCAAATGCATTTTATTGCTTGATAATTGTAGAGCCCATCCGCATGAATCCGAGTTGGTTTCTGGAAATATTTTCACCATTTATTTGCCACCAAATGTAACTTCTCTCATACAACCCATGGACCAGGGCGTTATCCAAAAATCTCAAGTGTCGTTACAAGAAAGACTTCTTACGTAGACTGATAAGCTAAGATGACAGTACAGATATTCACGCATTTCAGAAGGAATATAATCTTAAAGATGCCATCTTTAATGTTGCATGTTCCTGGAACTTGGTGAAAGGTCACACTTTGAGACAAGCCTGGTGCAAATTGTGGCCTTCTATAAGGTTTGCTGAAGGTTCGCTGAAGGTTCTTCTTCAGAGGAGGAATTTCATGGGTTCAATCTTCATCCGCGGAAGAATGCAGTAATGGAAATGGCTGGCATGGTGAAAGATGTAGGCCCAGCAAACCCTCTACGTCACCTCAGTGAACGTGATATTGAGCAGTGGGTTGATGCAGATAGAGAAGTTGCTGTTGTGCATATGCTAAGTGATGATGAAATAATGGAGAATGTTTTGAATCCAAAGAAAGAAAAGGAAAGTGTGATGGAAACTGAAGAGGATGAGATTTATGAAGTGAACAAGATTTCTTGGGCTAAAGCTGCAGAAGATTTTGTTTCATTACTTAAATTTGCTGAAAGCCATTCTTGCTATTCTGCCCAAGAAGTTATGAAGCTCCATATTCTGCATTCCACCTTTCTACAAAGAAGGCAAGAGCCCACTAAGCAAGCAGACATCCGGGACATGTTTAGGAAAGCTTCCAAAAGAGATGAAGCAGTGGAAGTGCCTGAAGAATCTGTTGAAGTGCATGATCCTGATGACCCAGCTGACATGGATATTCCTGATGAACCAGTTGGCTTGGAATAAGTGTACAGTCAACCACCGTACTTTATACTGTACTGTACAGTCGTTTATAAGTTTTGTTTTACTGTTAAGTAATTAAAGAGTTATGGATTACCCTCAACTGGCAGTACTGTACTTAATCAAGCATCTTTCACCATCCATTTAACACAACATTCTGTAGGTGAGTACCCAATTACTGTATACTGCACATTTCTTGATTTTTAAATTTTTCTTTGTTAAAAATAGACTGGGTAGATAACCCGCTCAGTCATCCGAAATTTTTGATAAACCGGCAACACGCCGGTCCCGTCGGTGCCGGATACCAAAAAGTTTCCTGTATAAGGTTATGTAAGATAGTAAATGATATAGAAATGGTAAATCTGGAACTTTGCTTCAAACTAAATTGTGAGCAACGACAAGGGGACAGAGGTTCGAACTATATTCCGATGACAATTCTGTCACGTTGCTTTACTGATAAATATCAATGGAAAGTTTTGACAGTGACTTTCCAACCAAATAATACACCTTTCAGTTAAAAATCATACTTGTCACTGTCCTTGACGCAAGAAAACTACTCGGCACTCGGTCTAAGCGTTAAACAAAGCTTTAATCAACTGTTTTACAACATGGAGGTCTAGTTGTGTCCTTCACTAGTTCCTGTTAAGAATGTCCTGCGCAAGCTGGGCCCGTGCCCGAGTATTTATACTCTCCCTGGACAGCGCCACCCGTAGGCCGCTCAGTATTATTTCATAAGTCTTTCTTTCATGAATGACTGATTCATGTCAGTCCTCTTGTTGCATTTCCTGGTTTCTTTTTTTCTCTCGCGTCTTTATCCCACCTTTCTTTCCCCACTGCTCTTCCTTGAACTTCCTCAGTCTAAGCCCCTATCCTGACCTGTAGCAGACAGAAGTGTTAATGGTATAAAACCTAAACCATTCCTTCTCCACTCTAAAGAATTAAGACGTGTATTATAAATTAAGTAAACACTGGGATAGCAATGGGCAAGCATAACTGCTTTCACCCGTAAACCTGATAATTCAATCTGTGTTGCAAGACAGCTCATTTCCTGCAATTCGCCATTAAAATGCCTCTTTACTTATTTTGAAGCTTCTGCCCAGGTACAAAATCATTCATTTACACCAGGAAGTTTCAACCTTTATTCTTAAATCATTCAGAGAGAGCTGGAGAGGCAAAAAGGTTAGGGGAGGGAGTTCCACAGCTTAAGGCCTAGACGGCTGAAGGCAGGGCTGTCATTGGTGAGGTGAAAGGAGTGAGGGATGCACAAGAGGCCGTAATTGAAAAGCACAGAGTCCTTGGAGGGTTGTAGGGCTGGAGGAGGTCACAGAGTTAGGGAGGGGCGAGGCCACGGAGGGATTTATCAAAGCCCGCTGGTAGACCTTCAGCAGTCTTTCCAAGGATTAGGTCAGAATATATCCCATTACAGTGAAGGAATTCTGATTGGTCTCAAGAGTGATTTGTTTTTTCCCCTTTTCCTCAGCTTTTGCTCTACTCCCCTTCTCCTGAAGGCAGAGCCTCATGCTGGGGTACGGCTCCGTGGGCAGTGGTGCCCTGCCTGGATCTCAGCCAAGGTGCTACTCTATTTTATGAGCCGAGACTGTAGGTGTCACGGGGTGGTGGGGGGTGGGGGTGTCATTATAGCTGACCTTGATCCAGCTCTTGCTCAGTGTCTGCAAACACTCACTTTCCAGAGGGGGAGAGTCAGGTGACTGGATGGGGATCAGGAGTGAGGACCTTGGCTAATTTTCGCCTGGCCTGAGGTATCTGAAGCCAATTGCAGCACCCCCTGCTGGTTGCCCCCAGTGAGCTCAACTCCAACCTACGGATAGATCCTTGGATCGTCAGCTCTGCATGGCTCCGAGTATCACAGCAGGGACCCGCCAGCCACTTAATGTGCGATGACACGACCATCAATATGTTATGTAATCACTGTAAGATTACAGGAATTTCATCTGGCGGTGGATTGCTGGGACAAACACTCCTTTTTTTTTAAGTAAAGAAAATGAGAAATTTAGCAACATAAAACAGTTTTAATAAATCAACGAGATGACATAATTTGACCAGAATGTTAATTTACTTCGTTAAAGCGATTAGTCATTAAAAAGCCCTTGAATAAATGCAATTACAAAGCATGGTAAGAAGTGCTGTAATAAATCCTGGTCTTGTTCTAAATCTAATTCCCTGTTCCACATGCCAATGATTATGTCAGTGCCCGGGCGAGCGTGCAGACGCGTTTCAGAAATCCACGTTGAAAAGTTGTGCCTAGGAATCTCCCAGCAATCAGAATGCTTGTCCCTGTCCTCCTCCTCCCTGGCAGGTAGGGCAGGGCAGGGCAGCCTTTCCACCACCTTAACCTGGACAAAAGAAAAACACTGCAGATGCTGGAAATCTGAAATAAAATCCCATAAGTGCTGGAAACACTCAGCAGGTCAGGCAGCGTCTGCGGAGAGAGAAACCGAGTCAACTTTTCGACCCGAAACGTTAACTCTGTTTCCCTCTGACCTGACCTGCTGAGTATTTCCAGCATTTTCTGTTTTTATTACCTTAACTTTAGTGTCAGCCGGCCTTCCAAGAAATAAAAAAAAAATAACCATCGCAGTGGAATCACAAAAACTAATTAACTTCACGAATATATTAGCCATGTCAAAAACACAGCTAAAGCCCTGCAATATGTAGGAATATTGTGGCAACATTTCTTTCGGTTGAAAAATCATTAAAACTAATGTGATTTACTCTCTGCAAAATCAAATAGGGCTTAAGGAAAATTACAATCGTGCTCCCCTGATGGCTACAGCATCCTATTAAATTACAGGTGTTGCCCAAGCAGCCATTTCCCTGTGTGTGCATAGGCGGAGAGTGTGGGCAGGAACAGGGGCACCACAACAGAATACTCTCCAAGCCCAGCTAAATTCCACCCTCACCCAACCTGCATCAGCTCTCACCTTCTAGTGGGGCCAGGGCGGTGGGTGGGGGGGCGGTGGGGGGTCATTGGATAGTGATCAGAATGGAGGACTCTGTTTAGTTTTTGCTTTCCCTGCTTTGATCTAACCCGCGGCCTTTTGTACTGCTTGTACCAGGAGGAGCCAAGCGGGAATCCTGGCTGTATTTTGTTTTTCCTCTCCTCCCTAACCCATGGGTGCTGAGGCTCCTCTGTTACCGGGGCTAAGAGCAGTTGACTCGGTACAGATTAGGGCTGGAACCTCCCTGGCCTTAATATAACACCAAGGGGATACATTTAGCAACTGACCCACTGGGGGAGCTACAACTTTGTATATATTTTTTAATTTATCAACAACAACCACTTGTATTTATATAGCACCTTTAATATAGTAAACCATTCCAAGGCGCTGCACAGGAGTATTATAAGACAAAAAATTTGACACCGAGCCACAGAAGGAGAAATTAGGGCAGGTGACCAAAAGCTTGGTCAAAGAGGTAGATTTTAAGGAGCCTCTTAAAAGAGGAAAGAGAGGTAACGAGACGGAGAGGTTTAGGCAGGGAATTCCAGAGCTTAGGGCCCAGGTAACGGAAGGCACGGCCACCAATGGCTGGGCGATTATAATCAGAGATGCTCAAGAGGGCAGAATTAGAGGAATGCAGATATCTCGGGGGGTTGTGGGGCTGAAGGAGATTACAGAGGTAGGGAGGAGTGAAGCCATGGAGGGATTTGAAAACAAGGACGAGAAGTTTGAAATCGAGGTGTTGCTTAACTGGGAGCAAATGTAGGTCAGCGAGCACAGGGGTGATGGGTGAACAGAACTTGGTGCAAGCTAGGACATGGGCAGCCAAGTTTTGGATGACCTCAGGTTTACGTAGGGTGGAATGTGGGAGGCCAGCCAGGAGTGCATTGGAATAATCAAGTCTAGAGGTAACAAAGGCATGGATGAGGGTTTTAGTAGCGGATGAGCTGAGGCAAGGGTGGAGACGGGCGATGTTACGGAGGTGGAAATAGGCGGTCTTAGTTATGTCGCAGATATGTGGTCGGAAGCTCATTTTAGGGTCAAATATAACACCAAGATTAAGAGTGGTTCAGCTTCAGACAGATGTTGGGGAGAGGGATGGAGTCAGTGGCTAGGGAACGGAGTTTGTGGCAGGGACCGAAAACAATGGCTTCGGTCTTCCCAGTATTTAATTGGAGAAAATTTCTGCTCACCCAGAACTGGATATCAGACAAGCAGTCTGACAATTTAGAGATCGTGGAGTGGTCGAGAGAAGTGGTAGTGAGGCAGAGCTGGGGGTCGTCAGTGTACATGTTGTAACGTATATACCTTTAAGTGGGGAACTATCTTTTACAGCTCATGTATACTGCAGTACCGGCAGTGACCACACCTGTATATAGCCCTGAGTAGTAATCTATACCGATTGGTTCCACTGTGAGCCACGTTGAGTAAACACCTGTTGTACCGTTCTCCGCAGTCTGTGTCTTATTATACACGGACGCAACATTGACGACGAGGCAAGCTCGAACCTACCTGCAACTCTGCATCACCTCCCGGGGATTCGTTCCTGGAGATCAGTGGATTGTAGGTCAAGGCCAGAGACTTGGGCGTCGACCACGGGCAACCGCCCAGTCATCCAGCAGAGACTCGAGAATTGCGGGGGAGGCTGTCGAGAGCCAGGCTTGGCTTTCCAGTCGAGGTGGTCCAGCGAAACGGGCTGGCAACAGGTAGTGTGCAGACCCTTCCCGGACAGCGACGGGCTAGAGCCCGACCGAGCGGCACAGCAAAGGGCCGAGCAGCGTCGGCGGGGGAGAGAGAGAGAGGGCAGAGCGCACAGGGCGCAGCCGGTGTTCAGGGGCCGAGCAGCGTCGAAGAGAGGGAGAGAGAGAGAGGGCAGAGCGCACAGGGCGCAGCCGGTGTTCAGGGGCCGAGCAGCGTCGGAGAGAGGGAGAGAGAGACGCGCAGAAACCCGCGAGGCGCCGCCATTGCCACGAGGACCGCCGAGAGCGGCGTTGGCAGCAGCGCAGGAGAAGCGCGCGAAACCTACAGGGCGCCGCCATTGCCACGAGAACCGCCGGGAGTGGCGTTGGCAGCAGCGGGGGAGGAAGGAAAGTGCGGGAGACGCCATTTTAAGCCATTGGGAGATGCCATTTTAAACCACACCCAAAATGCCGAAGAGTGGCAGTATCACCGCATTTGACAATGAAGTCGAAGATTGGACTACATATGTCGAACGAATAGAGGTGTACTGCAAGACAAATGAGGTGTCAGATGACAAGAAAGCGTCGGTATTGTTAAATTTAATGGCCTAGAAATTAGGTATAGCCCCGCTTGAGGCGTTAGAACTGGCGCTGCGCAAAGTTTATAGCCAGACGAAACTTATCGCTGCCTGGCGCGATATTGAGTTGCATCGCCCCCAAAGGGGATTGAGGCGTGAATTCAGACGTTGCACGGGGCTCCTAAGGCGCAAAAGTTCAGGCGCTACCCAATATCGGCGCGGACGGGCGCAGGTGATCTCAATTACCGAAAAGCACGAGACTTCCAGGCGCCGGCCGGCTCTTAAAGGGGTGGGTCAGTCAGCCTGAGCTGCCACACTCAACGCCCTGTAGGCCTCAGAATCGGCGCTCGCCCTTCTCTGGCGCAAGAAACTTGGTCAGGATGGAGAAGGTGAGACAGAGAGCAGAGCGCTTCAGCACTGAGGCTCTGGACCAGTTGGTGTCCGCAGTGGAGCGCCGTCGAGATGTTCTGTATCCTGACAATGACAGGAGGCCGAATCAAAAGGATTACCGGCGATCTTGGAGGGAGGTTTCTCTGAAGGTGAACTCCAGCAGTATGGCGACCAGGAGCCCTGTTCAGTGCAGGAAGAAATTCAACGACCTCACTCGGGTCGTTAGGGTGAGTGTTGTTTATGCAAAATTCTGATTCCTTCCATCTGCACCTGACTTCGAGGACCCTGTTGCCATGATGCCCCAATGGCCATCTGTCAGCAAGCACCCATGGCCCTTTCTGGGCACACACATGGACATTTGACTCAAGGCCACATGTAAGGGCTCTTGCACCATGGGGGGCATGAGATGATCTCTCAAGGCCTCATGTAAGGGCTCTTGCACCATGAGGGGCATTAGATGATCTCTCAAGGCCTCATGTTACAGAACTTCCCCTTCTTTCCCCTGCAGTACAAGCTGGCGGCGAGGTGAAAGGACCAGCTTCGAACCGGTGGCGGACCTCCACAAGTGGTCACTCTCACGGATCTCGAGGAGAGAGTGCACCAGATTCTTGGAGGACGTCTGAGTGGTCCTGTTACCACTGCAGCTGTCGACCCCATTCTTGACAGCGAGGGTAAGGCTCTCACCTTTTTCAGCTGTTTCCTTCCACTTGGTCCCCCCGCCAGCATGCTTTCTCAGTGTGCAGCCATGTCAGAGCCTTGCCGCCAACCTGTCCTTTTGCTAAAGCCACTCTTCCACCTCCCTGCTTTCAGATGATTCATCACCAACTCGGGATCAACGCCCTGAAGCTGCCAGTGCCAGTGCCTCCGGAGGCGAGGATCAGGAGGAAGCCGGAGCATCCGTTCCAAACTCAGGGGAGCATACACATCTGCAGACTGGGGATAGTAGTTCCCTGGAGGGGAGGGGGGGGTGCTCTGATGATGAGCCAGTTGCCGGAACAAGCGGCATGCAGCAACGCAAGGGGGGTAGGCAAGTTCGGCCACCGGCTCCCCGGAGGGCAAGGCAGGGAGTGATGACTGCTGCACAGAGTGCAGAGGAGGTGCGTCGCCTGGCTGAAATGAGCACCCAGGCCCGGCTCAGGCACACTGAGCTGATGGCTGCAGTGGGGAGGATGCCTCAGTCAATAGAAACACTGGCAAAGAGTGTGTTGGACTTCGGGGCAGCAATGGAGAGGACTCTCCAGGGCTTCGGGGCAACAATGGAGAGGACTCTCCAGGGCTTCGGGGCAGCCATGGAGAGGACTGTCCAGGGCTTCGAGGCAGTGGAACGGACTGCTCCGGCCTTGTCCGAAGCAATGGAAAGAACTGTCCAGGGCTTCTTCGAAGCACTGACACCTGCCACACAGGTCCTCACTGCTGCCACGCAGTCACTTGCCGGCCTTGTCCACACCCAGATTGAGGCAACGTGAACTCTCATTGCAGCCACCCTATCTGCATCAGCTAGGATCACCCTTCCAGTCCCATACAAGGCCAGGAATCAGTGGAGCATGCGATTGTGGCGGATGAGCCAAACCGGTCCCCTCAGAGAGCCAGTGTGTCGTCCGACCATGGTGCAGGTGTCCTCTCTCGGCAGGTGACCATTGCACATGCCAGCGCTGGTACGTCTGCAGTGCAGCTGCCACCACCTGCAGGGCACACTGCTTCCAGCCATGCTCAGATCAAGCAGCCTGCGTCCGCACCCTCCAAGACCAGAGGCCGGCCAGGCCGGCCCTCAGGGGCTTCTGCGCTTCCACACAGTCAGCAGGCGTCCCCCAGCCTTGACCCCGCCACTGGGGTTCAATTACGTAGGAGCAGCAGGGAGGGAAGGGGCCGACCGCGAAAGAGAAGTCGTTCTCCATCAAGGGGCCAGCAGTAGACGGAGGTGCTGAGACGTTTCTTTGGCCAAATTCAAGGACACCCTCACCTGTTGTAATTGTTGGAAATGGTTTGTTTAGTTTTGTGGCTTTGCCGAAGAGTTAACTGTTATTTTGTTAGTTATGGTTTCTGTTGACTTGACGTTGTTTTGCTGTAATGAAAGACTTTTGTGACAATAAAGAAAAGTATTAATGTGCAATGGTACACATGACTATTTACAGTGATGCTGGCCTTCAGAGGCTTTCAAAGATCCAAAGTGCGCAGGAGTAAAGACACCCATCATTCCGCCAGAGGGGCCTCGAAACGAGTCCTGATGAGCCTCTGGGAATTGGGCGTTGACTGCCATGATGATTTGGTGGTGGTCACAGACCAGGAGCCCTTCCATCTTCCTCCTCCTCCTCCTCCTCCTCGTCCACATGCTCCTCCTCCTCCTCCTCCTCCACCTGCTCTTCCTCCTCCTCCTCCTCCTCGTCCGCCTGCTCTGCTGGACATTGAGGGACAGCTGGAATTGGCTGGGTGCGTCGAATCGCCAAGTTGTGGAGCATGCAGCAGACGACGACGATGTGACCCACTTGCTCCGGCGAGTACTGCAGGGCTCCCCCCGAATGGTCCAGACAGCGGAAACGCTGTTTGAGCACACCAATAGTGTGCTCTACAATGTTCCTGGTCGCCTGATGGCTGCTGTTGAACAGCTCTTCTGCTGGGGTGGCGGCCAGACGGAGTGGTGTCATCAGCCATGGGCAGAGAGGATAGTCCTTGTCCCCAATAAGCCAGCCTCGTGGTCGAGCCGGCCCCTCAAAAAGGTCACAAACTGAGGTCTGCCGCAGGATAAAGGCATCGTGGCTGCTCCCTGGGAATTGGGCGTTGACTGCCATGATGATTTGGCGGTGGTCACAGACCAGCTGCACGTTGAGGGAGTGGAACCCCTTGCGGTTGCGGAAGTCCTCAGGATTCTGGAATGGCGCCCTCAAAGCCACGTGTGTGCAGTCAATCGCCCCCTGCACCATGGGGAAGTCCGCAATAGCAGCTAAGCCCTGCGCGCACTCCGCCTGCTTCTCCAGGGTCAGAGGGAAGGTGATGAATTGATGCCTTCGTCTATAAAGGGCAGCTGTAACTTGCCGGATGCAACAGTGGACTGCAAACTGGGAGATATTTGCAATGTCCCCAGTGGCTGACTGAAAGGATCCGGTGGCATAGAAATTGAGGGCAACAGTCAGTTTTACGGCCACCGACAGAGAGGTCCTGCACCGTAGACGCGGCTGCAGATCCTCAGCAAGCAGGTGGCACAGCTCAGTAACAATGTCCCTCCCGAATCGGAGCCTTCGCACACACTGCTCCTCCGACATGTCAAGGTATGACACCTGCTGCCTAAAGACCCTCGCAGCATACCCTCGGATTGACCGACCTCCATTGCCCCTCCTCCTTCTGGCCAATCCCAGCCCTCTCTCCCGCCATTTCTCTGCCCCTTCACAGTGTTTGGCTATGAGGCCGTCACCCTCCAAAGCAGCTCCCATTCTGATGCCAGTTGGTCAAAACGCTGTTAGGTGTAGTGCTCCAACTGCTCCGGACAGGTTTGAAGGTCCCAAGTACTCCAATGCTAAATTTCAAAAACTCTGCTCCACAGTAGCTCACCAACTCTCTCCAGCAACGATCGCAATGAACAGGCCAAGTGGCTGCAGCTTTTATACTAGAGCTGTCCCCTTTAAATAGCGCCCCCCGACTCCGAGAAGGGCCTGCTAACGTTCCTTCAACCTGTCACTAACAGCGCTAGGCGTAAAGGTTCCGGGCGCCACCCAATATCTGGTCAGGGGCGCCTAAAAGGCGTTGCACACTGAAATGACGTCATGATCTGCTTGCGCACGTGGGCGCATGCAAACACTTAGCGCAGGCGTTAAATATATAGTCAATATGGGAGTTGTCGCTATCTTCATTGCGCCCGCCCCAACATTGGGTTACGCCCCAATTCTCGGGCTCTTTAGGCGCTAACCGCTGGCATTGCCAACCGAATGTCTAGGCCAATGGGTGCAAAGACGTATGGTTTATTATGAAATCTAGTAACCCCAACGAAGCCAATGGAAAAGAGTTTTGAAGACATAATAACAATACTAAAGGAACATTTAAACCCCACACCGCTGCTGATAGCAGAAAGATTCAAGTTTCACAAACGGAACCAGCATAAGGATGAAAGCAATGCTGATTATTTAACAGAACTGCGCAAACTATCGAAACACTGCCAGTTTGGAGCGGGACTGGCAGATACCTTAAGGGACAAGTTTGTGTGTGGGCTTCAAAGTGAAGGAACCCAGAAACGGCTTTTATCTGAAAAGGACCTTACGCTGAAAAAGGCTTTCAGCATTGTGGTATCATATGAAGCAGCAGCACGGGGCGCTGCAGAGATACAACAGAGACCGCAAGAATATGGCACAAACGAAATGTCATATGGAACAGAGAAGTGCTATCGCTGCGGCAGAACAACACATGACCAGAATGATTGCTGGTTCAAAGACAAAGTGTGCAGACAGCGTGGAAAAGTAGGACACATAGCACGAGTCTGCAGGTCGGGAAAGAAAACCAGCAATAAGAAACCTACCAAAGAAAAGTACAAGAAGGTACATAAGATGACGGAGAATAGTTCAGATGAACAAAAGAGTGATAACGACTCCGAAAGCAGGGAACTGAGTTGTCTGAAACGACATAATGTGATCACAACGGAGGATCACCGAACCATTTGGGTCACTCTCAAGATAGCAGGAGTCCAGGTAAAGATGGAATTGGACACAGGATCAGCCCTAACAGTCATAAACCGATGGGACTACGAGCGGCTATTCTCACACATACCCTTGAGAGACACAAAAATTACTTTGAAGACGTACACAGGGCAAAAAGTCTACCCCAAAGGAAAAATAAGGGTGACCGTTATATATAACGGTAAGGAAACACCAAAACTAGACCTGTATGTATTGCAAGATGGAGGACCACCATTACTGGGACGTGAATGGATCCGGAAAATACAACTGGATTGGCATTACATACAGGCATTGACTGTGGCTGACAAAAAGGATGACGACGTCACACCTGGGCGACTGTCAAAGATCCTAACTGATGCGAAAGAAGTGTTCCAGCAAGGACTCGGAACACTAAAAGGCATGACAGCGACGATTAAAATTGAAGAAAACGCAAGCCCAAAATTTTTTAAGGCCAGACCGGTACCTTATGCGATCCGCCCAACCGTCGAAGCAGAGCTGGAGAGTCTGGAACGTTCAGGTGTACTGTCCAAGGTAGACTGGAGCGAGTGGGCTACACCCATCGTCCCTGTGATGAAAAAGTCGTTGAGCAGCACGCCTGGGGAACCAAGGAAGGTTCGCATCTGTGGGGACTTTAAGGTAACAGTAAACCCGGTCCTTCACACCGTACAATATCCACTTCCGCGGATTGAAGATATTTTCGCCTCGCTATCTGGAGGGAAACGCTTCACTAAGATTGATCTGGCCCAGGCGTATCTGCAAATGGAGGTAGAAGAAGCATCAAAAAAATACCTCACAATCAACACCCATAAAGGTCTCTACCAATACAACCGGCTGGTATTCGGGGTAGCATCAGCTCCGGCTATTTGGCAGAGGGCAATGGAACATGTCCTGCAAGGGATCCCAGGGACACAGTGTTATTTGGACGACATCCTGGTCACGGGCGAAAATGACAGTGATCACCTCGTCAACCTGGAGCAGGTGCTCACTAGATTGCAGGAATATGGGCTCCGAGCTAACCGCACCAAATGTGAGTTTTTTAGAAAACAGATCTCGTATTGTGGCCACGTTATCGATAAAGAGGGGTTACATAAGTCCCCAGAGAAGATTGAGGCAGTAGTCAAGGCTCCAGCACCGGAAAATGTGTCACAACTGAGGTCGTTCCTCGGGCTGGTAAACTACTACCATAAGTTCTTGCCAAATTTGTCTGCAGTATTACACCCACTGAACACCCTACTGCAAACTGGGGTGCCATGGAAGTGGAGTGACGAATGTAGACGAGCTTTCCAGAAGAGCAAAACACTAATCACATCGAAAGAGGTATTGGCCCATTACAACCCAGCATTACCAATTCGGTTGGCATGTGATGCGTCACCCTACGGCATTGGAGCGGTGCTGTCGCACAAATTCTCGGACGGCTCAGAGAGGCCAATAGCCTTTGCGTCACAATCACTAACCTCAGCCGAGCGTAACTACGCCCAGATTGACAGGGAGGCCCTCAGCCTAGTGTGGGGGGTGAAAAAGTTCAATCACTATCTGCACGGGCAGAAATTCACCTTGCTGACTGATCACCAGCCTCTTGTCTCCATTTTTAATCCGAAGAAGGGCGTTCCGGTGATGACTGCGCAACGACTACAAAGATGGTCACTTTTTCTAGGGGCGCACCACTATGAGATTGAATATAAGGGCACGAAACAGCATGGAAATGCTGATGGGCTATCACGCCTGCCACTGCCTACTGCGGAGGAAGCACCAGCAGTGGATCCTGTCGAAATATTCCATTTGACTATAGTTGAATACCTACCGGTAACTAACGCTTGTATCGAAAAGGAAACCCGAAATGACCCGACACTGTCTCGGGTATATGATTTGACGGTGAAGGGATGGCCAGCACATGGCGACTCACTGTTGCCAGCATTCTCGACAAGGAGAGAACAGCTGTCAGTGTGCCGGGGGACCTTGATGTGTGGATCCCGAGTGGTAATTCCACCCAAGTTAAGGGATAGAGTGCTCAATGAGCTTCATGAGGGTCATCTGGGAGGGGTAAAAATGAAAAGCCTAGCCAGGGCTTATGTGTGGTGGCCGGGAATCGATAAACAAATCGAGGACCTGACCAAGAGCTGCTCAGGATGCCAGAAAGTCCAAAATGCACCACCACAGGCCCCTCTACACCCATGGGAGTGGCCCTCATCTCCATGGCAACGGGTGCATATTGATTTTGCTGGCCCATTCATGGACTCAGTGTTTTTAATAGTCGTGGATGCGCACTCGAAATGGCCTGAGGTCATCAAAATGTCCTCCACCACCACGGAGAAAACTATTGCAGTCCTACGGACCATTTTTGCCAGGAATGGCTTGCCAGAACAGATTTGCTCCGACAATGGACAACAGTTTGTGTCCGAAGAGTTCCGGAGATTCTTGAAAAAGAATGGGGTAAGGCATTACACATCCGCCCCGTATCATCCAGCCACAAATGGATTGGCTGAGAGGTTCGTACAAACCTTTAAGAAGGCAATAACGGCTATGTACAATGACAACATTCCGCTGCAGCAGAAGGTGGACAATTTCCTGTTCGCCTACCAGAATGCGACACATGCAGTCACCAACCAGGCCCCAGCCATGATGTTCTTTAACCGAAGGTTAAGATCTCGCCTGGATTTGCTCAGACCAAACGTACGAAGAGATGTTGAGAGTAAGCAATTCCAGCACATCCATGAGAAGCCAACAAGGAGCTTCAATGTAGGGCAACCAGTCTTGGCCCGCGACTACTGAACAGAAAAATGGCAGCCAGGAATGATATGCACACGGCAGGGCCCACTAATGTACACAGTGGATGTTGGGGAGAGCATTGTGAGACGCCATGCTGACCAGATTCTAGAGTCACAGGAACAAGTCAACCCCATGCCTCGCCCATACGTACCTGGTGATGAACCCGACGTACAGGTAGCATCTACCCCAGAAACAGTAGCTGATGAACCAACCGATGACAGGGGGCCAGAATCGCCTCTGCACCAAGAGCAAGACACTCGGGAAAGGCGCTATCCAGAAAGGATCAGGAAGCCTCCCCAAAGACTGAATTTATAAATAGACTATTTTCAGCTAATGTTGCATGTTAAAAGTGTTAATTGTAATTAGTTTGATATTTAATTGTTAAATGAGTGTTATGGTACTGTTAATCTAAAAGGGGAGGAATTGTAATGTATATATCTTTAAGGGGGGAACTATCTTTTACAGCTCATGTATACTGCAGTACCGGCAGTGACCACACCTGTATATAGCACTGAGTAGTAATCTGTACGGATCGGTCCCACTGTGAGCCACGTTGAGTAAACACCTGTTGTATCGTTCTCCGCAGTCTGTGTCTTATTATACACGGACGCAACACATGTGGAAACTGACGTCGTGTTTTCGGATGATGTCGCCAAGGGGCAACATGTAGATGAGAAATAGGAGGGGGCCAAGGATAGATCCTTGAGGGACACCAGAGGTAACGATGCGGGAGTGGGAAGAGAAGCTGTTGCAGCTGATTCTCTGGCTATGATTAGATAGATCAAGATACCAAGGAACTCATTCAAATTCCTAGCTCCATGATGGGAATTTTCGCAAGACTATAAATGCATTTTTATCAAGGCAGCCTGGGGCTTACCAGTGGCAAGCTGTTAGTGGCTAATTAATTTCTTTCTCATTTTGGAATAATAATATATAAGTATTGTTCTAAAAATAGTACATCTAGTGCCATTTACTGTCTATTGATATATCCAGCATGTATATCTATTGATGTATCCAGCATGTATATCTATTGATGTATCCAGCATGTATATCTATTGATGTATCCAGCATGTATATCTATTGATGTATCTAGCATGTATATCTATTGATGTATCCAGCATGTATATCTGTCGATATATCTAGCATGTATATCTATCGATGTATCCAGCATGTATATCTATTGATGTATCTAGCATGTATATCTATCGATGTATCCAGCATGTATATCTATCGATGTATCCAGCATGTATATCTATCGATGTATCCAGCATGTATATGTATTGATGTATCCAGCATGTATATCTACCGATATATCTAGCATACATCTTCTATCCGTCAATACATCAAGCATACATTACTTATACATCCCAATTTTCTCTGTCACACTTCAGGTGTCACACTTGACTTTCAGTGTCACATGTCTAAGAAAAGTATATAAAAAAGCGATCATCTCCATGAACAAATAATACTGGAGCCAGGATGTGTACCCTTCTTAGTTCACATATACAGCAAACTCTCTTTTAACCGGCACCTAAATATCCGGAAATCTCTCTTAACCGGCAAAATTCAGGAGTAGCTTCAAATAATTTTACTATATATTAGTGGCCGTGTAACCGGGGTTCCTGCACCTGTGGCCGTGCAACAGGGACTCCTGGATCTGTGGCTGTGTAACCGGGGCTCCTGCACGTGTGGCCGTGTACGGGGCTCTCGTCCCTTGGTAAGTATACCTCTCTGTAATCCGGACATTTTGATCAACCGGGACCACGCCGGTCCCATCGGTGCCGGATAAAAAATAGTTTCCTGCACATGAACTCAGCCAATGTTTACTGTACACAATTAGACATTGTAGCCTTAAAGTAATGCAGTCCTGCATTTCCTACAGTACAACCGTGACTACACTTCAAAAAGTACTTCATTGGCTGTAAAGCGCTTTGGGACATCCGGTGGTTGTGAAAGGCGCTATATAAATGCTAGTCTTTCTTTTACGTTACAACACTGACTACACTTTGAAAGTGCTTAATTGGCTGTAAAGTGCTTTGAGACATCCTGAGGTTGTGAAAGGCGCTAAATATAACTGCAAGTCTTTCTTTCTTTAACGGGTCACACACCTATACCTTACATGGTATAATGTTCCTGATGATAGAAAATAGTGCATCCTCTGTCTTACAGTGAGCAGCGCCATGGCAAATGTGCTTATTAAATTTTTACAGCTATACAAACTTCCTGTCTGCAAATCTTTACTTCCTGCTGTCATGTTTTTGTTACAACTTTGTGTCATTTTTTTCCCATTATAAATTCCTATGTCCATATTTACAATTAATATTGACCCAGAAATTCCGTTCGCAGCCCTCCCGTGGGCAGAGGGCTGCGATTTGGAAAAATCTCCGCCTGGACCACAGGGCTCCCGGGAGGCGCAGAATTCCGTTGCTGGGCCTCTCCAAACTGCCGGTGTGCAGGGCACACGTATCCCAGGCACACGTATCCCAGGCACACGTATCCCAGGGGCGCAGCTAGTTCGCAGCGTCCCTGGGATCACGTGGGCCATGGGGAGCCAATCAGAGCAGGGAATCTCCCTTCATAGATTTTACAGGAAGACCTGTCAAATCTATGAATAGAGATCAGCCCCAAAACATAAGTAAAACTTCAAATAAATTTTAAAAAATAATCACATTTTTAAAATGACTATAAATTACATAAATTAACTATTTTAAACAAAAATTTAAATTTTTGAAAAAAATAATTAAAGTTTTTATCGGGGCTAAAAATAAACTTACCTTTCTTTAAATTATTTTAAAATGATAAATCAGTGGAAAATTTTTTTTTTTACTTTCTTCAACTGTTAGCCTGGTAAAAGCTGGCCTTGCGCCGAGGAGCTGCCGGCATTGCGCCTGCTTTTCCAGGCGCAGCTGTTTCCGACTTACCTGGACTGAAGCAACTGTGAAAAAAACAGAAGTTTCAGCCGTACGCGCTGCCTCTCCAGCGCAGACGTTTGACCTGTCAAGCCCTTTCTTCACAGAACGGAAATTCCGGTTTCCAGCGCATGCGCAGTGCATGCCTAAAACCGGCACTTCCATTGGCCCTACGGGTGAGTACACACCGCGTACACACCCGTAGGGAACGGAATTTCTGGGCCATTGTGTACGTAACCTTGTTATGCTGTAATTACACCTTCCCACCAGAGGTGGCAGTGTAGCATCTCAGTTTTGCTTCTCCTTGTTCCAGAGGCTGTACTGCAGAGAAACTCATATTCCAACCAGCTCTACTTCTGAATTGCTGTCAGTTTTTCCACTTAATTATATCAATAATATAAAATCACAGTATTATATAAAAATAAGGACTGAAGATATGACTTTATAATAGGGACTGAAATATGTCTGCACACCCAAGTCCAATTACCCCTCATCTGTAACCCCAGAGGGCATGGCTGAGGTACTAAATGAACACTTTGTATCTGTCTTCGCTAAAGAAAAGGAGCCTTCCTATGCCACAGTAAAGAAGGAGGTAGTAGAGAAATTGGATAGGATAAAAATAGATAAAGAGGAGGTACTTAAAAGGTTGGCAGCGCTCAAAGTAAAAAAGGTCACCCGGTCTGGATGGGATGTGTCCTAGGTGGCTGAGGGAAGTAAAAGTAGAAATTGCAGAGGTCTGGCCAGAATCCTCCAATTCTCCTTAGATATGGGAGTGGCACCAGAGGACTGGAGGATTGCAAATGTTACACCCCTGTTCAAAACAGGGGAGAGGGATAAACCTGCCAACCGCAGGCCAGTTATTTTTCAGATTGGAGGGATGTCCCCAGGGGTAAGTGTTGGGACCACTGCTCTTTTGGATGCATATTAATGACCTGCACTTGGTTATACAGGGCATAATTCCAAAGTTTGCAGATGACACGAAACACAGAAATGTAGTAAACAGTGAGGAGGACAGTAAAAGAATGCAGGAGGACATAGACAGACTGGGGAAATTGCAGACATGTGGCAGATAAAACTTAACACAGAGAAGTGTGATGATAATTAATTTTGGTTGGAAGAATGAGGAGAGGCAATATAAACTAAATGGTACAATTTTAAAGGGCGTGCGGGAACAGAGAGATCCGAGGGTGTACATGCACAAGTCTTTGAAGGTGGAAGGACAAGTTGAGATGGCTGTTAAAAAGGCACATGGGATCCTTGACTTTATAAATAGAGGCAGAGAGTACAAAAGCAACAATGTTATGCTACACCTTTATAAAACACTGGTTACACCCCAGCTGGAGTATTGGGTCCAATTCTGGGCACCACATATCAGGAAGGATGTCAATCTCTTAGAGAGGGTTCAGAGGAGATTTACCAGAATGGTACTGGAGATGCAGGACTTCAGTTACATGGAGAGACTAGGGAAACTGGGGTTGTTCTCCTTCGAGCAGAGAAGGTTATATTTCTTAAGGCTAAGGGGATCAAGGGATATGGGGAGAAGGCAGGGACAGGGTACTGAATTTGGATGATCAGCCATGATCTCATTGAATGGCAGAACAGGCTCGAGGGGCTGAATGGCCTACTCCTGCTCCTATCTTCCATGTTTCTATGTTAAGGGGAGATTTGATAGAGGTGTTCTAAATCATGAAGGGTTTTGAAAGAGTAAATAAGGAGAAACTGTTTCCAGTGGCAGAAGGGTCGGTAACCAGAGGACACAGATTTAAGGTAAATGGCAAAAGAACCAGAGGTGACATGAGGGAAAAAAAATACTCAGCGAGTTGTTATGATCTGGAATTCATTGCCTGAAAGGGCTGTGGAAGCAGATTCAATTGTAACTTTCAAAAGGGAATTGGATAAATACTTTAAGTAGAAAATTTGCAGTGCTATGGGGAAAGAGCAGGAGAGTGGGACTAATTGGGATAGCCCTTTCAAAGAGCTGGCACAGGCACGATGGGCTGAATGGCCTCCTGTGCTGTATCATTCTATGATTCTGTGTCACATGAAAACTACACGTGGTTTTGATTCCCCGTGTGCAATAGCACAGGAGATTGATTAGTATAACATGTAACAATTTTGTGTCTAATGCAATATATACAAGTTGATTTGCCATAAAGTTGCAACCGGGAAGTGAAGTATAGTCCTCTGGTGCAGCAGGGCACATAGGAACAGGGGTAGGCCATTCGGCCCCTCAGGGGAGTCTGGGGAGTCCAGAACCAGGGGTCACAGTCTAAGGATAAGGGGTAGGCCATTTAGGACAGAGATGAGGAGGAATTTCTTCACCCAGAGAGTGGTGAACCTGTGGAATTCTCTACCACAGAAGGCAGTGGAGGCCAATTCATTAAATATATTCAAGAAGGAGTTGGATATATTTCTTAAGGCTAAAGGGATCAAGGGATATGGGGAGAAGGCAGGGACCAGGTACTGAATTTGGATGATCAGCCATGATCTCATTGAATGGCAGAGCAGGCTCGAGGGGCCGAATGGTCTGCTCCTGCTCCTATCTTCTATGTTTCTCTGTTTTTAAGCCTGTTCCACTATTCAATTAGATCATGGCTGATCTGTAGCCCAACTCTATTTATCCGCCTTTGCTCCATACCCCTTGATATCCTTACTTAACAAAAATCTATCGATCTCAGTCTTGAAAATGTAAATTCCACGACCCTTTGTGTGAGACAAATTCTTTCTGATTTTACTTCGGAGGGGCCAGAGTTAGAGGCTAGAGGATAGTAGGAGCGGGTCAGGCAATCAGCTACTCTTACTTCCTCTAGTGGTGGTACTGCTGCCTTTCTTAAAACAATGAGCCATAATTTGCTGTGGCAGGGCATCTAATGGTGTCTGCCGTTAGTTAGACTTGCCCCTGCACGTTTAGATTTTAATATTTTTTGCGTGGCAGGTTTACTGAAAGTGCGAGCTGATAACGCCGCAGCGAAGAAAACAGGGCATCTGGGACCCGAGTGAACAGGGCAAGCAACTGTCTATCTCCTTAACCAATCAAATTGAAGGATTGTGAAATTAACAGCGCAAGGACGGAGAAGGAAGAGTAAATTAGAGAGGGCGAATTCAATGTCAAACCAGGTACAGAAGGCGAAATAAAGGGAGGGAATGAAAGATTGGATTAACAGAGAGAGAAAAAAAGAGACAAAAAGTAAAAGTAATTTTTAAAAAAAACTTTAAGGGGGAGAAATTCAGTATCACCCCGTTTGGGGCACGATTATCGGCCGGGCGCAAAGTTTAGTGCTTGCCGCTAATTATCGCCTCCGACTGCAAACTTGGCTTTTATCGCCCCTGGAGGTGATTGGAGCACTAAATCAGGCGCTGCACACCTCTCTTAAGGCGCTAACGCTGAGGAGCGAGGCGCTACCTCAGAGCGCTGGCGAAGCTCATGTGATGTCAGTCAGCAATGGAACACAGACACACTGGCGCCATCAGTTCTTAAAGTGGAGGATCGATCTTGCTCTCCATCCACACCCTGCTTATTGCAGCCTTGAATCTCGGTCTGGAGAGACCTGTACATCAAATCTGTTGGAAAGAACAATGGAGAGGCCCAGGGAAAGAGCTCAGAGTGCAGCCCCCCTATTCTCTTCTAAATCGATGCAAGAAAGATCAAATAAAAAAGAACCTGCAAAGTGCTGCTCAGTACCCAAAACTCCTCAGCACAGCTTTGAATATCTCCTGCAGTCTCTCTCTCTCACTCAGAATGCATGGTGAAAAAATTTTGCCGAAAAAAAAGGCAGGAAGCGGTCGCCTGTAAATAGCGCTCCCCCAGTCCCTTCCCAACTGCAAAACGCTCCTCTCAACCTGTCGTTGCTAGCGGCAGGCAGTAAGACAGGGGACACCACTCAATATCCGGTCCGGGGCACTACTGGGGCGTTGCACGCTCGACTGATGTCACGATCTGCGGGTGCAGGAGATCGTGGTGGTAGTGTTTAGTGCTGCCGCAAAATGTCTAGTCCAGTTCGTGAGCGGCGCAAACATCGCCGCGCCCGGGCGCGAGTTGCTTTGCGCCACATTAGCGCCCTCTTAAGGCGCTAACAGGAGGTGCAAACCAACTGAATTTTTCCCCCTAAGTTTTTTAAACTCTCAAATGACATTTAAAATCTGAAGGAATGAGACTCCACACTTGTAATAGTTAATTTTCAGTGCCAGAGAGGCTGACTGGCAATAATTAACACTTATCATGTCGTTAAAAGGTACTTAGACTGAAATGGACAAGACTTAACTTTCTGAGGCAAGTTTAGTTCATACCTACTGCATAAGAACAGCAACTTCACGCCATTCAATGCAGTTCAATGGTGAGGCAGACAGCGAGATGTTGTTTTTGGGAAGCCTATGGCGGAGTGGCGCATTTTGGACAGCAGCGTTTGAATTTCCGCGTTTACCTGCACAACTGCCCTCGTCTGAAGTTGCTGGAGCATTTTGGGGGTAAATAACGGCGAGCGCGATTAACCTCACCGTTATGTTGACAGCAAATTATGGGCCATTATTGCAACACCTACAATTCTTGCTTACTCCAGGGATGGCGTTGTAACCTCTCTCAGCCTGTTATAACAAACAGCAGCTAAAAGATATACCGTATCCCCTGACTAACCGTGAGCAAGGAGAGATTCACTTGTCTTTAAAAAAAAGGCAATGAAACCTCATCAATAACCTACAGCCTGAATGTTAAAAGCAGTTACAACTACCTTCTGATTGACCTCAGCAGTTTCTAAGTAGTTACAATGATCTAGATTTGTTAATTTAGAGCATTAGGCGTGATGCCAAAGGGTAGGTTAGCAGCTAAACATCACAACTGTGCTGCAGACTCCCGACTAGTCTTGAACAATCCCTCAGCAGATCTGTTAGTTTTAAAATGAGTCTTAGAGAGGGAAATTTAGACATAGTATAGATAACTGATTAAGATACATTTCTCCAAAGTGTTAGCCACGCTAGTTCTGGGGACCGAGTGGAGTGTAAGAAAATTAGACTCAGTTCACATGGTGAAATAATATATGCATATGAAAGAGAGCTGAACAGCAAAAAAATTGCATTCAGTACTCCTAATATGAAATGGAGTAATGTTAATAGAAATCCCGCATTTTAATAATTTTGATGAATTGTCTTGGCTAGGCAGTATTTCCAAATAGTTCCTGTGCTCACAGTCAGACCGCGATAGATGATTATCTACTGATTATGATGGAGAATGAGGTAGTCATGATTACAGCATGAGCTGGCTCACTCAGTCCCTGAACATCGTGGAGATCAGGATTGGGCAGTGTGATAAATGGTGACTGAATAGAGGGAATAAATAAAAAAATTAATGACTTAAAACTGAAAGCCAATTGAGATGGTTCAGATGATGTCTTAAGCCAAGATTGTTCACAAACTTTTTGTTGAGGGCCACCATCCCAGTCGATGTTTTAGTGAAGACCCACCATCCCTTAGAACTCTGCTTCACCTGAAGATTACACTTGGCCTTAACTCCCTGTGTGAAACAATGCAATAGATCAACTAGTATAACATAATATTTAAAAATTGTGAGCTTCTAACGGCTTGCGGGCAGCCAATAGTGGGGAAGCACAGCAGGGAACAACAATGAGGCTGGAAGCAGGAAGTGTAGGTAAGTCTGGAACAGCAAGTAGGGCCAGAGGCTTGAACTGGAGCACTCTGGGAGACAGGGAGTGAAGGCAGGCTCGGTACGGCGAGGGCAGCTGGAGGCCCGAACTGGGAACACTCCAGGAGGTGTGGAGTAGGGGCATGCAAGCGACAGGGCCAGAGGCCTGAACTACAAAGAGACTGGGAGACGACTGGCACACAGGGCTTTAGGCCCAAAATTAGAAGCGTTTTCATGAGCAAGCGGGCCAGAACGTGGCTTGAGTTGGGTGGAAGTAAAATCAATCCAATATAGTGTGAAAAACCTAAAAATCACATTAATCAGAAGAATATAGCAAGGAGGATTCATAATATGATAAATGAAACCATTAGTATATAGGAATTCTTCTGAAGCTATCTCTATTCAAGCAGGGATATAATCACAGGGCCACTAGTTTGCAGTAATCAGTCAAATTGTGTTTTTATTACAGAGTATTGTGAGTAATAGTGATAATTTCGAGCTTCAATTCTATCATTTTAGACATATTTCGATGGACATTGTAAATCAGTTGCCTTGGTTGCCATTCAGTTCAGTTAACTATGAGGTTAATTTTATCTCTCACCATTTCTAAAGCCTAGGATACATGGGAAGATGGTTGGGAAAACGTTGCAGGAAGATAGGAAGTTGGTTATATATAGAAACCATATGACAGTAATGGGCTGTTGAGGGAGCTGACTGTGTTGGTAGTGTTGTGAGGGTAGTCATGGCATCTGGGAATAGGAATCATGAGATGGGAACATTTTGGAGGCGCTTCAAGAATCTTAAGGAGCTGGAATGATGAATACATGGTGCGGGAGCATTGGGAAGGGAGAGTATGGTACTTGGGAGCATTGGGAAGGGGGTAACAGGGTTGGAAGGAGCAGGAAAGAGGTATCAGGATATGCGGGCAATCCTGGCTGTAGGTGGAGCGGTGGTGGGGTGTGAGAGCACTAGGATGGGGGTACTGGGTGTGACAGTCATGGGAGAGTGAATATGGGGTGTGGCAGCAAAGGGATGGCGGTGGTGAGGTGTGGGAGCATTGGGAAGGAGGATCTGAGTATGGGAACATTGCGGAGGGGAATGCTGTGTGTAACAGCATAGGAAGTGGGTGTTGGTTGTCTTTCTGTTGGGGAGGGGGTGCTGGGATCCGGTAGCACTGGGAATGGCTGTGTTTTGGCAGCAATGCGGAGAAGCTGGGTCCAGCATCTCGCAGCACTGGAAGGCGACTCCCAGAATTCGATAGCTCAGGGAGTTGGGGAGTCACAAAGACTGCGAGCATGGGGAACTCTAGGCAGGGAATCACTTCTACCTCCTCCACCCACCACTGTTATTTTCCCACCAACCCCCAGTATTCCCTCATAACCTGCATGCAACTGGACCCGCCGCCCAGTCTGACCTTCTCACCTGCTCTTGGGTCTCCTCACCTACCTTCCACCCCTGCCTTTATCCTCCCATGCTGCTGCCTGATGCCACCAGGTCAGTGGGCAGCTAGTACCAGTAAGCTCTGGTTGGGGCTGGAGGATAATGGCAAGGACAGCTAGAGGCAGGTAGAGTTCAGTGGTCTGGCAGCAAGTTCAGGTGCAGAGTTGGTGGATAATGGTGCCTTCATCCTGCCCTCACCCTCATCATCTTCCCTTCCCTCAAACCATTCTTGTCCCTCCACCTTCTCCCACTATCACCCCATCTCCTTTCCTTAGGCCCATTGCATTTGTCTCTTCCACCCTCCCCCCACCACCTTAACCTCCTCCATTTCATTCCTATTCCTCCCACCTTTACTCTCACCCCCCCTCTCCTAAGCCCCTTATGCCCATATTACCCCTCCTGCATGCCCCACCTCTTCTTCCCCTTACCCCTCCACCACAAAGCTTGTTTCCCTTCGGTCTTTTAAAATGTCTCTTGCACGGATATTGTACTTGTTGACTGTATGCCGTGGGCAATTGCAGCATCAGGGCGAAAGGCTGCACCATCCACTTCCTTAAGAATGCTCTTCTGCATGAATCTGTGCTGAGTGACAGATCTGTGAGGAAAGGGTTAATTACGCTGCCTTTGAGTCCAAAGTTAATTAAGCATTCATGAATCTGAGTGGCTGTGTGGAGTTCCCTCCGCCCAGGGGCAGCAGTATTTATAATCTTCCACGTAAACGACGCTGATAACAAATGGACTCTGCCTCAAGCAGGAGTCATCGTTGCCTTCTTAGTGACAGGGAGCCTTTGGATCAGACAATACCACCTGCATCTTTAACGGGCTCAGTAATTAATGAGTGAAGTATTAGGCTGGTCAAATATGAGTGCCTAGAAATTCGATCGCGCTCCGCCGTTTTGCAGGGTGCCTAAGGGTCCAATTTGATGGGCCGTGTGCCATATTGGATCGGGCTCCTCGGTAGGTGACCAGGATGCATGCTGGAAGTATTAAACACTTGCAGAACTTTTTTAAAACCCGAAACTATAGCAAAATGCTGAAAGCCTGTTTGGCCCAGTGGTAAGGGCATGAAACGGTTAAACTTTGAGGCACAGAAAAGGTGCCAGTCATCAAAGTCTGCAGTACTTGGAGAACACATTGATACTGGACAATGAAAGCTTTGACTCATGTTTAACTCTGAAAAGGACATTGACATTGAACTGTGAGGCCTTGAATCATGATTGGTTTCGATGGGAAAAATTAACATCTGGACAATGCTCTGAATTTAACTGAAACAATGAGGGTCACGATCGACTTCCTGCCATGAATGGAAGATACACAAGTCAATCAGCCAACCGCCCATCAACAGTAATAGAAATCACATTGAATATGCGTTACAGAAAGCGGGAGAGGAGATAAGGAGTTATCTTTGATCTCACAACTCTGTACACCTCCGGTGATTGAATTACAGGTTGACGAGGTGTGAATGTCGGACAGTTCAGCAAACCGACAACCAAAATTGGTTGGGGGAGGCCCAGCATGGGGTCAGGTGACTAAAAGAACTATAAGAAGGATCCAGACACAGCTCTCTCTCTCTTTCGCTGGGAAGCTCTCTCGCTGGGAAGCTCTCTCGGAAGTTAGCTCTGACTACAGCAACTGCCAGGTGTAAGAAGGAAGGGAAGGCGGTCATCTCCAGCTCCCAGCCTGTAATCGACATCGGCCACAACCAGTCAGACAGGTGATTGTAAATATCAATTGACTCTACAAAGTTGTGTAGGCAGCTGCAGTCAGATAAAGGAGGACGGGGACAGGTCATCTCCGATCCAGGCCTACAATCCACAACGGTAACGACCGGCCGTACGGGTGATTGTAAGTTTCAGCCAAATCTCAACAGGTTTTTGTCTGTGTTTTGTTGGTTTTAATAAGCTAACAGTTTTGGGTTGAACCTAAACCTTTGTGTCGTCTACCATTTTGTTCCTGTAAAACCCAGAGTCAAAGAACTCGTGTAAGGACAAGGAAACCAAACACCTTACACACTCTCATTATTATATTTAAATAAAGGGTCATACACAGCCACTCAGTGGCACAGAGGCTTTGACATGTTCAGCTGTTGAAATAATAGAGAGGGACAAGGGTTAGTGTTTAAGGGTGAAGGGAGAGCAGAGAGAGATGAGTGGCTGCTGAAAGCAGCTGTCATTTGTCACACAGAGTATGTAGGGTGAGATAGAAGGGAAATAGAGGATAAGGTGTGAAGAAACCCTGCGTGACGTCTCCTCCAGCGCTGCCACTCGTCACGGCCATGAGTCCCCCCGTGCCTGTGATGGCCACCCCTTCTTCCGCCAGAGGGGGCAGGGTGTGCGGTTGGGCTCGGCCTCCTCTGGTTGCAGCCCTCCTGCTGCAGGTTACGTGCGACCTTCTCCTGCAAGAAGGAAGGGAGCGTGTGAGGTGAGGTGAGGTGTTTGAAGAATGTGACTGTCATGGTCAAATGGTTTGTACATTGTGTGGAAGATGTGAGGTGTGGGGTAGTGAAGGTTGCATAGTGGTGAGAGTAGGAGGTGCAGAATGTGTAAGCATGAGGAGAAGGATGCAATGTAAAGCCTGGCGCAGTGATTGCTGGAGGGGAGGGGAGTATTGTGAGTGGGGAGGGGAGGGGAGTATGGTGAGTAGTGAGGATGCAGTGCTGGAGATGTGAGGAAAGAGTTAGCGAGGTGCGAGGTACAATTCTTAACTTGTCAACTTTTTGTGGCGTTGCAGCCATGTCCTTGGAACTAAACTCCTGACATTGACCCCGCTCAGCAACCTCTGACCACTGGCGGTGGAGGTGTTGCCTGGAGGGCTTTCGGCCCCAGGGTTGGGGGAGGGAAAGGATCTCCCTCCTCCTGTTGACAGCCAGGACCAAGGCCTCCAAGGCCGCATCTGAGAACCTGGGTGCCATCTCTGTATCTCTGCCACCCATTTTAGCTCTTTGACAACCTCCCCTTTAAGAGGTGCTGGCTGCCTTTATTTGGCATCAGTGAAGCCCAATTTCCCCCCCAACAGGCATCCAACCAATAAGCATTGTGGGTAGCGCTGGCTGCACACCTGGCTCATTATAACAAGCTTCCTGCACGAATTTCGCGTTGTTCTCGTGCCCAGCTGACCAGGTCACGACCCCTGCGCGCCCGTTTTCAGGAGCGCTTGAATTTCTAGGCCACAAACCCTGGGCTGCATGCATTCTGCAGGAGTTGGTGTTATCTATTTTGCTGATCTACATCTTGGAATACAAATCAGAGACCCAGAATCGCAGCCAACATTTAAAGTATTTATGCCATTTTGTTTTAAAGTGAGAAGCTTCAGTGCAGGGCCAAGGCCAATTGTGTGGAACGTCACCAGAGTTGAACAATGTAGGAGCAAAGATAAGTTCGAACAAGGAGTAGTGCTTAAGTGACACTCAGGTTACGATTTAAAAGCCTGTGGATTGTAGGGGGAAGGAATGATTGGGGGAGGGAAGGAGTTCTGCGATGTTTCCTGGGAAAGACTGAGGTAAATTAGGAGATACTTAATGGTGTGTTACCCATAATAACACTTCAAGTGTGGAGCAGCCTTTCAGTGTATTGTAGGAAACAAAGCTCTCAGCTTAATGCCAGTTAGTGCCAATTGATGTTGACAGGCAACTGGGAGTCAGACAAGCCTCTGGTGATGACTTGAGTGAGAGAATCTGTTGAAGATGATTCATAGAAATCGGGTCATCTGCATATATCAAAAGTTTGAATATCTAAGTTATGGCAGTTCAAATGTGTAGAAAATAACCAGACAGCACACCAAGGATGGACTCCATGCGCACACCACAACAACCTTGAATGTGACCATATGGCCAGACTATCGGGCATGAACTGCTACATTGCCAAAACCACAGGCTTAAGGTTCCTAACCCTGGAGGGTATTTTTTCCCCTCCCACAATCATCTCCCTTCATCTCCTGAAGGTGGCATCCCAAGCTGGGGGTATCGATCTCTCCGTACCACACACTCGCCACTATCTCCTCTAGGTGGCCATTCTTCATGTGAGTCGAGACACTGAACACCAGCCAGTTGAGTCATGGGGAGCATGAAGACCAAACCCAATCCTGTCCTCACCCAACATTCACACTGCCAATTTATCAGGAAGGGCTTTTGAACAGCAATCAGGAGCATGAGCCCTGCTGATATTTCCCCTCTCATTCCAAGGAAGGCTGAGACCAATTTTAGCACAAGTAGCTCAACACAAACCAAGGATCAAACCTGGGATATTCATGGTTGGCACTGCACTTATTGCCTGAGACACAGGGAGCGCTGGAAGGACACTTGAAGCAAGGAGACCTTTATCTAATGACTTGTAATTCCAATAATGCAAAGGTAAAATTGTCAACTTTCATCCTGTATCATTCCCTTTGCATGAGCCTATATTGTATCACATTGCAGCTGAAATGTACCTTTACCGTTAGTTTGTGCCTCATCCTAGGATTATTCTCTTGTTGAAGTAATGTAAGCTAATTATTGCATAATGTCACAGAATCACAGAAACCCCACAGTGCAGATAGAGGCCATTTCGGCCCATTGAGTCTGCACCGATACATATCCCACCCGATCCCCGTAACCCCACGTATTTAATCCCCCTAACACTAAGGGTCAATTTTATCATAGCCAATCAACCTAACCCGCACATCTTTGGACTGTGGGAGGAAACCGGAGCACCCGGAGGAAACCCACGCAAACACGGGGAGAATGTGCAAACTCCACACAGACAGTCGCCCGAGGCCGGATTCGAACCCGGGTCCCTGGCGCTGTGAGGCAACAGTGCTAACCACTATGCCACCGTGCTGCCGTCAAGTCAGATCAAATCTTCAGAGAAAGCCGACCAATAGGAAGTACTAGAAATTCAATCTTGTGAAATAACCATTTGATCAGCAGGTCCAATGAAAAAAATGCAAATTTTCCCATTAGTGTGGGATGCTTGAAAGTCATACAGAATTACATGAAACTAAGGGCATTATATGCTAATTAAGGCATTAGACCTGAGGACTTACAGGAGCACATGACAAGCGCAGTGGTGTTACATCTTGACTCTGCAGCAACGGCCAAAGATTACAGGTTTATGCCCCATGTGGTTGGTAAGTAATTAACATTGATAAGCATTCAATCGCAAAATAATTGATTGAGAATGCTTTGTTTTCTATGGACCTGCGTGTGTCTGTGTAGTCTGATTATTGGACAGGGTTATCCAGAGAGTAAGAACGCCCGTGTCAGCAACTTTGTTGTTGTCACTGTTGTTATTGATGCTGTTTCCACAGCAACTGATTTTTTCTTGCTGCTGTTGAGGGTGCTGCATTTCAAAGTTGTCCAATCTGTACAGAGTGTTGAGTGTCGTCCTGCCTGGTCTTCTAGTTATTGGTGTCTGTGCTTCAGTATGTTGTTAAAATGCTTGCTCAGCCTACCCCGTGAGTGTGTGCTCTGTTTGAGCTTGCAGTGCAGAACGTACTTGGGAAGTCTGTCATCATCCAACTGAACATGTCCTGCCAAAGGAGCGGTGCTTTTATTAGCATTGTCCCAACATGTAGACTATATAAGTGCCACAAGGACCTGTTCGGTGGAGATTATTCAATATAGAACAGCCTGTAGGTACTGTGGGTTAGAAATTCGTTATCGCCAATGAATGGACGGTGTCAGTAGAAAAGTTGGAGAATTAGCACCAGGCGCAAATGCTTTAGACTGCACGAAAAATTTGTGCTCACTGCTCAATAAAATGATTGGAGTCCTAAATCAAGTCTTAAAACTCAAGCTCATTGGCATTAGGGTGGACCAATATTGGGTGCTGTCTAATCGCAAGTCATGATTGCCACAGGCATTTTACACTACTTAAAGGGGAGGTTCATTGATGCTGCAGCACCTCATTCTCAGCATTGCTGGCTGTGCAGATGCCTCAGCAAGCAGAAACAGAACAAGGAGAAGGAGCCGGTGGACTGAACCAGGTGTGCTCGTGGCAGGTCCACGTCCCAGGGAGAGAGCCTGCAGATTCTGTGATGAAGCATTGGAGGCCTTGGTTTTCACTGTGGAGAGATGGAGAGCGGTGCTCTACCCGGCAAATGGCAGGAGGCCCTCGCCACAAGTCTTCCGCACCATGTGGAGGGAGGTAGCGCTGCATGTCTCAGGCAGCACTGTGGTCCCCAGGACCCACACACAGTGCAGGAAGAAATTTACCGACCTCACTCAGGTGATCAGGGTGAGTGAATGCTTCAACAAATGCTACATACAGGAAACTTTTTTTTATCCGGCACGGACGGGACCGACGTGGTGCCGGTTCATTAAAAATTCTGGATGACCGAACGCTATAGTAAAAGATACGGAGCTGAGAGCTCCGTATAAAGCAACAAGCCCTGTTGCTTAGCAACAGGTTCAGAACAATGGCCACAAGTTGCAAGCGTCTCTGTAGCTTAGCAACAGCTGCAGCCACACCCTTGCACAGCAACAGATGGGGGAAGGCAAGTAATAAAAGTTACCTGAACCTACTCCTGAATTTTGCCGGTTAACCGAGATTTCCGGTTATTTAGGTGCCAGTAAATCGAAAGTTTCCTGTACCACCATCTGTAGCACAATCCTCACACCACACCCCCAGCACTCACCCACCAACAATCTCTACCTACCAACACTCGCACTCACATCTCACACCTTGCACACAATGACAGCTATTCAACTATGGCAGGCACATCAGCCCAACACATTGCTCCACACTCACTCACACACTTTCCTTTCTCCTGCAGGCCAAGGTGGCTCACACAGGAGGGAGCAGGAGCGCACAGGCGGGGGACAATCCGATACCCAACCACTGTCTGCGCTGGAAAATAGAGTGCTGGAGATTATTGGGCGCCAGGTGGTGGGCGCCGTGGCCACCGGCGATGTTGACCCCCTTGGGGACAACAACGGTATGTTCATCCCCACTCCTTCTTCTCACATTCCACTTCCCCCTCACCCCACAAGCGTTTCTTACTTTCCAGCTAATCATGCTGCATGCATGCCTTTCTCCCTTCCTGCCCCCTCCCCTCACCTTAACCCGACTCTTGTACATTTATGCTTTCAGATAATGAGCAAGCACCTGAGCAGCCTATCCCTGAGGGCACTGTAGAGAGCGAGGTGGGAGAAGAGGAGGAGAAATAACACACCGCGTCACTGCATGTCTCACCCGCAGACACCAGCTCAGATACTGGCACTACGCGTTCTTTAGAGGCTAGTATAGTAGCGGGATCTGCACAGGGTGATGCACCGAGAACGAGCGGGCTGCAGCAAGGCCAGGGGGAAAGGGTAGCTCGGGGACAAGCTCCCCGGAAGGTGAGTTCGCTGCGAGTTCTGCTGCACAGGACTTAGATGATGACCTCGATGGAGAGGCTTTTAGAAGAAGGGTGATGGGCATGCACACGGAGGTGATAGGTGCAATGGCAAGGATGCCTGAGAGCCTCTCGGCAATGGTAAGGAGCGTGGAGGAGTCCGCCTTCAACATTGCACAAGGCTCTGCGCACACCATGGAGCCCATCATTTCCAGTCTGCTAAGGATGGTAGAATCTCAGAGCGATCGTGGCGGCCCAGACTTGATGCCGCGTGTGATGGGCGATCTGGCAGCTTCCATTGCAGCACAGGCGGAAGTGATGCAATGTCTTAGTGCTGTAATACAGTCTATGCTTGGTGCCATTCAATCTCAGACTGCTCTCATGCAGTCTCAGCTTGATGCCACGCAAGCTCTGACTGCTGCCATCGTGGTTGGGTCAACCACCGTCCACCGGGCCTCTCACAGTGTTGCAGCAGGCCAGCAATCTGTGCTCCAACAGATTGCTAGGGATGCTGAGGTGCTGCCCCGGGGGAGTGGCAGTGGGTCAGTGGAGCAGGAACCTGCTGTCCTCTCTCAGGATGACAGCATTCCTGCTCCCACCACTGGCACTCCGCCATTGCCCTTGTCGCTGCCTGTCATCCAGCCAGCCCAGACTGATGCTGTCCATGTTGAGGTGGTGCAGTCTACAGCCAGGCCTTCAAGGCCCAGAGCTAGTTGAGGGCATCCTGCAAGGCCAGTTGAAGTCTCCTGCACGGACACTCAGCAGCCTTCCACCAGCCGTGCTGCAGCTACTGGGCCAACACTCCGTAGGAGCACTAGAGTAGGCAAAGGCACAGTAACGACAGGCAGTAAGGGATTGCACAAAGGTGAAAGTTTAATATTTTTGGTGTAAATATGTGTCCACTACTTTTTTGATAAATTTATTACTTCACTTACCGTTCTTTTGTGGTGTGTCTCATTTCAGCTTTGGGCTGCGAGAGAGATGGAATGATGGGAATGTGGTGAGCAAAGGCGGTCTGGGGTATAAGTCATCCTGGTGTGAGGCTGGAGATCTGTTTGGAGGAGGTGGCAGAGTTCTAGGACCACCTCCTTGGTGAGGCGGAGCCATCTAATACACTGATCCTCGCTTCATTGAAGGTAGAAGTGCTCTCAGAATAACCTCAAAGGGTAAGGCCTCCTGGTGAGAGCCCTGATGTCCCTCCTCATCTCGCTGTGCACATTTTCCCATATTTCTCGCTGCCTACGCTCCCTCCGCCGTAGATCCTGGAGGGCGAGGTGACATGCCAGTATAGCCCCCATTAATGTTACCAAGTGTAGCAGTTTAATTTTTGAAGAATAAATGCAGCTACTTTTTAGTTGCCAGAAGGCTCCTGATGCAAAAGAATCTTGAAATTACTGAATGAAACTGTTACAATGGGTGAAACTAACAAAAAGCCACTGAAACTGCACTAACCTGACAGCTGCGAGTGATTACTGATAATCCCTTTAAATAACGTCCTTGGAGCCAGCTTCCTGGTACTTCATGCCAGCTCTCCCTGTCGGTGTTTACTCCAGGCGGTGGGGTAAGTGCCGAGAATCAATTTTGCAAATCGGGCGGTCTGTGAGCATTGCACACTCACTGATATCATGATCTACCTGGTGTTGGCGTTCCCAGCGATACCTCTTACCAGCAGCACTACGGGGGGGGCGGGCAGATTTGGCATGCGGCGTTGGATTTGCCTCGCCACGGCGATACTGGTCTACCGCCCCATTAGCGCCATCTACTGGCACAAACGGGAGGCGCTAAGGGGATGAATTTTTCCCCCTTTCAGCCTACAGATTATCTGGTCATTCATTCATTTGCTGTTTGTGGGATCCTGTTGTGCGCAAATCGTTTGGCTATGTAACGACAGCAACTGCCCTTCAAAAGTAATCCATTAGTTGCAAAGCACTTTAGGGTGACCTGAAGATGGGACAAAGTGCTATAGTAATGCAAGTTTTTCTTTCTTTAACGTTGCATGGCAACTGCCCAATGCCAATTGCCTCACCTACTTCGGTAGGCATGGATCTCCTCTGTCTACTTGGCACAACATCAGGTCTTCAGCCACACAAAATAAATAGGTACTGGTCTGTATGGAACCGCACTCACCATCGGTATGTACTGCTCAGTCATGACCTACCCCAACCCATTAGTAGAATTTTCTGGCTTTGCCCACTTCACCCAGTGCCATGAATTGTACCACAAGTTGACCTGTTTCAGACCTGCAGGTATTACGGACACACCAATGTAACCTTTAGGACAAAGATAAAAAGATACACTGTGAATGCAGGAAATCAGAAATAACGAAGTGCTGGAAATGTACAACAAGTCGGTCAGCATCTGAAAGAGAAAAGAGAGCTTCATGTTTTGGATGTGTTATGATGAAGGGTTCCACCTCATCCCTGGCCAACATTCCACCCTCAACCCACATCACCAAGACAAAACAGATTAATAGCTGATTATTCTCAATGCTATTGAGGAATCTTGCTATGCACAAGATGGCTGCCACATTTGCCTACATAACAAGTTACTGCACGTTGAAATAATGAACTGTGCGTGATGTACCTTTCTGACAGCTATGATAAGGCACTCTATAAGTGCAAGTCCTCGCGACGTGGCCAGCATTCTCGATTTTTGTTTTGCGAATTAGCGGGGTTTAACACTACACTAACTTCAAACACAGAAGCCAAATGTGACATTCAGTCTTCTCAAATAAGCAGCTTCTGACTGCTTCCTGCTGGATGCTCATTGATCCGTGTTGTCATGGTGCCATTGGTTGGAATGGAGACGTGACTGCCTCCTGCTGGAGGCTCATTGATCTGTGTTGCCATGGCGCCGTAGGTTGTCACGGAGACGTGACTGTCTCCTACTGGCTGAGCAGGAGTCTGTGCAGTTTCCGAAAGTAACCTGCAACATTCAAGGGTAGCTGTGACGGAGGGCCTGTACATCACAGCGGTTGTAGGAATCACCATAATAATACAGGTTGATTTAGCCCTGAAGATTTACTGAGAAGTTTTCTAGCTGTACGTGGAAAAATTACAGCCAGAAATATGGCCAATTATCACATTTAGCCATTTGCAGTGATTTGCAGAGAGTCAGACTAAGGTTGAATATCTCGGAGGAGGGAGAGAATGCGCGAGAGGTAATGTCTAGGTCAAAAATAAAAATTTAATTTCATTTTAGTCTTGAGGGATGAACTCAAAACCCATTAAGAAATTTAAATTGTGTGACCTGTTGCAGCAGAAAGCAAGAGTCTGCGATATATATAAAAAGTTGCCATGTCTTTGTTAATTGGTAGGATCCTTTCAATATGTTTTAATAAAATTGTACAATATGTTTATCTTTCTTTGTAATATTTGCACATTTAGTCAACATTGTGAGGAACAAAGGATTTTGGGAAAAACTCCTTATTTTCTGTGAAATGTCAAAATGACCTTTGAGGCTCCACAGTTTGTGATTTTCAATTTCAGAGCCATTGTAAAAATAATGAGCTCCCCAAACAGAACAATCCTGCAAACAGATTTCATTTGGAAGATGTTAGGTTTTCAGATAATGCAATGCAAATCAAGATTTATTTATGGAACGTTTGATTGTGTCTGCAAGACGGATTAACATTAAGCACAGGATGAGGAAAGGCCATTTTACCCCAATCATCCAGCCTCCTGTAGAAACGCTCCTTATCCCTAAAGGTAATCAAGGAAAACTCCAGAATAGTCACTATTCACTGTTCACTATTCAATGTGACCCGTCCATCGGAGCCCGATACGAGACTCCCAAAACAAGCGCTCTACTCGGAGCTCCGGCACTGCAAGGGAGCCCCAGGTGGGCAGAGGAAACGCTTCAAGGACACCCTCAAAGCCTCTTTGAAAAAGTGTAACATCCCCATCGACACCTGGGAATCCCTGGCCCAAGACCGCACAAAGTGGAGGAGAAGGCGCCGAACACCTCGAGTCTCTTCGCCGGGAGCAAGCGGAAGCCAAGCGCAGGCAGCGCACGTCAACCCAAGCACCCCACCCACCCGCCCCTTCAACCACCGTCTGCCCCACCTGTGACAGAGACTGTAGGTCCCGCATTGGACTCATCAGTCACCTGAGAACTCATTTTTAATGTGGAAGCAAGTCATCCTCGGTTCCGAGGGACTGCCTAAGAAGAAGAAGAAGAGATTCAATCCTGCCTTGTTGCAATTGGTGTCAGCCGTGGCTCAGTGGGCAGCACCCTCGCCTCAGATATTATGAAGGTTGTGGGTTCAAGTCCCACTCCAGAGACTTGAGCACAAAATCCAGGCTGACTCTCCAGTGCAGTGCTGAGGGAGTGCTGCACTGTCGGAGGTGCCGTCTTTCAGATGAGATCTTAAACCGAGGCCCCGCCTGCTCTCTCAAGTGGACATAAAAGATCCCATGGCACTATTTTGAAGAAGAGCAGGGGAGTTATCCCCAGTGTCCTGGCCACCCTCAATCAATATCACTAAAACAGATTATCTGGTCATTATCACATTGCTGTTTGCTGAGTGCAAATTGGCTGCCACGTTTCCTACATTACAACAGTGACTCCACTTCAAAAAGTACTGCATTGGCTGTAATGTGGCAGAGCCGCCAAGGGACTCTTATATGGATGTACATAATTGCCTTTAACAGTGTGAATTGGTACCTGTATTTGTTTGCTGTATGTAAATAGTGCGGTCCCTTTAAGATGTATGTAAATAGTGCGGTCCCTTTAAGATGTAGACTGAACGCGATGACGTCATCACGCAGGTCACGTGACATTCCCAATGGCGGGAAACGTGATGACGTCATGACGTCAGCGGGGAAGCTTCCAGAATCAGTCCTCGTGGAGTCAGCCTTAAGCAAACACCTGTTGTTTAGTTCTCTTGCGTTTTAACTGTTACTTCCACCAGTTTGTATTAAACATCGTTTAATTACCAGAGTTGCCTGGTCTCAGTGCTTCAGATAGGAATTTCGCAATTCCTACAGTGGTGACCCCGAATTTTCGCGGACAATCTTTGCGGAGGAAGCGAGACGCAGTGACACGATGGATGCGAACGCAGTGGCTTTGAAGCTCCCTCGGTTTTGGAAACAACAGGCGGCCTCCTGGTTTGTGCAAGCGGAGGCTCAGTTCGAGCTTCGGAATATCGTGGTGGATCAGACCCGGTATCTCTACGTGGTCTCTGCATTCGACAGCTCCACGGCTTCGAGGATCATCAACCTGCTGGAAAACCCCCCGGCCGACAGCAAGTATAATACTCTTAAGGCGCGGCTACTTCAGGTTTTCGGCCTCACGAAGGCGGAGCGTGCGCGACGATTGCTCATGCTGCCCGGGCTAGGCGACTCCAAGCCGTCGGAGTTAATGAGCCAGATGCTCACACTCCTCGGACCCGAACCGCAAGGTTTCCTCTTTCGGGAGTTGTTCCTGAGCCAGTTGCCCGAGCAGGTACAGGCGGCCCTCGCACGGTCGGAAACCGCGGATTGTGTGGCACTTGCGGACGAAGCTGATACTATTTACACGGTCATGCAGCAACAATGCACCGCCTCGAGGCATCCTTCCCCACGGGACCCCACCCCGACGCCTCCACCATCTGCCTTGTGTTATTACCACGCCCGTTTCGGCGCGAAGGCCAGATGCTGCCACCCGCCCTGCGGTTTCACGCCCGAGGCAACCAAAAACTACCAGCACCGGCTGCGCGAAAGGAAGACCGAACCTGCAGTATGTCCCACAGCTGCAATGGCGATTGGCGACTCCGGGAAGTTACTCTATATCACCGATTCCCTCTCGGGCCGGCAATTTTTGTGCGACATGGGGGCGCAGTGCAGCATTCTTCCCGCATCAGCCCTCGACATCCGGGCTGGGAGGCGCGGGCTACCCCTCCAAGCCGCCAATGGCAGTGCTATTCGTACATTCAGGAGTCGGCGGATCAAGGTGTGTTTCGGCGGGCAACACTTCCAATGGGAGTCATCACCGCCAGAATTTCGCAAGCGATCCTCGGCATGGACTTTTTATGTGCCAACGGCTTGTGGGTAGATTTTAAAAATCGTCGACTGATCAACGCCGTCACTTACAACTCCATTCCGTGCGTTCGAGGTTCAGTCGCATCGCACGCGGTCTCCTGCGCCTTGCCAGAGCTCAACGAATTCACCCACCTTCTTGGTGAGTTCCCGGAGCTAACCAGGCCCACCTTTTCTGCGACGTCCGCCAGGCATGGCGTGGAGCACCATATTACAACGACCGGCTCCCCGGTCTACGCATGGGCTCGGCTACTAGAAGCCAGCAAACTCGCGGCTGCAAAGGCGGAGTTCGCCACAATGGAGCGGTTGGGGATTATTCGCCAGTCGAATAGTCCCTGGTCTTCGCCGCTCCATATTGTCCCTAAACCCGGCGGTGGCTGGCGACCCTGCGGTGACTACCGGCGCCTTAACGAAGTCACGACCCCCGATCGGTACCCCATACCGCATATACAGGATTTCTCCGCACATTTGGCGGGAACTTCGATCTTTTCCAAGGTCAACCTTGTTGGTGGGTACCATGAAGTGCCTGTACACCCCCAGGATGTCCAAAAGACGGCGGTCATGACCTCCTTCGGCCTATTTGAGTTCCTCCAAATGCCTTTCAGACTCAAAAATGCGGCACAGGCGTTTCAGCGCCTAATGGATTCGGTGCTGCGGGATCTTAAGTTTTTATTCGTTTATCTCGATGACATCCTGATTGCCAGTGCCACCAAAGAGGAACACATCAATCATCTGCGCATCCTCTTTCGCCGCCTCCATCAACATGGCCTAATAATCAACCCGGCCAAATGCCAGTACGGGCTACAGCAGCTGGACTTCTTGGGCCACCGCGGAGGGGGCGACGCCACTTCGGTCAAAGGTGGAGGCGATGGCAGCATTTCCGCGGCCGCAGTCCATCAAGGCCCTCCAGGAGTTCCTGGGTATGGTTAATTTTTATCATCGTTTTATTGCCAGGGCCGCGCAACTTATGCGGCCACTCTACGAGACCCTCCGAGGAAAGTCGGGAAAGGAAGCCCTGCTTTGGACGCCTGAGATGGTTTGTGCCTTCGGGGACACCAAGGCCGCTCTCGCAAATGCCACAATGTTGGCGCACCCACTGCCTGGAGCCACCATCGCTCTGACGACCGACGCGTCGGACTACGCCATAGGAGCCATGCAGGAGCAGTGGGTCAACGGTACGTGGCAGCCGCTGGCGTTTTTTAGTCGCCAACTGCGCAGTAATGAGCACAAGTACAGCACGTTCGACAGGGAGTTGTTGGCGCTGTTCCTGGCCATCCGCCATTTTCGTTTTCTGTTGGAAGGGCGCCACTTCACCGCGTTTGTGGACCACAAACCGTTGATGTTTGCTATGGCCAAGACTGCCGAACCGTGGTCAGCTAGACAGCAGCGGCAACTCACCTTTATTTTAGAGTTCACCACCGACATCCGGCACGTGGCCGGCAAGGACAACGTGGTGGCTGATTGCCTCTCGCGGGCGGCCGTCCAAGCCGTCCAGCTGGGAATAGATTATTCACACATGGCGGCCGACCAAGCAGCCGACCCGGAAACTTATGCATTCCGTACCGACTCCTCCTGCCTCCAGCCAACGGATGTGCATTTCCACGCGGCGGGCACCCCCTTGCTTTGCGACGTCTCATTGGGGGATCCCCACCCGATCGTTCCGTTTTCTTGGCGGCGGAAAGTTTTTGGCGCCATCCACGGACTTTCACATCCTGGCGTGAGGGTGTCTCAAAAGTTGCTGGCATCCAAATTCGTCTGGAGAGGAATGCGCAGGGACGTCCGCGACTGGGCTAACACCTGCGTCGTTTGCCAAAGAGCCAAAGTGCAACGCCATGTCAAAGCCCCCTTGGCCACTTTCGAAGTACCGGAGCGCCGTTTTGATCACGTCAACGTCGACCTCTTTGGGCCTCTTCCACCGTCGCACGGGTTCACACACCTCCTGACCATCGTCGACCGCAGCACAAGATGGCTGGAGGCGGTCCCTCTGACGTCCACCACCTCCGTGGACGTCGCCAGGACTTTTATTTCCTCATGGGTTGCGCGGTTTGGTGTCCCAACAGATATTTCCTCAGACTGCGGCCCGCAATTCTCGTCCGAACTTTGGAACGCTGTAGCTTTAGGTTTGGGCACCAAGCTCCATCGCATCACGGCCTACCATCCGCAGGCAAACGGATTATGTGAGCGCTTTCATCGGTCATTGAAGGCGTTGTTGAGTGCCACCCTCCAGGGCACTGCATGGGCAGATAGGCTGCCTTGGGTTATGCTTGGGTTGCGGACAGCACCAAAGGAGGACTTGCAGTCTTCTGCCACGGAACTTGTGTACGGCCAGCCACTCCGGGTGCCAGGCGAGTTCTTGCCGTCACCGACGAAGCCGTGGTCCGCAGCCGCCCAACTAGACGCCCACCGGGAAGCAGCCCAGTGTTTCAAGCCAATTCCGACGTCACATCATGGTTTGCCTGCCTCCCACGTTCCAACGGAGTTGATGCAGGCCAGGTTCGTTTTCGTTCGTCATGATGCCCATCGCAGTCCACTCACACCTCTTTATACGGGCCCTTTCCGAGTATTGCAGGCAGGTGCCAAGAGCTTTTTGGTCGACATCGGCGGCAAACCCGACCACATCTCAATTGACCGCCTCAAGCCCGCGCACCTGGATCTCGAGCAACTAGTCGAGATTGCACAGCCACCGCGTCGTGGTCGACTGCCTGCTGCTACCCCGCCCGACCGGATCGTTCCACCGGCCAGCTCCTCAGCTGCCCAGCAATTTCCTTTCTGGGAATATAGGAGTCGTTTGAACAGGCTTGTCCGACCTCCTCTTCGATTGGCTTTCGCTGTTAAGGACAATTCTGGGGGGGCGCATGTGGCAGAGCCACCAAGGGACTCTTATATGGATGTACATAATTGCCTTTAACAGAGTGAATCGGTACCTGTATTTGTTTGCTGTATGTAAATAACGCGGTCCCTTTAAGATGTAGACCGAACGCGATGACGTCATCACGCAGGTCACGTGACGTTCCCAATGGCGGGAAACGTGATGCGGGGAAGCTTCCAGAATCAGTCCTCGTGGAGTCAGCCTTAAGCAAACACCTGTTGTTTAGTCCTCTTGCATTTTAACTGTTACTTCCACCAGTTTGTATTAAACATCGTTTAATTACCAGAGTTGCCTGGTCTCAGTACTTCAGATAGGAATTTGGCAATTCCTACAGTAAAGCACTTTGGGCTGTCCAGTGGTAGTGAAAGGCGCTATATAAATGCAAGTCTTTTTCTTTTTCACAGACATGGAGCTTTTCATACTCTTAGATGATACCTGTAATCAACAATCCCATTTCCAGCAAGATATTTGTGAATGACTTCACTGTCTCAATCTCAACTACTATACTTTACAGTATTTTGTACTTTTCCCCAGATGCATATTATATCGACGTTCAGTGCATTGACCAACCAAGTTATCAAAGGAGTTCCCCGTGTATCCATTTTCTACTCCACCAAACTCCGTGGTGGTCTACTTCATTAAACTTTCTGTATGAGGTGCTGTTGAGGGACCTTGTCATGAACCTCTATGCTCTGATCTATTGGTATGGACTGTAATTGCAGTACTAGAGATGTTGCACAAAGGCTGATCTTTGTTAAAGTTCCAAAGTGATTGTACGATTTAGTGACTACCTGAAACAGTGAAATTACCACAATACTGCCTTTGCTATATTAATGGTATAATTATCATATCTACAAACTCTCGTATGAGGGGAAGTTCTTCTAGCCCCTCTCACACACTTCTAGACAGTATGTGAGGAAAAGCTTGCTAATTGACAACTGGTCCCTCCTTCATCTCCAACGTCTAACTTCTCTCTTTATAGCAACCGTTCTTCTGTCCCTCAATACTACTATGGTTAGTGAACCTTAGAACGTTCCTCCCAAGCTATATGATCTTCCTGCCTCGCTGCATTCTCACTGTGTTCAGATCAATCCTCCTCTAACTCATTCTTTCCCAGCACCTCAAAACTGTGGAACTCCTTGCCTTGCTTAGTCATTCCTTCCTTCTATCGTCTTCAGGCATTTAAAACTCAAACTTGGTGTCACCAAAGAGCACCGAGAGCGGGAGCAGTGGCACAAAGAGTGCCGAGAGCCGGAGCAGCAGCACAAAGAGCGCCGAGAGTGGGAGCAGCGGCACAAAGAGCGCCGAGAGTGGGAGCAGCGGCACAAAGAGCGCCGAGAGTGGGAGGAGTGGCACAAAGAGCGCCGAGAGTGGGAGCAGCGGCACAAAGAGCGCCGAGAGTGGGAGCAGCAGCACAAAGAGCGCCGAGAGTGGGAGGAGTGGCACAAAGAGCGCCGAGAGCCGGAGCAGCGGCACAAAGAGCGCCGAGAGTGGGAGGAGTGGCACAAAGAGCGCCGAGAGCCGGAGCAGCGGCACAAAGAGCGCCGAGAGTGGGAGCAGCGGCACAAAGAGCGCCTAGAGTGGGAGCAGCGGCACAAAGAGCGCCGAGAGTGGGAGCAGCGGCACAAAGAGCGCCGAGAGTGGGAGGAGTGGCACAAAGAGCGCCGAGAGTGGGAGGAGTGGCACAAAGAGCGCCGAGAGTGGGAGCAGTGGCACAAAGAGCGCCGAGAGTGGGAGGAGTGGCACAAAGAGCGCCGGGAGTGGGAGCAGCGGCACAAAGAGCGCCGAGAGTGGGAGGAGTGGCACAAAGAGCGCCGAGAGTGGGAGGAGTGGCACAAAGAGCGCCTAGAGTGGGAGGAGTGGCACAAAGAGCGCCGAGAGTGGGAGGAGTGGCACAAAGAGCGCCGAGAGCTGGAGCAGCGGCACAAAGAGCGCCGAGAGTGGGAGCAGCGGCACAAAGAGCGCTCAAGCGGGAGCAGCGGCACAAAGAGCGTCGAGAGTGGGAGCAGCGGCACAAAGAGCGCTCAAGCGGGAGCAGTGGTATAAAGAGCGTCGAGAGCGGGAGCAGCGGCACAAAGAGCGCTCAAGCGGGAGCAGCGGTATAAAGAGCGCTCAAGCGGGAGCAGTGGTATAAAGAGCGTCGAGAGCGGGAGCAGCGGCACAAAGAGCGCTCAAGCGGGAGCAGCGGTATAAAGAGCGCTCAAGCGGGAGCAGCAGCACAAAGAGCGCCGAGAGCGGGAGCAGCGGCACAAAGAGCGCTCAAGCGGGAGCAGCGGTATAAAGAGCACCGAGAGTGGGAGCAGCGGCACAAAGAGCGCTCAAGCGGGAGCAGCGGCACAAAGAGCGCCAAGAGCGGGAGCAGTGGCACAAAGAGCGCTCAAGCGGGAGCAGCGGCACAAAGAGCACCGAGAGTGGGAGCAGCGGCACAAAGAGCGCTCAAGCGGGAGCAGCGGTATAAAGAGCGCCGAGAGCGGGAGCAGCGGCACAAAGAGCGCTCAAGCGGGAGCAGCGGTATAAAGAGCGCTCAAGCGGGAGCAGCGGCACAAAGAGCGCCGAGAGCGGGAGCAGCGGCACAAAGAGCACCGAGAGTGGGAGCAGTGGCACAAAGAGCACCGAGAGCGGGAGCAGCGGCACAAAGAGCGCCGAGAGTGGGAGCAGCGGCACAAAGAGCGCTCAAGCGGGAGCAGCGGTATAAAGAGCGCCGAGAGCGGGAGCAGCGGCACAAAGAGCGCTCAAGCGGGAGCAGCGGTATAAAGAGCGCCGAGAGCAGGAGCAGCGGCTCAAAGAGCGCCGAGAGCGGGAGGAGTGGCACAAAGAGCGCTCAAGCGGGAGCAGCGGTATAAAGAGCGTCGAGAGCGGGAGCAGCGGTATAAAGAGCGCTGAGAGCGGGAGCAGCGGTATAAAGAGCGCTGAGAGCGGGAGCAGTGGTATAAAGAGCGCCGAGAGCGGGAGCAGCGGTATAAAGAGCGCCGAGAGCTGGAGCAGCGGTATAAAGAGCGCCGAGAGCTGGAGCAGCGGTATAAAGAGCGCCGAGAGCGGGAGCAGTGGTATAAAGAGCGCCGAGAGCGGGAGCAGCGGTATAAAGAGCGCCGAGAGCTGGAGCAGCGGTATAAAGAGCGCCGAGAGCTGGAGCAGCGGTATAAAGAGCGCCGAGAGCGGGAGCAGCAGTATAAAGAGCGCCGAGAGCGGGAGCAGCGGTATAAAGAGCGCCGAGAGCTGGAGCAGCGGTATAAAGAGCGCCGAGAGCTGGAGCAGCGGTATAAAGAGCGCCGAGAGCGGGAGCAGCAGTATAAAGAGCGCCGAGAGCGGGAGCAGCGATATAAAGAGCGCAGAGAGCGGGAGCAGCGGTATAAAGAGCGCCGAGAGCGGGAGCAGCGGTATAAAGAGCGCCGAGAGCGGGAGCAGCGGTATAAAGAGCGCCGAGAGCGGGAGCAGCGGTATAAAGAGCGCCGAGAGCTGGAGCAGCGGTATAAAGAGCGCCGAGAGCGGGAGCAGCAGTATAAAGAGCGCCGAGAGCGGGAGCAGCGGTATAAAGAGCGCCGAGAGCGGGAGCAGCAGTATAAAGAGCGCCGAGAGCGGGAGCAGCGGTATAAAGAGCGCAGAGAGCGGGAGCAGTGGTATAAAGAGCGCCGAGAGCGGGAGCAGCGGTATAAAGAGCGCCGAGAGCGGGAGCAGCGGCACAAAGACCGCCGAGAGCGGGAGCAGCACCGGAATGAGCGGACCTGGAGGGAGCACAGCAAGAGCGAGCAGTTCAAAGCGGCAGCAACTCAACAGAGGCAGTTTTTGAAAAAGTGACATCAGAGTAAAATAAGTGACGTCGGTACAAGAGAAGGAGCTGATTGGTGAGTAGCTGGTGAGTGTATATCTTTTTAAGTTTATAAGTTTATATCTGCTAAGTTAGTTAATAGCCTATTAAATAGATGGAAAGAGCTGATTGGTGAGGAGCTGGGGAATGTTTTTTGTTAAGTTTTATGTTTATTTCTGTTGGGTTAGTTCTTAGTCTATTAAATAGAGGCATGGCAGGGCAGCTCAGTCCGTGGAGTGTACATCCTGTGCCATGTGAGAAGTCCTGGACGCTTCGCGTAGCCTGGATGACCACATGTGCGGGAAGTGTCGCCAGATACAGCAACTCGAGCTCCGGGTTTCGGAGCTTGAGCGGCGGTTGGAGTCACTGCGGTGCATCCGCGAGGCTGAGAGCTACGTGGATAGCACGTTTCTAGAGGTGGCCACCCCGCAGCTTAAGAGAATGCAGGCAGTGAGGGAATGGGTGACCACCAGACAGAAGAGGAGGACCAGGCAGGTAGTGCTGGAGTCCCCGGAGTGCATCGTGCTCTCCAACCAGTATTCTGTTCTGAGTACTGGTGAGGGCGATGGTTCCTCTGGGGAGTGCAGCCATAGTCCACACCACCACGGGTGGCTTAGCTGTACAGGGGAGGAGGAAAAAGAGTGGAAGAGCAATAGTGGTAGGGGACTCGATAGTTAGGGGAGCTAACGGGCATTTCTGCAGCTGTAGACGTGACTCCAGGATGGTATGTTGCCTCCCTGGTGCCAGGGTCAAGAATGTCACTGAGTGGCTGCAGGACACTCTGAGGGGGGAGAGTGAACAGCCAGAGGTCGTTGTCCATATCGGTACCAACGACATAGGCAGAAAGAGGGATGAGGTCCTGCAAGCAGAGTTTAGGGAGGTAGGAGAGAGATTAAAAAGCAGGACCTCAAAGGTAGTAATCTCCGGATTACTCCCGGTACCACGTGCTAGTGAGTACAGGAATAGGAGGATAGAACAGGTGAATATGTGACTGGAGAGATGGTGCAGGGGGGAGGGCTTTAGATTCCTGAGGCATTGGGACCATTCCTGGGGTAGGTCGGACCTGTACAAGCCGGACGGGTTACACCTCAACAGAGCCGGGACCAATATTTTCGTGGGGAAGTTTGATAGTGCTGTTGGGGAGGGTTTAATCTAGCTTGGCAGGGGGATGGGCACCAGCATATAGGAGTAGAAAAGAGGAATAAGGTGCATAAAAGAGTGATTGTGTTGGGTAGTACTAGAGAAGATAGTACTAGATGCGGTAGTAGTACCATATTAGATAGGAGCAGACTAAGAAAGATTACGAAAAATTCAAAAATGGGTTTAGATTGCATTTTTGTAAACGCACAAAGTGTGGTGAATAAGGTTGGTGAGCTACAAGCACAAATAGCTGTGTGGCGATACGATATTGTGACAGTAATGGAAACATAGAAACATAGAAAAATAGGAGCAGGAGTCGGCCATTCGGCCCTTCGAGCCTGCTCCGCCATTCAATATGATCATGGCTGATCCTCTATCGGGAACGGTAGCGTAGTGGTAATGTCACTGGGCTAATAATCCAGAGGCCTGGACTAATGATCCAGAGACGTGAGTTCAAATCCCACCATGACAGCTGGGGAATTTAAATTCAGTTAATTAAAAAATAAATCTGGAATAAAAAAGCTAGTGTCAGTAATGGTAACCATGAAACTATCGGATTGTCGTAAAAACCCATCTGGTTCACTAATGTCCTTTAGGGAAGGAAATCTGCTGTCCTTACCTGGCCTGGCCTATATGTGACTCCAGACACACAGGAATGTGGTTGACTCTTAACTGCCCTCTTAAATGGTCTAGCAAGTCACTCAGTTGTAACTACAATACATAATAAGAATGAATCTGGATAGACCACCCGGCATCGACCTCGACACTGGCTATGGACATGGCAACGGCACACCCAGCCTAGTCAAGCAACAGCCTGACATAGTCATACTCACAGAATCATACCTTTCAGCCAATTTCCCAAAAACTTCCATCACCATCCCTGGGTATGTCCTGTCCCACCGGCAGGACAGACCCATCAGGGGTGGTGGCACAGTGGTATACAGTCGGGAAGGAGTGGCCCTGGGAGTACACAACATTGACTCTGGACCCCATGAAGTCTCATGGCTTCAGGTCAAGCATGGGCAAGGAAACCTCCTGCTGATTACCACCTACCGCCCTCCCTCAGCTGATGAATCAGTACTCCTCCATGTTGAACACCACTTGGAAGAAGCACTGAGAGTAGCAAGGGCACAGAATGTACTCTGGGTGGGGGACTTCAATGTCCATCACCAAGAATGGCTCGGTAGCACCACTACTGACTGAGCTGGCCGAGTCCTGAAGGACATAACTGCCAGTCTGGGCCTGCGACTGGTGATGAGTGAACCAACACGAGGAGAAAAACCTACTTGACCTCGCCCTCACCAATCTACCTGTCGCAGATGCATCTGTCCATGACAGCATTGGCAGCAGTGACTACCGCACAGTCATTGTGGAGACGAAGTCCCGTCTTCACACTGAGAACGCCCCCCATCGTGTTGTGTGGCACTACCACCGTAAATGGAATAGATTCAGAACAGATCTAGCAGCTCAAAACTGGGCACCCATGAGGCGCTGTGGGCCATCAGCAGCAGTAGAATTGTATTCCACCACAATCTGTAACCTCATGGCCCGGCATATCCCTCACTCTACCATTACCACCAAGCCAGGGGACCAACCCTGGTTCAATGAGTGTAGAACAGCATGCCAGGAGCAGCACCAGGCGTACCTAAAAATTAGGTGCCAACCTGGGAAGCTGCAACACAGGACTACATGCAGGCTAAATAATGGAAGCAGCATGCTATAGACAGGGCTAGCGATCCCACAATCAACAGATCAGATCAAAGCTCGTGAATAGTGGTGGACCATTAAACAACTAACGGAAGGAGGAGGATCCAAGGATATCCCCATCCTCAATGATGGTGGAGCCCAGCACTGAATACAAAAGACAAGGCTGAAGCGTTTGCAACAAACTTCAGCCATAAGTGCCGAGTGGATGATCCATATCGGCCTCCTCCTGAGGTCCCCACCATCACACAAGCCAGTCTTCAGCCAATTCGATTCACTCCACGTGATATCAAGACACGCACTGGATACAGCAAAGGCTATGGGCCCCGACAACATCTCGGCTATCGTACTGAAGGCTTGTGCTCCAGAAATAGCTGCGCCTCTAGCCAAGCTGTTCCAGTACAGCTACAACCCTGGCATCTGTTCGACAATGTGGAAAATTGCCGAGGTATATCCTGTCCACAAAAAGCAACACAAATCCAATCCAGCCAATTACCACCCCACCAGTCTACTCTCAATCATCAGCAAAGTGATGGAAGGTGTCATCAACAGTGCTATCAAGCGGCACTTAATCACCAATAACCTGCTCACTGATGCCAAGTTTGGGTTCTGCCAAGACCACTCGGTTCCCGACCTCATTACAGCCTTGGTCCAAACATGGACAAAGGAGCTGAATTCCAGAGGTGAGGTGAGAGTGACTGCCCTTGACATCAAGGCAGCATTTGACCGAGTGTGGCATCAAGGAGCCCTAGTAAAACTGAAGTGAATGGGAATCAGGGGGAAAACACTTCACTGGTTGGAGTCATACCTAGCACAAAGGAAGATGGTTGTGGTGGTTGAAGTTCAATCTTCACAGCCCCAGGACATCGCTGCAGGAGTTCCTCAGGGCAGTGTCCTAGGCCCAACCATCTTCAGCTGCTTCATCAATGACCTTCGCTCCAACATAAGGTCAGAAATGGGGATGTTCGCTGATGACTGCACAGAGTTCAGCGCCATTCACAACTCCACAGATAATGAAGCAGTCAATGCCCGCATGCAACAAGACCTGGACGACGTTCAGGCTTGGGCTGATAAGTAGCAGGTAACATTTGCGCCACAGAAGTGCCAGGCAATGACTATCTCCAACAAGCGAGAGTCTAACCACCGCCCCTTGACATTCAATGGCAGTACCATCGCCGAATCCCCCACTATCAACATCCTGGGTGTCACCATTAACCAGAAATTTAACTGGACCAGCCACATAAATGCTATAGCAATAACAGCAGGTCAGAGGCTAGGTATCCTGCGGCGAGTGTCTCACCTCCTGACTCCCCAAAGCCTTTCCACCATCTACAAGGCACAAGTAAGGAGTGTGATGGAATACTCTCCATTTGCCTGGATGAGTGCAGCTCCAACAACACTCAAGAAGCTCGACACAATCCAGGACAAAGCAGCCCGCTTGATTGCCACCCCATCTGTAGAATTCGCAAAATTGAACATTGTCCTATAAGGGTCTATTGGCAGAAAAGGCCTTAACTTTTAAAGACTGTTTTAAAAGAAGCCCAGAAAAAGGGACACACAAAATGGCTGCCAGACCCCATGACCAGCGTTTGGGACACTTTAAAATGGTTCCTGCAGTCCTCAGACAGCTTTTGTGGATGCAGCCCACAGTAGGTTCTGGAAGGCAGTTTCAGGGAAAACGAAACCATACAGAGCCCCATACATATAGATTGGCTGCAGATCCGATCAGATCGGCCTGTAGATAAAGGCCATCTAAATGTTTACCCAGACAAAGGGGAACAGATTCAAGTTCGAAGAGGGACATTAAAGACAATACAAGGTTGTTCCAGACCAGAGATGGCAGTTACCGGCCATCCCGAAGATACTTTAAAAACAAAGACTACCCCGCTGTGCTACAAGCCCGCCAAAAGTTAAACAAAGACTAACCTTGATTTGGCGGGAGATAAGGGCCTCCACGGAAAAGTATAACTGGAGTCCCGGGGTAGCCATCGGTAGCTTTTTGGGAGCTTTTGCAGCGTTTGCAGCTTTCGGTACGCTTCTTAGCCTTGGGAAGGCTTGACATCGGAGAAGGTGGTTCTTAGAAGAAGAAGACGAGACCCGGGGTAGTCATCGGGAGATCATCGACAAAAACCCCGGGCCGTTGACGAGAAGAAGAGAAGACGAAACGCCCTACAGCATCGTGTGTAGGAGTACGGAGAAAAACGAGCTGCAGGCGAAATGATGGTCAGCGCATCTTGCTGAAGAGAAGGAGCCATCAGATTGAGCAGCCTGCTGCTCCTACAGCCCAATGACCACGTGGAGACAGGACGCCTGAGAGGACCAAAACGCAGACTTCAAAATCTCTATGTTTCTAACTGTGATTGGTGAGCATGTTTCTGGCCCCTCATAATCTAATCTAGCTAGGTTTAGGGGGTGGGCATTTTGGGTATAATTTAACAATGAGTTGTTGTCCCTCGATGTTCCGTGTGTTTCCCTATTTCAGGATGAACCTTGTAAAACATAATGGCCTAGAAATTCAGTTGGCGCCGCGCCAGGGCTTTAGCGCCGGAAATTTAGCGCCGGCGCTAAGTCCCCCTGCGCGCGCCAAAAATTCAGTAGCGCCGCGCCCAAACGGCTGCCGGCGCTACAGGAGGGTGTCAGCGCCTCGAAATGGGCACTGACTGCCGCATTGCGGTGCAATTCCGGCGCTGTGGCACCCGATGCGGTGCGGCAGGCTGGGGAAGTGCAGGCCTCCTCCTTCAGTTAAGGAGGAGCTGCCTGCACCCGCCCGCTGGCCGTTGAAATCTTGAAAAAAATGAGCCTGGCACCTCGGAGAAGTGCCGGGCTCGCAGGCCAGACGCATCTGTTCCGCGGGGGGGTGGGTGGAGGAGTCCGGGGAGGGAGGTGCGGGCAGGCGGCCGGCGGGAAAGCGGCCGGCCGCCGCGCGACCTTAATGCGCCGGCGCTAACTCGCGTAGGACTCTGCTGAAACATCGTTAGTTGCGGCTGCCACGGGCGAGGCGGCCGCAACTCAATTTCGGCGTTGGGGCCCGTCACCACGGCAACCGGGACGCTGCGCACACCGATGACGTCATCGGTGCCGGCGCAGCGCAACCGGTCTAACGCTGATGGCAGGGCCCCACTGAATTTACAAACCGGCCATAACTCCGGCGCTAGGCCCTCTAGCGCCTCAAATGGGGCGCTAACCCTACTGAATTTTCAGCCCAATATGCCTGTAGATATGCTGGTTAGTACCGTATTATGATTTGTTTTTCCCTCCCATGTACCTTATTTGGCTTATATTTAATTTTTCCTCCATGCAATAAAATTTCATTTCGTTTCATTAAACTTGGTCTATAGAGTATTCTCTGCATTGCAGTTCCTGCCTCAAAGTCCAGTGTATAGAACCTAAGGGGCGAGTGGGTCGAACCACTCGGTGTATTACTGTGCAAGAGAGCGAGGCCTCTAGAGAGAGAGAGAGACCTCGGCGATCGAAAACCCCTTACATATCCACCACCTTAAACATTCACTCCCTCCACCACCGGCGTACCGTGGCTGCAGTGTGTACCATCTACAAGATGCACTGCAGCAACTCGCCAAGGCTTCTTCGACAGCACCTCCCAAACCCGCGACCTCTTCCACCTAGAAGGACAAGGGCAGCAGGCGCATAGGAATGCCACCACATCTAAGTTCCCCTCCAAGTCACACACCATCCTGACTTAAAAGTATATCGCCGATCCTTCATCATCGCTGGGACAAAATCCTGGAACACCCTACCTAACAGCACTATGGGAGTACCATCACCACACAGACTGCAGCGGTTCAAGAAGGCGGCTCACCACCACCTTCTCAAGAGCAATTAGGGATGGGCAATAAATGCTGGCATTGCCAGCGACGCCCTGATCCCATAAACGAATAAAAAAAAAAATTTTAATACCATATTCCCGCTCTCTCCCCATACCCCTTGATGCCTTTTGTGTCTAGAAATCTATCTAGCTCCTTCTTAAATATATTCAGTGACTTGGCCTCCACAGCCTTCTGTGGTAGAGAATTCCACAGGTTCACCACCCTCTGAGTGAAGACATTTCTCCTCATCTCAGTCCTAAATGTCCTACCCCGTATCCTGAGACTGTGACCCCTCGCTCTGGACCCCCCAGCCAGGTGAAACATCCGCCCTGCATGTAGTCTGTCTAGCCCTGTCAGAACTTTATATGTTTCAATGAGATCCCCTCTCATTCTTCTAAACTCTATTGAATACAGGCCTAGTCAGAAACGTGGCTTAAAAACGGTAAGGACTGGGCACTTGATATTCAAGGGTACAAGGTGTTCAGAAAAGATAGGGAAGGAGAAAAGGGAGGTGGGGTGACAGTGCTGATTAAGGAAGACATTGTAGTGTTGGAAAGGGAGGATGTTCTTGAGGGGACAAGGACAGAATCCATTTGGTTAGAGTTGAGGAGCAAAAAGGGTATGATCACGCTATTGGGGGTATTCTATAGGCCTCCAAATGGTGAGAGGGAGGTAGAGGAGCAAATCTGCAGGAAAATCATAGAGATATGCAAGAGCTATAGAGTGGTGATATTGGGGGACTTTAATTACCTAAATATCGATAGGGATAATGCAAGGGTAAAGGGAAAGGAGGGGGAGGAATTTCTGAAATGTGTTCAGGAGAATTTCTTTGACCAGTATGTTCTTGGCCCAACTAGGAGGGAGGCATTGCTGGATCTGGGGCTGGGGCTGGGGAATGAGGTGGGCAGCACGGTGGCATAGTGGTTAGCACTGTTGCCTCACAGCGCCAGGGACCCAGGTTCGAATCCGGCCTCGGGTGACTGTCTGTGTGGAGTTTGCACATTCTCCCCGTGTTTGCGTGGGTTTTCTCCGGGTGCTCCGGTTTCCTCCCACAGTCCAAAGATGTGCAGGTTAGGTTGATTGGCTAAAATAAATTGACCCTTAGTGTTAGGGGGATTAAAATATGTGGGGTTACGGGGATAGGGTGGGATATGTGTTGGTGTAGGGGTTACGGGGATCGGGTGGGATATGTGTCGGTGCAGGCTCGATGGGCCGAAATGGCCTCTATCTGCACTGTGGGGTTTCTGTGATTTCTGTGTGACCAAGTGTCTGTGGGAGAACACTTGAGTACGAGTGATCATTGTATCATAAGATTTAGATTAGCAATGGAGAGGAGCAAGGAACAATCTAGAGTGGAACTTCTAAACTGGAATAGGGCTAACTTCAATGGGATGCGAAAGGATCTAGCCTGGGTAAAATGGAACCAAAGACTGACAGGAAAAACTGTAACGGAACAATGGGTGATCTTTAAGGATCCAAGTACAGGCTAGGTACATTACAACAAGAGGTAAGGGTAAGGGAACCAAAACAAGGGCTCCTTGGATGACGAGGGAGTTTGAGAAGATGATGAAACAAAAAAAAAGGATGTAGGATGCATGTCAGATGAATTCTTCAAGGGAGCACCAGACCAAATACAATAAGTTGAGAGGGGATGTGAGGATGAAAATAAGATTGGCAAAGAGAGAATATGAGAGTAGAATGGTGGGTAACATAAAAGGGAACCCAAAAATCTTCTACTGGCATGTAAACATTAAGTGGGTAGTAAGAGGCGGGGTGGGGCCTCTTAGAGACAAAGAAGGTGGTATATGCTTAGGGGCGCAGGGCAAGGCTAGAATACTCAATGAGTACTTTGTATCGGTCTTTACTAAGGAGGTGGATGCTAACAAAATATCGGTAGTAGTGGAAAAGGTAGAAGCAATGAAAGGGGTGAAAATTGATCGACAGGATGTACTAGAAAGGCTGGGTATGCTTAAAGTGGACAAGTCACCTGGTCCAGATGGCTTGGATCCCAGGTTGCTAAGGGAATTGGGGGAGGAGATAGGGGAATGGCTTGCCATAATTTTCCAATCTTCCCTAAATGCGGGGGAGGTACCTGAGGATTGGAAAGTGGCAAATGTGACACCATTGTTAAAGAAAGGGTGTAAGGACAATTCTAGTAACTACAGGCCGGTCAGTTTAACATCAGTGGTGGGTTTTAGAAGCAATAATCAAGGAAAAATTTAGCGGGCACTTGGAGAGGTTTAAGCTAATTAAGGAGAGCCAATACGGATTTGTAAAAGGCAGATCATATTTGACTAATCTAATTGAATTTTTTGATGAAGTAACAGAGAGGATTGATGAAGGGAATACAATGGATGTTGTTTACATGGATTTTCGGAAGGCGTTTGACAAAGTACCACATAGAAGGCTGGTTAACAAAATTGAGGCTCATGGTATAGGTGGGTAAGGATAAGGAATTGGCTTAAGGACAGAAAACAGCGAGTTGTGGTAAATGGCTGTTTTTCAGAATGGAGGATGGTAGATAGTGGTGTTCCCCAAGGATCAGTGCTGGGGCCACTGCTTTTTTTGATATATATAAATGACCTGGATATTGGAATACAGAGTAGAATTTCTAAATTTGCTGATGACACTAAACTTGGGGGTATGGCAAACAGTGATGATGATACCAATCGACTGCAACAGGACATAGCAGAATGGGCAGACAAGTGGCAGATGGAATTTAATACAGAGAAGTGTGAGGTGATGCATTTCACAGAAGGAACAGGGAGAGGCAATATACACTTAATGACACAGTTTTACAGAATGTGCAGGGAAAGAGGGACCTGGGAGTTAATGTACATGGGTCCCTGAAGGTGGCAGGACATATTGAGAGAGTGGTTAACAAAGCATATGAGATCTTGGGCTTCATAAATGGAGGTATTGAGTACAAAGTAGAGAAGTTATGCTGAACCTTTATAAAGCGCTGGTTAGGCCACAACTGGAGTATTGTGTCCAGTTCTGGTCACCACACTTTAGGAAGGATGTGAAGGCCCTTGAGAGGGTGCAGAGGAGATTTACCAGAATGGTTGCGGGGATGGGGGATCTTAGCTACAAGGACAGGTTGGAGAAGCTGGATTTGTTTTCATTAGAGCAAAGGAGGTTCAGGGGTGATTTGAAAGAGCTGTACAAGATTATGACGGTTTTGGATAGGCTAGACGGGGAAAGGCTGTTCCCACTAGTTGATGGTACAAGGACTAGGGGACACAGATTTAAGGTTTTGGGCAAGAGATACAGGGGAGACGTGAGGAAAAAATTTTTACGCAGCGAGTGGTGATGACCTGGAATTCGCTGCCGACGGAAGTGGTGGAAGCGGAGACACTCAGGGCTGGATTTTGCCAGGCCTGAGGAGGCGGGTTTGAAGGCGGGTCAGGTGGGAAAGTTGCCAAAAATGGCGTCAGGGTCTGATCCCGCCTCCAACCCGCCTCTGAGCAACTTTCCCGAATGAGGGCTTTCAGACCCTATTTTGGTCCCGCCTCTAGGCCCTTAAGACATATAACAACCACCTAAGTGCTTCTATAATGCCACTTTGAGAGGCATTTCTGAGTTTAACACATTTCCCGCGTGCTGCACGTCTCCCCTGGAACACGCCAGTTAATCCTGGCGGACTCACAAGTGGATGGCTTACTAACAGCTGCAGCTCCACCATAAAAAAGGAGTTTTCAACAATGATCAGTTGCAGGTGGCAGAACTTTCTTTTCTCAGGTCTTGGAGAACTTTTTGCAGGTCTACTCATTTTGGAAGTGTTGAAGCTGAGATCCATCTCCACTGTGACCTCCTGGGAAACCCCTCTCCCCACCTTGACTGAACGCTTCCTCAACTGAGGTATATACCTGCAGCATGGGAACCATTTATTTCCTTTCCTCCTCGACCTCAGAATCGGATGAAGATCAGCCGCCGCAGCAGCAGAACCCGGAACAACAGCAGCACCAACAGCAGGAGCAACAATAGGAGCGCCAAGCTGCTGCTCACCCACCTGAAGCTGTACAGGCCAGAAAGCGCCAGCACAGGCAAGGACGTCGCCGCAGGAGATATTCCAAAAACAGGGTCTACAGACAGAGGATGAGCTACCTCAACATGACTGAGCAGCAGTGCCAAAGGAGGCTGAGACTTTCGCGAGAGGTTGTGGGTGACATCTGCGCAATGCTGCAGCAAGACCTGGAGCCCAGAGGAGCAGGTGGACACCCCTTACCAGTGGCCGTCAAAGTCACCACCACACTCAACTTTTTTGCTTCAGGCTTATTCGAGGGATCAACAGCAGACATCAGCAGCATCTCCCAGGCAGCTGCACACACTTGCATCATGCAGGTAACCGATGCCCTCTTTGCCATTGCGCACAATTACATCAACCTCTCCAAGGATCAAGCAAGTGTAACCGCGTGTGCGGTTGGATTTGCTAATCTGGCAGGCTTTCCAAGGGTGCAGGGTGCCGTAGACTGCACACATGTGGCCCTTAAGGCACCCCATCACAATCCAAGTATTTTTGTCAACCGCAAGGGCTTCCACTCCCTCAATGTGTAGCTGGTGTGTAACCACAATAAGGAAATTTTGCAAAATAACAACAGAAATTGCTGTAAAAACTCAGCAGGCCAGGCAATATCCGTGGAGAGAAATTAGAGTTGATGTTTCAGGTCAAAACCCTTTTTCAAAACTGGAAAGGAAATAAAATAGATCGAAGGCAGGGCTGCGATAGAACAAAAGAAGTAAAAGAGATATTAAGAGGTATTCAAAACCAGACGAGATGGTAATAGGACAGTGGAGACAAAAGACGGCTGAGATTAGGTGTGAAGTGTACTGGCAGGATGAGACAGCTGCCATGTGGGAGAGAGAAAAAAAAAAGGAAAGGGGTGGGGGGGTGGGGTGGAGAAGGGAAGACCCAAAACAAAGGGGTGGAAAAAGATATAAGTAAAAATGTAATGGGGGCCGAGGTTATGATCTGAAATTGTTGAACTTGCTATTGAGTCCGGAAGGCTGCAAAGTGCCTAATCGGAAGATGAGGTGCTGTTCCTTGAGTTTACGTTGAGCTTCCGTGGAACAATGCAAGAGGCCAAGGACGGTGATGTCCGAGTGGGAATGGAGCGGTGAATTAAAATGACAGGCGACCGGAAGCTTGGGGTCACCCTTACGGACTGAACGGAGGTGTTCCGCAAAGCGGTCACCCAATCTGCGTTTGGTCTCCCCAATGTAGAGGAGACCGCATCGTGAGCAGCGAATACAGTGTACTAGATTGCAAGAAGTACAAGTAAATCGCTGTTTCACCTGGAAGGGGTGTTTGGGGCCCTGGACAGTGGGAAGGGGGGAGGTATAGGGGCAGGTGTTACATCTCCTGTGCTTGTACGGAAAGGTGCCAGGCGAAGGGGAAGGGCTGTTGGGGGTGACAGAGGAGTGGACTAGGGTGTCTCGGAGGGAGCAGTCCCTATGGAATGCTGAAAGGGGAGGGGAGGGGAAGATGTGTTTGGTGGTGGGATCACTTTGGAGGTAGCGGAAATGGCGGAGGATGATCCGTTGAATGTGGAGGCTGGTGGGGTGAAAGGTGAGGATAAGGGGAACCCTATTGTGGTTCTGGGAGGGAGGGACAGGGGTGAGGGCAGAAGTGCGGGAGATAGAACGGACATGGTCGAGGGCCGTGTCAACCACTGTAGAGGGGAATCCTCGGTTGCAGAAAAAGGAAGACATGTCGGAAGCACTGGTGTGGAAGGTGGCATCATCGGAGCAGATACAGCGGAGATGGAGAAACTGGGAGAATGGAATAGAGTCCTTACAGGAGGCGGGGTGGGAGGAAGTGTAGTTTTTTGCATGTTTGCGCCAAGTACCCTGGCAGTTGCCATGACTCCTTCATCCTGTGGCAGTCTAGTGTGCCTCTGCTCTTCAGTCCGCCAGACCAACTTTGCAGATGGCTACTTGGAGACAAGGACTAGCCCCTGAAGACGTGGCTAACGACGCCGTTGAGGAGGCCATCCAACGAAGCTGAGGAGCGCTACAACTCCAGCCACATTTCCACCAGATCCATTATCGACCAAACCATCGGCTTGCTGAAGATGCGATTCAGATGCCTGGATAGATCAGGTGGAACCCTGCAGTACTCAGCAGCCAAGGTCTCCAGAATCATCGTGGTCTGCTGTGCACTTCACAACATGGCACAGCATCATGGCTTGCAGCTGCCTGAGGTACAAATGGTTCATTGCATAGCCTCCTTGGATGAGGAGAGCGACAACGAAGAGCTTGCGGAGGCGCATCAACCAGCGGCAGCAGCACGCAAGAACATTGCTGCCCGGGATGCACTGATCTTGCCCAAATTTGCTTAGGTTGCCCAATCAAACACATTTGGCTCGCACCTTCTGACACCCATCTCCAGTGTGACCTCCTGGGAAACATCTCTCCCCACCTTGACTAAGCGCTTCCTCAACTGAGGCATATACCAGAAGCTTGGCGACCATTTAATTCCTTTCCTCCTGGACATCAGATTCGGATGAAGACCAGCCGCGGCAGCAGCAGAACCATGAGCAACAGCAGCACCAACAGCAGGAGCATCAACAGGAGCGCCAAGCTGCTAGTCTCCCACCTGAAGATGCACAGGCCAGAAGGCGCCAGAGCGCGACCATATTGCTGCCTGGGATGCAAGGGACGCACTCATGTTGGTCACATTTGCTTAGCTTGTACAATCAAACACTTTTGCCTCGCACCTTCTTACCAGAGCATCGACAATGGACAAGAACCTACGGCTTCCTAACATTCTGACCACCATACTGACAATTCCAAGTCGCCCTGAGCCCTCAATGTGGAAGTCCCATTTGCGAAATGACACAGCCCACAACTTCAACAGTTTGCCATCAAGACATTTTATAACATTAACTCCCGGATGGCCTTTCACAATTAAACACAACAGAACACCCAAGTGATTACCCTTGTGACTACTTGTGCTTTATCTTCCTCTTATGTGTGCTCCTACGTGGTGCCTCCCCTGTGGCTTCAGCAGATGTGGAGACCCCTTGCTAACTTTCATGCTGCTCCTGCCTCGACACCTTTGGCAGGCGTCCTCTGGGGTTGCGAGCCTATGAGGGCTCGCCAGCAGTCTGCTGCTCCTGCGGCTGTGCAGGGGCTGAGACGCTGATCTCAGTTGGGTGAGGACTCTGGTGGGGCTCCGACCGAGGGCTCTGCAGTAGCATGGTCATGTGAACGCTTGGAGAGGAGCCCCCACTTCCTTGTTCTCTGCCACCAACATCCCTCTCAAGGGTCAGCCCCACTTCAGAGCTAGCAAGTGGCTTGACAGCACCTTGCTGCACTTTAGGGGGGCCATGAGGACCCATTTCTGCACTGGAAGTCCTACTCCAGAGGACTTCCATGAAGCTCTGGTTTCTCTGCTCAATAGCTGACCATCGCTCCTCCAGAGATGTCAGTCTATTCTGAACAATGACCATGTTTTCAAGACCCTGGCGAATAAGCTCCTCCATGGCCGTAGCCATCTTCTCCTCTACCGTAGCCATCCTCTCCCCTACGGTAGCCATCCTTTCCACGGAGGTTGCCATCCTTTCCATGGTGATGTGTTCATGCGCCAATGCCTCCACAAAGGCTCTGCTCATGTTAGCAATGGACTCCTCCATCCGCTCCACACTCGCAGCGACCCTGGAGACAAAACCTGCCAGAGACTCCTGCACCTGTTCCTGGAGTTCCATCACCGCTCTCCTTCTGGATGGACCCGGAGGCACAGGGTCGACATGCAGCTGAGCCGAGTTGGGAGAGTCCTGCGTCCTCCAATGAGGACTCTCCACTGCTGTCCCTGTCTCCACCATCTGCTGATGCTCACTTGTGAACTGTGATACACCAGGTGACAACACTACTCTATGTCCCGAAGGTCCCACCGAGGTGTGAGTGTCTGCGCTGGTGCTGGGTGTGCTGAATTCTGCCGATGCTGCGCCCTCAGAGGCTGGAGCTTCCTCTGAGGAGTCTTGTGGCTGAGGCTGTTCCTCCTGGACAGTGGGGAGGGGGGCTGCCTATGGTCCTGTGGGGGAGTAAAGGAAAGAGGTGGAGATGTGAGATAAACATTGCATGCGCATGGAATTCTGCAGATGATCATAAGTCAATCTGTTAGAGCATCAGAATCAATATCAGTCACTCATACAATGTCAATGAGAGAGATGAAAGACTATTCTGTCACCAGCTTGCTCTGATGCGCCCATCTGTCAATCCCCCACTTACGCATCCTCCTCGACTCCCACGATCTCGATGGCCGCCTCCTCTGCGCTGGTGAGCTGGGCGATTGAGGGTGGCCCTCCTCCTGTCTTCGGCCTTTCCCTCTTATTGTGGGCTCTCTTTTCCTGCAATGAGGGACACAAGTGGAGCTTGAGTGAGAATGAAGGAGTGAGTGTAGAGAACCCATAGCATAGATGCTTAGGACACAAAGATGGAGTGAGGTCCCAAGACCAAGGGCCCTCCCTGTGTGTTGTTAGTTGTTGTCATAGCATCACAGTGATAGGGAGTGTGAGGGCTGCATAGTCAAATAGTTAAGTGAATATGAACATAGAGAGAGAGGGAATGGTTAAGGGTGCAGGGATGTAAGGGTCAAGTGGGATGTGGAGGAGGAGCTTGACAATGAAGAGTGCTGGTGATGAGAGGCGATGGGGAGCAGATTGAGGGAAACGGTGATGTAATACTCACTTTTCCTGTGCAGAGAAGGTCATGAAACCTCTTTCTGCACTGTAGCCAGGTTCTGCTGCACATTGAGATGGCACTGACCTCCTGTGCCACTTGCAGCCACACAGCTTTGATCTGCTGGGGAGGCTTTTTCCTCCCAGATGAAGGAAACAGCACCTCCTTCTGAGCTCTGGCTCCCTCCACCAGAGCTTGGAGGGAGCCCTCATCAAAGCGGGGGGCGCACTTGGGCCTTGAGTTTGCCATGGTTACACCACTAATCCCTCAGAAGTCTCAGTGAAAAAGTAAGGCAGAAAATGAACCAAGGCTGCTTGTAGGCCTTAAATGCAGCTGCATAGATGACGTCATCAGAGGCGAGTTTCAGGACCAAAAGACTCATTGGGCCAGGGGTTCCCACATGCTGCAAGTCAAGTGCCCAATTAGGGCAAAATCGCTAAATTGTCCCGCCTCACATCGGAGATGGGGGCGGGACCTGCTGACCACCTGACCTGCCCCCAATGACAAAATCCAGCCCTCAATGTTGTCAAGGGGAGACTGGATAGGCACTTGAGGTAAATAAACTTGCAAGGCTACGGGGATAGAGCGGGGGAATGGGACTGACTGGATTGCTCTACAGAGAGCTGGCACGGACTCGATGGGCTGAATGGCCTCCTTCTGTGCCGTTATGACTCTATGACCTAATCACTACTTCTTCATAAACCTCCTCTTCCAGTCTACTTTTTAATCTTGATTGTTTCCTGCACTATGGACCTTGGCCCTTCATCCAAATATCTCAACAGCAATAAAAAAGATCACAAAGAGCTGAATTGACCCACTTATTGCAGAGGCTCCCCACAAACCTCAGGATATTGACCTGTATGGTGACCCTGCAGCATTTGGTATTTGTAGTCACTGACTGTCTCTACTTCACCTGTGGATTCGTGCAGTGGAAGTCATATGGGCTCGAATTTCCAAGCCCCGTGGAGGTGTGTTTGGAGGCGGGAGTGGTGGGAAAATTGCAGAGTCGGGGAGCACGAACCCATCCCACCCCCAACCCGCCTCAGGAGGCGGGGACCTGACCTGTGCTGGGAGCCGCCTCCCCGAGGCGGGAAGGGGATTAGTGCCAATTAACTGCCTGTTAACAGGTAGTTAACGGGCAATTTTTTGCCTAATCCCTATTTTTAGCCCTGAAGTGTGGGCTTCCCGACGGCTCCGAACCACACCAAGTTAGCGAGGTGGACCGTCGGTCTGAAGGGGTTGGAGGGGTCGAGATGTCCATTGTGCAGGTGAGTGATGGGTGCATGTGTGCAGAGGTAAGTGTGTGAGATAAGTGTAAAGTGTTTTAATAAGTTTTACTTACCTTTACTTTCTCCTGCAGGCTTCCTTCCTTCAGTTCTCGGGAGTCCCTCAGTTCACTGGCACAGAAAGCAGAATGGCTGCTGAACTGTCAAAATCTGCAGCATTCTGCTTTCTGGTCTGGAGAGATCTCTAACTGAGTCTGGGTAGAAGGACTCAAGTTAGAAGACAGATTGTCTGTTTGACAGCTTCACAGAGCTGTCAAACGCTGATTTTTCATCTGTCAAAAGCTCTTGACAGATGAAATGTCAATCACTGACGTCACCGGTAACCAGGTGTCCCTTAATTGGCCTGCTGAGCCCGCTGGGTGGGTTTAACAAGGTCAATCAAGGGAAAATAGCTTGGGTTGGCCACAACTCGATGGAGGCAGGACTACAATCCAAAAAGTGGAAGTCCCGCCTCCATCACATCCCCATTGACAAAATCCAGCCCTATAAGGTCCAGTGGGATTCTGATTCTGACATGTTGTCAGCTCCTCCGTATGGCAGCGGTTATTGATTCCCCTTTCCTGCAGCCTGTCTAACAAAACATACATGCCTTTACTTCTTGTGGCTTGGCAGACACTGTAACTAAATGAAATATAAACAGAAAATGCTGAAAATACTCAGCAGGTCAGGCAGCATCTGTGAAGGGAGAAACAGAGTTAACGTTTCTGGCCTTTTGTCAGAACTGGAAAATGTTACAGATGCAACAGGTTTTAAGCAAGTACAGGGGCAGGGAAAGGAGGGAGGGGAGGAAAGAACAAAGGGGAAGGTCTGTGATCGGGTGGAGGGCAGGAGCGGTTAAACGAACAGTAGCACCTGCTGTCTGAAAAAATGGGAGCAGTGGGTTATGAACTAAAATTGTTGAACTCAATGTGGTTCACAATTTATATTAACGATTTAAACTTTGGAATCAAAAACGCAATTTCTAAATTTGCGGATGACACCAAATTGGGGGGGTTGATCAATACTGAGGAGGACTGCAACAAATTACAAGAAGACATTAATAAACTTGCAGAATGGGCATATAATTGGCAAATGAAATTCAACACAGATAACTATGAGGTATTACATTTTGTTAAGAAAAATAAGGAGGTCACATATTACTTGGAAAATAAGAATCTAATGGATTACATAGGATTACATAGGATATACAGCAGAGATCTGGGAATACAAATACACAAATCACTAAAAGTAGCGACGCTGGTTAATAAGGCCATAAAAATGCAAACCAAGCACTGGGGTTCATTTCTAGAGGGATAGAATTGAAAAGTAGAGAAGTCATGCTAAACTTACATCGAACCTTGGTTAGACCACACCTGGAGTACTGTGTACGATTCTGGTTGCCATATTATAAAAAGGATATAGAGGTACTGGAGAGGGTTAAAAAAAGATTTACAAGGATGATACCAGAAATGTGAGGTTATACCTATCAGGAAAGGGTGAACAGGCTGAAAAGAGAAGGCTGAGGGGTGGCCTAATAGAGGTCTTTAAAATTATGAAAGGTTTTGATAGAGTAGACAGAGATAGAGGGCTTGAATTTCGCAAGGCCGTGGAGGCGGGAATGGAGGTGTGTGGCGTGTTAAAATTGCAAAAAGTGGCGGGCGGGCCCAACCCCGCCTCCATCCCGCCTCCAAGCAATTTTCAAGAAATCGTGTTTACTGCTGCCGTCTCCGTCCCGCCTCCAAGAGGCGGGATAGGTCCTTAAGGCCCTTTGCAAGCAGTAAATTGCCTCTATTATCCCATTTTGAAAGACCTTGGTGATTTCAACCCTTTTCCAACGTGAAGCACACCTGCTCTGAAACACGAGGTTGAAACCTGGCGGGAGCACAATTGGATTGCTGACTATTAGCTGCAGCTCCACCATTAAATAGGATATTTGATCAGCCATCATTTGCAGGTGGCAGGACATTGTTGTCTCAGGTCTGGGGGAACATTTAGAAGGCATAACCACAGCTGTGGAAGTTTGGAGCCTGACACCCATCTCCAGTGTGACCTCCTGGGAAACCCCTCTCGCCACCTTCACTGAGTGCTTCCTCAACTGAGGCATATACCAAGTAATCCTAAGCCCTCAATGTGAACGTCCCATTAGCGAAATGACACACGCCACAACTGCAGCAGTAGCCATCAGATTTTTTTATTTACAGGAATCATCTGATGGCTTTTTAACATAAAACATCAAATTTCATCCAAGTGATTACCCTTGTGACTATTTGTGCAGTATCTTTCTCTTACGCGTGCTCCTACGTGGTGCTTCCCCTGTGGCTTCAGCAGATGTGGAGGCCCCTTGCTCACTTTCATGCTGCTCCTGTCTCGACAACTTTGGCGGGCGTCCTCTGGGGTTGCGAACCTGTGAGGGCTCACCAAAAGTCTGCTGCTCCTGCGGCTGTGCAGGGGTTGAAACGCCGTTCTCAGTTGGGTGTGGACGCTGGTGGGGCTCTGACCGAGGGCTCTGCAGTGGCATGGAAGTGTGAGCGCTTGGAAAGGAGCCCCCACTTCCTTGATGTCTGCCACCAACTTCCCTCTCATGGATCAGGTCCCCCTCAGCGCTTGCAAGTGGCTTGAGAGTACCTTGCTGCACATCAGGGGGCCCATGGGGACCCATATCTGCACTGGCAGTCCTACTCAGAAAGACTTCCATGAAGGTCTGGTTTCTCTGTTCAATAGATGACCATCGCTCCTCCAGAGATGTCAGTCTATTCAGAACAATCACCATGTTTTCTGCACTCTGGTGACTTATCACCTCCATGGAGGTTGCCATCCTTTCCATGGTGATACGTTGATGCGCCAATGACTCCACAAAGGCTCTGCTCATGTTCGCAATGGACTCCTCCATTCGCTCCACACTCGCAGCGACCCTGGAGACAAAACCTGCCAGAGACTCCTGCATCTGTTCCTGGAGTTCCAGCACCGCTGATCTTGTGGATGGACCCGGAAGCAGAGGGTTGAAATGCAGCTGAGCTGAGCTGGCAGAGTCCTGCGCCCTCCGATGAGGACTCTCCACTGCTGTCCCTGTCTCCACCATCTGCTGATGCTCACTTGTGAGCTGTGATACACCAGGTGACAACACTACTCTATCTCGCGAAGGTCCCACCGAGGTGTAAGTGTCTGCGCTGGTGCTGGGTGCGCTTAATTCTGCTGACGCTGCGCCCTCAGAGGTTGCAGCTTCCTCTGAGGCATCTGGAGGCTCAGGCTGTTCCTCCTGGCTAGTGGGGACGGGTGCTGTCGATGGTCCTGTGGGGGAGTAAAGGAAAGAGTCAGAGATGTGATGCCAAGGTTACATGCAAATTGCATATTGCAGATGATCATAAGTCCATCTGTTAGAGCTTCAGAATCATTATCAGCGACTCATGCAATGTCAATGAGAGAGATGGAAAACGATTCTGTCACCAGACTGCTGTGGTGCACCCGTCTGTCCGTCCCCCACTTGCGCATCGTCCTCCACTCCCACGATCTCCAGGACCGCCTCCTCCCAGGGAGTGAGCTGGGCTACTGAGGGTGGCCCTCCTCCTGTCCTCGCTCTTTCCCTCTTATTGTGTGCTCTCTTTTCCTGCAATGAGGGAGACTAGTGGAGATTGAGTGAGAATGAAGGAGTGAGTGTAGAGAATCCATAGCATAGATGCTTAGAAGGAGACAAAGATGGAGTGAGGCGGCAAGAGCAAGGGCCCTCCCTGTGTGTTGTAAGTTGTTTTCATAGCATCAGAGTGATAGGGAGTGTGAGGGCTGCATAGTCGAATAGTTAGGTGAATGTGACCATAGAGAGAGAGGGAATGGGTAAGGGTGCGTGGATGTCAGTGTCAAGTGGGATGTGGAGGAAGAGATTGCTAAAGCTGAGTGCTGGTGAGGAGAGGCAATGGGGATCAGATTGAGGGTGATGGGAAAGGCATACTCACTTTTCCAATGCGCAGAAGGTCATGAAACCTCTTCCTGCACTGAAGCCAGGTTCTGCGGGTTATCGACAAAGAGATGACCTCCTGGGCCACCTGGATCCACACAGCCTTGGTCTGCTGGGGAGGCTTCTTCCTCCCTGAAGAAGGGAAGAGCACCTCTTTATTGGCTCTTGCTCCCTCCACTAAAGCTTGCAGGGCAACGTCATCAAACCTGGGAGCAGACCTAGGTCTCTCGCTGGCCATTCTGCCTCCAGGTCCCTCTGACATGAAAGGCCAAAAGGTTGGCAGTCTGCAGAAGAAGCAAGGCTTCTTGCAGACCTTAAATGCAGCAGCAATGATGACGTCATCGGAGGCGAGTTTCAGACTGAAAAAACGAATTGGGCCATGGGTTCCCACACGCTGGAACTCAATTGCCCACTTAAGTTAAAATCGCTTCATTCTCCCACATCGATTTAGAATCGGGTGGCTAACACGAAAAGCGGATTACGCGACCCCAGCCCACCCCAGTGTCAAAATCGAGCCCAGAGTGTTTCCACTTGTGGGGACGAGTATAACTAGAGGCCATCGAGATAAGATTGTCAGCAAGAAATCAAATAGGGAATTCAGAAGAAACTTCTTTTCCCAGTGTGGTGGGAATGTGGTGAGAATTTGGAACTCGCTACCACAGGGACTGGTTGAGCCGAATATTATAGATGTATTTAAGGGGAGGCTCGATAAGCTTATGAGGAAGGAGGGAATAGAGTTATGCTGAGAGAGTTAGATGAAGAGGTGTGGAATGAGGCTCGAGTGGAGCATGTACACCAGCACAGACCAGTTGGGCCAAACAGCCTGTTTCCGGGCTGTATATTCTATGTAATTCGACTGGGCAAGGAGAAAGAGATAGAGATAGAACGAGAGAGAGTGAGGATACCAGTCATTCTTTATTTCTGACAAGGTATGTGGATAGTTCCAGGAGCATAGATGTCAACCTATAAAACTCAAAAAAAGCTGACTAACACCTTCAAAAAAACCGGCAACTCAAAAAAAGCAGCATGCAACTGAAAAACAGCCCTGAATAAAGGCCTGTGGCAGAGAACACTGCTTCAACACGACTGATATAAGTTCAATTCCTTTTTATTACCTTGGACTATTGGTGTTTTGGGAATCGCATTAGTTTGTTTTCTGTGAAAAAGATTTATTTGCAGTAGTGGTTTAGACATTTTTGAAGGGGGGCAGGTGAGCTCTGATCAATCAAAATGTATTTCCTGGGTTGAAGCCTTGCTCCTCTCCTTCCAGGAAATGTTGATTTTCTGTCATTTTTAATACATTTTCCAGCATTTTGAAGCCAAAAAACAGTTCATTCTCGAATGTTTAGACGCAGATAAATGTTTGTTTTGGGGCCGTAGTATTTATAAGTTTTGACAGCACTTCCTGTCAATCTTATGAATGGAGCATTCCCTGCTCCGATTGGCTCCCCATGGCCCACGTGATCCCAGGGGACGCTTCGAACTAACTGCGCCCCTGGGATACTCAAGCACTGCGCGCCAGCAGCTGGACCAGGCCCCGGAGCGGAATCCCACGGGGGCTCACAGCTCAACGGCTGGCGCGCTAGGTAAGTGCAGATTGGGGGCTTGCACCCGCGGGAAGCCCCCAACCCGAATTTCTGGGCCAATAAAATAAAACTAGTGATGAGTCATAATTGGCTCCAGATTTTTGCATCATCAGAAGGCAATACTCAGATAGAGACTAGGGCTGGATTTTGATACTGGGGCGGGCTGGGGTCGTGTAATCCGCATTTCGTGTTATCCACCCGATTCTAAATTGATGTGGGAAAATGATGGGATTTTAACTTAAGTGGGCAATTGAGTTCCAACGTGTGGGAACCCATGGCCAATGAGTTTTTCCAGTCTGAAAGTCGCCTCTGATGACGTCATCATTGCTGCTGCAATTAAGGTCTGCAACAAGCCTTGCTTCTTCTGCAGGCTGCCAACCTTTTGGCCTTTGCAGTGAGAGGCACCTGCAGGAAGAATGGCCAGCCAGAGACCTAGGTCTGCACCCTGCTTCGATGACGTTGCCCTGCAGGCTTTAGTTGAGGGAGCAAGAGCACATAAAGAGGTGCTCTTCCCTTCTTCAGGGAGGAAGAAGCCTCCCCAGCAAACCAAGGCTGTGTGGATCCAGGTGGCAGAGGAGGTCAACTCATTATCAGTAACCCGCAGAACCTGGCTTCAGTGCAGGAAGAGATTTCATGACCTTCTGCGCACTGGAAAAGTGAGTATGACTTTCCCATCACCCTCAATCTGATCCCCATTGCCTCTCCTCACCAGCACTCAGCTTTAGCAATCTCTTCCTCCACATCCCACTTGACACTGACATCCATGCACCCTTACCCATTCCCTCTCTCTCTCTATGGTCACATTCACCTAACTATTCGACTATGCAGCCCTCACACTCCCTATCACTCTGATGCTATGAAAACAACTTACAACACGCAGGGAGGGCCCTTGGTCTTGCCACCTCACTCCATCTATGTCTCCTTCTAAGCATCTATGCTGTCGATTCTCTACACTCACTCCTTCATTCTCACTCAACCTCCACTTGTCTCCCTCATTGCAGGAAAAGAGTACTCACAATAAGAGGGAAAGAGCGAGGACAGGAGGAGGGCCGCCATCAGTAGCCCAGCTCACCCCCTGGCAGGAGGCGGTCCTGGAGGTCGTGGGAGTGGAGGACGATGCGCAAGTGGGGGACGGACAGATGGGTGCACCACAGCAAGCTGGTGACAGAATAGTTTTCCATCTCTCTCATTGACATTGCATGAGTCGCTGATAATGATTCTGAAGCTCTAACAGATGGACTTATGATCATCTGCAATATGCAATGCGCATGTAACCTTGGCATCACATCTCTGACTCTTTCCTTTACTCCCCCACAGGACGATCGCAAGCACCCATCCCCACTAGCCAGGAGGAACAGCCTGAGCCTCCAGATGCCTCAGAGGAAGCTGCAACCTCTGAGGGCGCAGCGTCAGCAGAATTAAGCGCACCCTGCACCAGCGCAGACACTCACACCTTGGTGGGACCTTCGGGACAGTAGAGTTGTCACCTGGTGTATCATAGCTCACAAGTGAGCATCAGCAGATGGTGGAGACAGGGACAGCAGTGGAGAGTCCTAGTCGGAAGGCGCAGGACTCTCCCAGCTCGGCTCAGCTGCATGTCGACCCTCTGCCTCTGGGTCCATCCACAAGATCAGCGGTGCTGGAACTCCAGGAACAGATGCAGGAGTCTCTGGCAGGTTTTATCTCCAGGGTCGCTGCGAGTGTGGAGTGAATGGAGGAGTCCATTGCGAACATGAGCAGAGTCTTTGTGGAGTCATTGGCACATGAACGCATCACCATGGACAGGATGGCAACCTCCGTGGAGGTGATAAGTCGCCAGAGTGCAGAAAACATGGTGAGTGTTCTGAATAGAATGACATCTCTGGAGGAGCGATGGTCATCTATTGAACAGAGAAACCAGACCTTCATGGAAGTCCTTCCGAGTAGGACAGCCAGTGCAGATACGGGTCCCCATGGCCCCCCTGATATGCAGCAAGGTGCTCTCAAGCCACTTGCAAGTGCTGAGGGGGACCTGACCCATGAGAGGGAAGTTGGTGACAGACATCAAGGAAGTGGGGGCTCCTCTCCAAGCGCTCACACTTCCATGCCACTGCAGAGCCCTCGGTCAGAGCCCCACCAGAGTCCACACCCAACTGAGATCGGCGTCTCAACCCCTGCACAGCCGCAGGAGCAGCAGACTGTTGACGAGCCCTCACAGGCTCGCAACCCCAGAGGACGTCCGCCAAAGGTGTCGAGACAGGAGTAGCAAGAAACTGAGCAAGGGGCCTCCACATCTGCTGAAGCCACAGGGGAAGCACCACATAGGAGCACGCGTAAGAGAAAGATACTGCACAAATAGTCACAAGGGTAGTCACTTGGATGAAATTTGATGTTTTATATTAAAAAGCCATCAGATGATTCCTGTAAATAAAAAAATCTGATGGCTACTGCTGCAGTTGTGGCGTGTGTCATTTCGCGAATGGGACTTCCACATTGAGGGCTTAGGATTACTTGCAATTGTTAGTATGGTGGTCAGAGTGCTAGGTATCCGCTGGTTCTTGGCCATTGTCGATGCTCAGGTAAGAAGCTGCGAGGCAAAAGTGCTTGATTGGCTAGGCTAAGCAAATCTGGCCAAGATGAGTGCGTTCCTTGCATCCCGGGCAGCAATGTGGTCGTGTGTGTGGTAAATCACTGTCGTTCACTGTGTTCACTATTTTTGTTGTTGTTGTTGTTGTCGTTCACTCTTGTTTCACTGTTATGTCTGACTATGCCTCAGCTGATTCCGCCCTTGGCTACCTGGTATAAGGACGGCTGCACGGCAGCTCTCTGCCATTTGGTCGTCCACTAGAGGCATAGTCCTGATCTGTTTGTAGTTGCATTCAGTAGTTAATAAAAGCCTGTTGTTCTGAACTCTGCTCAGCCTCTTATTAGAATCGATAGCGCATCAATTTTATTAACTACTGAAAAAAAAAAAAATAACGATGCTGCAGATACTTAAGATCAAGTGCCTGGAACTCGACCCGCAAGAACCGGACTCGCCTGCTAAGTTCTCACACTGGTTGAACTGTTTTGAGTCTTTTCTGGCTGCATCCGGCGAGACCGTCGCCACCGACGCTGACAAGCTCAGGGTGCTGAATTCGAAAGTAAACCACCGAGCTTTTGCCCTTATCCGGGACGCTACGAGCTACCAGGGGGCTATCGACATTTTAAAGGAACAATATGCACGCCCGGTCAACTATGTTTACGCAAGACATCTCCTGGGGTCCCGCAAACAACAGCCCGGGGAACCCACAGAAGCATACATACGGGCGCTGAAGGAACTCGGCCGAGCCTGCGAATGCAAGAAAGTATCAGCCACGGAACATACGGAGGCGCTCATCCGGGACGCCCTCGTTGCAGGCCTCAGGTCCACTCACACACGGCAGCGACTGCTGGAAAGTAGCGAGCTCGACCTGAAGAAGGCGATTTCACTCACCCTTTCGTTGGACGTAGCCCATCGGAACATGGAGGCCTACTCCCCGGACCGCGCGGCCGCGTCGTGGATGTCGCGGCCGCTGCCATCTTGGGACGTGGCGCCGCCCCGGGCCCCGGCCCCAACTGCTGCAGCGATGTCCCGCCCGAGCCAGAAATGTTATTTCTGTGGCCAAACCAAACACCCCAGGGCGCGCTGCCCGGCGAAAAACGCTGTCTGCTCTGCCTGCGGTAAGAAGAGACACTACGCCGGCGTCTGCAGAAGTCAGAAGACCCCTACCTTCAGCAGCGCCGCTTGCGATTCGTGGGAGCGGCCATCTTGCCTTCCTCCAGCCTCGTGGGGATCGGGATCGTCATGGGCGCCGCCATTTTGTCCTTCTTCTCCGACTCCGCCATTTTGTCCGCCATTTTGCCAACGGGCCCCCGACTCACCCACCGCCTCACTGGGGTTTTACAGCGACGCTCCCGACTCCACAGCGGCCTCCATTACGCTGGATCAATCCAGACCCCATCAGCTAGCCAGGTCCACGATGGACATCCAGGTAAATGGCCGCGCCACAACTTGCCTTTTTGATTCCGGGAGCACGGAGAGCTTCATACACCCTGATACGGTACGGCATTATTCCCTCTCGGTCCTGCCAGCGCGCCATCGGATCTCCATGGCCTCAAAATCTCACTCAGCAGACGTCGGCGGCTACTGCGTAGTGACCCTTTCGGTGAGGGGCTCCGTTTATAAAAATGTAAAGCTCTTCGTCCTGCCACATCTCTGCGCTGCCGTTCTGCTGGGGTTGGACTTTCATTGTCACTTTAAGAGTGTCACCTTGACATACGGTGGACCTTTTCCCCCACTCACTGTCTGCAACCAGCAGTTTTTAAATTGCCCACCGCGCCCCACCTGTAGTCTCTCCACCCTCAAAATCACCCCCCCCCCTGTTCGCTAACCTCACCCGCGACTGCAAGCCTATCGCCACAAAGAGCAGGCGATGCAGCACCGGGGACAGATCCTTTATAAGATCTGAGGTGACGCGGCTCCTGAAGGAGGGGATTATTGAGGGTAGTACCAGCCCCTGGCGAGCTCAGGTGGTAGTCGTTAAGACCGGCAACAAGCAGCGCCTGGTCATCGACTACAGCCAGACAATCAACAAGTACACCCAGTTGGACGCATACCCTCTCCCCCGCATAGCCGACATGGTTAATAAGATAGCGCAATATCGTGTTTTCTCGACCATTGACCTCAAGGCAGCATACCACCAAATCCCTATCCGCCCTGAGGACCGCCAGTACACAGCTTTCGAGGCAAACGGCCGTCTTTTTCACTTCCTCAGGGTTCCTTTCGGCGTCACCAACGGTGTCTCCGTCTTCCAGAGGGAGATGGACCGGATGGTCGACGAGAATGCGTTACAGGCCACGTTTCCCTACCTGGACAACGTGACCATCTGCAGCCATGACCTGCAGGACCATGACGCCAACCTTGATAAGTTCCTTCGCACGGCCCAACTCCTAAACCTCACGTACAACAAGGAAAAGTGCATATTCCGCACAACCCGCCTCGCTATCCTTGGCTGCGTGGTGGAACACGGAGTCATTGGTCCTGACCCTGACCGGATGCGCCCCCTGATGGAACTTCCCCTGCTCCACTGTCTCAAGGCCCTCAAAAGGTGCCTGGGCTTCTTTTCCTATTACGCCTAGTGGGTCCCTCATTATGCGGACAAAGCCCGTCCACTTATCAAGTCCACTTCCTTTCTCCTGACGGCGGAGGCCCGCTCAGCCTTTCACCGTATAAAAGATGACATTGCCAAGGCCACCATGCACTCGGTGGACGAGTCCATCCCCTTCCAGGTGGAGAGCGATGCATCCGACTTTGCCCTGGCCGCTACCCTTAACCAGGCGGGAAGACCCGTGGCCTTCTTTTCACGAACCCTCCAGGGCTCCGAACTCAGACACTCCTCTGTGGAAAAGGAGGCCCAGGCCATTGTGGAGGCGGTGCACCACTGGCGGCACTACCTGGCTGGAAAACGATTTACCCTGCTTACTGACCAGCATTCAGTCGCTTTCATGTTCAATAATAAGCAGAGGGGCAAAATCAAAAATGACAAGATTTTGAGGTGGAGAATTGAACTTTCCACCTACAATTACGACATCTTGTACCGGCCCGGGAAACTCAACGAACCCTCAGATGCTCTATCGCGAGGCACATGCGCCAACGCGCAGATCGATAGACTACGGGGCCTCCACAACGACCTCTGCCACCCGGGGGTCACCAGGTTCTTCCACTTCATCAAGGCCCGCAACCTGCCTTACTCCATCGAGGAGGTCAGGACCATGACCAGGAGCTGCCCAGTCTGTGCAGAGTGCAAGCCGCGCTTCTATATGCCTGACAGAGCAAACCTGATCAAGGCCACCCGCCCCTTTGAGCGCCTGAGTGTCGACTTTAAAGGGCCCCTCCCCTCCTCTGACCATAATGTGTACTTCCTCAACATAGTTGATGAGTACTCCCGTTTCCCTTTCGCCATCCCCTGCCCGGACATGACCACCGCTACGGTCATTAAATGCCTGCACAACCTCTTTGCTTTGTTCGGTTTTCCCAGCTATATTCATAGCGACCGGGGCTCGTCCTTCATGAGCGATGAACTCCGTCAGTACCTGCTCATGAGAGGTATTGCCTCAAGCCGGACCACCAGCTACAACCCCTGGGGGAACGGACAGGTTGAAAGAGAGAACGCGACGGTCTGGAAGGCGGCCCTCCTAGCCTTAAAATCTAGGGGCCTTCCGACCTCCCGTTGGCAGGATGTCCTACCTGATGCACTCCACTCCATCCGGTCACTGCTGTGTACTGCCACCAACGCCACCCCCATGAGCGAATGTTCATTTTTCCCCGGAGGTCCACATCCGGTACCTCACTACCACACTTGCTGACGTCCCCAGGGCCCGTCCTGCTGAGGAAGCATGTAAGGTCCCACAAAACGGCTCCCCTGGTAGAGAAGGTTCACCTCCTCCATGCCAACCCCCAGTACGCCTACGTGGCATACTCGGACGGGCGGGAGGATACAGTCTCCATTAGAGATCTGGCACCCTCGGGGTCCACTGACCCGTCACCATTGCCCTCCACCACGACCCCCTTCGACACGGCCCAAAATTCAGTAGACCCAATTCTCACCCCTGTCCATTCCACCCCAGTAGACGGCATGCCGCGACCCCAGGACCCGCCGGAGTCCACTCGCCCACCCAACACCAAAGAGGACGATACGCCGGTGCTCGATCCCATTCAAGACGCGTCGTTGGAAGCTGTAACATCTCAACCGTCGCCACGAAGATCTCGACGGCAAACGAGGCCGCCCGACAGACTCACCTACTCGAACTTTTGATACACTTCACCCCGCCGGACTTAATTTTAAACGAGGGGTGAATGTGGTAAACCACTGTCGTTCACTGTGTTCACTATTGTTGTTGTTGTTGTTGTTGTTGTCGTTCACTCTTGTTTCACTGTTATACCTGACTATGCCTCAGCTTACTCCGCCCTTGGCTACCTGGTATAAGGACGGCTGCACGGCAGCTCTCTGCCACTCGGTCGTCCACTAGAGGCATAGTCCTGATCTGTTTGTAGTTGCATTCAGTAGTTAATAAAAGCCTGTTGTTCTGAACTCTACTCAGCCTCTTATTAGAATCGATAGCGCATCAGTGTGCTGGCGCCTTCTGGCCTGTGCAGCTTCAAGTGGGTGAGCAGCAGCTTGGTGCTCCTGTTGTTGCTGCTGTTGGTGCTGCTGCTGTTGTTCCTGGTTCTGCTGGTGCCGCGGCTGGTCTTCGTCCTCATCTGATGTCCAGGAGGAAAGGAAATGAATGGCTCCCATGCTTCTGGTATATGCCTCAGTTGAGGAGGCGCTCAGTGAAGGTGGCGAGAGGGGTTTCCCAGGAGGTCACACTGGAGATGGGTGTCAGGCTCCAAACTTCCACAGCTGTGGTTATTGATGTGCCTCAATGAATCCGAGACCCAACGTTAACGGAGCAAAGCAAGGCTTTTATTAACTCAGAAAGTAATACACAGTGGAGAAGTGTCTCTCATCCAGAGATCTGCTGTACTGCCTGTGAGACACGCTGGGGCCTGCTTAAGTAGGGGCCAGGTATGGGCGGAGCCCTACACACAATACAATACAGGTAAGGAAGTGGAACTGAAACTAAACTCCCCTGCTTGTCACAGCCACAGGCACAATCAAACACAGAGAATACAGCGTGCCTGATGAATGGCATATTTCATCACATTCACCTCTTCTACAGATTTAGTCTGTTCGGGGGTTTGGTAGTCCTCTGTGACCGACGTAGCTGTTGTGGTGCCGCGGGTGTCGGCTGGGTGTCCCCGGTGGCCTCCTGGGTCTCTGCCGGGGGTGCCACCAGGGTTGTTGAAAGGGTAGTTGGTGGGGGCACCGTTGGTCTATGTTCTTCCGGGGGTGATGAAAGAATAGTGGGTGGGTAAGAGTTGCTGTGATCGTTGTTGCTGTTGTTGTCGTGGTTGTTGTCGTTACCGGCTGGGGCGACGTCTTTTATGGACACGGTGTCCTCCCTTCCATCGGCGTGCCGGACATACGCGTATTGGGGGTTGGCGTGGAGTAGGTGCACTGACTCCATGAGAGGGTCCGTCTTGTGGCCCCTCACATGCCTTCGTACAAATACCGGACCTGGGGTGGAGAGCCATGACGGCATGGATACGCCTGAGGTGGATCTCCGGGGAGAGACAAACATTCGTTCATGAGGCGTGGCATTAGTGGCAGTACACAATAGCGACCGTATCGAATGGAGCACATCTGGGAGGACTTCCTGCCAGCGGGAGGTAGGGAGGCCCTTGGTCCTTAGAGCTAGAGTGACTACTTTCCATACTGTCCCGTTCTCTTGCTCCACCTGACCATTACCCTGGGGGTTGTAGCTGGTGGTACGGCTCATGGCGATCCCCCTGGGCAGCATGTACTGGCGTAGCTCTTCACTCATGAAGGACGCCCCCCTATCCATATGGATGTAGCTCGGCATACCGAACAGGCAGAACAGGCTGTTGAGGCATTTAATGACCGTGGCGCTGGTCATGTCTGGGCAGGGGAAGGCGAATGGGAAACGGGAGTATTCGTCCACAATGTTCAGGAAGTAAACATTGCGGTCGACTGACGGGAGGGGGCCCTTGAAATCTAAGCTGAGCCGCTCAAAGGGCCGTGTAGCTTTGATTAAGTGGGCTCTATCTGGGCGGTAGAACCGAGGCTTGCACTCAGCGCAAGTGCGGCAGTTCCTGGTCAGAGACCGAACTTCCTCAATCAAGTAGGGTAAGTTGCGGGACTTTATGAAGTGGAACAGCCGTGTGACCCCTGGGTGGCAGAGGTCGTTGTGGAGGGTCTGTAGCCGATCCCCGGTGGCGCTGGCACACATCCCTCGTGAGAGGGAGTCGGGGGATTCGTTAAGGGCCCCTGGCCGGTAACTGATGTCATACCCGAAGGTGGAGAGCTCGATCCGCCACCTGAGAATCTTATCATTTTTAATCTTCCCCTTCTGTTTATTATTAAACATAAACGCTACCGACCGCTGGTCGGTAAGTAGGGTGAAGCGTTTGCTGGCTAGGTAGTGGCGCCAGTGGCGCACTGCCTCCACGATGGCTTGGGCCTCCTTTTCCACGGAGGAGTGTCTGATCTCGGGCCCTTGGAGGGTCCTCGAGAAGAAAGCTACGGGCCGCCCCGCCTGGTTGAGGGTGGCCGCCAAGGCAAAGTCAGACGCATCACTTTCCACTTGAAAAGGAGTGTTCTCGTCCACTGCCTGTAGCGTGGCCTGCTCAATATCCCGCTTAATGCTTTTGAAGGTGGCGTGGGCCTCAGCAGAGAGCGGAAAAGAGGATGCTTTCAAGAGGGGGCGGGCTTTGTCGGAGTAGTTGGGGACCCATTGGGCATAATAAGAAAATAACCCCAGGCACCTTTTCAGGGCTTTGGGAGTGTTGGGCAGGGGCAGCTCCCATAGGGGGCGCAATCGGTCGGGGTCTGGTCCGATTTCCCCATTCTCCACCACGCTGCCTAGTATGCAGAGGCGCGTGGTGTTGAAAACGCACTTGTCCTCGTTGTAAGTGAGGTTGAGTTTTTGTGCGGTTTTCAGGAACCTCTCGAGGTTCGAGTCGTGATCCTGCTGGTTGTGACTGCAGATGGTGTCGTTGTCGAGGTAGGGGAAGGTTGCCCGCAAGTGGTGGTCATCGACCATGCGGTCCATCTCCCTCTGGAAGACCGAGACCCCATTCGTCACCCCAAAGGGGACTCTGAGGAATTGGTAGAGGCGTCCGTTTGCCTCGAAGGCGGTGTACGGGCGGTCCTCTGGTCTGATAGGGAGCTGGTGGTACGCTGACTTGAGGTCGATGGTGGAGAACACCCGGTATTGGGCAATTTGGTTCACCATTTCTGATATGCGGGGTAACGGGTAGGCGTCTAGTTGGGTGTACATGTTGATCGTTTGGCTATAGTCGATCACCATCCGTTTCTTCTCGCTACCCCTCACCACCACCACTTGGGTGCGCCACGGGCTGTTGCTGCGTTCAATAACGCGCTCCCTCAGCAGCCTGTCCACCTCGGTCGCGATAAACCACCTGTCCTCCCAGCTGTACCTCCTGCTTTTGGTCGCTATTGGCCGGCAGTTGGGAGTAAGGTTCGCAAATAGCGAAGGCGGCTTTACCTTCAGGGTAGCCAGACCGCACACTGTGAGGGGCGGCTGGGACCCACCGTAATTGAGCGTGATGCTTTGGTGGTGGCACTGGAAGTCCAGGCCCAAGATCACGCTCGCACATAGACTCTTCATGATTAGTAATTTAAAATTATCGTATACAGTTCCGTTAACGGACAATTGTACCGCGCCGTAACCCATAATGGTCGATGTCTGGGTTTTATCAGCCATAGAGATGGTGCCCCGAGCAGGGACCACCGTTAGAGAGAGTTGTTGTACTAGTCCAGGGTGAATAAAACTCTCCGTGCTTCCACTGTCAATTAAACATTTAACCCCGCACCCATTTACCTCGATGTCCACCATTGATTTGGATAGCGGGTGCGATCTGGTCTGGTCCACTGTGACCGATGCCACTGTAGGGCCCTGATCGAGACAAGATGGCGTCCACGCTGTCTGCTCACAAGATGGCGGACCCCACGAGGTCGGGCAAGATGGCGTCCAAGATGGCTGCTCCCACGGCGCACACGCGGCGGTGGCGGGTTTTCCAGCGGGGTTCCCTCTGCACACCTTCCCGAAGTGCCCCTTCTTACCGCACTTAAAGCAGGTGGTGCCTTTCACTGGGCACAGGTTTCTGGTGTGCTTCGGCTGCCCGCAGAAGTAGCAGTTGGGGCCCCGACGCGTCACGGCTGTCGTAGGGCTTCTGGGGGGAGAGCGGGGCCCCGACGGTGTCGGGCTGCCGGGCGGGGAAGATGCCTTCCAAGATGGCGGCACCCTTGGTGCACACGTGGCGGCGTGGGCGGCGCGGGCTGAAGAGTAGGTGTCCGAGTTTCTCTGGGCCACATCCAGCGATCGCGCTGTGTCCACAGCCTGTTTCAGGTCCAATCCCGTTTTTTCCAGTAGTCTCTGCCGGATGTAAGTGGAGCTGAGGCCTGTGATAAAGGCATCACGAACAAGCTCGTCAGTGTACACTGCGGCTTTTACATCTTGGCACTTGCAGTCTTTGCCAAGCGTTTTCAGGGTGACTAGGAACTCATCCAGCGATTCCCCAGGTCGCTGTGTGCGAGCCGCGAGCAGATGCCTAGCGTACACCTCGTTCGTAGGCTGCTGGTAATGCGCCTTTAGGATGTCGCAGGCGGCCGGGTACATGTCGGCGTCTTGGATGAGGGGGTAAACCTGGTGGCTTACCCAATTCCGCAGGATTCCGAGTTTCATACTTTCAGCGTCCGTAGCGTCTGTGATGGCTGTGGAATTGTCCAGGAAGAATTCCATACACTTAAACCAGTGTCCGAATCGTGCCGATGCGTCCGAAGCATACGGGTCCAAATCCAAACGTTCGGGTTTCAAGAGTTGATCCATTGCGTTGAAAATTGAGTTAATAAAATTGATGTGCCTCAATGAATCCGAGACCCAACGTTAACAGAGCAAAGCAAGGCTTTTATTAACTCAGAAAGTAATACACAGTGGAGAAGTGTCTCTCATCCAGAGATCTGCTGTACTGCCTGTGAGACACGCTGGGGCCTGGTTAAGTAGGGGCCAGGTATGGGCGGAGCCCTACACACAATACAATACAGGTAAGGAAGTGGAACTGAAACTAAACTCCCCTGCTTGTCACAGTCACAGGCACAATCAAACACAGAGAATACAGCGTGCCTGATGAATGGCATATTTCATCACAGTTATGCCTTCTAAAAGTTCCCCCAGACCTGAGACTACAAAGTCCTGCCACCTGCAAATGATGGCTGATCAAATCTCCTCTTTAATGGTTGAGCTGCAGCTGATAGTCAGCAATCCAATTGTGCTCCCACCAGGTTTCACCGTCGTGTTTCAGAACAGGCGTGCTTCACGTGGGAAAAGGGTTAAAATCGCAAAGGCCTTTCAAAATGGGATAATGGAGGCAATTTAGTGCTTGTTAAGGGCCTTAACCGCCTATCCCGCCTCTTAGAGGCGGGACGGAGACGGGACCATTCGACACGATTTAATGAAAATTGCGTGGAGGCGGGATGGAGGCGGGGTTGGGCCCGCCCGCCAGTTTTTGCAATTTTAACCCCCCACACGCCTCCAATCCTGCCTCCATGGCCCAATGAAAATCGAGCCCTACATGTATGCAAATGTCACAGCTCAGTGAGATAATGATGCAAACAATAATGAACTAAAAGCTTACTTACAACATCATAAAATTATTGAAGCAGAATAGGGAACATTCTAATAGAAAAAAGCATTGATGTAAAGAAAATAATATCTTGCGTTTCTGCGATGCTCATCAAGTGCAGGAATATGCTGCATTGCATTTAAATTAAGATGGAAAAACATAGCAATTAGTGAATAAATAATGGCATGGGAGAACCAAGTAAACATTTAAGCATTTTTACTCTCCCACTTTCAACCACCCTTTAACTCTGCCATCTCTCGACGCGGTAGCCCATTCACTACCTCCTCCTTCACTGCTATCCCATCCCCTTCCCCATCCATTTCCCCTTCTCCCTCTCTTCCCATCCAATTCCTTCCTTGCCCTGAATTCTACCCTTCCCTGCATTCTCCCACTCTACTTAGTATCAATTTTCCCCAGCCTTCTCCTACCTGAGTCCAGTGACTAAGGTCCTGCCCCTTCCCTGTGCCACGTCCAGCGCTAATGCCCCAGATTGCTGCCCCTGTACAATGGAGGCACGAGCTCTCAGTCTCGCGAGAGTTACTGCCTCCAACATACAGTGGTGGAAATTGAGGCCATCTGTGCTGGGAATGCATGAAGAGGAGGAGCAGGGGCCTGTCGAATGCATTAGCCACTGGATGTGGGAAGAGCTGGGTGGGTGGGGCGAGGAGTGATAATTCCACTGATTTCTAGGCACAAGCACGAACTGTGCAAACTGAGGCTCAAAAAGCTGACTGTTAGTGTGGAAAGCAGAGAGTTAGCATTTATGCTTCGGCTGTGTTTATTATTGAATAATTTCCAAACGTCCATCCAGGATCTTCTGCTTTCAGCAATCAAGTTGAATCACTCACTCACTGCCTCCTATGTCAAAAATGGCTGCCCGCTTCATCAGAAGCTTATGTACAATAAAATACATTTGCTATTTGTGGATCTAGACTTCCTTAGACTTTTCCGTTGATCAGTGAGTTTATACAATTGTAATATGTCCGTATTATCAGGTGAAACCTTATAGGGGACCAAGGACTTAATTTTTGGTTTGTTAAGCTAATTAATCCAATTATTGCAAGGTGTTCTTATTTTGTCATTTAAAATTGCCCTTAATGATGAATTACACTGCGGATACTGACAATACTACTCTGACAGACCAGCTGTTAATAATGGACTATTATATGCAGAGCAACATAGCACTCGGGTAAAAACAAGAGACTGACTAAAGGAAGGAGAAAAGAGGACATGAAGATGATCGTTGACTGTTGGGCCATGTTTAACATTGGGAACATGTGCAACATTTTGGTGACCAGAACCCAGAAGGCTTGAAAGGCCATGGTTTTGAGGTGAGTCTTGCTGATTTGCAGAACGATGAAGTGGCCTTCCCCAAATTCAAGCTGATTGAGAAAGACTTTCAGGCCAAGAACTGTCTGACCAACTCTCATGGCATGGATTCAACGTGTAATGAGCTGTCATCAAAAATGGCAGATCATGAGTGAAGCCCATATCGATGTCAAAACCACCTGCTGCTCCTCTTCTGTGTAGGCTTCACCAAGAAGCGCAGCAACCAGAATCGTAAAACCTTCTACACTTAGCACCAGTAGGTCTGCATAATCTACAAGGTGATGGTAGAAATTATAACTCAGAAGTGCAAACTAATGACCTAAGGTTATCAACAAATTGATCCCAGGCAGTATTGCTAATGACATAGAGAAGGCTTGCCGACCCACCTACTCTCTACATGATGCTGTGTTCACAAGGTCAAGATGCTAAAGAAGCCCAAGTTTGAATTGAGTAAACTGACAGAGCTGCTTGGTGAAGGAGAAACTGGCTCAAGCAAACCACCTAATGAAGAGCCGTGCTAAAGTAGATAGAGCTGTTGCATATGAACCTCCTGTCCAAGAAACTATTTAACAAAAACTCTTTGCGTCCTAGCCTCGTGCCTCATTTTCTTCTGTCTGCACCCGCGGGGCACCTCAAGATAGCTGGCAGGAGGGTTTGTGCCACGACCCTCCACAGTCTGGGGTGTTGGAAGCACCCAGGAGCAGGAAGACAGCATTTCAGTAATTTCCTCCCCAGAAGAATCTTCGCGCCTTCGGGGCCTTCTGGTTGTTCCTGGACAGTAGCAGCAAGATGGCCCCAATGCTGGCAGCCAGGAGCTTCTCAGGCCTGCAGCTATGCTCCTGTTTCTACCCCCTGATCCCAGCGCTAGTCCCTACCAGGGAGTGGGCCTGTGCCAGAAAGGTATCACACACACAGACCTCAAGACCGGCACGGACTTGATGGGCCGAATGGCCTCCTTCTGTGCCATTATGGGCTGGATTTTGATACTGGAGGTGTGTAGGAGGAGGGACTACAACTTTTGGGGTTGTAGTCCCGCCTCCATCGAGTTGTGGCCAGCCCATGCGATTTTCACTTGATTGACCTTGTTGAGCCCGCCCAGTGGGCTCAGCAGGCCAATTAAGGGCCACCCGGCAACAGGTGACATCACAGATTGACATTTCATCTGTCAAGAGCTTTTGACAGATGAAATATCAGCATTTGACAGCTCGTTGAAGCTGTCAAACACTGACAATCTGTACTCTAAGTTAATTCCTTCCTCTCAGGCTGATTTAGAGAACTCTCCAGAACAGAAAGCTGAATGCTGCAACGCTGACAGCTCGCGGCCATTCTGCTTTCTGTGCCAGTGAGATGAGGGACTCCCGAGACCTGAAGGAAGGAAGGCTGTAAAGGTAAGTAAAGGTAAGTAAAACTTATTTAAACACTTTACACACACCAAACACACTTACATCTGCACTCATGCACACATCACTCACCTGAACACCGGACATCTCGAACCCTCCAAGCCCTTCAGCCCGACGGCCCACCTCGCTAACTTGGCGTGGTTTGGAGCCATCGGGAATCCCACACTTCAGGGATAAAAATAGGGATTAGGCTAAAAACTGCCTGTTACCTACCTGTTAACAGGCAGTTAATTGGCACTAATCCCCTTCCTGCCTCGGGGAGGTGGGTCCCAGCAGAGGCCGGGTATCTACCTCCTTTGAAACTGGCATGGAGGCGGGTTGGGGGCAGGATGGGTTCGTGCCCCCCGATTTCACAATTTTAACCCCCCACACGCCTCCAATCCCGCCTCAATGGCCCAATGAAAATCAAGCCCTATGACTCTATGGGGGAGAAATTCAGTATCGCCCCGTTTGGGGCGCGATTATCGGCCGGGCGCAAAGTTTAGCACCTGCCACTAATTATTGCCCCCGACTGCAAACATGGCTTCTATCGCCTCCAGAGGTGATTGGAGCGCGAAACCAGGCGCTGCACACCTGTCTTAAGGCGCAAAGGCCGAGGAGCGAGGCGCTAACTCAGAGCGCTGGCGAAGCTCATGTGATGTCAGTCAGCAATGGCACACAGACACACTGGCGCCGGACAGTTCTTAAAGGGGAGGTTGATCTTGCTCTCCATCCACATCCTGCTCATTGCAGCCTTGAATCTCGGCCTGGAGAGACCTGTACATCAAATCTGTTGGAAAGAACAATGGAGAGGCCCAGAGAAAGAGCTCGGAGTGCAGCCCCCATATTCTCTTCTAAATCGATGCCAGGAAGATCAAATAAAAAAGAACCTGCAAAGTGCTGCTCATTACCCAAAACTCCTCAACACAGCGTTGAATCTCTCCTGCAGTCTCTCTCTCTCTCGCAGAATGCGTGGTGAAAAAATTTAGCCGAAAAAAAGGCAGGAAGCGGTCGCCTTTAAATAGCACTCCCCCAGTCCCTTCCAGACTGCAAAACGTTCCCCTCAACCTGTCATTGCTAGCGGCAGGAGGTAAGACAGGGAGTGCCACTCAATATCTGGTCCGGGGCGCTACCGGGGCGTTGCACGCTCGACTGATGTCACGATCTGCCGGCGCAGGAGATTGTGGCGGTAGTGTTTAGCGCCGCTGCAAAATGTCTAGTCAATTTCGTGAGCGGCGCAAACATCGCCGCGCACGGGCGCTAGTTGCTTTGCGCCCCATTAGCGCCCTCTTAAGGCGCTAACGGGAGGCGCAAACCAACCGAATTTCCCCCCCTATTACTCTATAAGGGGAAGTGTGGCCAACATGTCGCTGCTTTGCTATTTTCTCCTACAGTCTACCCAAGTCAGGGATTTCGTTTTATGAGGAATAATTTGCATTGTATCACTCTACAATGTAGCACACCGACTGTACAACATACTTCACTACCCAATACTGCAGTACGTCTTGGCTTTCTTAACATGAAAGCAATCAGTTTTGTTTTTCAACAGCCCAAACAACCTAATAGCCTGACAAAAGCAGTCTCACTGAGGTTCTAGCCAATGATAGCAGGTCTCCCTGGAGTGTCACTACCTTGCCCAAAGTAATGGCCTCGACTGATTCCCTTCAATGTGCGTTTTAGCTTCCTCAACACTTTTTGAAATAAGAAGCCGCTCACTTGACGATTTGGTGCTAATGAGCCTGTCTGGCTTTCTCAAGATCTCACTCCCAATGTGCTCAGCACTGCTTTTGGACCCAACAGCTTGCCTGAGTGAGTCACCCTCCCCATATACAAATCACAGCAAGGAATTTAAAAAAAAATGACTTCTGCAAGGATTTGAAAAGAAACTCATTCTCACCCTCCGAGCTGCACAGGCATAAACTATCGAACTGTTCTAATGATGGGCAGCTGCTCTTGAGACGCTGCTGCAGGTGTGATTCAATGCATCATGTTTCCAATAATACTGCACTTAAGGCCTGTGAAGCAGGTGTGATCCCACCTTGTAGAGAGGGGCAGTTGAAATAATGAAACCTGCCAGTCCAGATTTGACGGCCATAGGGACAGGTATAAACTGCGGTCATCAAATGCCCGCGTGTGGCTGGGGGAGGGGGAACTGCTGCTTGTGACGAGCAGCAGGCCAGGTTAAACAGCAGGGCTGTGAGATATATATATATTCTACAGCTTTCCTCGATCAGCTTTGGGGATCAGGCATTATTTATGCAGAACTTTCCCTCAGGAGATCAAGTAGGTGGCATGGAATCGGCCATAGGTAGTACATGTAGCGGGGTTAATGCGCTGAATGGCTTTTCCTCATTCCATGCTTAATTATTTTCCAATGTCATTCGGGTTGCCAACCCTCCAGTATTGCCCTGGAGTCTCCAGGGATTTGAAGATTAATCTCCTGGTCACTGCTGCCAGCAAAGCCCGGGAGAAAAATCATCGCAGCATTAAAAAAAAAACTGCGGCCTGGATTTTGCGGTGGCAATGATGGCGCAACTGTCGGTGTCCGTCGTCATTACTCCTCTGAAACAGGCAGCAGCTTCTGGAGTCAGCCCGTGCGCGGAAATCCAGAAGTTGGTGCCAGTCATTCCCTGCTCCTCCACAGGTTGCGCTGTGGAACTCCCCAGAGCCGGCAAGCAATTCAAATCACAGTTCCTGCCGAAAACTTCCCCTATTACGCTGGAATATCGCTGTTAAACCTCCCCCACCCCACCCCCACCCCCAAAAATGTTAAGCCTTGTTGAAAGAGGTGTAACTGGGTTTTTAATGGCGTATTGGCTGAACAGCCATTCTGGCCCTGTAGAAACTCATTTTATACTTATGGAATGTCATATTTTTCCATTAATATGATAAGAATTACTTGGCTTTCAGAATAATTGTTTGTTTATGATATTTCAGCTTTTACCTTAATCCTATGTGTCATTCCCAATCTTTATTTCGTTCTCTGTAAAATATATAAAAAGTAAATTATAATCTGTGCATTTTACTTCCTGGTTTGCTGTCTGTGAGAATTCTTCAATTGGCTGGAGATTCGCTTGATTTGGTGCCAGATTCAGACTTAGGTCGGGAGAGCTGAAATTCATATTACAGAGATCGCTAGGTCTTTGTGGCAGCTTTCTGCGAGGCCTGCGGGGAGCACTGTCCAATGCTCCCCTTAAGCGCGCCAGTTCTTCAATTGGAATAACCGCGCATGCGTGAACACTTGAATGGGCTGCGCACCCAAAAGAAATTACAGGGAACATTGGCGCCGTCGCTTCGCCACTGACCGCACAATTCCGGGCCTGTGTGTTTTTCTTTGAACATTTTCATTTATTAGCTATATAAATATTGGAGATGGCATATAAGGTTGCTTGACAGGGCGTTTGGAGGGGCAAGGTCATGTGATGAAACCTCCAGCAATACGTCCAATCAGAGTTGGCGACCCCAGATATAATCCCACAAATCGCTACGCAACATACTAAACAACAGAGTGTACCTACTGTAGGACAAACACACCTACCCAGGCACAGTGAGTGCGAGAATGTAACAATCAGTCAAGGTCATGCAGCACCTTCCAGCTCAGCAGGTTGTTGAAATTCTCTTGATTTCAAGTTGGAAGATAGGGAGAATCCCAGTAAAGAAACTAGGATAACATGGGTGAGGATTTCCCGGTAGTCAATGAAGTGGAGACTCTGGGGTCGATTTTCATTGACCCGTGGAGTCGGGATTGGAGGCGTGCGGGGGGTTAAAGTTCTGAATTCGGGGGTCCCGACCCCATCCCGCCCCCAACCCGCCTCCACGCAAGTTTCAAAGGAGGTGGGTACCCGCCCCGCACTGGGACCCGCCGACCCGAGGCGGGAAGGGATTAGTGCCAATTAACTGCCTGTTAACAGGTAGTTAACAGACAGTTTTTAGCCTATTCCTTATTTTAAAGCTTGAAGTGTGGGATTCCCGACGGCTCCAAACCACGCCAGGTTAGAGGAGTCGGGCCATCGGGTTGAACGACTTGGAGGGGTTGAGATGTCGGTGTTCAGGTGAGTGATGTGTGCATGAGTGCAAAGGTAAGTGTGTTTGGTGTGTCTAAAGTGTGTAAAGAAGTTTAAATTACCTGTACTTACCTTTACAGCCTTCCTTCCTCTAGGTTTCGGAAGTCCATCATCTAACCGGCACAGAAAGCAGAATGGCTGTGATCTGTCAAAAGTGACAGCCTGCAGCTTTCTGTGCTGGTGAGATTTCTAACTGAGTTTGTGGAGAAGGACTCAGGTTAGAAGTAAGACTGTCAGTGTTTGACAGCTTCAAACAGCTGTGAAACGCTGATATTTCATCTGTCAAAACGTCTTGACAGATGAAATTTCAGTCTGTGACGCCACCTGTTGCCGGGTGGCCCTTAATTGGCCTGCTGAGCCCGCTGGGTGGGTTAACAAGGTCAATCAAGTTAAAATCGCGAGGATTGGCCGCATCTCGATGGAGGCGGGACTACAACCCCGAAAGTTGTAGTCCCGCCTCCTTCCCGACTCCTGAATGAAAATCACTCCCTCTGTCTGTGTTTGAAATGTCCTCAACATTGACTCCAGACCCATGAAGTCTCAGGGCTTCAGGTCAAGCATGGGCAAGGAAACCTCCTGCTGATTACCACCTACCGTCCTCCCTCAGCTGATGAATCAGTGCTCCTCCATGTTGAACACCACTTGGAAGAAGCACTGAGAGTAGCAAGGGCGCAGAATGTACTCTGGGTGTGGGACTTCAATGTCCATCACCAAGAGTGGCTCGGTAGCACCACTACTGACCTAGCTGGCCGAGTCCTGAAGGACATAGCTGCCAGTCTGGGTCTGCGACAGGTGATGAGAAAAACCAACACGAGGGGAAAAACTTACTTGACCTCTGTTATAAATCTCATCATTCATCAAGAAACTACTCGTGAAATAACGCTGGACGGCCAGCTGGTGGCGCCGTCCAAGGAGTATAAATACTCAGGCGTCGGTCCCAGCTTGCCAGGGACATTTTGTAAGACAAGGAACTAGTGAAGTACAACTAGACCTCCATGTTCTGAAACAAGTTGATTAAAGCCTTACTTTATGCTCAAACCAAGTGCGTAGTGAGTTTTATTACGTCAACCTCGTCTTCACCAATCTACCTGTCGCCGAAGCATCTGTCCATGACAGTATTGGTAGCAGTGACCACCGCACAGTCATTGTGGAGACGAAGTACCGTCTTCACACTGAGGACACCCTCCATCGTATTGTGTGGCACTACCCCCCACCGTGCTAAATGGGATAGATTCAGAACAGATCTAGCAGCTCAAAACTGGGCATCCATGAGGCGCTGTGGGCCATCAGCAGCAACAGAATTCCACCAAATTCTGTAACCTCATGGCCCAGTATATCCCTTACTCTACCATTACCATCAAGCCAGGGGACCAACCCTGGTTCAATGAGGCGTGCAGAAGCGCATGCCAGGAGCAGCACCAGGCGTACCTAAAAATGAGGTGCCAACCTGGGGAAGCTGCAACTCAGGACTACATGCATGCTAAAAAGTGGAAGCAGCATGCTCTAGACAGGGCTAAGCGGTCCCGCAATCAACGGATCAGATCAAAGCTCTGCAGTCCTGCCACATCCAGTCGTGAATGGTGGTGGACCATTAAACAACTAACGGGAGGAGGAGGCTCCATGAATATCCCCATCCTCAATGATGGTGGAGCCCAGCACGTGAGTGCAAAAGACAAGGCTGAAGCATTTGCAACCATCTTCAGCCAGAAGTGCCGAGTGGATGATCCATATCGGCCTACTCCTGAGGTCCCCACCATCACAGAAGCCAGTCTTCAACCAATTCGATTCACTCCATGTGATATGAATAAACGGCTGAGTGCACTGGATATAGCAAAGACTATGGGCCCCGACAACATCCCGGCTGTCGTGCTGAAGACTTGTGCTCCAGAACTAGCTGCACCTCTAGCCAAGCTGTTCCAGTACAGCTACAACACTGGCATCTATCCGACAATGTGGTAAACTGCCCAGGTATGTCCTGTCCACAAAAAGCAGGACAAATCCAATCCGGCCAATTACCACCCCATCAGTCTACTCTCAATCATCAGCAAAGTGATGGAAGGTGTCATCGACAGTGCTATCAAGCGACACTTACTCACTAATAACCTGCTCACTGATGCCCAGTTTAGGTTCCACCAAGACCACTCGGCTCCTGACTTCATTACAGCCTTGGTCCAAACATGGACAAAGGAGCTGAATTCCAGTGTTGAGGTGAGAGTGACTGCCCTTGACATCAAGGCAGCATTTGACTGAGTGTGGCATCAAGGAGCCTTAGTAAAACTGAAGTCAATGGTAATCGGGGGGAAAACTCTCCACTGGCTGGATTCATACCTAGCACAACGGAAGATGGTTGAGGTGGTTGATGGTTAATCATCACAGCCCCAGGACATCGCTGCAGGAGTTCCTCAGGGCAGTGTCCTAGGCCCAACCATCTTCAGCTGCTTCATCAATGACATTCCCTCCAACATAAGGTCAGAAATGGGGATGTTCGTTGATGACTGCACAGTGTTCAGTGCCATTCACAACTCCTCAGATAATGAAGTAGTCCATGCCCGCGTGCAGCAAGACCTGGACGACGTTCAGGCTTGGGCTGATAAGTGGCAGATAACATTCACACCACAGAAATACCAGGCAACGACTATCTCCAGCAAGTGAGAGTCTAACCATCACCCCTTGACATTCAACGGCATTACCATCGCCGAATCCCACACCATCAACATCCTGGGGGTCACCATTGACCAGAAACTTAACTGGACCAGCCACATAAATACTGTGCAACAAGACTAGGTATTCTGTGGCGAGTGTCTTTTACCCCCGACTCCCCAAAGCCTTTCCACCATCTACAAGGCACAAGTAAGGAGTGTGATGGAATACCCTCCACTTGCCTGGATGAGTGCAGCTCCAACAACATTCAAGAAGCTTGACAGCATCCAGGACAAAGCAGTCCGCTTGATTGGCACCGCATCCACCACCTTAAACATTCACTCCCTCCACCACCAGCATACCATGGCTGCAGTGTGTACCATCTACAAGATGCACTGCAGCAACTCGCCAAGGCTTCTTCGGCAGCACCTCCCAAACCCGCGACCTCTACCATCTAAAAGGACAAGGGCAGCAGGTGCATGTCAACACCACTACCTCCGAGTTCCCCTCCAAGTCACACACCATCCTGATGTAGAAGTATATCGCCGATCCTTCATCATCGCGGGGTCAAAATCCTGGAACTCCCTCCCTAACAGCACTGTGGGAGTACCTTCACCACACAGACTGCAGCGGTTCAAGAAGGCGGCTCACCACCACTTTCTCGAGGGCAATTAGGGATGGGGAATAAATGCCGGCCTTGCCAGCGACGCCCACATCCCATAAACAAATTTTTTAAAATGCAAATGCACCTTCTGTAAGTTAGCTGATTGCAGTAGAGAGCTGGAGTTTGGGATTGTGACACAGCACAGAAGTATATTAGCTTAGTTTAATGCAGGCTGGACCGTACTTTGGTTCTCTTGTAAAATTCCTCATATACTGTCCTCCTGTGAAGGAATAAGCCATATTTCAGAAAGATACACCATCCTATGAACAGATTTCTGATATTATTAATACATGACATACTGGGTTTAAAAGTCTGGAAAGCCTCAACAACACAAGCTGTGTCAATATAGGCTTCTGAAATAAAATGAAGTGTTAACACAAGCTGTAAAACACCATACAAGCTTTTGAAATGGGAATGGGATATTGACCAAGAAACAATGGTCCTATTGAAGCAAACCATTGGTGCTTTCAGAAAGTCTAAGCTTTAGAAGAAACACAATACATCACCCAGTTTAAAGTGTTATAAACTAACACTCAGGGAAACAGAAACTTAGAACATTAAACAACCATATGCCTTCATAATATCACATCAAATTAAGCAAGCAGACACGACATCTGTGGTACAACCAACTGAGATAGCTAGAAAACAAGTAAATACTCAGTTGAAGTGTTTTTGATTTACATGTTGTAAAAGATACCTACAGAACACTTTGAAAATATAACTTCAATAGATGACACCAAGCAATCACATGGTTTCTGTATTAAAATGGAATAGTTAGTAGACACGACGTCTGTTTTCAAACAGCTAGGTCATTTTAGAATTGAATGGAAGACCTTCGATAAAAATGGCATCAAATAGATACATAAGTTATAGCCATTTTATGATACGTTTTGGCCACCTAAACAACCAACAGAAGTCTGAGAGTTGGCAGCTGAAATGACAGTAAGAATAGAAAGAATTCAACAAAGATGACTTGAGATAATTAGCTTACATCAGCAGAAAACTTCAAAGGTAAACCACTAAAAAAAGGTATAAAAAGAGAGCTTTTTCAGATGGAAAGGAAGAAGTCGCTGGAAACGGGCAAGCGATTCTCAACTTCAGGGGCACGCTCTGTAAGTTGTTAGCTTTTTGAGTCTCGGGGGTCAAAAGGTACTTTTAATTTGATTTCGGTGGATATTCTGGATTAGAAATAATAAGAAATGTATAAATGTACCGAAGTTAAGATTTGAGAATAAGGATCTCTGAGAATATGATTGTGTAAGCTAATTGTATTTTGAACTGTTAAAGTCACGATTGACTTATCAGCTGTTAACTGAATGTCGGTTCTTTAATAAATTTATATATTTTTAGAATTGTCTCAATTAATATTTCTGTATCAAGCTCATGAACTCAATCTTTGTATACTCTTTTGTGAGGAGTTGCAGAATTCTGTTTTTTTTCCGAACCCTCATAATATCCGGAAGGTTACAGTCTAGTTAAACTTATTAAAAATGCTATCTGGAGGATGGTAACATCTTCAGTTGTTCCTTTCCTTTAGAGAGAGATAGCCTGGACCTTTAGACCCAATTAAGCGTCTTATAGAATTCGGCTACCTCTAACTTTAGTTGAAGGTGAACGTCTGGGGAATACGCCTGATCTGGGGTAGCCTGTAAAGTGCTAGGACTAGTAATTATCCCTTCACTCCAATAAGAACATAAGAACATATGAAATTGGAGCAGGAGTAGGCCATACGGCCCCTCGAGCCTGCTCCGCCATTCAATAAGATCATGGCTGATCTTCGACCTCAACTCCACTTTCTTGTCCAATCTTCATATGCCTTGATTCCCCTAGAGTCCAAAAATGTATCTATCTCAGCCTTGAATATACTCAATGATTCAGCATCCACAGCCCTTTGGGGTAGAGAATTCCAAAGATTCACAACCTGCTGAATGAAGAAATTCCTCCTCATCTCAGTCTTAAATGGCCGACCCCTTATCCTGAGACTATGTCCCCTACTTCTAAACTCTCCAGCCAGGGGAAACAGCCTCTCGGCATCTATGTTTCAATGAGAGCACCTCTCATTCTTCTAAACTCCAGAGAGCATAGGCCCAATCTACTCAATCTCTCCTCATAGGACAACCCTCTCATCCCAGGGATGAATTGTGAGTGAGCATAGGTCAAATGTACCCCACCTGAGAAAGAAAGTTCTCAGTGGCTATTGACCCTGGGCAGGACTCAAAGCTCCCACTGATAGGAGATTATTGAACACTAAGCAGAGTCCTGGGAGCAAGTGACTTACCCCGCCACTTGAGGTGTGGTGAAGTGGGCTTTTTATGCACCAGACATCACAGAGCAGTGGTGAGGGCTGGCGGGGGGGTGGGGGGCAGTGGGGAATAAAAAGGCTGATGGTAACAATTGAGCGAAGTGGCCTGAGGCAAAATAACGGTTCTTGAAAGCAGCTGCTTTATTTTGTTGTGTATTTTGTCCATTACTGTAACAGCACCGCACTTAGTGCTGATGCTCTTTTGCTGCTCATGTCACCTTTGACCTCTACACAGGGCTTCCCTTCAAACAGTTGCAGAAATAAATGTAACTTTCTTTTTTTACTTCGGCAGCAGACACATCCACGTACAATGCGGACATCACATCGAGATTCTTTGCTGCTTGCTTAGGAAGGCTCTCAGCAGTCCTTGTGAAGAGAGAGGTGAGTTGAGATTGTTCACCTGCTCCTGTGAAAGTTCTTTGTTGGCTATTTTATCAAAGGTGCTAACCCATTTATGGCCCGATCTTGCATTCTTTCTAAACGCATGAAGTACACAGTGAAAGTCTTTCCCCAGTGTTTAATGCAGAAGTCTTTGGTTTAAAAAAACCAAGATATTTGCCAAATACAGACAGTGATTCATTAAAAAGATAGGAATATAGGCGCAGGAGTAGGACATTTAGCCCCTCGAGCCCATTCCGCCATTCTATTGGCCCTGAAATTAAGATCGGGTGCTTGCCGCGCGTGCAAGCCCCCGATGTGCACTCACCCGGCTCGCCGACGTCTGAAGCCCGGGCCTGCTTGCATTTCCTGTCACTGGCCCAGTTCAGATGTCGGCGCGATGTGCTTACCTGATCCAGCGGCGTAGTTAGTGCGATGTGCCGGCTGGGATCAGGTGAGCACTGTGCAGCCAATCAGGGGAGGGGAAACTTCATTCATGAGTTTGAGAGTAAGAATAAAAAAAAAATTTAAATCCCACTGATTATATTAACTATAAATAAGTTTAAAAAAATATTTTAAACAATTAATCAAATTTTTGAAAAAAATAAATTTTTAAAAAATAGGGTCTAAAACTAAACTTATCTTACTGTAAATTCTTTAAAAATAATAAACCTGTGGAAATTTTTTTTCTAAATTGTACTAAAAGACCACTTACCTGTAAAACTAAGTACTTACGTCTGGTTTTTCCACGCGTAAAAACCGGAGGCCTTTACACTCGGGCAACTCTGAAAAAAAAAAGGAATTTCAGCGCGCACGCGCTGCATCACAAGTCGCAAGCGTTCTGCCTCTTAACCCCTTGGGTCAGAGGACAGGAAATGCCGGTTTTCAGCGCATGCGCTGTGCATGCTGAAAACCGGCAATTCCTCCGGGCACACGCGTGAGTACCCCGTCCTTACTCACGCGTTGTGACAGGAATTACTGGGCCATTATCTCATGGCTGATCTGTATCTTAATTCCATCTACACTCCTTGGTTCCGTAACCCTTAATACCCTTGCCTAACAAAAATCTATCAAACTCAGTTTTGAAATTTTCAATTGATCTATCCCCTCAACAACTTTTTGGAGGACAGAGTTCCAGATTTCCACTACCCTTTGTGTGAAGCAGCGCGTTCCGCCATCACTCCTGAACAACCTAGCTCTAACTTTAAGGTTATGCCCCCTTGTTCTGGACTCCCCCACCAGAGGAAATAGTGGGGGAGAAATTCATTATCGCCCCATTTGGGGGCGGTAACTTTGGAAAGCTGGGAAACGTAGCGCCAGGCACTAATAATTCCCAGCTTTCATGAAATTGGGTTTAGCGCTCCAGGAAGGAAGTAGAGCGAGCACTCCACTTCCTTCCTGGAGCGTTAAAGGACGCAGGCGGGGCGGTAGCCACACTGGGCCGTGCAGCGCTGCCGCAATCCGAGGCTCCTTCCCTCCCTTAAAGGAAGGGCCATCGCTGCAGGCTCTGCATTGGAACCAGTTAGCTGGTCCCTGATGGTGGCCGCGATCCAACTCAATCAGCCCCATGCACTCCAGCAGAGTGCCGGGCTGATCGATCGCAGCTCAGGAGAAGTAAAAAAAAATTGAACGAATACATTTCAGAAATTACCTCGGCGACCTCCCCTTTAACTTTTGCCCTTCCCCCCCCCCAAAGCGCCCGGCCTCCCGATCGATGCCTCCTGCAGCTGTCGGTGTCTTCGCCCTTCGCAGGGGACAGAACCGAAGTTTGGGTCTGGGGCACTACCGGGGCGATGCGCACGGCAATGACGTCACGATCTCCGGGCGAAGGAGATCGTGGCGTGAAGCCTTACTGCCGCCGCAAACATTTCACCCAAGTTCACGGGAGTAGTCCATCTCGCCGCGCCCAGGCAGTAAGTCGTTAGCGCCCTGTTATTGCCCCCCAGAGGTGATAACAGGAGGCGCTAAGGAAGCCAATTTCTAGCCCGCTAGCTTCTCTCTATCTATCCTATCAACTCCTTTAATCATCCCAAACACCTCAATTAAATCACCCTTTAATCTTCTATACTCGAGGGAATACAAGCCTAGTCTATGTAACCTGTCCTCATAATTTAACCCTTTTATCCCAGGTATCATTCTGGTATAGCTGCACTGCACTCTGTCCAAGGCCAATATATCCTTCCTGAGGTGAGATGCCCAGAACTGAATGCACCGGAGTGGTAGCCTTACCATCAGGACCCTGGCAAAGAGGGGGAGTTTCACCTTTGGGATTTCTGTGAAAAAAAGGGATTCACATCATTAGGGCACTCATCAATTAAAGGAAGTTTCCTCCCTCAGGATTCTTGGTGAATAAGAGAGTCTTGTCATCACAATGCTTGTTAAAAGGGGGTCATCTCTCCATCAAGGAAGCCCATCAAAAAAGAGGTGCTCACTATCAGAATCCCTATTACAGAGGAAGTTATGAGATATTTAACAGGAACACCAAGTAAATTGGGGCGAGTACAAATTAGCCCTTCCAATTCCATATCAAAGGAGCCCAATCTGTTCTGCCATTCAATCTCCAAGTTTAAAGTAACCTATTCCAGCTGAGGGTGCCCGTCCCCACCAGCTGCTGTTACCAGCTTTAGGACCATATATTCTCTGATTTATGTCTCTGCTATGTTGGGTTCTGGACAGAACTCTTTCTACTGGGGCTTTACGTGACTTCCACCTACGCCGCCACTTCCTACTCTGATTGTCTTCTCTGCTGGACTTGCCTCCTTGGTTCCTTATCTGCTTCTTTGGTTCAGTTTTCTGCTGAGATTTTTCACTCTATGCCGAGCCAGCTCTGACCCATTGCTGCTAGTTCCCATCTGGATTTTGCACCCATGCTGCTGAATGATCTGTGCTTTGCTGCAATCCACTTACTTCCTGTTGCTGTTGTCTGGACTCATCCTTCAGATCTCCTCCATCACTCTTTGCTGGACAGGGTCGGATCGACTTCTCAAGCTCCTTCTGCTTCTCCCGTTCTTGTGTATGCTTCACCTCCCTTCCTTGGATCAGCTCCCTCATCTGCACTGACACTGTGGATTTACCTCTCACCCCCTCTCCCGGGCTCCTTGGGCTTCACTCCCACTGCCTCTCTGCTGGTGTACCAGACTCACTGGCACTCACTGCTAACATCTGAGGCCACTACGCATCTTTGCTGGACCGATGGATTGACCTCCGCTGGCTCAGGGTTGATTTTCCACTTCTTCTTGGCCTTCCAATTCTACTGGACAACCACCAGCAGTTTGCCCCCTGCCCCTGAAACAGCTCTTGGATCCACGCCCTGAAACTGGTTTGTGAACTCTCCAAACTGACTCCATCCTGTCTACAATATTATCTCATTATTGGACCTCAGACTTTAATTTTAGACTCTCTTGTATTGTCTCCTCCCTTTCCTCTGTTAACGACTGTGACATATCTACCCTAACCGCTGGCATGCCTATGTAACCTGAATTCCCTCTGTGCGTTTGCATGCAAATTTTGGCTGCTGCTCCAGACGTGAGTTCATTACATTATCTCCCTTTCTTTTTTTTCTCTTGGTCCCCCTTGGACCCTTTTTTCCTGTCTCCTCCCTTTCCTCGCGCCCACCCATGCTACTTTTTCATTTTCCCCCCCTCAGGTACTTTGCCCCCTAATTCTTACTGCAACCCATCATTGCTCCTCTGTCTTTCCACTCACCTGCCACCATTCCAGGCTTGAATCCACCTTGAATAAGTCCTTTGTGTCTTGCTTGGCATTCTTACCTATCCGATCGTAACCAGAGCATCTCCAGCAATGTCACTGTTTCCTGTCCTCACACCCTTACTTTGGAGTCTCCTAAGGATCTATCCTTGGGCCTATTTTCTTCCTCAAAAACATGCAGTCCTTTGGCAACATGGGGTCTGCATCCACATGTATGCTGACAACACTCAGCTCTACCTCTTCACCATCTCTTGACCTCTCCACTGTCTCTGTGTTGTCAGACTGCTGGTCCAACATCCAGTACAACTTCCTCTAGTTAAAAATTGGGAAGACTGAAGCCATCGTCTTTGGCCACTGCCACGAACTCCGTTCCCTTGCCACTGATTCTATCTCCTTCCCTGGCCATTATCTCAGGCTGAACCAGCCTGTTCACATCCTCAGTGTCGTATTCGACCTCAACCTGAGCTTCCGACCCCATATCCTCTACATTACAAAAGTAGTCTCTCTCCATAACTTCACCTGCCTCTGTCCTTACCTTAGCCCATCTGCTGCTAAAAACCACATCCGTGCTTTTGTAACTCCAAACTCGACTATTCCCGTGCTCTCGTGTCTGGCCACCCATCCGCTACCCTCCATAAACTTCAGATCATCAAAACCTCTGCTGCCAGTATCCTAATTCGCACCATGTCCCGCTCACCCATCAACCCTGTGCTTGCTGACCTACATTGGCTCCAGGTCCCCCAACCAATGTTCCCTGTCTTTTATTTTGGGCTGCGTGGCCGCTTTAATGGGCTGCGCGGCCCATTCAAAGTTCCGCGCGTGCGCGGTTTTTTCAATCTAAAAGCTGGCCCACCGGCTGCACGGGACCCCTGGAGTGCTGCATGCAGCTTAAAGGGAACATTGCCTCCAACGCCTCCAATTTAAAATTCTCATCCTTGTGTATAAATCCCTTCATGGCCTCACCGCTCCCTATTTCTGTAACCTTCTCTGGCCCGATAGCCACCCCACCACCCCCGCCCTACCTCTCTGTTCCTCTGACTCTGGTGGTTCTCTGCACTCCCCCCTCCCATTGCCGAAACTTTGGAATTCCCTATCTAAGCCCTTCTGGCTCGCCACCTCTCTCTCCTCCATTAAGACTCTCCTTAAAACCCATCACTTTGACGAAGCTCTTGGTCACCCCATCTAATATCTTCTCCTTTGGCTCACCGTTCATTAATTTCTGATTACTCCTCTGTGAAGCGCCTTGGGACATTTTTGAAGGGGGTGCAGGAACCAAGAGGCCTGGGCATTCATATACACAAATCTTTGAAGGTGGCAGGACAAGTTGATAAGGCTGTTAAAAAGGCATATGGGATCCTTGGCTTTATAAATAGAGGGATAGAGTGCAAAAGCAAGGAAGTTATGGTAAACCTTTGTAAATCTCTGGTTAGGCCTCAGCTAGTGCATTGTGTAACATTCTGGGCACCACACTTTAGGAATTATGTCAAGGCCTTGGAGAGGAGAATTATCAGAATGGTGCCAGGGATGAGGGACTTCAGTTATCTGGAGAGACTGGGGTTGTTATCCTTAGAGCAGAGAAGGTTAAGGGGAGATTTAATGGAGGTGTGCAAAATTATGAAGGGTTTCGATAGACTAGATAGCAAGAAACTGATTCCACTGGCAAGAGAGTCGGTAACAAATTTAAGACAACTGGCAAAAAAATCCAGGGTGAAATTTGTTTATGCAGCGAGTTGTTGTGATCTGGAATGCACTGCCTGAAAGGGTGGTGGAAGCAGATTCAAAAGGGGTTTAGATATATACTTGGAAATGAGAGATTTGCAGGGCTATGGGGAAAGAGCAGGGGAGTGGGACTAATTGGATCGCGCTTTCAAAAAGTCAGCACAGGCACGATGGGCCGAATAGCCTCCTGCTGTGCTGTATGATTCTATGATAAAGGCATTATATAAATGTAAGTGTTTGTTCTTTACAGAATATGCAAGAGATTTATCATTTGGACAGATTCAAATTGCTCCAGGAGCTGAAAAATAGTTAAATAAATACAATAAAGCACTGCTCCCTCACCCCCGCCACCACCCCCCAACCATCCAGAGAACGTTTGATGGCTGATACAGGTTAAAAAATGTTTAAGAAACAACCTTCAGCCTGTAGTACTGGAATCAGCAAGCAATTGAACCTCAGTATTTGGGTCAGATGCCCATTTCCAAATGAATAAGGAGGAACGCGATAATTTCAGTTATTTGGCCGCTTTCCACAATTGGCTTTTGGCCTAAAGCACTAAACCAAGCAGCAGAGAACAGAGAAGCAGACTACAATTCATAAGATTGACACAAGCTAGTTGGTGCGAGAGTTTGCCATAAATTTGAATAAACTACAAGTGCGACAATTTTTGTTTTATTACCACTGCCTCTGATGCCAAATGTAATGAACTCCGCCTTCCCGCCAACCCCCCGCCCACCAATGACCTTTCAAACAAAACTGGAATCTGCTTTTATCCCTGATGCGATTCCAGAAGGAGGGAAAAGGGGAGCTGGGGGTGGGGGGGAAATGGGGAAAGCAGTTGGCAAGATTTTGAAACCGTTAAATCTTCACTGAGGAATGGTTTCCAAGATAAAAGGCAGGTCACGAAAAGAACTGTGTCAGGACAGAGCTTTTCATTGACATTCTCCAAACCACATATTGTGCCAAGGACAGATTTGTGCGCAGTTAAGGTGAGCGTAGCGTGCAGGTTTGTGGGAGTCTTTCACAGTTTCAGATCACAGGGATGTGGCTGAGTTCACATCTGGGTTGTTCAATTCAAAAGCAGAGTGATCTGTCCAATGACATTAGGAATGAAATCAGTTTCAGTCAAGGGGAAACAGCATCTCAGAAAGCCATTACATGCTACAGAATCTCAGCTTCCATTCACAGAACTACTGATCCAAGCAAACACTAGTACATATAGGTACACCAATACATCAAGTCAATGTTGTTTTTATTGAGATACCTAAATTCAGGACCCACAGTACAGGTCACACACACCGCCCCGCCCCCTCCCTACCCAGGGTGTCTGTCTAGTCCTGTTAGAATTTTATAAGTTTCAATGAGATCCCCTCTCATTCTTCTAAACTCCAGCGAGTATAAGCTCAATCGACCCAATCTCCCCTCATACGTCATTCCTGCCATCCCAGGTATCAGTCTGGTGAATGTTCGCTGCACTCCCTCCATGGCAAGAACATCCTTCCTCAGATAAGGCGACCAAAACTGCACACAATACTCAAGATGTGGTCTCACCAAGGCCCTGTACAACTGCAGCAAGACATACTTGTTCCTGTACTCGAACCCTCTCGCTACGAAGGCCAACATACCATTTGCCTTCTTAACTGCCTGCTGCACCTGCAGCAGATTTAATGGTTAGTAACATAGGAACAGCCCCCTGAGCCTGTTTCACCATACAATTAGATCATGGCTGATCTGTATCTTAACTCAATTTACTTGCCTTGGTTCCATATCTCTTAATACCCTTACCTAATAAAAATCTATCAATCTCAGTTTTGAAATTTTCAATTGGCTCCCAGCCTCAACAGCTTTTGGGGGGAGAGCGTTCCAGATTTCCTTTGTGTGAAGAAGTGCTTCCTGACAATATCCCTGAACGGCCTAGCTCTAATTTTAAGGTTTTGCCCCTCCTTGTTCTGTTAGGTGACTCCAAGCCTGAGTTCCAAAAGCCCCGTAGGTTACAAGAGGACGGGAAAACTGATGAGGAGTTCCACAGTTCTGAGGTCCAGTGGAAAAATGAGTTAGAGCAGGATAAAGTGTGACAAAACTTGCATTCAGCACAGTGAAGATATAGGGAGGGGGAGGAACTTATTGGAGATTGTAGATGGAATTTAGGAAGAACAAGGAAGAAAACTGTAGAGACGTAATGACAAAAGTAATACTGATAAAATAGAGACAGACACAAGAAATTGGATAGTGAGTCTATGTGAATTTAACAGCAAAGGATTTGTATTTCTGTCAGGATGTTATTGTAATAGAAATATAGAAAAACAGGAGCAGGAATAGGCCATTCGGCCCTTCGAGCCTGCTCCGCCATTCAATATGATCATGGCTGATCCTCTATCTCAATACCATATTCCCGCTCTCTCCCCATACCCCTTGATGCCTTTTGTGTCTAGAAATCTATCTGTCTCCTTCTTAAATATATTCAGTGACTTGGCCTCCACAGGTGGTAGAGAATTCCACAGGTTTACCACCCTCTGAGTGAAGAAATTTCTCCTCATCTCAGTCCTAAATGTCCTACCCCGTATCCTGAGACTGTGACCCCTTGTTCTAGACCCCCCAGCCAGGGGAAACATCCTCCCTGCATCCAGTCTGTCTAGCTCTGTCAGAATTTTATACGTTTCAATGAGATCCCCTCTCATTCTTCTAAACTCAAGTGAATACAAGCCTGGTCGACCCAATCTCTCCTCATACGACAGTCCTGCCATCCCAGGAATCAGTCTGGTGAACCTTTGCTGCACTTCCTCTATGGCAAGTATATCCTTCCTTAGGTAAGGAGACCAAAACTGCACACAGTACTCCAGGTGTGGTCTCACCAAGGCCCTGTATAACTGTAGTAAGACATCCTTGTAATGACAAAGTTGATATCATAAGGCTGCAAAGGTATCACAAAATGCTGATTTCCTCCTCTCCCCATCCACCAGTAATAATGGCTCATTGGGTGAATGAACTGCTTAGTGTGGAGTTGAGCTCACCAGGTGAGGAAGGCCCCGGGTTCAATTCTCAATTTGTGCTGAACTAGCTGACCTCAGCGAAAGGAGAGAGAGAGGGGGCACGATAACTGGCATCAGCAGCCCTGGGCCAATCAAGGGAGGACAAAAACCAATGCAACGTTCCTGCTTTTCATCACTAGCGAGTGACCCCTGCTAGGAAGTGCGCATAAATGGGCATCAGGTGAGGATGGGATTGCACGTCCCTGTGATGCCATCCATGACTAAATTGCCGGCTGACACTCACTGTTTATGCTCACACGCAAAAAGGTGAGGTACTGGAAGTCAGTTGGCATCTGTAGAACTCCATTCCAGCACCAGCTAGAAGGGATTGAAACCAAAAAGAGACCAAACCAGAAACATTACTTTTTTTTTTATTCATTGATGGGATGTGGGCGTCGCTGGCTGGCTAGGCCTGCATTTAGTGCCCATCCCTAATTGCCCTTGAGAAGATGGTGGTGAGCTGCCTTCTTGAACCGCTGCAGTCCATATGGTGTAGGTACACCCACAATGCTGTTAGGAAGGGAGTTCCAGGATTTTGGCCCAGCGACAGTGAAGGAACAGCGATACAGGTCCAAGTCAGGATGGTGTGTGGCTTGGAGGGGAACTTGTAGGTGGTGATGTTCCCATGCGTCTGCTGCCCTTGTCCTTCTAAGTGGTAGAGGTCGCGGGTTTGGAAGGTGCTGTTGAAAGAGCTTTGGCGAGTTGCTGCAGTGCATCTTGTGGACGGTACATACTGCAGCCACAGTGCGCCGGTGGTGGACGGAGTGAATGGTGAAGGTGGTGGATGGAGTGCCAATCAAGCGGGCTGCTTTATCCTGAATGGTGTCGAGCTTCTTGAGTGTTGTTGGAGCTGCACTCATCCAGGCAAGTGGACTGGAGACCTTTTCCAATATAAATGATCGGAGTTTGCAGAGAATTTGCTACTTAATTTGATTAATAGAGCCGTCTTGAAAACTGACAGGATCTGTTTGTACAAATCAGACCAGGCTTAGGCATTGAAGGAACTGGAGTATAACCTTTCAGCCTGACAAGATGGACGACACTGTCAAGTGTACAGTATTAAGAAATTATACGACAGCGTTTTCTACTTCAGAGGAGACCAGGGAAGAAATAGACAGCTATGCCACACAGCAGATTATCGACTGAGATTTTGAACTGAGTTCAATTTGCAGCCACAAGTAGTCCAGCGCAGAAAATTTCTACAGTGATCTGCCCACAGTCCGAAAACTGCGCCTCAAGTAAAAGACGCTTGTGGAGAGCAACCTGCTCGCATAGTGGGCAAATGCAGGAAGGTCCCAGTTTGGACCGCTAGTCTGTGCCGAGTTAGTTGATCTCCGTTGGGGACCTGTAATTAGCTCCATGACCTCAGCAGAGGAAGGGGAATTAGTCAGGGCTCCTGCCCCTGATTGCTATCTAGTGGCCCCATGCTGGAAGGTGCACATCTGACGAGAGAGGACAGGATCTGGCTCAGGTATGTTGCTCCTCCCCCGCAATGATTGAATAGCATGTCAACCTTTACTCGCACATGAGAATTGGCCACTTCTCTGAAGTACAGGAACGCATTCCGCATCCAAGGAGTCATACGTCAGCATCTTCAGGAATGGGGAAGAGATAGCTGGAAACCAAAACTTTGATGATAATGAAAAGATAAAAGGCGAAATCTTTTTTTGTTCGCAGATGTAGAGGCAGGAGAATGTTCACTAGACTGATTCCTGGGATGGTGGGGGGGCTGTCCTATGAGGAGGGATTGAGTAGACTAGTCCTATATTCCCTAGAGTTTGAAACGTATAAAATTCTTAAGGGGCTTGACAGGATAAATGCTGGAAGGAGGTTTCCCTTGGCTGGTGAGTCTAGAACTAGGGGGTCACAGAATAAGGGGTCAGGCATTTAGGACTGAGATGAGGAGAAATTTCTTCACTCAAAGCATGGCGAATCTTTGGAATTCTCTACCCCAGAGGGCTGCGGATGCACAGTTATTGAGTATATTCAAGACAGAGGTCGATATATTTTTGCATACTAAGGGAATCAAGGGATATGGGGATAGTGCAGGAAGGTGGAGTTGAGGTAGAAGATCAGCCATGATCTTATTGAATGGCGGAGCAGGCTCGAATGGCCGAATGGCCTAGTCCTGCTCCTATTTCTTATGTAACAATGATTACATAGAATCACTTAGAATGGGTTGGTTGGGCTTATACTCGCTGGAGTTTAGAAGAATGAGAGGGGATCTCATTGAAACTTATAAAATTCTAACAGGACTAGACAGACTTGATGCAGGAAGGATGTTCCTGATGGCGGGGGAGTCCAGAACCAGGGGCCACAGTCTAAGGATAAGGGGTAAGCCATTTAGGACAGAGATGAGGAGGAATTTCTTCACCCAGAGAGTGGTGAACCTGTGGAATTCTCTACCACAGAAGGCAGTTGAGGCCAATTCATTAAATATATTCAAGAAGGAGTTAGATATATTTCTTAAGGCTAAAGGGATCAAGGGATATGGAGAGAAGGCAGGGACAGGGTACTGAGTTTGAATGATCAGCCACGATCTCATTGAATGGCGGAGCAGGCTCGAGGGGCCGAATGGCCGACTCCTGCTCCTATCTTCTATGTTTCTATAACATACAGCACAGAACCAGGCCATTCAGCCCAACTGGTCTGTGCTGGTGTTTATACTCCACACGAGTCTCCTCCCAGTCCATCGACCTCGTCTCAGCCTCTCAGCATATCTTTCTATTCCCTTTGCTCTCATGTACCCGTCTGGTTTCCTTGTGAAAGCACGAAGCGATTTGCCTTAATCACTTCATGTGGTAGCGGGATCTACATTCGAACCACTCTCCCTTTTCTCCTTATTTCCCTATTGGATTTATTAGTAACGATCTTGTATTTATGGCCCCTAGTTTTGGGTTATTCCACAAGTGGATTTTTTTCCCCCACATCTACCCTGTCCAACCCATTCATCATTTTAAAGACCTCTATCAAGTCTCCTCTAAGTCTTCTCTTTTCTAAAGAAAAATGCCCCAACACATTCAATCTTTCCCGATAGCTATAATCTCTCAGTTCTGGTATCATCCTTTTTGCACTATCTCCAGTGCTTCTATGTCCTTTTTATAGGATGGAGACCAGAACTCTGCACAGTACTCTAAACGTGGCCTGGCCAGCGTCCTATACCATAACTTCGCTACTTTTGAATTCTATACCTCTAGAAATAAATCCCAGTGCTTTGTTAGAATTTGTAATTGCTTTGTTGACCTGCGATGCTGCTTTTAATAATTTGTTCACCTGTATCCCGAGATCCCTTTGCTCTTCAACCCCATTCAGTTACTTATTTTCCAAGGTGTGGGTGATGTTTCTGTTTTTCCCAGCAAAGTGCATCACCTCACATTTATCTATACTAAAGTTCATTTGCCACTTAACTGCCCAGTCTGCAGGCTTTTTAATATCTTCTTGTATTATGTTGTATTCTTCCTCAGTGTTAGCTGTGGCCCCAGTTTTGTATCATCTGCAAATTTTGATACTGAGTTACTTACTCCTACGTCCAAATCATTAAAGTAAGTGTTCCCGCCACTGATCCTTGTGGAACACCACTTTCTATCTTCCTCCAATTTGAATATCTACCCTTTACCCCGACTCTCTGCTTTCTACTTTTTAGCCAATTTGCTATCCATTCAACTATTTGTCCCCTGACTCAACATGCCCTAACCTTTGTCATGAACCTACCTTGTGGTACCTTATCAAGGGCCTTTTGAAAATCCAAGTATATGAGATCGACTGCATTACCCTTGTCTACTCTTTCCATTACCACTTCGAAGAAATCTATCAGGTTAGTTAAGCATGACTTAGCCTTTCAGAATCCAAAATGACTATTTTTTTATTCTATTTACTGTCTCTAGATGCTCTTCAATCGCTTCTTTAAGTATTGATTCCAGTATCTTTCCTATTACTGATGTTAAGCTGACTGGTCTATAGCTCTCAGGTTTTGTTCTATCTCCCTGATGATGTGACATCCAAGCAATACAGTGATGTGCTTCTACATGTTTTACATCGTAACATTATAGGATAAATTCAGCACTGCCATGCTCGCAGCAGGGAGCTGTGCTCGAAGGGAATCCAACGCGTGATCACGTTGAGTACAATTCCCTGCTGGGAGCAATGGAACCACTCAATTTACTCTTCTGTGTATATAAGAAAATGAAAACATGTTTATCAAACCTCGTTCCAAGGAAATGCCAGCACTTTAATGACAATTCGACAACTCTTCCTGTTGAATGACTGAAGTCGGACAAGTGATTTGTCTATTTTTAGAGACCTTTTGTAGAATTTTAACCACTCTCTTAAGGAAGATGGGACTGTACCAAACTAGAAAACACCACTGCAACCTATCTGACCAAAGTCCAAAAAAAAAAATCACCATTGTATAATGTGAGGTAAACTTTCAGAGACTGAGCTCCCATCATGGAGCCTCGCTCAACAAGACCGTGGATTGGAGGATTGGGCACGGAGGTTGGTGCGCAGGATTCGTAGTGCTCCTGATTTTCCAGCTGTTAATGGCCGTGCTGACCACTTTGCTCAAATGTCCAACCCAAGTGCCCATTGAGTGAGACTCCTTGCCGGAGATGTCTTTGAAAGTTGACCCGTGTGCATCTCTTACATCTCTCAGTCGTTTGTTTAGCAAAAGAAATCCAGCTCTCTTTTGAATATGCTGCCACAAGGGTCAAAGTTTGTCTTTAGAGTTCCCAACAAATCACTCGCCAGAAGACTGTCTCAGGAATTCAGGCACATGGAATTACATAGACTTTAGACTTTAGGTTAGAACTGTCAGGAAAGACTGAGCAACAGGGGACTGTTTTCTCTAGAAAAGAGAAGGCCGAGGAGTGACCTAATAGAAGTCTTTAAAATTATGAACAGGTCTGATAGGGGAGATGTAGTTTCCACTTGTGAGGGAGTCCAAAAGTAGAGGTTATAAATAAAAGATAGTCACTAATAAATCCAATAAGGAATTCAGGAGAAACTTCTTTACCCAGGGAATGTGGAACTCGCTACCTTATGGAGTAGATGAGGCGAATAGCATAGATGCATTTAAGGGGAAACTTGACAAGTATATGAGGGAGAAAGGAATGGAAGGATATGCTATTAGAGTTCGATGAAGTAGGGTGGGAGGAGCCTCGTGTGGAGCATTAATACCCTGCACAGACTAGTTGGACTGAATGGCCTGTTTCTGTGCTATGTAATGTTAAAATTCATGGATGGAAAGTCCTGTGTGCCGCAAATCCAGAATGCAGCATTTTGTACCTGGCACGCTCTAAAGATGAAGATGTGACCCCTTGTCTCCCTGTTCCACACATTCACCACCCCCTGACTGACGTACTTAAACCCAAACTGTCCGTTTGCCCTCACTCTTCTGTGTTATTATTGATTAAGTAACTGGGGTCAAAGATGGGGCTCAAGGTGGGAATTTTTCCTCCCATTGAAAATGAGCCTTCCAGGATTTTCCGGTGGGAACCCCACCCTTCCTGGCCGATTCCGCAGTCCTGTATGTCGGGAGACGTGGCGGACAGCCGGCAACAGAGGGGTGCGCTGAGTTTGGAGAGCGGGCTCTGCACCAACTTCTTTTTTAGGCTGCAACTCAGCATCTTGTGTTTTTAGTGAGCTGAAGCACTTATGCCCATTTTATGTGCTCATTAAGGACCCAGACTTAATGCAAAAATATTTAAATGAACAATTCCGTGGTGTTTGTGCCAGATTTGCTTTTTTCTTCCTTGTGCGGCCATTTGGAATGGGAGCAGGAAAAGCCTGACTGCTTTTTTTCTTACAATGTTTACTGTACAATTTTAATACGGTGCTGTTTTAATTGAACACTTTTCCATTGTTTTGGAATTTTCTAAATTTATTTTGATGAACCAGTTTTTAGGGACAATTTTTTTCACTCCTATGGTAAGTTTGTTTTTAAAGTGCCTCAAAAACAATATTTCATGGTTGAGGTGGTACAGTATGAAAGAAGACATGCCAGGGAGAATAGGAGGCTCCAGACCATCTGCAGGCTTTGGCTCCCCTCTCTGCCAATGACAGAGGACAACTGCCATAACTTGCTCTGGGTCAACAGGGCAGAGCTTTACCATCTGCGGAAAAGGCATTTGCAGCCAACTTGCAATGTAGGGGTGGCACTGCCAATGGTTGGCAAGGTCACCACTGTCTCAACTGTTATACCTCTGCCTGATTCCCGGCTAACACTACATTTTGTGCAATGTGATGCCCACACATGGAGCATACAGGTAACTGGTGCAGCAGTCAGCATGGCTAACCTTTTCATTTCCTTTCCCGTTGAATAGCACGTCATGGCCACTCAATGTCATCGCATTGCAGTATTTCGCAAAGCACTGATAACTGTCATGTGCCCAACCTGAAGGCATTTTGGGTATCAGTAAAGGATCAGGCTTGTATTTTATTTCCTTAATGTGTGAAGGCCATGGAAAATGTGAGTGTGAGTGTGCCTTGCATGAGATGCAAGATAAGAGCTGTAAGGTGGTATGAGGGCTTGGCATGGGCCAGCAGTAAATGTAGACCAGGTTGACAGACAACATTTTGAGACATGGAATCCTCCGTCATATACTTGGTACAGGATACCATTGGGTGGTCTTGCAATGGCAGATTCATTTAAGTGTGCCGTCTACTTCCACACTTATTCCCATGCCCTGCAAGTACTGTTGACAGCATTGAGTTGGGCTGGCATTTCCTGTCCAGCATGGTGAACTGTGACCCTCGGTGGAGAGTACACTAGAGTTCGAAACAAGTTAATCCTTCTTGCATTCACCTCATGCAACAGCGCGCCCACTTCACCAGCCATCAACCAGAGGCTGCATGCTCACGATATTCTGGGGGCTCTCTTCATCTCACTCCTGCCAGGCTCAAAGTGTACAACACAGCATGTTCAAATGGTATTAATGATGCCATACATTCTCACTCTACCAACACACACCTCAGGCCCCATACAGCAGTCTCAGCGGCTTTGTAGCCATAGATGTTGAATTCGCTCTAAGATGTCACTTCATTTTTAAGGGACCAGTAGTAAGAGGAACATTAAGCCAACCTTCATAAACTTTTAATTCAGCCATGGTCTGAAAGGCTACAAGTAGAGCCATGCAGTCCCAATCAAGGACTCAGTACACTGAAACAGATATGTTCTTTTGATCTATTAAGTCTCCTCCTAACTTCTGCCCTAGGTAGAGTGCTGAGGTTCGCTCTAAGCTTTTTAAAAATTCATTCTCATGGTGTGGGCATCGCTGGCAAGGCCGGCATTTGTTGCTCATCCCTAGTTTGCCCTTGAGAAGATGGTGGTGGGCCTTCTTCTTGAAATACTGCAGGCCGTGTGGTGAAGGTACTCCCACAGTGCGTTAGGTAGCGAGTTCCAAGAATTTGATGCAGTGACGATGAAGGAATGGCGGTATATGACCAAGTCAGGATCGTGGGTGACTTGGAGGGGAACTTGGAGGTGGTGGTGTTCCCATGCAATTGCTGCCCTTGTCCTTCTAGGTGGTGGAGATCACAAGTTTGAGAGGTGTTGTCAAAGAAGCCTTAGCGATGTGTACTACCTACAGCAGTACACATCGCATCCATGGTATGCCGATGGTGGAGGGAGTGGTTGTTTAAGCCAGTGGATGGGGTGCCGATCAATCAGACTGCTTTGTCCTGGATTCTGTTGAGCTTCTTGAGTTGTTGTTGGAGCTGCACCCATCCAGGCAAGTGGAGACTATTCCATCACACTTGTGCCTTGTAGGTAGTGGCGAGGATTTGGGGAGTCAGGAGGTGAGACACTCACCACAGAATATCCAGCCTCTGTCCTGCTCTAGTAGCCATGGCATTTATGTGGCTGGTCCATTTCAGCTTCTGGTCCCCAGGATATTGATGGTGGGGACTCAGCAATACCATTGAATGTCAAGGGGGGTGGTTATGCTCTCTTCTGTTGGCGATGGTGATTGCCTGACACTTGTGGGATGTGAATTATGGTTCATTAGGCCTAAAAAATACCATTGCATTCATCTTCAGCAAGCATTGCATACTCTTCTAGGCAGCACTTTGATGTCCTTTGACAGAACTCAATCCTTACCATTTTAATGCAGTTTAAGAGCATTGTCTGTTCCTTGCATAAAAATCCAACAAAAGTAATGAGAAATAATTCACTGCTATCTCCATAGCAACCATTAAAAACATTCAATTGTAGAAATAAACTCTTTATTCACAAACAGTCAATTATTTTTTTTCTGGACCATGTAAACCCAATTCCTAGCACTACCTTTCCAAGTTTATCTCTTCTTGGCTGCTTACTTCATTCTCTATATATTAGCTTGTGCTTCACTCCCTGCTAGTGCAGCAAAATCAAAGAGACAATTCCAGAGAGTCAATATTTACACAAATGTACTTCAGCTCGTATCAGCCTCAGGTCTGACTCTGTGGGTTCCATCTGGCCAATAATGCCATATTCTCGGCTCCTGTTTCAGCCCACATCATGTTAGACGTTTTCATATTCCAGAGAGCTGAATTCCAGATGTGCACTACAGGTAACGATCGCTGCCCGCTGGATGCACTGGGCTTAGATTTCCCCTTTGTTTCCCAGCAGGCACCACGTGAGCACGGAAACCTCGCTTCCTAAATATGTGACACACCGCCAAGACAGCCATGTCGAAATTACCCTGCATAAGTTTTTATATGCTGGCTGATATCCACTGGCATTGCTCATGGGTAGGCTGGGGTCTAGAGCATGGTTGTGATGCCTAGCTGTTAAGTTGGAGCTGTGCTAACATGGCCCTTCCCTTTAAGGCCTCTGCTCAGGTACCGTCTGTAGGGGAATTGTCTAAATAAGCAAACCCTGAGATCTAATTGCTGACAAGTTTCTTTAGATTGGCAGTTATAGAGTCATAGGGGGAAAAATTCAGTATCGCCCCGCTTGGGGTGTGATTATCGGCCGTGCGCAAAGTTTAGCGCCTGGCGCTAATTATCGCCTCCGACGGCAAACTTGGCTTTTATCGCCCCTGGAGGTGATTGGAGCGCTAAATCAGGCACTTCACATCTGTCTTAAGGCGCAAAGGCCGAGGAGCGAGGCGCTACCTCAGAGCGCTGGCGAAGCTCATGTGATGTCAGTCAGCAATGGAACACAGACACACTGGTGCCGGCCAGTTCTTAAAGGGGAGGATCGATCTTGCTCTCCATCCACATCCTGCTCATTGCAGCCTTGAATCTCGGCCTGGAGAGACCTGTACATCAATTCTGCTGGAAAGAACAATGGAGAGAACCAGGGAAAGAGCTCAGAGTGCAGCCCCCATTGTCTCTACTAAATCGATACAAGGAATGGCAAATCAAAATGAACCTGCAAAGTACTGCTCAGTACCCCAAACTCCTTCACACAGCGTTGAATCTCTCCAGAAGTCTCTCTCTCTCTCTCTCTCAGAATGCGTGGTGCAAAAATGTCACCAACAAAGAAAGGCAGGAAGCGGTCGCCTTTAAATAGCGCTCCCCCAGTCCCTTCCCGACTGCAAAATGCTCCCCTCAACCTGTTGTTGCTAGCGGCAGGCGGTAAGGCAGGGAGCGCCACTCAATATCCGGTCCGGGGCGCTACCGGGGCGTTGCGCACGCGACTGACGTTACAATCTGCCGACGCAGGAGATCGTGGCGGTAGTGTTCAGTGCTGCTGCAAAATGTCTAGTTAATTTCGCGAGTGGCGCAAACGCACAGGCGCTAATTGCTTTGCGCCCCATTAGCGCCCTCTTAAGGCGCTAACAGGAGGCACAAACCAACTGAATTTTTCCCCCTGAGCGTCTCCGCTTCCACCACTTCCGCCGGCAGCGAATTCCAGGTCATCACCACTCGCTGCATAAAAAAGGTTTTCCTCACGTCCCCCCTGTATCTCTTGCCCAAAACCTTCAATCTGTGTCCCCTAGTCCTTGTACCATCAACTAGTGGGAACAACCTTTCCCCGTCTAGCCTATCCAAACCCGTCATAATCTTGTACACCTCTATCAGATCACCCTTCAACCTCCTTTGCTCTAATGAAAACAAATCCAGCTTCTCCAACCTGTCCTTGTAGCTAAGATCCCCCATCCCCAGAACCATTCTGGTAAATCTCCTCTGCACCGTCTCAAGGGCCTTCACATCCTTCCTAAAGTGTGGTGACCAGAACTGGATGCAATACTCCAGTTGTGGCCTAACCAGCGCTTTATAAAGATTCAGCATAATTTCTCTACTTTTGTACCCAATACCTCTATTTATGAAGCCCAAGATCCCATATGCTTTGTTAACCACTCTCTCAGTATGTCCTGCCACCTTCAGGGACCTATGCACATTAACTCCCAGGTCCCTCTGTCCCTGCACATTCTGTAAAACTGTGTCATTAAGTGTATATTGCCTCTCCCTGTTCCTTCTGCTAAAATGCATCACCTCACACTTCTCTATTAAATTCCATCTGCCACTTGTCTGCCCACTCTGCCAGCCTTTCTATGTCCTGTTGCAGTCAATTGGTATCATCCTAACTTTTTGCCACCCCCCCAAGCTTGGTGTCATCGGCAAATTTAGAAATTCTACTCTGTATTCCAATATCCAGGTCATTTATATATATCAAAAAGAGCAGTGGCCCCAGCACTGACCCTTGAGGAATACCACTGTCTACCATCCCCCAGTCTGAAAATCAGCCATTTACCACAACTCGCTGTTTTCTGTCTTTAAGTTAATTCCTTATCCAAGCTGCCACTGACCCACCTATTCCGTGAGCCTCAAGTTTCTTAACCAGCCTTCTATGTGGTACTTTGTCAAGCGCCTTCCTAAAATCCATGTAGACAACATCCATTGTATTCCCTTCATCAGACCTCCCTGTTACTTCATCAAAAAATTCAATTAGATTAGCCAAACATGGCCTGCCTTTTACAAATCCATGTTGGCTCTCCTTAATTAGCCTAAACCTCTCCAAATGCCCATTAATTTTTTCCTTGATTATTGTTTCTAAAACTTTACCCACCACTGATGTTAAACTGACCGGCCTGTAGTTACTAGGATTGTCCTTACACCCTTTCGTGAACAATGGTGTCACATTTGCCACTTTCCAATCCTCAGGCACCTCGGGAAGATTGGAAAATTATGGCAAGCCTGTCTGCTATCTCCTCTCCCAATTCCCTTAGCAATCTGGGATGCAAGCCATCTGGACCAGGCGACTTGTCCACTCTAAGCATACCCAGTTTTTCTAGTACATCCTGTCTATCAATTTTCACCCCTTCCCTTGCTTCTACCTTTTCCACTTCTTCTGATATTTTGTCAGCATCCACCTCCTTAGTAAAGACCGATACAGAGTATTCTAGCCTTGCCCTGCGCCTCTAAGCATATATCACCTTCTTTATCCCTAATAGGCCCCACCCCGCCTCTTACTACCCGCTTACTGTTTAAATTCCGGTAGAAGATTTTTGGGTTCCCTTTTATGTTAACCGCCATTCTGCTCTCATATTCTCTCTTTGTCAATCTTATTTTCATCTTCACTTCCTCTCTCAACTTATTGTATTTGGTTTGGTTCTTCCTTGAAGAATTCACCTGATATTCATCATATACCCACTTTTTTTGTTTCATCATCTTCTCTATCTCCCTCGTCATCCAAGGAGCCCTTGTTTTGGTTCCCTTACCCTTCCCTCTTGTTGGAATGTACCCAGCCTGTACTTGGAACATCTCCTCCTTAAAGATGACCCATTGTTCCGTTACAGTTTTTCCTGTCAGTCTTTGGCTCCATTTTACCCTGGCTAGATCCTTTCGCATCCCATTGAAGTTAGCCCTATTCCAGTTTAGAAGTTCCACTGTAGATTGTTCCTTGCTCCTCTCTCTAAATCTTATGATACGATGATCACTCGTACCCAAGTGTTCTCCCACAGACACTTGGTCGACCTGGCCCACCTCATTCCCCAGCACCAGATCCAGCAATGCCTCCTTCCTAGTTGGGCCAAGAACGTACTGGTCAAGGAAATTCTCCTGAACACATTTCAGAAGTTCCTCCCCTTCCTTTCCCTTTACCCTAGCATTATCCCTATCGATATTTGGGTAATTAAAGTCCCCCAATATCACCTCTCTATAGCTCTTGCATATCTCTACGATTTCCCTGCAGATTTGCTCCTCTACCTCCCTCTCACTATTTGGAGGCCTGTACCATACCCCCTAATAGCGTGATCATAACCTTTTTGCTCCTCAACTCTAACCAAATGGATTCTGTCCTTGTCCCCTCAAGAACATCCTTCCTTTCCAACACTACAATGTCTTCCTTAATCAGCACATCCACCCCACCTCCCTTTTTTCCTTCCCTATCTTTTCTGAACACCTTGTACCCTTGAATATTAAGTGCCCAGTCCTCACTGTTTTTAAGCCACAATTCCGTAATTACCACAACATCATATTGCCACACAGCTAATTGTGCTTGTAGCTCACCAACCTTATTCACCACACTTTGTGCGTTTACGTACATGCATTCTGTTAAGTCCGTGAATGATTGAGACACGGACTAGCAGGAGAGAAACAAACAAGTCTTTACTGGTGAAAGGCATAAACGAAACTAACCAACAGAGGCTCTCTAGCGCCTTTTATACAGGGGTGGTCACTGCCGGTACTGCAGTCTGAGACCAGTTATTCTCTTAAAGGTACATACACAACAATTCCTCCCCTTTTAGATAAACAGTACATAACATTCATTTAACAACTAATGATAACGAATTACAATCACAATTACTATTGCTAGATACATTGGTTAAGTTTAAGCAATTATAAGTTCAGTCTTTGAAGAGGCTTCCTGATTCTGTCTGGATAACGCCTCTTTGGAGTATCAGGTTCTTCTGGCAATGTTGAGTCGGAATCAATGTCGTTGTTTGGTTCATCTGCTTCCAATATTACCGGTTCTGCGGTAGCTGCAATTGGAACGTCGATTTCATTACCAGGTGTATCAGATCGTGGTGTGGAGTTGACGTTTTCCAGTGACTCTAGAATCTGGTCAGCATGGCGTCTTACAATGCTCTCCCCAACGTCCACGGTATACATGAGAGGTCCTTGTCGTGTACAAATCGTTCCTGGCTGCCATTTCTCAGTGCGGTAGTCCCGGGCCAAAACTGGTTGACCTATCTTAAAACTCCTGGTCGGCCTTTCATTCATATTCTGAAACTGCCTGTTCTCCACATCTCTTCGGACGTTTGGCTTAACCAAATCCAAGCGGCATCGTAGTCTTCGATTGAAGAACATCATGGCTGGAGTTTGGTTGGTAACTGCATGTGTCGCATTCCGGTAGACAAACAAGAAGTTGTCCACCTTGTGTTGTAGGGGTATATCTTCATTACACATTGCCTTGATAGCCTTCTTGAATGTTTGGACAAACCTCTCGGCCAATCCATTAGTGGCTGGATGATATGGGGCAGATGTGTAATGCTTAACACCATTGTTCTTTAAGAACCTCCGGAACTCTTCAGACACAAACTGTGGTCCATTGTCAGAGCAAATCTGTTCAGGCAGCCCATTCCTGGTGAATATGGTTCGTAAAACTGCGATAGTTTTTTCCGTGGTGGTTGAGGACATTTTTATTACCTCTGGCCACTTTGAATGTGCATCCACCGCAATAAAAAACATCGAGTCCATGAAGGGACCAGCAAAATCAATGTGCACCCTTTGCCATGGAGATGAGGGCCACTCCAATGGATGCAGAGGAGCTTGTGGTGGGGCGTTTTGGACCTTCTGGCATCCTGCACAGCTCTTGGTCATCTCTTCGATTTCTCTATCGATTCCCGGCCACCACACAAACGCTCTGGCTAAGCTCTTCATTTTTACCCCACCCAGATGACCCTCATGAAGCTCATTGAGCACTCTATCCGTCAACTTAGGTGGAATTACTACGATAGCAAAATACTGCAGATGTTGGAAATCCGAAATAACAACAGAAAATGCTGGAAAAACTCAGCAGGTCAGGCAACATCCGTGGAGAGAAATTTGAGTTGACGTTTCGGGTTGGACCCTTCTTCAAAACTGGAAAGAAAAGAAACTAGATCGGAGGCAGGGCTGCGATCGGACAAAAGAATAAAAGAAACAAAAGAAGTAAAAGAGATTAGAAGCTAGATGAGATGGTAATAGGCTGGGATTAGGTGTAAAGTGTACTGGCAGGGCAAAAGATAGCTGCCAGGTGTGAGAGAGAAACAAAAGGAATGGGGTGGGGGGAAGGAGTGGAACAATTACAAGAGAAAATGAAATGGGGGCCGAGCTTATGATCTGAAATTGTTGAACTCGATATTGAGTCCGGAAGGCTGCAGGCTGCCTAATCGGAAGATGAGGTGCTGTTCCTCGAGTTTACATTGAGCTTCCGTGGAACAATACAAGAGGCCAAGGACGGTGAGGTCCGAGTGGGAATGGAGCGGTGAATTAAAATGACAGGCGACCGGAAGCTCGGGGTCACCCTGACGGACTGAACGGAGGTGTTCCGCAAAGCGGTCACCCAATCTGCGTTTGGTCTCCCCAATGTAGAGGAGACCGCATCGTGAGCAGCGAATACAGTATACTAGATTGCGAGAAGTACAAGTAAATTGCTGTTTCACCTGGAAGGGGTGTTTGGGGCCCTGGACAGTGGGAAGGGGGGAGGTACAGGGGCAGGTGTTACATCTCCTCCGCTTGCACAGGAAGGTGCCAGGCGAAGAGGAAGGGCTGTTTGGGGTGATAGAGGAGTGGACTAGGGTGTCTCGGAGGGAGCGGTCCCTGCGGAATGCTGAAAGGGGAGGGGAGGGGAAGATACGTTTGGTGGTGGGATCACTTTGGAGGTAGCGGAAATGCCGGAGGATGATCCGTTGAATGTGGAGGCTGGTGGGGTGAAAGGTGAGGACAAGGGGAACCCTATCGTGGTTCCGGGAGGGAGGGGCAGGGGTGAGGGCAGAAGTGCGGGAGATAGAACTGACACGGTCGAGGGCAGTGTCAACCACAGTAGAGGGGAATCCTCGATTGCGGAAAAAGGAAGACATGTCTGAAGCACTGGTGTGGAAGGTGGCGTCGTCGGAGCAGATACGGCGGAGGCGGAGAAACTGGGAGAATGGAATTGAGTCCTTACAGGAAGCGGGGTGGGAGGAAGTGTAGTCCAGGTAGCTGTGGGAGTCTCGGCCCCATTTCATTTTCTCTTGTAATTGTTCCACTCCTTTCCCCCCCCCCCCCTTTCCTTTTGTTTCACTCTCACACCTGGCAGCTATCTTTTGCCCTGCCAGTACACTTTACACCTAATCCCAGCCTATTACCATCTCGTCTAGCTTCTAATCTCTTTTACTTCTTTTGTTTCTTTTATTCTTTTGTCCGATCGCAGCCCTGCCTCCGATCTAGTTTCTTTTCTTTCCAGTTTTGAAGACGGGTCCAACCCGAAACGTCAACTCAAATTTCTCTCCACGGATGTTGCCTGACCTGCTGAGTTTTTCCAGCATTTTCTGTTGTTATTTGGAATTACTACTCTGGATCCACACATCAAGGTTCCTCTGCACACTGACAGCTGTTCTCTTCTTGGCGAAAATGCCGGCAGCAGTGGTTCGCCATGTGCTGGCCATCCCTTCACCGTTAAATCATAGACCCGTGATAGTGTCGGGTCATTCCGTGTTTTCTTTTCTATGTTTGCATTCGTCACAGGGAGACATTCGACTATGGTCGAGTGGAATATCTCCATTGGATCCACTGCAAGGTCTTCTTCTTCCACCGTTGGCAACGGTAGACGTGACAATCCATCAGCATTTCCATGCCGTTTAGTTCCCCTGTACTTGATGTCATATTGGTGTGCCCCTAGGAAAAGGGACCATTTCTACAGCCGTTGTGCTGTCATTATCGGTACGCCCTTCTGAGGGTTGAAAATGGAGACAAGAGGTTGATGATCGGTTAGTAGAGTAAATTTTTGACCGTGCAGATAGTGATTGAACTTCTTCACCCCCCACAATAGGCTGAGGGCCTCTCTGTCAATCTGGGCGTAGTTACGCTCGGCAGAAGTTAACAAGCGTGACGCAAAAGCTATCGGCCTCTCCAAACCATCAAGGAATTTATGTGACAGTACCGCCCCAATGCCGTAGGGAGACGCATCACACGCCAGCCTGATTGGCAGTGCTGGGTTGTAGTGAGCCAATACTTCCTTCGAAGTGATTAAGTCCTTACTCTTCTGAAAAGCACGTTTACAATCATCGCTCCATTTCCATGCTACCCCCGTTCGTAGCAGGGCGTTCAGTGGATGCAGAATTGTCGACAAATTCGGCAAAAACTTATGATAGTAATTCACCAACCCGAGGAATGACCTCAGTTGCGACACATTTTCAGGCGCTGGGGCCTTAACAACCGCTTCAATTTTGTCAGGGGACTTATGTAACCCCTCTTCATCAATCACGTGGCCACAATACGATATCTGTTTCTTAAAAAATTCGCACTTGGGGCGGTTGGCTCGCAGCCCATGTTCCCGTAGTCTAGTGAGCACCTGTTCTAGGTTGTTAAGGTGTTCACTGTCATCTTCACCTGTTACAAGGATGTCGTCCAAGTAACACTGAGTCCCCGGAATCCCTTGCAGGACTTGTTCCATCGCTCTTTGCCATATCGCCGGAGCTGATGCTACTCCGAATACCAATCGATGATACTGGTAAAGACCTTTGTGAGTGTTTATCGTGAGATACTTCCTAGAGGACTCTTCAACCTCCATCTGCAAATATGCTTGTGCTAGGTCAATTTTTGTAAAACGCTTCCCTCCAGACAGTGAGGTGAAGATGTCCTCTATCCTTGGAAGAGGATATTGTACTGTGTGAAGGACAGGGTTCACCGTCACCTTGAAATCCCCACAGATGCGAATCTTCCTTGGCTCTCTGGACTTATTGCTTAACGTTTTCTTCATGACAGGAACGATGGGTGTCGCCCACTCGCTCCAGTCGACCTTAGACAACACGCCCGCCTTCTCCAGATTCTCCAGCTCTGCCTCGACGGCTGGATGAATTGCATATGGTACCGGTCTCGCTTTGAAAAACTTGGGAACTGCATTCTCTTCTATTTTTAACGAGGCGTTTACGCCTTTAAGCGTGCCCAGTTCTTGTTGAAATACCTCTTTGGCGTTAGCTAAGATTGTTGACAATCGTCCAGGAGTGACGTCTTCATCTTTTTTACCGTCCACCGTCATTGCATGAATGGAATGCCAATCTAAGTTTATCTTCCTGATCCATTCCCGTCCCAATAACGGTGGTCCACCATTTGGCAGTATGTAGAGATACAATTTCCATATTTTCTTGCCATTGTATTCGACAGGCACCCTTATTTTTCCTCTGGGGTATACTTTTTGCCCCGTATACGTCGTCAAGACGATGGATGTCTCTCTCAAGGGTATGTGTGAAAATAGCCGCTCATAGTCTCGTCGATTCATGACGATTAGCGCTGATCCTGTATCCAATTCCATTTTAACTTGGGACCCTGCTATCGTGAGGGTGACCCAAATGGTTCGGTGATCCTCTTTTGCGATTACATTGTGAAGTTTGAGACAGCTTAATCTCCTGTTCTCGGATTCACTATCGCTCATCTGGTCTTCGGAACTACTGTCCGTCATCTTTTGTACTTTCTTGTAAGGTTCCTTAGTAGCCTTTTTGTTGTCCCTGGTCTTCTTCCCAGACCTACAAACTCGTGCAATGTGTCCAATCTTCCCGCATTGTCTGCATATTTTGTCTTTGGACCAGCAGTCCTTCTGGTCATGGTTAGTTCTGCCGCAGCGATAACATTTTGCAAATCCCCGTGTCATTTCGTGGGTGCTGTATTCCTGTGGTTTTTGTTGAATTTCTGCAGCTCCCCTGGCTGCTGCTTCATACGATACTGCCACGCTGAAAGCCTTATCTAGCGTCAGCTCTTTTTCTGCGAGTAACTTCTTCTGTGTTCCTTCACTCAGGAGTCCACAGACAAATTTGTCCCGTAGGGTATCTGCCAGTCCTGCTCCGAACTGGCAGTGCTTTGATAGCTTGCGTAGTTCCGTAAGATACTCAGCATTGCTCTCATCTTTGTGCTGAGTTCTCCTGTGGAATTTAAATCTTTCTGCTATCAACAGCGGTGCAGGGTTTAAGTGCTCCTGTAGAACAGCAACAATTTCATTAAAACTCTTTGCCTTCGGTTTGGCTGGAGTAATCAGATCCCGCAATAGGCCGTACGTTCTAGCGCCCATTACGTTTAACAATATTGATGCCTTTTTCCCCTCCGCTATTTCATTTGCCTCAAAATATACCTCGACTCTTTCCACATACGTGGTCCAGTCCTCTAATGTATTATCAAAAGCAGTGATACAGCCAGTCTTCGGCATCTTGCAAATCTAAAATGGCGCCTCCCGCGCTTTGCCTTCTTCTCCGATTTAACAAAATGGCACCTCCCGTGCTTTTCCTTCTTCCCCGCTGTTGTTAGCGCTGCTTTCCACGGTTTCTTGCGCGTATTCTTTTTCTTTTATTATTTTCCCGTCGTGGAGCGGACCCTCTGGAACACTTCCCTCCCTCTTCTGAGGTCCGAACGCTGCCCAGCTTCGAAACACCGGCCGCGCCCTGTATGCTCCACCCTCTCTCTCTCTCCTTGCTTCCCGACTCGCTGCCCAGCCCCGTTGCAGCCCAGGAAGGATCAGAGCACTACCTGCCACCAGCCCAATTAGCTGGGAAACCACGGACTGAGGAACCCAGCCTGGCTCTGGACAGTCTCTCCTGCAAGTTTTGAAATCGATGATTGACAGTCGATGCCCGTTTCTCGAGTTTCAATGGCCTATTTTTTTTAATTTTTTTTTTTACTTCTTTCTTCTGGCTCCGACCTTCAACACGTCGTCGGAGCTGCTGCTGAGTTGCAGGTAAGTTCGTTTCTAACTCGTCGCCAGTGTTAAGTCCGTGAATGATTGAGACACGGACTAGCAGGAGAGAAACAAATAAGTCTTTACTGGTGAAAGGCATAAACCAAACTAACCAACAGAGGCTCTCTAGTGCCTTTTATACAGGGGTGGTCACTGCCGGTACTGCAGTCTGAGACCAGTTATTCTCTTAAAGGTACATACACAACACATTCTAAACCCATTTTTGAATTTTTCGTAATCTTTCTTAATCTCCTCCAGCACTACCATCCCCTCCAGTACCATCCAACACACTCACTCTTCCATGCACCCCATTCCTCCCCTCCACTCCTACATTCTGGTGTTCATCCCCCTGCCAAGCTTGTTTAAACCCTCCCCAACAGCACTAGCAAACCTCCCCGCGAGAATATTGGTCCTGGCTCTGTTGAGGTGTAACCCATTTGGCTTGTACAGGTCCCACCTTCCCCAGAAATGATCCCAATGCCTCAGGAATCTAAAGCCCTCCCTCCTGCACCATCTCTCCAGCCACGCATTCATCTGTTCTATCCTCCTATTCCTGTACTCACTAGCACGTGGCACTGGGAGTAATCCAGAGATTACTACCTTTGAGGTCTTGCATTTTAATCTCTTTCCTAGCTCTCTATAGTCTGCCTGCAGGACCTCATCCCTCTTTCTGCCTATGTCGTCGGTGCCAACATGGACAATGACCTCTGGCTGTTCACCCTCCCCCCTCAGAGTGTCCTGCAGTCGCTAAGTGACATCCTTGACCCTGGCACCAGGGAGGCAACATACCATCCTGGAGTCACGTCTGTTCCCCTACTTGTAAATTTCCAGCTCTTTTCCTTGGAGGGGGGAGAGGCTAGGTTATCAAAGTGAGAAAACCAGCATAAATGATTGGTTTTTATTGTTAGTGCTTTTGACAGTGTGATATCTGAAGTGACGGATGTGCACTAGATACAAGATTTTTATATAGATAGTGAATCTCCTGTGGCCTTGTCCATAGTTAATTGGAGGAAATGGTTTGTCTTTTAGCTGGGTCGGTTCCAACAATCAGATAGAGGTTCGAGTGACACGTCTGGACCAAGGAAGAATAACAGGCGTTCTTACAATGTTTTAAGAGGTAACAGCACCATCCTATATAGGAAGTAAGAACAGCAGGCTATACCCATTGATTTTGATACACTGGGGCTGTTACAGCATTACCCATTGCTTACAATGGGCTGGAAGTTATGTATTATATGTGTGCGTGTGCGTGTGCGTATATATGTATAGCCATGTCTATTTATGTTACCTCCTTCTCCAGGGCAGCGTTAAGTTCTACTGCAGCTGTCTTTACTTTGCCACTCCTTTCAAATGAAAGTCATGTGCCAAATCCTTCAAATTACCGTAGGTGCAACTGCCAGCACAGAGAAGCTCTTGGGCTCTGGAGGCATGTGCACTACTCCTGTGAAACCCACGGACCCCTTTCCCCTGAAGCACTCTGCCTAGTCTTTCAGCATCCAGACATGAAAGGCGTTCCCTGAGATCCAGAGCCTGAAGGCTGCAGTGCCAATGGACTCATTAAACTGCACGTGACTTCCTGGGCTCAACAAAAACACTGCTTTCATATGTGTGGATGTATCCTAACGTCACCTAAACAGCTTCTGGGTACTGCTTAGCATAGTCACCTCGCCTAGAGGAAAACACTAGTGCATCATAACCTTTTTCAGTAGGCTTAATTGCAATTTTCCACACAACTTTTAAAAATCCCTTTTACTCATTCCCTGCAGTGAGAATTACCCTGCTACTTATTTATGATATAACCTTCTCCCTTTTACTTAGCACTGTCTGTATTACTGGATAACCAGATAAGGAAATCTTCAATAGCAGTTGCAAACAGTGGCACTTGCTGAGACTGTTAGCTCCACAGATGCTGATGAATGTCCACAGGCAACTGAAGGCAATCATGAATATTCGGAGAGCAGCTACAATAGTTTCTCTGCTTCTGAGCCGGACTCTGGTTCTGTCTCTCCTTCTCACATGTGCCCCGTGGTCTCCCAGCTCATTTTCACTGCTATTCCCCATCATGCATTAAGTAATCTCAAGGAACGTAAACTCGAGGAACAGCACCTCAGGCACGTTGCAGCCTTCCGGACTCAATATCGAGTTCAACAATTTCAGATCATAACCTCGGCTCCTATTACATTTTTACTTATATTTCTTTTCCACCCCTTTGTTTTGGGTCTTCCCTTCCCCCCCCCTTCCTTTTTTTTCTCTCTCCCACATGGCAGCTGTCTCTCATCCTGCCAGTACACTTCACACCTAATCTGAGCCGTCTTTTGTCTCCACTGTCCTATTACCATCTCGTCTGGTTTTGAATACCTCTTAATGTCTCTTTACTTCTTCTGTTCTCTCCCAGCCCTGCCTTCGATCTATTTTATTTCCTTTCCAGTTTTGAAAAAGGGTTTCGACCCGAAACGTCGACTCTAATTTCTCTCCACGGATGTTGCCTGGCCTGCTGAGTTTTTCCAGCATTTTCTGTTGTTATTAAGCATTAAGTAATGGTAGGCCTGATCTTGATCCTAGGATAATTGAAGCGCGATTCTTGCTTAGACTCAATTCCTGCTTCTCACCCAATAGCAGCCTTGCCCATTGCCCTCAGCCTAACATAGGTCTTGCCCCTTGTCCTTGGTCTAGAAATGGGCGTGTCCTTTGCTAATTCCCAACTTTTGACTCAAACCTTTATTCTTCTTCTCGCCCCAGCCTCATCGTTACCTAGAATTTGGTAGTGATACAAGGCTCAGCTTTAAAAAGAATTGGCTTACCAGATGACCTTAGCGGATCAGCAGAATGCAAAACCCTCTTGAGACTCGTGGTCTTCCTTTACCACAATCATTGGGGTATGTCTGTTTTTGCGTGGGTTCATCCAAACCAGTGGTCATGAGGTATGGCTGGAGAAAGGCAAATGAGACTGGAGAAACCGAGCAATTGTCCAACAAGGGCAGTCCTACAAAATATGGGAAGGAGCTATGGAATTCTCCTGAGGGAGCACCATGTTCAGAAGATTATATATTCTTCCCATGACGCTGTTCCAAGACTGCGCTCTTCCATGTATGGCTTCATGTTAACCAAAAGCCTAATGGAATGTTTCCCTTTATCTGGAGTGGGCTGGAATATAAAGGGGAGGGCTTCAGCCTTGGTGGGACCCCCTGTGAAGTACTACTTTCAATTTTGGGTACTGCACCTCAGGAAGGATGTATTGGCCTTGGAGAGGGCATAGTGGAGACGCACCAGAATGATACCAGGGCTTAAAGGGAATAATTATGAGGACAGGTTGCATAAACTTGGCTTGTACTCGCTTGTTTAAAAGAATAAAAGTATTTGACAGAGTAGATACAGAGAAGCTATTTCCACTGGTCGGGGAATCCAGAACAAGGGGGCACAATCATAAAATTAGAGCCAGGCCGTTCAGGAATGAAATCAGATAGCAATTTTTCACACAAAGGATAGTGGAAATGTGGAATTCTCCTCCCCCACCCTGCCCCCCCCCCCAAAAAAAAAGGCTGTGGATGCTGGGCCAATTGAAATTTTCAACCTGAGGTCAATGGATTTTTATTAGGTATTGATACTATCAAGGGATATGGATCAAAGGCAGGTAAATGAAGTTGAAGTACAGATCAGTCTGAATGGCGGAACAGGCTTGAGGGGCTGAATGGCCTACTCCTGTTCCTACGTGCCTATGTTCATTAGATCACACATGTGCAGCATACATCTCTTGAGCTATTGTTAAAAATCACACTGCGGCAATTTCCAGATTTGGGAGATTGCTTAATCTCGTGCCACTTGTAACAATTCGTACCATGTTTGTGCATTTGCCACTATCACTATTGCGAGGGTGGGTAGGAATCACTGCTTTAAGTGATGGCGGGGTCAGTGATCATCCCACCCCCGTGCTGTGGTATTTCAATGAAGATTTACATGTGCAAAAAGGCAACACTGTACAGAGAATGACTTTTAGATCATCGCTATTAACATCTCCGCTAATACCAATGCCAGTGGCAATTAGAGCTTTCTGCCCCACAATGGAGATTTGAACTTTCACCAGTTTAAACCTTGGACTGCTCATCATTTTATTTGAGTTAGCAGCTATTGTTGGACTGCCTGTTTACTGAGTATGGCACGTGTTATACTGGGATTGAGGTACAAGTCTTCATGTGGAGTGACTGACTAACAGGACTGATAAGGAGTTGATCGGGTAGATAGAGAGAAACTATTCCTCTGATGGGAGAGTCCAGAACAAGAGGGCGTAACCTTAAACTTAGAGCCAGGCCATTCAGGGGTGATGTCAGGGAGCACTTCTTCACACAAAGGGTTGTGGAAATCTGAAACTCTCTCCCCCAAAAAGCTGTTGAGACTAGGGGTCAATTGAAAATGTCACAATTGATAGATTTTTGTGAAGCGAGGGTAATAAAGGTAACAGAACCAAGGTGGGTGGATGGAGTTAAGATGCAGATCAGTCATGATTTAATTGAATGGCGGAACAGGCTCGAGAGGCTGAATGGCCTCCTCCTGTTCCATTGTTCCTATTCCTATGACTGATGAATCTAGATTGATCCATAATACAGTAGATAAGTTTCATCTTTTTTCAATACAGGTGTACAAGTTCTTTTTCTTGAGGACATTCTTGGAACAGACCTATGCTGAATAACACGGCTGTGGAATTCCAGTATGTCTCTGTGACATTACTCAGATCCCCTAAGGCTCCAACAGTACACTATAGTAGTAACAAACAGGGAACATTTCCAGATAACCCGCTTTAAAACTGAAAACAGTTTACCCTTATGGTACCAGAGTGTAGTATCTCCTAAACTCTCCCAGTTTAAGCTGAATCCTGTCCTACAAAGCACATTTTGTGATGCATTCAGGCATTAAGCCTGGCAAAGCTGCTGTTTAAAGTAACTCTGCCCCTCCCTCAGTGGCTACCGATGCCCTGACATGATACTGACCCATCCAGCTCAGGTAGGCTCTAGCTTTGATCCCTGTTCTGTGCTGAGTTGTTGAGTAAGGATAGGGATTAAGCTTAGCTATAATGCTCCGCAATGTCAAATAGTCTGCTGATAACTCACTATCTAGGCTTCCACATGAAGAATGGGCTCTTGGATGAGGTGTTGGAGGATGATCAGTGCCTGTGTTACTGTCCCCCAGCAGCAGCCAACACCTTCAGGAGATAAGGGTAAAAGGTGGGGTGGGAGGGAGAATCCCTGCATACTGATTATTATACCACCTTCCGCAGACATGTGCTCCTACCTCACACAGCCCGCTTCAACCTGCTTCCTGCCTCCATGAGTAATTGACAGCGATAGGATGATCACTGTGGCACATGTGAGCTGGGATAATGTGGTTAATGACGCTGCAGGCCTGTCTTGCCTGCAGAACTCTAAGCTCCTGTTAAACATAAGAACATAAGAACATAAGAAATAGGAGCAGGAGTAGGCCATACGGCCCCTCGAGCCTGCTCCGCCATTCAATAAGATCATGGCTGATCATCAACCTCAACTCCACTTTCCTGTCCGATCTCCATATCCCTTGATTTTCCTCGAGTCCAAACATCTATCGATCTCAGCCTTGAATATACTCAAAGACTTGGCATTGACAGCCCTCTGGGGCACAGAATTCCAAAGATTCACAACCCTCTGAGTGAAGAAATTCCTCCTCATCTCAGTCTTAAATGGCCGACCCCTTATCCTGAGACTTTGCCCCCTAGTTCTAGACTCTCCAGCCAGGGGGAAACAACCTCTCAGCATCTACCCTGTCAATCCCCTTCAGAATCTTGTATGTTTCAATGGGATCATCTCTCATTCTTCTAAACTACTCCAGAGAGTATCGGCCCATTCTACACAATCTCTCATCATAGGACAGCCCTCTCATCCCAGGAATCAATCTCGTGAACCTTCATTGCACAGTGCAGGCCATGAAAAAGTATCTGGCGAACTATCTATTTGGAGAGGGGAAGAGAGGAGAAAGGCCTCATGATATGCTCGTCACAACATCTTCTGATATGGGCATTTTCAACATGATTTGCGTCATTGTGTCATGTGTTCGATAAAAGTTTCCACGCATTTTCAGCTGAAAATGGCACCTACTTCATATGCAAAGCCTACTTTTATAGTTTCTCTGCTTCCAATGTCAGTCAACGCTGTGCTGATATTATTAAAGGGAATGGTTGAGCTGGCAGGTGCTAATGGCCTCACTTCTTTAGGGTTGGGGACTCGGCCTTTAATCCAATAGAACAGGCACACTCCGTAAGGGAATGACCCAGTGGCTGCACTCAGCGACTGGAAAAAAAAATGAATTAAAACATGCTTATGAGCTGGCTCAGGCATTTGTTTTGAGACTGTCAGTCGGAAGATAAACTGGCCTCATTTATTTCTGCTCTTCCCGCTGCTGGTTGCTGGCAATCCTACATTCATGGGCATGATGCACTTGTTTCAAGCCTCAGGCAAGCACTCTCTGCACAGATTTGCTCTCCCCCGCCCCCAACCCAGCTGTGTTCTGGGACTGTGCTGGAAAATGAGACAGACTAAACTTCAGATGAAGTAGATACATGCGAAGAAATCTCCTTAGTCAAATAGCAGCATTTGTTAAAAAGTAAACATCATGATGGGGAAAAAATTCAGTTGGTTAGCGCCTCCCGTTAGTGCCTCCGGGGGGGGCGCTAATGGGGCGCTAGGAACTTAGCGCCCAGGCGCGGCGATTTTAGCGCCGCTCGTGAAATTGAACTGTTGTTTTGCGGTGGCGCTAAACACTACCGCCATGATCTCCTGCACCCGCAGATCGTGATGTCATGCAAACGTGCAATGCGCCCCCTGCCTTAGCATCTGCCACTAGGAACGACAGGTAGAGGGGAACGTTTTCAAGTCAGGAAGGGGCTGAGGGAGCGCTATTTAAAGGCGGGCGCTTCCTGCCTTTTCTTGTCGGCAAAATTTTTGGTTTTAACGCTGTCCTAAGGAGTTTTGACCCTCAGCACCACTTTTGAGGTTCCTAAGCGCCGAGCTCTTTCCCTGGGCCTATCCAATAGTGCTTCCAACGCAATTGTTTTTGAGGTCTCCCCAGGCCGAGATTCAAGGCTGCAATGAGCAGGGAGTGGCTGGCCAGCAAGATGGCCCCTCCCCTTTAAGAACTGGACGGCGCCAGTCTGTCTGGCTTCCATGGTAATTGGCATCGCCTGAGCTTCGGTAGCGCTCTGAGGTAGCGCCTCGCTCCCCGACGTTAGCGCCTTGAGAGGTGTGTAGTGCCTGATTTAGCGCTCAAATCACCTCCAGGGGTGATAGAGGCGAATTTTGCAGTCGGCGGCGATAATTAGCGCCGGGCGCTAAACTTTGTGCCCGGCCGATATTGGCGCCCCAAAATGGGCGATACCGAATTTATCCCCCATACCTTTTCCTTTATCGGTTAGCCACGTGGGTAATTCTTAGTTTGGAGGCACAAACTGGCGAAAGGTCAATCTCCCAGAGGCATACACACTTATGAATAATAACACACTAAAGTATCTCAAACCACTTCACACATGGCGTTACTTTTGATACACATTGACTTGTTATTATTGAAGGTTGTAAGTTCAAGCCCCTCTCCAGAGACTTTACATAGAATTACATAGGATATACAGCACAGAAACAGGCCATTCGGCCCAACTGTATTGATTTCTTTGTGGGTTCAATGACGAGACATTTATGAAAGAGAATGGGCTAAAAATTCGGTATCGCCGCGCCAGGTCTTTAGTGCCTGAAATTTTGCGCTCGCCCGGATTCCCGTAGCGCCCGCCTGAAATTCAGTTGCGCCGCCCCAAGAGGGAGGCGGGCGCTATTGCAGGGTTTGGCCGCCTCGTTTGGGGCGATGAAAGTCAGTTTCAGGCGTCCAGCTGCCGCTGCGGCACCCGATGTGGTGCGGCAGGCTGGGGTACTGCAGGCCTCCTCCTTCTCTTAAGGAGGAGCTGCCTGCAGCCGTGAGATCACCGCTGGATTCCCCCGGCAAATGAGCCCGGCACCACGGAGAAGTGCCGGGCTCGTGGGAGTCAGACACCAATGCCGCGGGGGGGTGGTGCAGGAGTCCGGGGAGGGAGGTGCGGCCAGGCGGCCGCCGGGAAAGCGGCCGGCCGCCCCTCCACCTTTATGCGCCGGCCTCTCGGAGCTGCAAGGCACCGTTTTTCAAATGCTGTTTGCGGCCGCTACGGGCGAGGCGGCCGCAACTGAATTTGGCCATCGGGACGGAATAGCATTGGAACCGGGGCGCTGCGCACACCGATGACGTCATCGGTGCTGGCGCAGCGCTACCGGCTAACGCCGATGTTAGGGACCAACTGAATTTCGGGTGCTAAAAAACTTCCGGCGCAAACCACTCTATAGCCAATAAGTGGGCGCAAACGCGACTGAATTTCTAGGCCAATGTCTTTTAATCTAAAGTCTGTTCAACTCTTTATACAGCATTTACAGGAGACATCATGCTAGTGATGCATCTAGAACGAAACTGAAACTAAACTAAACTGCTTGTCTCTCACATGCCCTCTGCTGGTCAGGCATAAGTAATCAATACATGCAATTATGCTGGTAAGGCATCATAGTCAAACAGGCAAATACCATCGCTATTTGCTGATATCATTACATCTCCCTTTCTTAAAACAGAAGTATTTTACTTTTAACTAACAACATGTTTTCTTTGTATTAATCTGCATTTTAACTGTAACACTTAATGAACTTACATTATCATTATCATTATCAAGGTTTTTTAACCTTGCTTTGTGTGTTCACATGAAATATGTAAATACACTAGAACTTGAAGAAAGAATAAGATTACATTACTTCCTTCTATAACAAGAGTCCTTAAATTTGCTCAATGAGTCTCTCAGGAGGCTTCATGGGCTAAAAATTCGGTATCGCCGCGCCAGGTCTTTAGTGCCCGAAATTTTGCGCTCGCCCGGATTCCCGTAGCGCCCGCCTGAAATTCAGTTGCACCGCCCCAAGACGGAGGCGGGCGCTATTGCAGGGTTTGGCCGCCTCGTTTGGGGCGATGAAAGTCAGTTTCAGGCGTCCAGCTGCTGCTGCGGCACCCGATGCGGTGCGGCAGGCTGGGGTACTGCAGGCCTCCTCCTTCTCTTAAGGAGGAGCTGCCTGCAGCCGTGAGATCGCCGCTGGATTCCCCCGGCAAATGAGCCCGGCACCACGGAGAAGTGCCGGGCTCACGGGAGTCAGACACCAATGCCGCGGGGGGGTGGTGCAGGAGTCCGGGGAGGGAGGTGCGGCCAGGCGGCCGCCGGGAAAGCGGCCGGCCGCCCCTCCACCTTTATGCGCCGGCCTCTCAGAGCTGCAAGGCACCGTTTTTCAAACGCTGTTTGCGGCCGCTACGGGCGAGGCGGCCGCAACTGAATTTGGCCATCGGGACGGAATAGCATTGGAACCGGGGCGCTGCGCACACCAATGACGTCATCGGTGCCGGCGCAGCGCTACCGGCTAACGCCGATGTTAGGGACCAACTGAATTTCGGGCGCTAAAAAACTTCCGGCGCAAACCACTCTATAGCCAATAAGTGGGCGCAAACGCGACTGAATTTCTAGGCCCATGTGTCTTGAGGATTTTCTGATTGATTGTCCTTGAATCTGAGTTGTTGCCTCCGATGATGGTTTCTCAGCTGTGTGATCAGGTCGTTCAAAGGTATCAGTCTTTTGACCTGCTGTGTGATCAGGTTGTTCAACAGTATCAGTCTTTTGACTTGCTGTGGCTGGTCCCATGAGAAGATCCCGACGATTTCTTCTCAGAACAGCACCCTCATCTGTCTGAATGGTGTATGATCTTGGTTGTACTTCACTCAGGACAGTTCCCTTCTGAGTCCATATGTTTGTTTTGTCTTTGAACCTTACTTGGTCATCAGTGTGGAGTTCAGGTAGGTTTTGTGTTCCTCTGTCATAGTAGTACTTTTGCTTTTCTTTCTGTTGTTCTTTGAACTTCCTCACTTTCTCCCCCTCTTTTGTTTTCAGGAGGTTCTCTGGGATGGGTAGGTTTGACCTTAGCCGACGTCCCATAAGGAGTTGGGCTGGTGACATACCACACTCGAGCGGCGTTGTGCGGTATACAAGCATGCTTTGGTAGAAGTCAGTTCCACTGTCTTTTGCCTTGTACAACAGTCTTTTCACTGTCTGGACCGATTTTTCCACTAGTCCATTGGACTGTGGAAAGTGAGGACTTGACGTTGTGTGGACAAAGTCCCACTCTTTGGCAAAGTGTCGGAAACTTGCATTGTAAAACTGGGGTCCGTTGTTTGTGAAGACCTCGCTTGCCACGCCATGTCTGGAGAATATGGCTTTCATACATGTTATCACAGCATCTGCAGTGGTGGTGTGCAGTCTACAAACCTCTGGATACAGGGAGTAATAGTCTGTGACTACAAGATAGTCCTTCCCTTGACATAGGAATAGGTCAGCGCCTACCTTCTGGTAAGGTCTGTCTGGTGCTGGGTGTAGCTTTAGTGGTTCTACCGGATTGCTTGCTCGATATTTCAGGCATATTGTGCAGTTTGCCACTTCATTTGTCACATCTTGGTTGATTCGTGGCCAGTACATCACCTCTCGTGCTCTTTTCTTACACTTTTCGATTCCCAGATGTCCTCCATGGATCCTTTTTAGCATCTCTTTTCTCAGACTCTTTGGGATAACTATTTTACTTCCTTTGTAGATGATGTCTTCGACCACTGATAGTTCCGCCCTGCAGTTCCAGTACTCTGCCATGTCAGGTGAGCAGTCTTGCTTCATGTTGGGCCATCCATCCAAGATGCTTTTCCTCAGTCGTCTCATTGTTTCATCTTTGTTTGTCTCAGTCTTTATGAGCTCCATTTTTGCATCTGCTATGGGCAGTGCACTTGTGATCATGTCCACGTAGGCGTTCACTTTTTCATCCATTTTGGTGTTTGCGGGCTCACTTGGGTCTACAGCTCTGGACAACGTGTCTGCTGTATACATCAGCTTACCCGGTGTGTACGCAACATTCAGTGTATAGCGTTGCAGCCTGATCATCATTCTTTGTATTCTAAGCGGACAGCTATTTAGTGGCTTTTGGAACAATGCAATCAAGGGCTTATGGTCAGCCTCTACACTGATTGCTTGTCCTGCCACAAACTGGTGAAATCTTTCACAGGCGTATGTGATGCTGAGCAGCTCCTTTTCTATTTGAGCATATCGCGTCTCTGCGTCTGTCATTGAGCGCGATGCATATGCAATAGATTGCCAGTAGTCATATTTTTGCAGAAGAACGGCACCGAGCCCACTCTGTGATGCATCTGATGATATCTTGATGGGCCTCGCTGGGTCATAAAACCTCAGAACTGGTTCCTCTGTGAGCAGTTTCTTTAGATTGCTCCATGACTTCTCATGCTCATGATTCCATTCCCATTCTATGTTCTTTTCAGTTAGTCTTCTCAGTGGCGCCATCTTTTCTGAGAGGTTGGATATGAATTTACCCATGTAGTTGATCATTCCATTAAACCTCTGCACGTCCTTTTTGCATTGTGGCTTTGGCATATTCTCAATGGCGGACACCTTTCTGGGATCTGGTCTGATGCCCTCACTGCTAAGGATATTTCCCACGAATGTCAGTTCTGTCACCCCGAGCTGGCATTTCTCTCTATTCAGCTTCAGGTTTGTTTTCCTTGTTGCTTCCAGCACTTTTTTCAGTCTCTCGTCATGCTCAGTTCTCGTGGTTCCCCATACTATGATGTCATCCATTGATGTATCAACTCCCTCCAGGTGCTCATAGATCATATGGATAGTTTTGTGATACACTTCAGGAGCTGAGGCAATGCCAAATGGTAACCTTAGGAATCTGTATCTGCCAAATGGACTGTTGAACGTGCACAGTCTTAAACTTGCCTCGTCCAATTTCATCTGCCAAAATCCTGATGATGCATCTAACTTGCTGAAATACTTTGCATTTGCAAACTGTGACATGATTTCCTCACGTGTAGGAAGCTTGAAGTGCTCTCTCTTTATTGCTCTGTTTAGATCTCTTGGATCCAGGCAAATTCTGAGCTTTCCATTCTTTTTGTCCACTACGACGAGGGAACTCACCCACTCAGTTGGCTCATCTATCTTCTGAATCACGTTCAGGCTTTCCATCCTGTCCAACTCTGCCTTCAGTTGCTTTTGAAGAGCAAACGGAACTTTTCTGCATGGATGTATGACCGTTGGCATACTTTTATCTACACTGATCGTGTGTTCTCCTGGAATGCAGCCTAGACCCTGAAATAGGTCGTTGTACTCTTTCATGAGTTCATCATAGACTGTCTCTCCTTCGCTTTCCACAATGAGGACTCTCTTTACCAGGTTCAGTCTCTCACAGGCTTTTAAACCTAGTATGGCCTGCACATCCTTTGGCACCACGATTAATGCTAACGTGTGCTCTCTGTCCTTGTGTGTTACTTTGACAATGCATCTTCCTTTCACTGGTATATCAGTACCTGAGTATCCTGTCACTTTCACTTTTATTCCATGTATCTTTGGTCTGGGTCTAATTTTCTTAAAATCAGTCTCTGATATCACATTAACTTGTGCTCCAGTATCCAATTTAAATGGAATATGTATGTCATTCACTTTTAGTGTCAACATCCAGTCTCTTTTTTCTTTTTTGTTTTCAGACACAACATCTACATAGAACTCCTCTATCTCGCTTTCATCTACTGTATGGACCTTGCTTTGTTGCGCTTGGTTCTTACAGCAACGGGCATAATGGTTGTTTTTGTTGCAACTATTGCATTTTTTACCATATGCTGGACACTTTCTTGGTGGATGCTGTGTACCGCATCGACTACATGACTTTCGATTGTCCCTTTCATTTTCGTTCGCTGGCCATGCCTCTTTTTTCACATTGGCGCTCATTTTGTTAAACGGTTTGTATCCGTTCTTTCTCACTGCATCCACGTTGCAGCTATTGTCACTGAACAGCTCCTTTGCCTGTGACTTCACAGTCTCTGTAGCCCTACACAGTGCTATGGCTTTTCCCAGGTCTAGATCTTGCTCTCTTAGCAGTCTTTCCCTTAGGCCATTATCTGGAATACCACACACCAGTCTGTCTTTTATCAGCGAGTCTGTCAGTCCCCCAAATTCACATGTTTTGCTTCGGTTTCTCAGTTCAGTCACATACTGATCAATAGTCTCACCCATTTTCTGTACACATGTGAAAAACCTGTGCCTCTCAAATGTCACGTTACATTTAGGTATGTAGTAGGCCTCAAACTGTTCCATTATTTTATCTAGCTTCATTTTGTCTCCATCAGCAGTGAATGTGAAGTTATTATACACCTCCAGCGCTTCATCACCCACGACATGTAAGAACAGTGACGCTTTCATTTTATCACCTTTCTCGTCAGCTCCGATTGCTGATAAATACAACCCCAAACGTTGTTTGAACCTCCTCCAATTTTCAGCCACATTACCTGTCAACTGAAGCGTCACCGGTGGGAGTAAACCTTCCATTTTTCACTTCGTTAGCTATTCTCTAATGGTAAGTAACGATGTTCTCTTTTGGCTTGCTAATATGTGGAGAGCTGATTTAACTTCAGATTTTTCCTCTTCATCTCTTTCCATCACTTCTGACACCATGTATTGATTTCTTTGTGGGTTCAATGACGAGACATTTATGAAAGAGAATGTCTTTTACTCTAAAGTCTGTTCAACTCTTTATACAGCATTTACAGGAGACATCATGCTAGTGATGCATCTAGAACGAAACTGAAACTAAACTAAACTGCTTGTCTCTCACATGCCCTCTGCTGGTCAGGCATAAGTAATCAATACATGCAATTATGCTGGTAAGGCATCATAATCAAACAGGCAAATACCATCGCTATTTGCTGATATCATTACACCAACCACTTCATGCTGGCATTTATGCTCCATTCGAGCCTCCTCCTGTTTTCCCTCATCTAACTCTATCAGCATAACCTTCTATTCCGTTCTCCCTCATATGCTTATCTAGCCTCCCCTTATAATATTCACCTCAACCACTCACTGTGGTAGCGAGTTCCACATTCTTACCACTCTCTGGGTAAAGAAGTTTCTTCTGAATTCCCTATTTGATTTCTTGGTGACTATCTTATATTGATGGCCTTTGATTTTGCTCGTATCCACAAGTGGAAACATTCTCTCTCTCACCCCTCAGCCTTCATTTTTCAAGAGAAAAGAGACCCAGCCTGTTCATCCTTTCCTGATATGTAGACCCTCGAATTTCTGGTTAAACCGAGGCCCTGTCTGCCCTCTCCGGTGGACATAAAAGATCCTCATGGTGCTACTTCAGAGAAGAGCAGGGGAGTTCTCCCCGGTGTCCTGGCCAATTTTTATCCCTCAACCAACATCACTAAAACAGATTAGCTGGTCATCATCACATTGCTGTTTGTGGGAGCTTGCTATGAGCAAATTGGTTGCCGCATTACATTATAACAGTGACTACACTTCAAAAGTACCTCATTGGCTGTAAAGTGCTTTGGGATGTTGTGAAAGGCGCTATATAAATGCAAGTCTTTCTTTCTTTTTCCACAAGTGGAAACATTCTCTCTGTATCCACTCTATCAAAATCTTTAAGGATTTTAAAAACCTCTATTAGGTCACCCCTCAGCCTTCTCTTTTCAAGAGAAAAGAGACCCAGCCTGTTCGTCCTTTCCTGATAGGTTTAACCTCGCATTTCTGGTATCATCCTTGTAAATCTTTTTTGCACCCTCTCCAGTGCCTCTATATCCCTTTTTTTATAATATGGAGACCAGAATTGTACGCAGCACTCCAAGTGTGGTCTAACCAAGGTTCGATAGAGGTTTAGCATAACTGTATCCCCCCTCCCCACCCCACCTACCCCCCCCCCCCGCCCCTGCCCCCGCCACCAAAATTATATTATTTGGGGAAAAAATCTGGCTGTAATTTCCTTTCACCAGCACCTCAAGCATACAAAATCTAGGCTGACACTCCAGTGCAGTGCTGAGGGAGTGCTGCACTGTCGGAGGTGCCATCTTTTGGCTGAAACGTTTCACCGAGGCCCCGTCTGCTCCCTCAAGTGGACGTAAAAGATCCCATGGAACTACTTTGAAGAAAAGCAGGGACGTTCTCCCCGGTGTCCTGGCCAATATTTATCCCTCAACCAACATCACTAAAAAACAGATTATCTGACCATTATCATATTGCTGTTTGTGGGAGCTTGCTGTGCGCAAATTGACTGCCGCGTTTCCCACATTACAACAGCGACTACACTTCAAAAGTACTTCAATGGCAGCAAAGTGCTTTGGGACATCCAGAGGTCATGAAAGGCGCTATATAAATGCAAGTTTTTCTTTATTATAACAGCTTACATTTGTGTTGTGCCTTTAAGTAGGAAACCTCCCAAAGTGCCTCACATCAAACGAGGTGACTGAAGGCTCTGCCACTGATGGTGGAGTGGAGGGAGGAGAGGATGTAGAAGAGGCCAGAGTCAGAGGAATGAAGGGCATAGGATAGGATGTAAGGTCCGTGGAGGCTGCAGAGGTAGGGTGGGGTGGAATTATGGATGAGGAACAGGATTTTGAATATGATGCAGTGGGGACAGGGAGCCATTGGAGGATGGCAAGGGCCAGAGTGATGGACCAACGGGAGGGACTTGGCGTTGGGCGGAACGTGAGCAGTGGGATTTTGGGCCAGTTGGAGTATGTGGAGTGCGGAGCCCTGAAGAGTGAGTATTAGTGAAGGCAGCCTAGATTTTCCTCTGTGGTAGGATTTCCACTGGCCGGGGTGACTCCAGGTTCAAGCTCAGTAAAATATTCACGGGGGACATCCAGCAGTATTAGCACCCTCTTTTGGGGGTCACCCCTATGTAGGAAGGGGAAGGCGGTAAAACAGCCGTGGATCCTGTGGCAGCATAGCATAACCAGCAGTGTTAGGTGAAGAAGAAAGCACATTTCTTATAAATCTATTTTAAACCTGCTGTGTCGCTCTGCAGTCGATTGCACCACCTCCTTACCCAACACTGGGTGCCAGGAATGCCACTCGTTCAGTACACCCAGCCTTGCTAAGGCATTAATGACATGCATACATTCACCCAAATAGGGGCACATTCATAGTCCACTTCCATTTCCGGTGGAAAATCCAGGAAGTTGGGCAGACACCGGGAGAGCCGGCAGAACAGCTGTCTGCCACAATTCCCACTCCGGTCTGGCCACGAAACTGCCCGGTAATGGGTGTAAATACCGAGGAAATTCTGGGTCGTCAGGTCTGAAGACAACCTAAGTGCGGATAAGGGATTCATCAGCTTACACAGGGGAACTGAACCCCTGCCTATTGGGTGGTGTAGACAAGATAGACATGATATGGATAGGCTAGACGGGGGAAAGGCTGTTCCCATTAGTTGATGGTACAAGGACTAGGGGACACAGATTTTAGGTTTTGGGCAAGAGATACAGGGGGATGGGAAAAAACTTTTTTACACAGCGAGTGGTGAGGACCTGGAATTCGCTGCCGACAGAAGTGGTGGAAGCGGAGACACTCAGGCCTAGAAATTCAGTTGGCGCCGCGCCAGGGCTTTAGCGCCGGAAAGTTAGCGCCGGCGCTAAGTCCCCCTGCGCGCGCCAAAAATTCAGTAGCGCCGCGCCCAAACGGCTGCCGGCGCTACTGAAGGGTGTTTGCGCCTGAAAATGGGCGCTACCTGCCGCTTTGCGGCGCTATTCCGGCGCTGCGGCGCCCGATGCGGTGCGGCAGGCTCGGGAAGTGCAGGCCTCCTCCTTCAGTTAAGGAGGAGCTGCCTGCACCCGCCCGCTGGCCGGTAAACTCATCAGAAAAATGAGCCCGGCACCTCGGGGAAGTGCCGGGCTCGCAGCCCGGAAGCATCTGTTCCGCGGGGGGGAGGGTGGAGGAGTCCGGGGAGGGAGGTGCGGGCAGGCGGCCGGCGGGAAAGCGGCCGGCCGCCGCGCGACCTTAAGGCGCAGGCGCTAACTGATGTAAGACTCTGTTGCCAGAGTCTTAGTTGCGGCTGCCATGGGCGAGGCGGCCGCAACTGAATTTCGGCGCTGGGGCCCGTCGGCATGGCAACCGGGACGCTGCGCACACCGATGACATCATCGGTGCCGGCGCAGCGCAACCGGTCTACCGCCGATTCTAGGGCCCCAGGGAATTTCTAAACTGGCCATAACTCCGGCGCTAGGCCCTCTAGCGCCTCAAATGTGGCGCTAAGGCTACTCAATTTCTAGGCCTCAATGTTTTCAAGGGGAGACTGGATAGGCCCTTGAGGGAAATCAACTTGCAGGGCTACGGGGATAGAGCGGGGGAATGGGACTGACTGGATTGCTCTACAGAGAGCTGGCACGGACTCGATGGGCCGAATAGCCTCCTTCTGCGCCATTATGACTCTATGGGCTGGATTTTGCCAGCCGAGACGAGTTGGGGGCGGGACTGCTGCCTTCAGGGTTCTAGTTCCGCCCCCAGCGACGTCTGATGAACAGACGCTATTTTCCCTTGATCGGCCTTGTTAAGCCCGCCCTGCGGGCTTACCGGCCAATTAAGGGAATGCCAGTGTCAAATGACGTCAGTGCATGACGTTTCATCTGCCGGGTTTCTTAAAGGGACAGGCCCCATAATTTTATGGCAGATGAATTGTCAGTGTTTGACAGCATTGAGGTGCTGTCAAACACTGACAATCACTGTCCAAAGATGAGCCCTTGCACCTAGGCTCACTAATGACTCTCTCCTTAGGAGAAAACAGATGGTAGCTGCATGTGAGATTGCAGAAGCCACCTGTCAATTCTCCCGATCAGATGAGGCTTCACAGAAACATCAAATCTTGTCGCCTGCAGATACATATAAACAGAATAAAAATATTTCTCACTACATTCGCTCACCTGTCATACTTACTTGTGCACAATTGCACCCATCACACTACCTCTGCAGCTGTCATTTGCACACTTACACTGCAGCAGACCCACAGCTCGCCTTGCTGACCCTGGCGGGGTTTCCCGCCGTCGGGAAGCCTGCATCAGCAGGTGGAAAATGGGGAATAGCCTCTTAACTGCCTGTTAGCTACCTGTTAACAGGCAGTTAATTGGCTCTAATCCCCTTCCTGCCACTAGGAGACGGGTCCCTGTGCGAGTCGGGGACCCGCCTCCCGGAAAGATGGTTCGGAGGCAGGTTGGGAGCGGGGTTGGGGCCTGCTCCCAATTTTTCCCATTTTCCTAGCAGTCCCGCCTCCAAACCCGCCTCCTCAGGGCTGGGGAAATCCAGTCCTATGACTCCATGAATACATAACTGGCAGTCAGGAAAAATCTCCACTGTAGAGAAATTGTTTATGAAGAATGTGTTTATGATTTTGCACACAGTGGGGATCTTCCCCCAGTGCAGGTTACACAGACTACCTGCAGAGGACTGGAATGGCTGTGCAGAGTGCATTTGTTTTTCACCTGTAGATCTGTTCTCTAAGGAATAACTTTAAAAATGAAGCTTGTTTTGGGGCAGCACCGTGTGGCATTTCAAGTTGGCATCCCAAAGCCCTGGACTGGTAGGACATAGGCACATCTTTGCAAAGCTTCAAGCACTGAGTTCCCATTTTCAGTTATATGGTCATGATGAGGCGGCGAGTGAAGACTCAGGTATCTGACCACCAGGAGAGGAAAAATGTGATAGGAAAGAGTGCGAGATCTGGCTGATCTTGCACACTTCATATTAGAAAATTGAGAGCTGTGTTAGCAAAGGCCTAGGGGCAGGTCTGGGGGCATCTCTTCTGCCTTTCTTCTTGGGCTAAACAATGCATGAGGGTCCAGAGAGGTGAGTGAAAGCAAGAACAAAAAATAAACCTTAAGAAGTCATTAATTTCTATTCCTCCCTTTCATTTCATTAAAGATATTTTACTCTTCATCCTTAGACGCCCATTGCCTGCACCATTACCTAGACAAGGGCATCACTGGTGGTGTTACTGTGGGGCCAGACGCTGGAAGATGGACAACAGCATCCTGGGATGACTGTTCCCATCTCCCACCCCCAAAGGCACAAAACTGAAACTTGACATTTTCCTCATATTGGCAAACCCACTCCCTATCATTCCACAACACCAACGCACTTCAATGCATGGTGGGCCCCGCCATTAGAAATAGGCCTGCACAAACCCCTTTTAAAATCTTTTCACTCCTTTATTCCGTTCTCTTGTGCACTCTCCTTTCTTCTATGCAATCATCAAATGGAGAACAATTTTAATTATGCTGAGTGGAGTCACCTACACAACTGAGTGGAAATAGCAGTTTCCATAACTAACATGATCTTGAGCTTTTTAAATCCCCTATAATCTACAAAAATGGCTGAGTGCACAGCGGATTAGCTTCACAGTTGGCTAACACAATGACAATCATTACCCTTCACCTTGAGAGCGCTGCAGGCAGATATTGAAAAGGTTGCTTTCCCTAATGTGGGTGTGAGTGACTGTCGATGGGCAAGAGACAAAGGCAGAGGAGGAGTTTCAATGTGTTGCTAAAGCTGCAACTGAATCAATTACGACTCCCTCAGTTAAAAAATCCAGTCAAGGTGCTTAACATGAAGGATGGCACATAGGTGAGATGCTGGAGGACACCTGCACCGGTGGAACTGTACGTCAGTGAGGAGTCACAGCGTGGAGGAGGAGGGGGAGGGGGAGGAGGAGGAGGAGGGCAGAAAAAGAATGAACGCAAAAAAGTACTGAATCTTGATCTGGGGTGTCCAGAGTGCAGATTTTTAACTAATGAATCAGAATATTTTTTTCCCTGCCTCTCCTGAATACACTTATTCATTCTGGGTTACGGCTACTGCCTGTTACCTCTCCCAAGTTGTTGTTCTTCAATTGTGACTCTAGATAGTGAACTTTGGCAGGGCATTCAACTATGGAGATGCCACATTTTGCGATTTTCAACTATTTTACCATGGAAAGATTTAGGTATAATTTATATTGAAGTGTTACATGTAAGTTAAAATAAGTCCACAAAGGTTTCAAATCTAGCTTGTAGCCAGCATGGGAGATGTATAGTCATGCCAGGTGAACCAGCTCTTGGAATGTTGCCTGTCTTTTGGTCTAACAATGGGAGGAGTTGTTAAACATTTCCTGTGAGCTGCCCAGGCTGATTGGTTTGAAGTGAAGGGATAATTACTAGTCCTAGCCCTTTTCGGGCTACCCCAGATCAGGCGTATTCCCCAGGCGTTCACCTTCAACTAAAGTTAGAGATAGCCGAATTCTATAAGACGCTTAATTGGGTCTAAAGGTCCAGGAAAGGAAAGGAATGACTTGAAGATGTTACCGTCCTCCAGATAGCACTTTTAATAAGTTTAACTAGACTGTAACCTTCCGGATATTATGAGGGTCGGGAAACCCCCCCCAGAATTCTGCAACTCCTCTCAAAAGACTGTACAGAGATTGAGTTTGCGAGTTTGATACAGAAATACTATGTGAGACAATTCTAAAAATATATAGATTTATTAAAGAACCGACGTGCAGCTAACAGCTGGTGATTCAATCGCAACTTTAACAGTTCAAAATACAAATAGCTTACATTTCTTATTCTCAGAGATCCTTATTCTCAAATCTTAACTTCGTTACATTTTTACATTTCTTATTATTTCTAATCCAGGATATCCACCAAAATCAAATAAAAGTACCTTTTGATCCCCGAGACTCAAAGAGTTAAAAACTTACAGAGCCTGCCTCTGAAGAGTGAGAGAATCGCTTGCCCTTTTCAGCGACTTCTGGCTTCCTATCTGAAAGTTCTATATTTTTTACTCTTTTTGCTGTGGTATATCCTTTGAAGTTTTCTGCTGATGTAAGCTAATTATCTCTAGTCATTCTTTCTGTTGACTTCTTTTCTATTCTTACTGTCAATTCAGCTGTTAGCTTGCAGAATTCTGTCTGCTATGTAGGTGTTCAAAGCTTATCATAAAAAAAGTTTATAACAGGTGTATTTATTTGATGCCATTCTTACAAAGGTCTTCTATTCATTTCTTAAATCACCTAGCTGTTTGGAAGCAGACTTCAAGTCTCCTATGTTATTCCAAGTTCAACACAATCACAACGTGATTACTTGGTGCATCTATTGATATCATATTTACAAAGTCTTTTGTTTGTACCTTTTACAACATGTAAATCAAAAACACTTCAACTAGGGTGTTCTATGCATTTCTTAGCTACTTCAATTGGTTGTATTAAGAATGATGTCTCCTGTCTTTCATTTGATATTACTTTTACAAAGGCACATGTTCCTTTAATGTTCTGTGTTTCTGTTCGAAGTGTAAGTTTTTAACACTGTAAACTGGATATTGGTATTGTGTTTCTCCCAAACTGTAGACATTCTGGAAGCAACTCTTTGCTTCTTCAATAGGGACATTGTCTCAGTATCGACAACCAATTCCCATTTCAAAAGCTTGTATGGTGTTTACAGCTTTGTGTTAACACTTCATCTTATCTCAGAAGCCTGTATTTCTGTTTACAGCTTGTGTTGTTGAGGCTTTTAGATTTTTAAACCCAGTTTGTCATGTTTTAATAAAGTCAGAATTCTGTTCATAGGATGGTGTATCTTTCTGAAATATATATATTCCTTTACACCCCCCTCTTGACCAAAGAATGAGCTGGAACATCTAGACAGAGTTTGGTCAATATTCCTCATAAGGTTACAATAGCATATTAATTTCACGAGATGCACAATAATGTGCTACATGAAAATTCCTTTTAAGTCATCCTAGGACAATGTTTTGCCTTATTTTAAATTGAACCCAATTTAAAAGGATGATAAGTACCTAGTCATGCAATTAGCAAAACAACATGTACTTAGAATGTCCAATCAACAGATGTACGTTTCGTAGAGGTGAGTTATTCATACGAGTCAAGGAGACGTCAGTTGAAACTAGTTGAAGCTTGACACTCTGTTCCTTCGATCCAGCATGTGTGCAGACGTACAGGCCTTGCCAGGCACTCAGTTGATTCCTTCTTCATCCACGGTGTCTTCCTCCTTCGTTGAAGTAACTCGTTGATCTTTCCTTGTTTCGGTTGTTGCTTTTCGCAAATCCAGTTCCTGAAGCATTGCCAAGCAACGTGTGGAAGAGCCGGCGGCACTGTGTGACTGACCATCGTCAGTAATTCGATTGCATCCATTTCCTGTGTCGTGCTCCAAACTGGGTCTTGAAAGACAGTGTACGACTGCACCTTGTATTGTTCCTCCTTTTCGGCATCCCGCAGGACATCTTTTGATATTGTCTATGGAGACAGTTTTAAGAATATGCTTACCATTCAGCTGGTTAATATGTATTTGAACTGTTCGTTCGTTAATAACAGAATGTATTTGAACAGGTTTTTTCCACTTCGGTCTTAAACCAGGTTTTTGCTCAAACTTCTTTTCCTGTACCCATTCTCCTACTGTGGGTTGCCATGCTTTATTTGTCAATTTTTTCTGCCTATTTGCCTCCCTTATCCTCTGATCAATTCGATGAATTGCCTCTGTTACTTCTTTTTTTAAATCTAACTGTCGCTGTCAGGTCAAGGACTCAGAGTGTGTAGAGGCAATAAAAGAACTGTGGGTAAGCGGTGTATTCATCTCAGCCCCATACATCAGATAATATGGAGTTTTAGGGGACACTGTCCCTGATGCAGATTTGGGCACATTATTGAGCGATAGCTGCACCTCCAGAATGATGGTGGTCCACTTATTCCCCTTGATTCTCAACAATTTGACCAATAGCTTTTTAACTTCCTGGTTTTTACGTTCCACCAGCCCCGCTGATTGCAGATGACGTGGCATGCTGTGCTCTAAGCCAATCCCCCTTTGTTCGCAGTAGTCTTTGAAGACCTTGGAGACAAAGGCTCTGCCTTGATCAGAGTGTAAGATTTTGGGTGCACTAGCTACAGTAATTATATCAGAAATAGCCCTGGCAAGTGCGTTTCCGAAACAGTTTCTGTGGGGACCAGCCAGCAGAAGGAAGTGCTACATCTACACAAATGAGGTGAGATTTGTGATGAAATATTCCATTCATCACTGCCTGTGACTGTGGTCGGTTTCAGTTTCATTTCCCTTCCCCCAGTTCCGTTTCCTCACCATTGTATTGTATATTGGAATGTGTTGTGTGTAGGGCTCTGCCCATACCTGGCCCCTATGTAAGCAAGCTCAGTCTGGCCTCATATCCAGTACTGCAGCCCTCCAGATGGAAGATACCTCTCTCCACTACGTGTTACCTTCTAAGTTAATAAAAGCCTTGTTTTCTTTCGCTAACATCGAGTCTCGGAATTATTGAGGCGCATCAATTTTATTAACTTATTTTTCAACACAGTGGATCAACTCCTGAAACCCGAACGTTTGGATTTGGATCAGCATGCTCCGGATGCATCAGCACGCTTCGGACACTGGTTTATGTGTATGGAATTCTTCCTGGACAATTCCGCAGCCGTCAAAGACGCTACGGACGCTGCGAGTATGAAACTCGGAATTCTGCGGAATTGGGTAAGCCACCGGGTTTACCCTCTCATCCAAGACGCCGACACGTACCTGGCCGCCTGCGACATCTTAAAGGCGCATTACCAGCAGCCTACGAATGAGGTGTATGCTAGGCATCTGCTCGCTACTCGCGCACAGCGACCTGGGGAATCGGTGGAGGAGTTCCTAGGCACCCTGAAAATGCTTGGCAAAGACTGCAAGTGCCGAGATGTAAAAGCCGCAGTGTACACTGACGAGCTTGTTCGCGGTGCCTTTATCACAGGCCTCAGCTCCACTTACATCCGGCAAAGACTGCTGGAAAAAACGGGATTGGACCTGAAACAGGCGGCGGACACCGCGCGATCCCTGGATGTGGCCCAGAGAAACTCGGACGCCTACTCTTCAGCCCGCGCCGTCCACGCCGCCACGCGTGCACCAAGGGCGCCGCCATCTTGGAAGGCATCTTCCCCGCCCGGCAGCCCGACTCCGTCGGGGCCCCGCTCTCCCCCCAGAAGCCCTACGACAGCCGCGACGCGTCGGGGACCCAACTGCTACTTCTGCGGGCAGCCAAAGCACACCAGAAACCTGTGCCCGGCGAAAGGCACCACCTGCTTTAAGTGCGGTAAGAAGGGGCACTTCGGGAAGGTGTGCAGAGGGAACCCCGCCGGAAAACCAACCGCCGGAAAACCCGCCACCGCCGCGTGCGCGCCGTGGGAGCGGCCATCTTGGACGCCATCTTGCCCGACCTCGTGGGGTCCGCCATCTTATGAGCAGACAGCGTGGACGCCATCTTGTCTCCATCAGGGCCCTACAGTGGCATCGGTCACAGTGGACCAGACCAGGCCGCACCCGCTATCCAAATCAATGGTGGACATCGAGGTAAACGGGTGCAGGGTTAAATGTTTAATTGACAGTGGAAGCACGGAGAGTTTTATCCACCCTGAACTGGCACAACAACTCTCCCTAAAGGTGGTCCCTACTCAGGGTACCATCTCTATGGCTGATAAAACCCAGACATCGACCATTCTGGGTTACTGCATGGTACAATTGTCCGTTAACGGAACTGTATATGATAATTTTAAAGTATTAATCATGAAGAATCTATGTGCGAGCGTGATCTTGGGCCTGGATTTCCAGTGCAACCACCAAAGCATCATGCTCAAGTACGGTGGGTCCCAGCCGCCCCTCACAGTGTGCGGTCTGGCTACCCTGAAGGTAAAGCCGCCTTCGCTATTCGCGAACCTTACCCCTAACTGCCGGCCAATAGCGACGAAAAGCAGGAGGTACAGCTGGGAGGACAGGCGGTTTATCGCGACCGAGGTAGACAGGCTCCTGAAAGAGCGCATTATTGAACGCAGCAACAGCCCGTGGCGCGCCCAAGTGGTAGTGGTAAGGGGTAGCGAGAAGAAACGGATGGTGATCGACTATAGCCAAACGATCAACAGGTACACCCAACTAGACGCCTACCCGCTACCCCGCATATCAGAAATGGTGAACCAAATCGCCCAATACCGGGTGTTCTCCACCATCGACCTCAAGTCAGCGTACCACCAGCTCCCTATCAGACCAGAGGACCGCCCGTACACCGCCTTCGAGGCGAACGGACGCCTCTACCAATTCCTCAGAGTCCCCTTTGGGGTGACGAATGGGGTCTCGGTCTTCCAGAGGGAGATGGACCGCATGGTCGATGACCACCACTTGCAGGCAACCTTCCCCTACCTCGACAACGTCACCATCTGCGGTCACAACCAGCAGGATCACGACTCGAACCTCGAGAGGTTCCTGGAAACCGCACAAAAACTCAACCTCACCTACAACGAGGACAAGTGCGTTTTCAACCCACGCGCCTCTGCATACTAGGCAGCGTGGTGGAAAATGGGGAAATCGGACCAGACCCCGACCGAGTGCGCCCCCTATGGGAGCTGCCCCTGCCCAACACTCCCAAAGCCCTGAAAAGGTGCCTGGGGTTATTTTCTTATTATTCCCAATGGGTCCCCAACTACTCCGACAAAGCCCACTCCCTCTTGAAAGCATCCTCTTTTCCGCTCTCTGCTGAGGCCCACGCCGCCTTCAAAAGCATTAAGCAGGATATTGAGCGGGCCACGCTACAGGCAGTGGATGAGAACACTCCATTTCAAGTGGAAAGTGATGCGTCTGACTTCGCCTTGGCGGCCACCCTCAACCAGGCGGGGCGGCCCGTAGCCTTCTTCTCGAGGACCCTCCAAGGGCCCGAGATCAGACACTCCTCCGTGGAAAAGGAGGCCCAAGCCATCGTGGAGGCAGTGCGCCACTGGCGCCACTACCTAGCCGGCAAACGCTTCACCCTACTTACCGACCAGCGGTCGGTAGCGTTTATGTTCAATAATAAACAGAGGGGGAAGATTAAAAATGATAAGATTCTTAGGTGGCGGATCGAGCTCTCCACCTTCGAGTATGACATCATTTACCGGCCAGGGGCCCTTAACGAATCCCCTGACGCCCTCTCATGAGGGATGTGTGCCAGCGCCACCGGGGATCGGCTACAGACCCTCCACAACGACCTCTGCCACCCAGGGGTCACACGGCTGTTCCACTTCATAAAGTCCCGTAACTTACCCTACTCAATTGAGGAAGTTCGGTCTCTGACCAGGAACTGCCGCACTTGCGCTGAGTGCAAGCCTCGGTTCTACCGCCCAGATAGAGCCCACTTAATCAAAGCTACACGGCCCTTTGAGCGGCTCAGCTTAGATTTCAAGGGCCCCCTCCCGTCCGTCGACCGCAATGTTTACTTCCTGAACATTGTGGACGAATACTCCCGGTTCCCATTCGCCTTCCCCTGCCCAGACATGACCAGCGCCACGGTCATTAAATGCCTCAACAGCCTGTTCTGCCTGTTCGGTATGCCGAGCTACATCCATACGGATAGGGGGGCGTCCTTCATGAGTGAAGAGCTACGCCAGTACATGCTGTCCAGGGGGATCGCCACGAGCCGTACCACCAGCTACAACCCCCGGGGTAACGGCCAAGTGGAGCGAGAGAACGGGACAGTATGGAAAGCAGTCACTCTAGCTCTAAGGACCAAGGGCCTCCCTATCTCCCGCTGGCAGGAAGTCCTCTCGGATGTGCTCCATTCGATACGGTCGCTATTGTGTACTGCCACTAATGCCACGCCTCATGAACGAATGTTTGTCTTTCCCCGGAAATCCACCTCAGGCGTATCCATGCCGTCATGGCTCTCCACCCCAGGTCCGGTATTCGTGCGAAGGCATGTGAGGGGCCACAAGACGGACCCTCTCGTGGAGCCAGTGTACCTACTCCACGCCAACCCCCAATACGCATATGTCCGGCACGCCGACGGAAGGGAGGACACCGTGTCCATAAAAGACGTCGCCCCAGCCGGTAACGACAACAACCACGGCGATAGCAGCGACAACGATCGCAGCAACTCTTACCCACCCACTACTCTTTCATCACCCCCGGAAGAACATCGACCAACGGCACCCCCACCAACTACCCCTTCAACAACCCTGGCGGCACCCCCGGCAGAGACCCAGGAGGCTACCAGGGACACCCAGCCGACACCCGCGGCACCGCAACAGCCACGTCGGTCGCAGAGGACTATCAAACCCCCGAACAGACTAAATCTATAGAAGGGGTGAATGTGACGAAATATTCCATTCATCACTGCCTGTGACTGTGGTCGGTTTCAGTTTCATTTCCCTTCCCCCAGTTCCGTTTCCTCACCATTGTATTGTATATTGGAATGTGTTGTGTGTAGGGCTCCGCCCATACCTGGCCCCTATGTAAGCAAGCTCAGTCTGGCCTCATATCCAGTACTGCAGCCCTCCGGATGGAAGATACCTCTCTCCACTACGTGTTACCTTCTAAGTTAATAAAAGCCTTGTTTTCTTTCGCTAACATCGAGTCTCGGAATTATTGAGGCGCATCAAGATTCAGTTGAAATGTTTCTTTATTTGCTCACTTAATAATTTCAAAATACACTGGTCCAATGACTCACATCAAGCCTTGTCTCATTAAAGTGTAAATCACTCCAGTTACTGGACGATTGGAGGAGTGCAGCTGAGGATATATGCAAAAAACAATGGTATGCAGTCCATATAATAAAGCGGGGGGGGGGTCTTATTTTTACACCCCAGGTCACACTGTTGTTCACCTAGATAATGAGCAGCGTGGGTGAACTCCTGCGTGTAAGGGACATGGGGTCTATTTACACTAATGCTGCTGAACCTGAGGGAGTATCTCAGGCAGACCTGAAATTTGCAATGGGGGGACATCACAACCTGCTTCTGCCCTATCCATGTGTACTTTCCAAAACCAATCAACAGAGGCAACCTTGACTGATTTTTCTTCTCATTAATCCATTGAAGCCTCTTGTATGAAAAGAACGGGGTGTGGCGGAGCCACCAAGAGACCCAGGGCAATTAGTAATCATCCCTTTAACTACCTTTAAATTGTATGTACTTTCTTGCATTTCCGCGTGATGACGTCATGACGCCGATCACGTGACCACCAGTTGGCGCGGAGAACATCGTGACGTCAGCTTCCAGTACTTTGCAGCAGTCTTTGAGGTGCTGGGAGGCGGGACAGAGCTATGTACATCTTCTCCTGTAGTGTTACCAGTTAAGTTGTTTGTTTAATAAATTTTGTTATTTTGCTCCATTGAGTCGAACTTCATTATTCGGATAGGAACCTCCGTTCCCATATTGGTGACCCCGATCTCGTCGGACAACTTTCGTTGAGATATTTATAATGAATACGAACGCCGTCGCCCTTAAATTGCCGCAGTTCTGGGAACAGCAACCAGCAGCATGGTTTTTCCAGGCAGAAGCCCAGTTTGCACTCCGGGAGATTACAGTGGATTCGACCCGTTATTACTACGAGGTCTCCGCTCTCGACAGCGCCACGGCCTCGCAGGTCATCAGCCTCTTTGGCAATCCACCGGCAGAGGGCAAGTATGAAGCTCTAAAAACTCGTTTGCTACAGGTGTTTGGTTTAAATAAGTCGGAGCGTGCACGCAGGCTTATTGCTATGCCCGGCCTTAGGGACTCAAAACCATCGGAATTGATGAGCCAGATGCTCATGCTTTTGGGTTCGGAGCCTCAATGTTTTTTGTTTCGAGAACTCTTCCTCTGCCAGCTACCTGAACCAGTTCAGGCAGCCTTGGCCAGTTCTGCGATTACGGACTGTGCCGAGCTCGCTGCAGAGGCAGACAAGATTTTTACGGTCATACAGCAGAGTTGTGCAGCCACGAGGCGCCTTTCCCCTATGCGAGCGAAGTCCAGCCCTCCTTCAGCAGGCTGGTGTATGTACCACGCCCGTTTTGGCGCCAAGGCTCGACGCTGCCGTCCTCCCTGCAGTTTCGCTGAAAAAAAATCTCCAGCAGGCCCGCGAGCTGCGATGAGTATGACAGAGTCTGAAAAACATACCCAGTTCACCATGGCAGTCGGTTCAGCGGGAAAACTCCTCTACATTATGGATTCCATGACAGGGCGACGATTCCTGTGTGACACTGGTTCTCAGTGCAGTATTTTGCCAGTTTCAAAGCTGGATCTGCAATCCGGCGGTCACGGTCCTTCCCTCGAGGCAGCCAATGGTGCGGTCCTTCGCACATTCGGTAAACGGACAGTTAATTTAACTCTCGGAGGTCAGCGTTTTGTGTGGGAGTTTATAACGGCTAAAGTATCACAGGCCATCCTGGGGGCTGATTTTTTCTGTGCCAATGGCTTTCTGCTTGACGTCCAACATTGTCGACTCATTAATGCGTCCACTTTCCACACGGTGCCTTGCCACCGCAGCACCGCTGTCTCCTGGTCGGTCGCCTGTGCGGTTCCATCGCAGGAAGGGTTTATGCGCCTACTCGGCGAGTTCCCGGAGCTCACCAGGCCTACATTTTCGGCAGCAGTCGTGAGGCACGGTGTGGCGCATCACATCACCACAACGGGATCGCCTGTTTACTCTCGGGCACGAAGATTGGAACCCGGAAAGCTTCCAGCTGCAAAGGCAGAGTTTCAGACCATGGAGCGCCTTGGGATTGTACGACGCTCCGATAGTCCTTGGTCCTCCCCACTGCACATTGTACCTAAACCAGGTGGCGGATAGAGGCCTTGCAGGGATTACAGATGCCTTAACGAAGCCACTATGCCGGATAGGTATCCAATACCGCATATACAAGATTTTTCAGCCCATCTGGCTGGCAACTCAGTATTTTCCAAAGTAGATCTCGTCCGTGGATATCACCAAGTTCCTGTGCACCCTCAAGACGTCCCCAAAATGGCAGTCATCACACCGTTTGGCCTTTTTGAGTTCCTCCGAATGCCGTTCGGATTGAAAAATGCGGCTCAGGCCTTTCAGCGACTCATGGACTCTGTGTTACGGGACCTTCCCTTCATTTTCGTTTACTTGGATGACATTCTTATCGCTAGTAAGGATACAAAGGAGCATATGGCCCATTTGTGTACACTCTTTGCCCGTCTCAGCCAACATGGCCTCATCATAAACCTAGCCAAATGCCAGTTTGGGTTAACCAGCATTGACTTTCTAGGGCATAGGATTACCTCAGAAGGCGTCGTTCCATTGGCCACCAAGGTAGAGGCAGTTACGGCATTCCCGCGGCCTCACACACTCAAATCTCTTCAGGAGTTCCTGGGGATGGTAAATTTTTATCATCGTTTTGTCCCCAAGGCAGCCCAGTTGATGCAGCCGCTATACGAAGCACTCAAGGGAAGTCGGGCAAAGATGTTATCATTTGGACACCGCAGATGGACCAGGCGTTCCTTGACACCAAGGCAGCGTTGGCAGACGCAACTATGCTTGCACACCCACTCCCGGGCGCGACCATCGCCCTTACTACCGATGCCTCCAATTACGCCATTGGGGCAGTTCAAGAACAACGGGTCGACGGGACTTGGCAGCCGTTGGCATTTTTTAGCCGCCAACTGCGCAAGAACGAGCGAAAATATAGCACTTTTGACAGGGAGTTGCTGGCCCTGTTTTTGGCCATCCGGCATTTCCGTTTTCTCCTAGAAGGGCGCCCGTTCACTGCATTCGTGGACCATAAGCCGCTCACTTTCGCAATGGCCAAAACGGCGGAGCCGTGGTCGGCTCGGCAACAGCGCCACCTTATATTTATATCCGAATTTACGACGGATTTACGACATGTGTCCGGCAAAGATAATCTCGTGGCTGATTGCCTTTCACGTGCCCCAGTCCAGGCAGTTCACCTGGGAATTGATTTCGTCGGGTTGGCGGAAGAACAACTGGCAGATCCCGAAGTTCAGGCGTATCGGACTACGCCTTCTAGTTTGCAGGTGGCCGATGTTATGTTCCAATCAGCAGGAACCACGCTCTTGTGTGACACATCCATGGGAGTGCCCCGGCCCATTGTGCCAGTGGAATGGCGTAAGAAGATTTTTCAGGTTATACACGGCTTATCACACCCGGGGATGCGAGCTTCACAACGGCTCATGTCCCGCAAATTTGTTTGGAAGGGAATGCATTCGGACGTTCGGGACTGGACAAACAATTGCGTGGACTGTCAAAAATCAAAGGTCCATCGTCATGTTAAGGCTCCAGTGGCCATCTTCCCGGTGCCAGAACGCCGTTTCGATCACGTACATGTGGACTTAGTGGGTCCCCTCCCCGCTTTGCGGGGTTTCATGCATCTCCTGACAATAGTGGACCGCACTACCAGGTGGCCAGAGGCGATTCCCTTGGTTGCTACCACTGCAGCGGACGTATCCAGGGCGTTTATTTCGTCGTAGGTGGCCCGGTTTGGGGTGCCATCTGACATCTCCTCTGACCGAGGTCCACAATTCACGTCAGAGTTGTGGAACGCAGTTGCACAGGGCTTGGGTACCAAGCTGCACCGTACCACCGCTTACCATCCGCAAGCGAACGGTCTATGCGAGAGGTTTCATCGGTCTCTCAAGGCGTCCCTCCGTGCCAGCTTGCGTGGTCCCAACTGGGTGGACAGACTCCCCTGGGTGATGCTAGGCCTCCGTACAGCCCCCAAGGATGACCTCCAGGCTTCATCGGCTGAGTTAGTCTATGGTCAAGCACTTCGAGTACCAGGGGACTTCCTCCCTCCACATACAGAACCGTGGTCGCCTGCTCAGCAGCTCCTTCAGCATCACGAGGTGGCAAAGAATTTCCTGCCTATTCCAACCTCGCATCACAGCCTACAGAGGCCTCATGTTCCGGCAGAACTTATGAGTTCCGATTACGTTTTTATTCGGCAGGATGCTCATAGAGATACACTCAGACCACCTTATGCTGGACCGTTTCGTGTCATCTCATCGGGAGAAAAAATTTTCACAGTCGAAGTGGGAGGCAAGTCTGATACCATCTCTATCGACTGACTTAAACCAGCCCATCTAGATCGGAGTGAACCAGTTGTTGCCGCCCAGCCACCTCGCCGTGGACGACCACCGTTGACTGCCAGACCAGTTATGCAACAGCCCACCGTTGAACTGCCTGCTTCAGCCTCATCCTGGCCCACACCTTCTGCTACTGTTTCCTCCACCCCGGATGTGCCGCTTCAGACACAGCCAAGCACCGGCTCGTCTCCCAACGTTTCACTACTTGAAGTTCGTAGTCGTTCGGGCAGGATCATCAAACCTCCTGTTCGGTTGACACTGTTTGTTAAAGAGAATTCTGGGGGGGCGCCTGTGGCGGAGCCACCAAGAGACCCAGGGCAATTAGTAATCATCCCTTTAACTACCGTGTAGTGCAGCTGTGGACTGCACCTTTAAATTGTATGTACTTTCTTGCATTTCCGCGTGATGACATCATGACGCCGATCACGTGACCACCAGTTGGCGCGGAGAACATCGTGACGTCAGCTTCCAGTACTTTGCAGCAGTCTTTGAGGTGCTGGGAGGCGGGACAGAGCTATGTACATCTTCTCCTGTAGTGTTACCAGTTAAGTTGTTTGTTTAATAAATTTTGTTATTTTGCTCCATTGAGTCGAACTTCATTATTCGGATAGGAACCTCCGTTCCCATATTGGTGACCCCGATCTCGTCGGACAACTTTCGTTGAGATATTTATAATGAATACGAACGCCGTCGCCCTTAAATTGCCGCAGTTCTGGGAACAGCAACCAGCAGCATGGTTTTTCCAGGCAGAAGCCCAGTTCGCACTCCGGGAGATTACAGTGGATTCGACCCGTTATTACTACGAGGTCTCCGCTCTCGACAGCGCCACGGCCTCGCAGGTCATCAGCCTCTTTGGCAATCCACCGGCAGAGGGCAAGTATGAAGCTCTAAAAACTCGTTTGCTACAGGTGTTTGGTTTAAATAAGTCGGAGCGTGCACGCAGGCTTATTGCTATGCCCGGCCTTAGGGACTCAAAACCATCGGAATTGATGAGCCAGATGCTCATGCTTTTGGGTTCGGAGCCTCAATGTTTTTTGTTTCGAGAACTCTTCCTCTGCCAGCTACCTGAACCAGTTCAGGCAGCCTTGGCCAGTTCTGCGATTACGGACTGTGCCGAGCTCGCTGCAGAGGCAGACAAGATTTTTACGGTCATACAGCAGAGTTGTGCAGCCACGAGGCGCCTTTCCCCTATGCGAGCGAAGTCCAGCCCTCCTTCAGCAGGCTGGTGTATGTACCACGCCCGTTTTGGCGCCAAGGCTCGACGCTGCCGTCCTCCCTGCAGTTTCGCTGAAAAAAATCTCCAGCAGGCCCGCGAGCTGCGATGAGTACGACAGAGTCTGAAAAACATACCCAGTTCACCATGGCAGTCGGTTCAGCGGGAAAACTCCTCTACATTACGGATTCCATGACAGGGCGACGATTCCTGTGTGACACTGGTTCTCAGTGCAGTATTTTGCCAGTTTCAAAGCTGGATCTGCAATCCGGCGGTCACGGTCCTTCCCTCGAGGCAGCCAATGGTGCGGTCATTCGCACATTCGGTAAACGGACAGTTAATTTAACTCTCGGAGGTCAGCGTTTTGTGTGGGAGTTTATAATGGCTAAAGTATCACAGGCCATCCTGGGGGCTGATTTTTTCTGTGCCAATGGCTTTCTGCTTGACGTCCAACATTGTCGACTCATTAATGCGTCCACTTTCCACACGGTGCCTTGCCACCGCAGCACCGCTGTCTCCTGGTCGGTCGCCTGTGCGGTTCCATCGCAGGAAGGGTTTATGCGCCTACTCGGCGAGTTCCCGGAGCTCACCAGGCCTACATTTTCGGCAGCAGTCGTGAGGCACGGTGTGGCGCATCACATCACCACAACGGGATCGCCTGTTTACTCTCGGACACGAAGATTGGAACCCGGAAAGCTTGCAGCTGCAAAGGCAGAGTTTCAGACCATGGAGCGCCTTGGGATTGTACGACGCTCCGATAGTCCTTGGTCCTCCCCACTGCACATTGTACCTAAACCAGGTGGCGGATAGAGGCCTTGCAGGGATTACAGATGCCTTAACGAAGCCACTATGCCGGATAGGTATCCAATACCGCATATACAAGATTTTTCAGCCCATCTGGCTGGCAACTCAGTATTTTCCAAAGTAGATCTCGTCCGTGGATATCACCAAGTTCCTGTGCACCCTCAAGACGTCCCCAAAACGGCGGTCATCACACCGTTTGGCCTTTTTGAGTTCCTCCGAATGCCGTTCGGATTGAAAAATGCGGCTCAGGCCTTTCAGCGACTCATGGACTCTGTGTTACGGGACCTTCCCTTCATTTTCGTTTACTTGGATGACATTCTTATCGCTAGTAAGGATACAAAGGAGCATATGGCCCATTTGTGTACACTCTTTGCCCGTCTCAGCCAACATGGCCTCATCATAAACCTAGTCAAATGCCAGTTTGGGTTAACCAGCATTGACTTTCTAGGGCATAGGATTACCTCAGAAGGCGTCGTTCCATTGGCCACCAAGGTAGAGGCAGTTACGGCATTCCCGCGGCCTCACACACTCAAATCTCTTCAGGAGTTCCTGGGGATGGTAAATTTTTATCATCGTTTTGTCCCCAAGGCAGCCCAGTTGATGCAGCCGCTATACGAAGCACTCAAGGGAAGTCGGGCAAAGATGTTATCATTTGGACACCGCAGATGGACCAGGCATTCCTTGACACCAAGGCAGCGTTGGCAGACGCAATTATGCTTGCACACCCACTCCCGGGCGCGACCATCGCCCTTACTACCGATGCCTCCAATTACGCCATTGGGGCAGTTCAAGAACAACGGGTCGACGGGACTTGGCAGCCGTTGGCATTTTTTAGCCGCCAACTGCGCAAGAACGAGCGAAAATATAGCACTTTTGACAGGGAGTTGCTGGCCCTGTTTTTGGCCATCCGGCATTTCCGTTTTCTCCTAGAAGGGCGTCCGTTCACTGCATTCGTGGACCATAAGCCGCTCACTTTCGCAATGGCCAAAACGGCGGAGCCGTGGTCGGCTCGGCAACAGCGCCACCTTACATTTATATCCGAATTTACGACGGATTTACGACATGTGTCCGGCAAAGATAATCTCGTGGCTGATTGCCTTTCACGTGCCCCAGTCCAGGCAGTTCACCTGGGAATTGATTTCGTCGGGTTGGCGGAAGAACAACTGGCAGATCCCGAAGTTCAGGCGTATCGGACTACGCCTTCTAGTTTGCAGGTGGCCGATGTTATGTTCCAATCAGCAGGAACCACGCTCTTGTGTGACACATCCATGGGAGTGCCCCGGCCCATTGTGCCAGTGGAATGGCGTAAGAAGATTTTTCAGGTTATACACGGCTTATCACACCCGGGGATGCGAGCTTCACAACGGCTCATGTCCCGCAAATTTGTTTGGAAGGGAATGCATTCGGACGTTCGGGACTGGACAAACAATTGCGTGGACTGTCAAAAATCAAAGGTCCATCGTCATGTTAAGGCTCCAGTGGCCATCTTCCCGGTGCCAGAACGCCGTTTCGATCACGTACATGTGGACTTAGTGGGTCCCCTCCCCGCTTTGCGGGGTTTCATGCATCTCCTGACAATAGTGGACCGCACTACCAGGTGGCCAGAGGCGATTCCCTTGGTTGCTACCACTGCAGCGGACGTATCCAGGGCGTTTATTTCGTCGTGGGTGGCCCGGTTTGGGGTGCCATCTGACATCTCCTCTGACCGAGGTCCACAATTTACGTCAGAGTTGTGGAACGCAGTTGCACAGGGCTTGGGTACCAAGCTGCACCATACCACCGCTTACCATCCGCAAGCGAACGGTCTATGCGAGAGGTTTCATCGGTCTCTCAAGGCGTCCCTCCGTGCCAGCTTGCGTGGTCCCAACTGGGTGGACAGACTCCCCTGGGTGATGCTAGGCCTCCGTACAGCCCCCAAGGATGACCTCCAGGCTTCATCGGCTGAGTTAGTCTATGGTCAAGCACTTCGAGTACCAGGGGACTTCCTCCCTCCACATACAGAACCGTGGTCGCCTGCTCAGCAGCTCCTTCAGCGTCACGAGGTGGCAAAGAATTTCCTGCCTATTCCAACCTCGCATCACAGCCTATAGAGGCCTCATGTTCCGGCAGAACTTATGAGTTCTGATTACGTTTTTATTCGGCAGGGCGCTCATAGAGATACACTCAGACCACCTTATGCTGGACCGTTTCGTGTCATCTCATCGGGAGAAAAAATTTTCACAGTCGAAGTGGGAGGCAAGTCTGATACCATCTCTATCGACCGACTTAAACCAGCCCATCTAGATCGGAGTGAACCAGTTGTTGCCGCCCAGCCACCTCGCCGTGGACGACCACCGTTGACTGCCAGACCAGTTATGCAACAGCCCACCGTTGAACTGCCTGCTTCAGCCTCATCCTGGCCCACACCTTCTGCTACTGTTTCCTCCACCCCGGATGTGCCGCTTCAGACACAGCCAAGCACCGGCTCGTCTCCCAACGTTTCACTACCTGAAGTTCGTAGTCGTTCGGGCAGGATCATCAAACCTTCTGTTCGGTTGACACTGTCTGTTAAAGAGAATTCTGGGGGGGCGCCTGTGGCGGAGCCACCAAGAGACCCAGGGCAATTAGTAATCATCCCTTTAACTACCGTGTAGTGCAGCTGTGGACTGCACCTTTAAATTGTATGTACTTTCTTGCATTTCCGCGTGATGACATCATGACGCCGATCACGTGACCACCAGTTGGCGTGGAGAACGTCGTGACGTCAGCTTCCAGTACTTTGCAGCAGTCTTTGAGGTGCTGGGAGGCGGGACAGAGCTATGTACATCTTCTCCTGTAGTGTTACCAGTTAAGTTGTTTGTTTAATAAATTTTGTTATTTTGCTCCATTGAGTCAAACTTCATTATTCGGATAGGAACCTCCGTTCCTATAGGGGGGAATTTTTCGGGGGGTCAGCACGCGCGTTTGGTGGTGAGTCGGCCACTGAACAGACCCGGCACCAAGCGGCCAGGGAGGCAATTTAGATCATTAGATAGATTGTTAAGAGGCAATTAAATAGTATTTTAAGCTTACCTTTAGATTTTTAGAGTTCGCCAACGGCTTCCCTGCTGCTCGTGGATCACGTCAGGTAAGGGTGTTGTGTTAACATGGGATGATTTCTTTACTTGACAGCTGTAAATGGTTTATAAAAGTTCCCATTTCATAGATGTTCACTTTCCAAGGTTAGAAGCTGTTGCTTACTGCATTTGGAAGACAGATTGAGCTTTATGCAGCTTGCAAGTGTTTGGAGCAAACTCTCTATCCAGTGACGTTTCATTGGAACAACCTCTCTCACCATTGACAGATCGCTTCTGTCATCTCAACCTCACCTGCCATCTATTACATCAGCATCGGTGCCCTTAAAAAAATCTCACCTTGGTCCTCAGAATCCCACCACGATCAGCCCCAACAGCAGCAGCACCAGCCACACCAGCAGCACCAACAACATCAACCATCTCCACAATCAGCTGGTGCTGCATAGGACACAGGGCATCAACACCCAACCACATTGCTGCCCAGGACGCCAGGGATGGCTTCAGCATAGCCAGATTTACTTCACTTGATGCTGTACACCTTGGCTGCCGCATGATGCGCCAGGTTGGCACCAGCCCACACCAACACCATAAAGCATCCCTACAATGTCCAAACCATTCCTTTCATACTCATCGCCATTGCAGGAGCACCGTTATGTCTCATCATTCACTGCAACTCACTAAGCCAATTCCAAAGGTGCACACAAATCTGTCCAAGGATGCAAAGTGTTGAAAATAAAGATTTCAATGTTTGATAGCACATTAACAGAAACGTCACATGAACATTGGCTAAAACACCCAAGTGCCTACCCTAAATAACAACAGAGAATGCTGGAAAAACTCAGCAGGTCAGGCAACATCCGTGGAGAGAAATTTGAGTTGACGTTTCGGATGTTGCCTGACCTGCTGAGTTTTTCCAGCATTCTCTGTTGTTATTTTGGATTTCCAGCATCTGCAGTATTTTGCTATCGTACAAGTGCCTACCCTTGTGTGTTAATTGTTATGATTGGACTAGGATGAGGATGAGTGTGAGGGGTGGCTAGTGAGATGGGGAAGTGATAATGTAGATAGAGAGGGATGGGTGGAGGTGCAAGATAAGTTGGTGTGAGTAAGGATATGCAGGAGTAGTGTAGGGGGTTTTGTTCCAGGAGCTTATTGTAGGTCAGCCAGTTATGTTTTCCTGAGCTGCCCTGCCTGCTGTGCGGTTGCGAATCGCTTTCCCCTTCCTGATTCTGAGCTCAGGACTTATCGAGTGGTAACAAGGACAAACGAACAGACCAGTGGATTGGTGCAAGGAGAAAACCAATGTTTATTAATTAGAAAAGCTAACACTACAAGAAAAACAGTATTATACAGAAGATAAAAGAAATCGCTATGGGTGCAATACAGTTTTACACTTAATGGGAGACGAAACGGACACAACGAGGGAAAAATTCTAAAATCACAATTTTGTAATACCCCTTTAACTCCCACCTGTACACCTAGCTAGGTTGTCTTGTGACGGCCAGAAAGATAATGCTCACCGGTGAAACAGATGAAAAGGCCTGGCCCTTGTGCCCCGCTGCTGCCGTCGAAATGTGCTTGCGATGCTTTCTAGATGGTTTTCCTTCTTGGTTGCTAACAGACAAACAGGACACTGGGCCGAGGCGAAGAGAGAGAGAGAGGGGGGTGCTGGGCCGCCCCAGTTATATCCTCTCGGCAATGGGTCATTATCGCGCCTCATCAGTCCGTTCCATTGTCCGATTTGGGCTCGAAAACGTAAGACAAGAGGACCTTGATTTTGGCCCATTTACGTTGATGGCACCGATCAGTACCACAACTGCCTTTCCATTGTTTTCTGAATGTCCTTAATTGTTCTGAATGTTCCTCAATTGTTCTGAATGTTCCTCAATTGTTCTGAATGTTCCTCAAGCAACTGGGACTATCTCCGCCCGAACTTAGATTGTGTAGGCAAACAATTGATAACCTGCCCCAGGGCGTGAATACAACTGAGCTTGCCTCACTGCATTGTTCAAATTAAACATGCAGTCTGTGAAGCTATCAGAAAATCCATATGGATGCCGCAGGCCCTTTGGCCATGTGTCTGACCGCAGCCATTTTGAGAGGCCCTGGATTTTAAAACACAGTCACTCCAAGGTTTCTTTAATAACTCCAATTAATCTTCGGCGGGGGGAACATATGAAATTTTGCGAATCCCTTCAGTCCCCCCTGTGGATACTTAAACTTGCTTGAAGCGTCCATTCAAGGTGAGCAAAATTTCTGACCGCCGCAAACAGCCCTCCCCTTTATTACCTATCCCTAATCCCTTGACACATACATTCCCTTAATTGGAGAGAACCCCAGTGTACGGCAGGCATTCGGATAGAAAACAAGGTTGAATTACAACAATCCCAGCACGGAGAGGTCCAAATACCCCTGCACCACTTGGGATGAAACAGTATTTCACATACTATGCATTCTTTATTAAAATAATGAAACAGGCTGCCATCACTCGCAAGTGATGCATCACAGAACTCACACGGGTGTTCCGTCTACCCGAGCATACTGGTCCTTCCATACCCTTTGTGTTCTAACTACCACCTCGGGACTCCTTTTCCTACACTGGACGCAAACCAGGTAGAGGACGATCCCGAGCTGACAGATTACCAGTATGTGCGATGCCAGACGAATCCAGGAGGGGACCTCTATATTCTCAAAGATGTCCCACCAGGGTGGGGTCGTAATACTGAGAATATCGGCCCCTATCTGGACAGTCTTCTGTTCCAGCGTGTAAAAGTGTTTTTGGGAAACCACTACTGCTTTTAATAGTTTAACGAGGTGGTCTGGGAGGGGGGGGGGATCTGGTAGCCGAAGTGGGCTACATACTTTTGGAGGTTGGTGAAATTTTCTTTCACAGTGAGGTGAACAGTGGATGGTTCAGGGATGGGGACAATTCGTGACTGTGCCACTTGAACTTCTGCCTCGGGTTTAAAGCAGAAACTGCTGTCACTCACCGCGCACCAGCTGTGCTGACCGTGCTGGTAGTGGGACGCTGCTGTGGTGACGCAGTTTGTCCCACCTCCTATATACGCCACCTGTGGGGGGACATGGCCTTGTGCCATGGCTTCCATGGTGCAGTTTATAGGCTTCGCGTCAGCAGCTCTGAACCCGCACTGTGGATTTGAATAGGCGTTCAAGTGCTGGGGACACAGGATTATGTGTGATCCCCGGCTACGGCACCCCGAGAGGTCAGTACCCATCATAGCATGCTCCCACTTTATGACGTAGGGCGGGACCGCTGTAAAACAAATGTGTGCACCCCCCTGAATGACTCCAATGTTCTCCACCCTGTATACCGGCGCAGGTCGGGCCGTCCCGCCCATGACTGGCATCCTTACAACTATCCCTATGATGGTGTGGTTGGAACGCCCACAGTCCACTGGGACTGGGTAGGCCTCAGAAGCTAGGCGGAGCTGGCACGGACTTAATGTGTTCTCAAAAGGGTGGAGGGCTGTGAGGTGCTTGTTGCTGATCCAGGACGGGACCAAACCTTGTTTTAGATCCTTCAGATTATTGCGGCCCTCGCCTAGCAACCATGCCCATACAAAACGCACACCTCGTTTTGCGCTGCCTGGTCTGACGCATTCCGATCTGCCCTAATGAGCGCATTCACCGTCTTTGCATGCTTCTCCAACTCCGCTATGATCTCCTTTAAATGGAGAGTCATGGCCTGGTCTTCGTGCAGTTCCGAACCCACCACTAAATTCTCATCAGTCAAAACCTTCTTTAACTGGGCCTTTAAACCGTTGATCTGCGACTGCAGTTCAATGTCATCTAAACTATTAATGACCGAAGACCCCATATTAAAACCCGTTAACACATCGTTAACACTACCCCTCTTTTGTCTCCCCACCCAGTCCCCAGCCTCGTGGCTATGCATATATAATTTGGTCTTATCGACCTCCGAAAAATCGAATTCATAAAACCTTTGAAACGTTTCTTTTAACAGGGCTTGATATAGTTTGGCCGTCTCTGCAGGGCACCACGTGGGCAAGTGCACCTCTGTGAGATTTAAAATCACCGAGGCCACCGCGTAATGCACCCCTTGATACAGCACCTGGTCTGTGGGTATCAGCACCAGGCCGTTCCCTGGTCCCTTGGTGGTGGTGGGGCATCCCTCTGCTACAGTCTGTGACGTCGGGGCCTTGGGCAGGGGCTGTCGGGGACGGGTCACTAATTCAGTGGCATTAACCGAGATTGGGGAGTATGGGATCGCGCATGCATCCAGGCGCGATTCCCAATCCATCCCCCTCCCGTTATCTTGCCACTGGCTGCGGAAAATGATGGAAATGCCTGTGGGGCAGACCTTCTCTGAACCCCACATACAGACATAGATCCCCTGATCCGGTTCCCACCATTTGTCCCAGCACACACTTAACCCTCCCTGGGTCCCTGTGATGGTCCTGTGGGTGTTATTCCCTAACCTCTCCCACTCTACCCTGGGGTTCCCCATATCCTTACTTAATTTTCTAAGCCACCACCACCTATCCAGGGGAACGTTGCCTTTACATGACAAACATATTCTTTTTCCCACGGTGACGCTAATCCTTGGGGTGACAATCCGTATCCTCGGGCACTGGAGGGAGGTCTCCCCACATGAAAAACCGGTCTGGCTCGAGTACTGGGTCGAATTTGACCCCAGCCATCCGGGCCAGCTCCCCTCGTGAGTGTACAAGGCGATTTAATCTGCCTCGCGTAGGCCACTCCCATCGTGGGCTAGGGGCGCCGTTTTTCCGGAGCATCCGAAGATGTGGTGGTCCTCGGTGTCACCCCTTCTCGCAAGGCTCAGCCCAGACAGGGCGAGCAGGATCACGCCTCCGAACATTCCCTTTTAATTCCCTGTAAAAGATAAAGAACATCTAGCCGGGCTCCCTGTAGGCTTCCTGGCTCGGGTGAAGTGTGAGCGGGTCCCTCGACCTCGGCTCACGTAGACAACACTGGAACGGTTCCATCTTAAAATTACACTATGGTTCCACACCTTATAATTAACCTAAACATCCTAACTTAAAACTACAAACTTAACTGCTAAAGTTATATACATCCGCCGCCCGTCTCCGAGCGGCCAGCTCAAATTCTGTCAGGACTGCTGCAGGCTGCTCCCTGCGGCATGGCTGTACTGACCTTTACTTCCGGTCCCTCACAGCCCGCGACTGCTGGCTGAGGACCTTTGTCTTTCGACTTAACTTTAACACGAGAGGTAGCCCCTTTAAACTGGGGAGCCGGCGACCATGTCTTCCTAGGCTGGGGTGTCCAAGGGGACCTCCTAGGAAGTGCTATTGGTGGGGCTACCCTGGTGAGCGGACCCTTGCTGTGGGTCACAGTCCTCGCTGGCTGGAGGCTTTTCCCCTGTGGCTCCTCCCTTCCCAAGTCTGAGCTGGGGACAAGCAACCCCTCGCTGCCTGCTGCCGGTGACTGGGAGTTTTCCTCTCCAGGTTCAAAACCTGGGTCGGGGGCGGGGCTACCTGCCTCGGGCTCCTCCTCCTCCCCATCTGAGTCCCAGAAGAGAGGGGGAGTGGTTTGGACAGGGGCCTGGGTGACTCCTCCCCTGACACACGCGACTGCGCCTGCATGTGCTGCCTGTGAGCTGGGACCTGCTGGGAGCTGAGGATTTCTAACCTCGGGTTGGATCCCAGCTGCCTGCTTTTTCGCCTCCGGTCTAAACAGCTTACATTGGTTTATATGAAACCATTTTGTCCGCCGGGGCAATTTTACGGTGTAAACCATGGGGCTGGCTTTATCTACTATGCTATAGGGTCCCATGTACAGTGGCTCCAAACTCCCTACTCGGGCGTAGTTCCTCGCCATTACCTGGTCCCCTATCTCCCACTGATGACTTTTGTTAGGCTCGAGCAGCAATCGGTTATTCCGATGCTGCTTCCCCATACTACCTGCTGCCTGTTCGTAAATCTGCTTCAGGCGCTCGAGGAGTGTTCGGGCGAATTTATCCCGGTTTACCTCCCGAAGCTGCCCTTCAGTAAGAACTGGGGCTAGGACATGGGTGGGGGTTCTCATGACCCTACCGGTCATGAGCTCGTGCGGGGAATACCCCGTACTCTTTGACTGACTGGCCCGGATCCCCATGAGGACTAGAGGCAGGACCTCTGCCCATTTTTGGGGCGAGTCCACTGTCTCCTTCCTCAGCCTTTCTTTGACGGTGCGGTTCATGCGTTCCACAATCCCTGAGGACTGTGGATTGTGGGCTATGTGCCACGTCCCCTGAATACCGAGCAGCATAAGGGTATTCTGCATGACCCGGCCGGTGAAGTGGCTTCCCTGGTCGGACTCCACAAACTGGGGTAGCCCCCACCGCGAGAACACCTCCCGTACCAAGATCCTTGCAGTCCCTAATGCTGTGGTTTTTCTACAGGGGAAGGCCTCGACCCACTTGGAAAACACGTCCACCAGGACGAGGCTGTATTTGTAGCCTCCCTGGGTGGTGGGCAGGAGCCCGATGTAGTCGATCTGGATCGACTGCCATGGTCCCTCTACCCTCCTAACGTGTCCCATGGGCACCTTCCTTCTGTGGGGGTCGGGGTTATTTGCAGCGCACACAAGACAGCTAGCGCAGAACTTGCGGACATCTTCCCGGAGTCCTGGCCACCATCCCGCCTGTTCCACCCGCTGCCAGGTGGCCTCAGGCCCGGGGTGTCCTGCTCCCGGCCCTTCATGGGCCAGTTGAAGGAACTCCCTCCGGTGCTGCTGTGGTACTATCCACTGTCCTTCCTTGAACAGCATGCCTTCTCTTATGGAGAAGGCTGCCATGCCGTAAGGGCCTTCTATCCTCCTACCCTCGCTCACTGCGCTAGTGACGGTTTTCAGGACAGGGTCTTGGGCTTGGACCGTTTTAAGATCCGGGGCTAATGCTACCCCTAAGTTCCTCTGGGTGCCACCCCTGCCTCTAACTGCCGCCACGGGCCCGGACCCATAGGGGTCCCAGAAAATGCCGGTGCGGGCACCCTCCTTGGCCAGCGTGTCGGCTTGCTGGTTGCCCTGGCTGCGGGGTTCTGTGGAGGAGTAGGCCTTCACTTTGTGGATGAAGACCTCGCCTTCCTCCCCCACGACTGCCAGGATTTTCTCCAGCAGGGGTTTTACTGTTAAGGGCCTCCCGTCGGCGGAGGTATATCCGCGACGGGACCAGATGGCCAGGTATTCCGTGCACGAGTTGCACGTGAACATACTGTCCGAGCAAATCGTGTGCGGGGTAGGGAAGATTTCGGGGTGGGTAACCACGTACACCACCGCGGACAGTTCAGCCTGCTGGGCGCTCATGGTGCTGGGGAGCTTGATCGCCAAGGCAATGTTAGCCAATGGGTCATAGACTCCACATCCCGTGAGACATTCACCAGTGGATACCATGCTGGAACCGTCTACATAGATCTCACGGCCTGTGGGATGTATCCCGGCCCGTAGACCAATGTTCACCTCCCATACCCCTTCTATGGAACACTGATGGGCTGTTCCGGGATATACCATGTTAGCCGCGAGCTCCGGCTCGCAAAGGCCCCTCACCCTCAGATCCATCTGGGAAAGGAGGAGGGTCCAGCGCACAATGCGGGCACTGCTGACTGTCCCATCTTTAATCCTCCCGTCCAGAAGCATCTGGGTGGGCGTGTGATGCGTTAGGAGGGCGATAGGAGAGGTGCCTGTGAAGATCAAGGATCTTTTCACGGCCCAATACGTGGCCAAAAGGTGCCGCTTGCAAATTGAGTAGCTCCTTTCCACGTCAGTGAGTGCTCTGGAGGAGTAGACCACGGGTCTTAGCCTGCCGTGCCGCTCCTGGAGCAGCACAGCACTGAGATTATCCCCGCTGGCCGCTACCTCCAGAAAGAACTCTCTCCCTCCATCTATCGCTCCCAGGGCTGGTGCGGTCTGCAGGTCCCTCTTGAGCTGGACAAATGCTGCCTGGCACCCCTCATCCCAAGACCACTCCACTCCCTTGTGTAGGAGTCGGAGCAGAGGGGCTGCCGTGGCTGCATAATCCTCAATAAAATCCCTGCAGTACCCGGTTAGCCCTAAGAACGACCTCACACCCCTCACAGTACTGGGGACTGGTAGCTCTTGGACCGCTTCCCTCCTAGCCCTGTCTATGGCTCATTCTCCTGCGCGGACGGTCAGGCCCAGGAATTTAACTTCCCGCTGGCCGATCTGCGCCTTCTTTGGGTTGACCTTAAACCCTTTACTCTGGAGCAGCTCCAGCAATTCGGCCAGTAGCGGGCCATGCTCTCCGACTGAGTCGGTAAACAAGAGCAGGTCGTCTACATACTGCACCAATTGGGTGGGCTGGCTAAATTCCTTTAAACTACTCGCCATGCACTGGTGAAAGATGCTGGGGCTGTTATGAAAACCTTGCGGCAAGCAGTTCCAAGTATACTGTTGCCCTTTAAAAGTAAAGGCGAACTTATACTGGTCTTCCCTCCTTAAGGGGATCGACCAAAACCCATTCGAAATATCCAGCACCGTGAACGTAGTCGCGGATGCTGGAATGCTTCCGATGAGGTCGGCGACTGCTGCCACCGTGGGGGCACACGCGGGGATGTTGCTGTTGAGCACCCGATAGTCCACCGTGGCTCTCCATGAATTGTCCGGTTTCTTGACCGGCCAAAGCGGAGAATTAACATGGGTGGCTATGGGCCTCAACACTCCCTGCTGCACCAACGAGGATATGGCCATCTCCATATCGGGCTCTGCTTCTCTAGGAAAGTTATACTGCTTCTGTGGCCGGGCCATGGGGTCCCCGTCTACCCTGACCTCAAACCCAGTGACCCTCCCGCAGTCGTGTTTGTGTGTGGCGAACGCAGCTAGGTGAGCCTGCACGAATGCTTTAAATTCCTCCGGGACACCCTCCACCGTGAGCCCGAGGTCGTAACCTCCCTTCGGCTTCACAGTACACAGGATTCCCTTCCCTTCTTTTCCTGGGATAACTACCACGCCATTCTCCTCACCCGTGTCGGCTCCCCAAAGGCAATGATTTCGGAGATCCACGAGGATCCCGTGGCCCACGATGAAGTCAGCCCCAAGGATCCCCTTTCCTCCCTCCGCTTCCCACCTCGCCAGGACACACGTCCACTTGGTTTGGAGTGGGCCCAGGCGGATTGAGAGCGGCTTGGAGAATGCTCCCGCCTGTTCCTTACCGGTGAACCCCGATAGAACGTATGGAACTCCGCTAGACAGAGGTGAGGTGGTGGGATTAGCTGCATGGATCACGGTGCATGATGCCCCCGTATCCAGCAAATAAGTCCCTTTAACCTTCTCTACCTCCATCTGCACGAGCGGTCTCTTCCATCCATCATACCGGAGAACACACAGGTAGACAGGCTGTGCGGGCTCTAGTCATTGCGGGGCTTCGTCAGAGGGGGTTGAGGGAGCTACCACACCGGTAGTGGCTACTATTTTTCCCTGGCTGGCCATAAAAGATCGCATGGCCTCAAAAAATGACTCCATGGCAGCGGGGGTAATTCCTGTCTCTGCCTCCCCCGTCGCTGCCTTTTGGGCTGGGGCGGGGGGATTCTTTCCCTTGGTGTCCTTCCAGGGGTTTTTACAATCTTTGCGCCAGTGGCCGTCCTTCCCGCACCCATAGCAGTTTAACTTAGCCTGGGCGGGACGATTCCCTTCCTGGTGCCATTCCCTTTTATGCTGGGCCCCTGGTTTAACCTCGTGGACTTTCCCCTTGGGTTGTGGCGTCTCGATACCCCTGATATTTCTAAACGCTACTGTGAGCTGGCGGATCACCGTTTCTTCGGTGGTCTGGGGGCCTCGGGGGTCAAACCAGGCCGCAGCTTGAGTTCGAATTTGGGGCCGGCAGTTTGTCGTGAGACAGCGGAGCCAATGGGCCAATTGATCTCTGTTCAGGAATGCCCGCACTGGCATTCCCGGGCATGCGCTCCAGTAGACTGGCCACAGCCTGTCTGCAAACGCCTGTAGGGACTCCCCGGGGAGCTGTACCGTTTTTTCCACCCGGGCGAACGGACTCCCGTCATTTAGTCCCATGGCCTCCAATATCTCATCCCTTAACTCCTCGTAATCCTTCTGCCCCTTTTTGCACTCATCTGATAAGGTTTGGAGGAGGTCACTACCCAGAGAAAACAGCAGCATTTTTGTTTGTTCTGCTTCATCGCAGTCATTAACACACGCTGCCTGCTCTAGCTCACAGAAGTGTAGAGAGGGGTCTCCCTTCACTGTAAGCTTAGGGATATGGCTAACCATGGCCCTGAGCTGTTGGGTGCCATGCGGCACTACAAACTGGTTCTGCATGGCCCCTAGGTCCTCGCCATCGGCGGGCGGGCCATACCTCCGTTGTCGGAGGGGGTACACTGGTCCCGGTCCCGGTCTCTCTACCAGGGCTTGCTGGGCCTCCCCTAATGCTTCATCCTCCACCCCCCCCTTGCTGCCAGACCTCCTGAAAACTCGGGGCTATGGGTGGTGGCCGTGAAACCTCTGGTTCCCTAACCAGTGTCGTTCTGGGAGCTGCCTGTGGGACTTCCCTGCTTGGGTTGCCGGTAAAATCCGACTGGCCTGCCTTCGGGCTAATGAGGCATACCATGCTCTTCGCCCTCGCTAAAGCCATGCTCAAGCTTTCTATTTCTTGCCTGCAGGGGCCATGATCTGCCTCCTCAGACCCCCGAGCGCAGGCCAGCTTATAGGCTGCTTTTACTTTGCCTACCTTTTCCTCCTGTGCCTTCAGTTCCCCCGTGAGGCGGCCAATCTCCGTCTTTAATCTCCTCTCTTTCTCCCTGGATTCTCTTGCCTGATATTCTACATGTTCTGCCCTGAACCTAGCGCTCCCCTCCAGCTCAGCTATCTTGCCTTCCAGCCTTTCTACCCTGGCCTGGTGCTCACGCTGCACTTCAGCGGCCTGGCTTTCCATGTGCTCTACCTTCCCCCGATGGTCCCGGACCATCGCTGCCCTCTCCTGGCTTACAGCCTCCAGGGCCACTAGCACCTTCCCTTCCGCTGCAACCTTTTCCTGCAGCTCCCAGGACAAATGCCTTATTTTAGTTTCCTTACTGGCCACTGCTTGGTCCAGTATCAGAACCTGCTTTTTATAACACATAAGCCATACCGCTTTTTCAATGCCTTTGCGGCGCTCTTTACTAGCCGTCCACTGGGCGGCTGCCTCTAGGGGACGCTCGGCTTTTAACATATCGCTCACCCACTTTTTCGCGATATTTACCTTGCCGCACACATAGGTAGACAACCTTTCCTCCATTGCGGATTCCTCCTCCGCACCACTGTCTGTCTTGTTACACACTTTCGCCTGACCTCCTACCTGGCTCGCCATTTCTGTAGGGGGTTTTGTTCCAGGGGCTTATTGTAGGTCAGCCAGTTATGTTTTCCTGAGCTGCCCTGCCCGCTGTGCGGTTGCGAATCGCTTTCCCCTTCCTGATTCTGAGCTCAAGACTTATCGAGTGGTAACAAGGACAAACGAACAGACCAGTGGATTGGTGCAAGGAAAACCAATGTTTATTAATTAGAAAAGCTAACACTACAAGAAAAACAGTATTATACAGAAGATAAAAGAAATCGCTATGGATGCAATACAGTTTTACACTTAACGGGAGAAGAAACGGACACAACGAGGGAAAAATTCTAAAATCACAATTTTGTAATACCCCTTTAACTCCCACCCTTACACCTAGCTAGGTTGTCTCGTGATGGCCAGAAAGATAATGCTCACCGGTGAAACAGATGAAAAGGCCTGGCCCTTGTGCCCCGCTGCTGCCATCGAAATGTGCTTGCGATGCTTTCTAGATGGTTTTCCTTCTTGGTTGCTAGCAGACAAACAGGACACTGGGCCGAGGCGAAGAGAGAGAGAGAGAGGTGCTGGGCCGCCCCAGTTATATCCTCTCGGCAATGGGTCATTATCGCGCCTCATCAGTCCGTTCCATTGTCCGATTTGGGCTCGAAAACGTAAGACAAGAGGACCTTGATTTTGGCCCATTTACGTTGATGGCACCGATCAGCACCACAACTGCCTTTCCATTGTTTTCTGAATGTCCTTAATTGTTCTGAATGTTCCTCAATTGTTCTGAATGTTCCTCAAGCAACTGGGACTATCTCCGCCCGAACTTAGATTGTGTCGGCAAACAATTGATAACCTGCCTCAGGGCGTGAATACAACTGAGCTTGCCTCACTGCATTGTTCAAATTAAACATGCAGTCTGTGAAGCTATCAGAAAATCCATATGGATGCCGCAGGCCCTTTGGCCATGTGTCTGACCGCAGCCATTTTGAGAGGCCCTGGATTTTAAAACACAGTCACTCCAAGGTTTCTTTAATGACTCCAATTAATCTTCGGGGGGGGGGAACATATGAAATTTTGCGAATCCCTTCAGTAGGGTAGGGAAGGCAGAGTGATGGGATGTGATGAGTGGCACAGCAGAATGAGGTTGAGTGTGGCTTTGCAGTAATGTTTCGTGATCTACTGAGATCATTGAAAGGTTTGCGCCACTGCAGCCTGGTCCTCCTAACGACATCCCTGCTTGTGCCCTCCTGTGCAATGTGCAACCAGGCTGCGTTGATCTCCTGGGGAGGTCTCTTCCGCCCATGGGAAGGGAAGAGTATCTCCCTGTGTGCTGTGACTCCCTCCATAAGCATATAGAGGGAGTCATGGGAAAGCCTGGATGCAGGCGTGCACCTCTGTGCAGTGCTTGTCAGTGTTTGCAGCACCTCAATGCTGCAGTACACTGACAGCACAGCTGTCAAAATCAATTTGCGCATGGTCCGTTTAAGGAAACCAGCTGATGACGCGTCATCAAGTGACGTCATCAGACCCGCTTCCTTCAATAGGCTGGGAAATGCGCAGGGCGGGCTTAACAAGCCCAACCAGCGTAAAATTCTTTTCACAGAGTGGGATGGAGCTATCATTGGGGTTGCACCCCGCTGCCGACCTCGGCCGCACTGGACCCACCTCGGTAGGTGAAATTGCGGCCAAAGAAATATTTGCATTTATATAGTCAAGATATCTCAAAGTTCTTCAGACAATGGATTACATGTAAGCAAGTATGGCAGCCGTTGTTCCCCAGCGACATCCCTGACACAGCAATGAGATGGATGACCTGTTAATCTGGTTCTTTTTTTGGCAGCATTAGCTAAGGGAGGAATGCTGGATAGGGCACAGGGAAAACTCCTTACTCTTGGTCACAGATTGCCGTGGGATCTTTAACATCCACCTGAACAGAGAGACGTTCTGCCCAGAAAATTTATCAACTGAAGCATTAGAGAAGGGGAATAATAACCATTTGCCAGACAACTGCTAATGTGCAACTTCCCCTGATAGTTCTGCAAATCAACATGTACATTAACCACAGCAGCATTACAATGTACTAAGTCTGTAAAACCCCACTGAAGATAGCGATGAGCTTTTGAAGCATCAGATGTGTGGTGTTATGCGCTTAAGCCTCCATTTTGGTCAACAGGGAGATCAAAATTGAAGTTGATGATGTATCAGAAACATTAAAGTGATGCCAGGCATTGGAAGAGCTCTACTAGGGGGACTAAGTATCTCAGAATGGGATCTTTGAAGGTGCTACTTTACCTTCTAACCCAAAGGGACCCAGAACTGTGAACATTTCTTACAAACCTGAGAAAAACCAATTCTTCTGAACTGGAATCTTAAAATGAATTGTCAATCACTGCTTGGAGAGAAAACAGCAAATGCTGCTTTGTTGTAAAATGAATGTAATACTACATACAGCTAGTCACTCACTTCAGCTTCAAGTGTGGCAGGCTCGGGTCTGAGAAGACACAAACTAAATGGAAATGACTGCCAGGCCATTAGTTGGATGTGTTCAAAGCTTTGGATCCCAGCACTGCTTACCATTCAGAAGCAACTCCAGACTTCAGTCCACGGCAAGATTATGGAATGGTGCAGGTGAGCCAGTCGATTTGTTGTGGATTGCAACACTTGGGAGTTTTGTGCTTTAAGATGTTGCATTCTTATTATTTAATTTCCTTCCCTTTTTTCCAGGGGATTCTCATTCATGCTCTGGTATGGGCTAAAGAGATCAAGGGATATGGGGAGAAGGCAGGGACAGGGTACTGAATTTGGATGATCAGCCATGATCTCATTAAATGGTGGAGCAGGCTCGAGGGGCCGAATGGCCTACTCCTGCTCCTATCTTCTATGTTTCTATGTATGGTTGCAAAGGCCATGGTGGCCCTCCAATACCTCAAAGCAATTGGTCATTCTTGATGGGTGAGCTTGCATAGGGAGTACTGTCAAGCTACTCAACCATGGCGAGCATCACAGTCAAGCCTCAATCTGTGCACATTGCACTGGACAGCGATGAAGAATGTGAATCCTGGCTGATTTTAACCTCTCCTTAATTTGCTGGGGTCCATGCTAGCACCTCTCCTCTTGGCCAAAGTGGAAATTAGCCAAGTCAACACAAAATATAGATCAGGCCTCCCTGGTCTGTATCACTGAGTTCATACTGAGCTGTGCACTGAGCCAGAAGGGTGGTATTTCTAAAGGGAGATTTTCCGACTTTGCACCGCCTCGTCCACCGGAAATTCAGGTGTGTATTGTGCATGCTTTACCGACCACATAAATGTATTCTTATGTGCTCTGTTTCTGTCCCACACAGGCCAGGCGGTCCCAGGTTCGATTCCTGGTCTGTATTGATTCAGCTGGCCTTAGCCAGGGTAACGGCTGGGGGTTGCTACAAATTGCCGATGTGAAACAGGTTTTCCAATCTTGCCTTCGATCCAGTAAATCCTCTGAAAATTGCCAACAGGCTTCTGTCAAATGAAGGCAGGACTGGGCTCAGATTTGATAGCCTCTGGGGTCCAATTTCTTGCGGCCACAGAGAGGGGAATTTTAATCCCCAAAAACGGGTGGGTTTGGGTTGGGTGGGATGTAAAAAAAGTTTAAATCTCAAACCCAAACCTAACCCGCCTCCAACCCGCCCACTTCCTGTTTTAGCGAAGGCGGGACTGGGAACGGGCCACCAATCCGTGCCCAGGAGGTGAGATGCTCATTTAAATATTTTAATCAGGCAACGTGCCTCAGATTTGATCTCTCTTCCAGGTTTAACCCTGGCTGGCGGGTTTCCCAGGCCCCGGAACACCTGGCAGCTAAAGAGAGGTGAAGACTGCTGCATGGAAGAGGTAAGTGATTTTCCAGCACTGCTGTGGGCCAGGAGGAGCAGGAGTGGTTCCTCTCAGCCCTCCAAGTTAACCTGTTTCCTTCACCGCCATCGGACCCTGCCCCACATTCCCACCCCCTACTCGCCGATCAGCTCCACCCTACAACATCATCGACCCCCCCCCACCCCCCGGCCACCACAGACCCCCCACACCGATCACCGACCCCCCCCCCAGTGATCACCGACCCCACCGCCATCACTGACCCCTCCTCAATCACCGACCCCCCCCCGTGATCACCCCCCGCCATCACTGACCCCTCCCCGATCACCGACCCCCCCAGTGATCACCGACCCCACCGCCATCACCGACCCCTCCCCAATCACCGACCTCCCCCCCCGTGATCACCCCCCCGCCATCACCGACCCTCCGCCATCACCGACCCCCCCGGATCATCCCCACCAGTGATCACCGACCCCCCCGATCACCAACTCCTCACCAGCGATCACCGACCCCCACACCGATCACCAACCCCTCCCGATCACCAACCCCCTCCGATCACCAACCCCCCCGTGATCACCGACACCCCCCGATCACCAACCCCCCCGATCACCGACTCCCCCGCGATCACCGACCCCCCCGCGATCACCGACCCCCCCGATCACCAACCCCCCCGATCACCAACCCCCCCGATCACCAACGCCCCCCGTGATCACCGATCACCAACACCCCCCGTAATCACCGATCACCAACCCTCCCCCGATCACCGACCCTCCCCGATCACCAACTCCCCCCGATCACCAACCCCCCCCGTGATCACCAATCACCAAACCCCTGCGATCAGCGACCCCCCCAATCACCCACACCCCCGATCACCCACCCCCCCCGCGATCACCGACCCCTCCCCACGATCACCGACCCCTCCCCCCGATCACCAACCCCCCCCCGAACACCGATCACCAACCCTACCCCGTGATCACTGATCACCAACCCCCCCCCGCGATCACCGACACCCCCCGATCACCAACCCCCCCGATCACCGACCCCCCCGCGATCACCGACCCCCCCGCGATCACCGACCCCCCCCGATCACCAACCCCCCCGATCACCAACGCCCCCCGTGATCACCGATCACCAACACCCCCCGTAATCACCGATCATCAACCCTCCCCCGATCACCGACCCTCCCCGATCACCAACCCCCCCCGATCACCAACCCCCCCCGTGATCACCAATCACCAAACCCCTGCGATCAGCGACCCCCCCAATCACCCACACCCCCGATCACCCACCCCCCCGCGATCACCGACCCCTCCCCACGATCACCGACCCCTCCCCCCGATCACCAACCCCCCCCCCGAACACCGATCACCAACCCTACCCCGTGATCACTGATCACCAACCCCCCCCCACGATCACCGACTCCCCCGGATCACCGAGCCCCCCGATCACCGACCCCCCCCGATCAGCAAACCCCCCCTGCGATCACCGACCCCCCCGATCACTGACCCCCCACACTTAGAAATCTTGTCCCAGTAAAGATCGGGGCCACACTGTCTGGGCTCTCACATGAAGAAGAGCCAGTTAGGCAACGTGCTGGAGGGCTCCCAGTATCCAGAGACCTAGAACACATCAGCACCTAAAAGAGAGATGGGGAGACAACATGGAAATCAAAACCCAGTTACAAACATGCTGTACAAATCGAGTCTGACTCCGGAGTAAGCAGCTGTGCACTACTTGTGTCAGAATCAGCATCAACACACTGCATATTGTGTATTGATTTCTTTGTGGGTTCAATGATGAGACATTTATGAAAGAGAATGAGTTTTAAACTAAAGTCTGTTCAACTCTTTTATACAGCTTTTACAGGAGACACGATGCTGTGATGCATCTAGAACGAAACTGAAACTAAACTAAACTGCCTTGCTTGTCTCGGTCACATGCCCTCTGCTGGTCAGGCACAAGCAATCAATCAGGCAACTATGTTGGTAAGACATGATAATCAAACAGGCAAATAACATCACTATTTGCTGATATCATTACATCTCCTTTTCTTAAAACAAAAGTATTTTACTTTTAACTAACAACATGTTTTCTTTGTATTAATCTGCATTTTAACTGTAACACTTAATGAACTTACATTATCATTATCATGATCAAGGTTTTTTAACCTTGCTTTGTGTGCTCACATGAAATATGTAAATACACTAGAACTTGAAGAAAGAATAAGATAACATTACTTCCTTCTATAACAATAGTCCTTAAATTTGCTCAAGGAGTCTCTCAGGAGGCTTCACGTGTCTTGAGGATTTTCTGATTGATTGTCCTTGAATCTGAGTTGTTGCCTTAGATGATGTGTTCTCAGCTGTGTGATCAGGTTGTTCAACAGTATCAGTCTCTTGACCTGCTGTGGCTGGTCCCATGAGAAGATCTCGACGATTTCTTCTCAGAACAGCACCCTCATCTGTCTGAATGGTGTATGATCTTGGTTGAACTTCACTCAGGACAGTTCCCTTCTGAGTCCATGTGTTTGTTTTGTCTTTGAACCTTACTTGGTCACCAGTGTGGAGTTCAGGTAGGTTTTGTGTTCCTCTGTCATAGTAGTACTTTTGCTTTTCTTTCTGTTGTTCTTTGAACTTCCTCACTTTCTCCCCCTCTTTTGTTTTCAGGAGGTTCTCCGGGATGGGTCGGTTTGACCTTAGCCGACGTCCCATCAGGAGTTGGGCTGGTGACATACCACACTCGAGCGGCGTTGTGCGGTATACAAGCATGCTTTGGTAGAAGTCAGTTCCACTGTCTTTTGCCTTGTACCTCAGTCTTTTCACTGTGTTTGTGGGCTCTCCTGGGCCAACAGCTCTGGACAACGTGTCTGCTGTATACATCAGCTTACCCGGTGTGTACGCAACATTCAGTTCATCATAGACTGTCTCTCCTTCGTTTTCCATAACGAGGACTCTCTTTACCAGGTTCAGTCTCTCACAGGCTTTTAAACCTACTATGGCTTGCACATCCTTTGGCACCACGATTAATGCTAGCGTGTGTTCTCTGTCCTTGTGTGTTACTTTGACAATGCATCTTCCTTTCACTGGTATATCAGTACCTGAGTATCCTGTCACTTTCACTTTTATTCCATGTATCTTTGGTCTGGGTCTAATTTTCTTAAAATCAGTCTCTGATATCACATTAACTTGTGCTCCAGTATCCAATTTAAATGGAATATGTATGTCATTCACTTTTAGTGTCAACATCCAGTCTCTTTCTTCTTTTTTGTTTTCAGACACAACATCTACATAGAACTCCTCTATCTCGCTTTCATCTACTGTATGGACCTTGCTTTGTTGCACTTGGTTCTTACAGCAATGGGCATAATGGTTGTTTTTATTGCAACTATTGCATGTTTTACCATATGCTGGACACTTTTTTGGTGTATGCTGTGTACCGCATCGACTACATGACTTTCGATTGTCCCTTTCATTTTCATTCGCTGGCCACGCCTCTTTTTTCACATTGGCGCTCTTTTTGTTAAACGGTTTGTATCCGTTCATTCTCACTGCATCCACGTTGCAGCTACTGTCACTGAACAGCTCCTTTGCCTGCAACTTCACAGTCTCTGTAGCCCTACACAGTGCTATGGCTTTTCCCAGGTCTAGATCTTGCTCTCTTAGCAGTCTTTCCCTTAGACCATTATCTGGAATACCACACACCAGTCTGTCTTTTATCAGCGAGTCTGTCAGTCCCCCAAATTCACACGATTTGCTTCTGTTTCTCAGTTCAGTCACATACTGATCAATAGTCTCACCCGTTTTCTGTACACATGTGAAAAATCTGTGCCTCTCAAACATCACGTTACGTTTAGGTATGCAGTAGGCCTCAAACTGTTCCATTATTTTATCTAGCTTCATTTTGTCTCCATCAACAGCGAATGTGAAGTTATTATACACCTCCAGCGCTTCATCACCCACGACATGTAAGAACAGTGACGATTTCTTTTTATTACTTTTCTCGTCAGCTCCGATTGCTGATAAATACAACCCCAAACGTTGTTTGAACCTCCTCCAATTTTCAGCCACATTACCTGTCAACTGAAGCGTCGCCGGTGGGTGTAAACCTTCCATTTTTTCACTTCGTTAGCTATTCTCTAATGGTAAGTAACGATGTTCTCTTTTGGCTTGCTAATATTTGGAGAGCTGATTTAACTTCAGAATTTTTCTCTTCATCTCTTTCAGCCACTTCTGGCACCATGTATTGACTTCTTTGTGGGTTCAATGATGAGACATTTATGAAAGAGAATGAGTTTTAATCTAAAGTCTGTTCAACTCTTTTATACAGCTTTTACAGGAGACACGATGCTGTGATGCATCTAGAACGAAACTGAAACTAAACTAAACTGCCTTGCTTGTCTCGGTCACATGCCCTCTGCTGGTCAGGCACAAGCAATCAATCAGGCAACTATGCTGGTAAGACATGATAATCAAACAGGCAAATAACATCACTATTTGCTGATATCATTACATAATTTAGGTACAGCAACAAGTGTCAAGCTGTGTTAAATATTTTAAACTGAAACTCAGGGGGTGATTTTCTGATGTCGGAGGAGATGGGTTTGGAGGCGGGAAAGGCTGGAAAATCAGATTCATAGAAACATAGAAACATAGAGATAGGAACAGGAGTAGGCCATTCGGCCCTTCGAGCCTGCTCCGCCATTCAATGAGATCATGGCTGATCTTCGTCTGAGATCATAGCTGATCTTACCAGTTCAGTACCCCGTCCCCGCCTTTTCTCCGTAACCCTTAATCCCCTTAGCCTTCAGAAATATATCCAATTCTCTCTTGAAAATATTTATTGAATTAGCCTTCACAGCCCTCTGTGGCAGGGAATTCCACAGGCTCACCACTCTTTGAGTGAAGAAATTCTTCCTCATCTCTGTTTTAAATGATTTGCCCGTTATTTTTAGACTGTGGCCCCTGGTTCTGTGCTCCCCGGCCATTGGAAACATTCTCTCTGAATTCAGCCTGTCCAGGCCTGCCATAATTTTATATGTTTCGATGAGATCCCCTCTCAATCTTCTAAACTCCAGTGAGTACAAGCCCAAACTATTTAATCTCTCTTCGTAGGTCATTCCCGCCATTCCAGGTATCAGCCTGGTGAATCGCCGTTGCACTCTTTCCATGGCAAGAACATCCTTCCGCAGATGGGGCGACCAAAACTGTACACAATACTCCAGATGCGGTCTCACCAGCACCTTGTACAGCTGTAGTAAGGTATCCCTATTCCTATACTCGAACCCCCTTGATATGAAGGCCAACATACCATTTGCCTTCTTAATCGCCTGTTGCACCTGCATGCTCTCCTTCAGTGACTGGTGCACAAGGACACCCAGGTCCCTCTGCACTTCCCCATCTCCCAATCTATTGCCATTTAGATAATAATCTACCCTCCTGTTTTTACCCCCAAAGTGGATAACCTCGCATTTATCCACATTATAGTGCATCTGCCACGTATCCGCCCATTCCCCCAACCTGTCCAAATCGCACTGTAGCCTCCTGACATCCTCATCAGAGCCCACCCCTCCTCCTAGTTTATTGTCGTCAGCGAATTTGGAAATATTGCATCCAATTCCCTGATCCAGATCATTTATATATATTGTGAACAGCTGGGGTCCCAGGACAGATCCTTGCGGCACCCCGCTGGTCACTGCCTGCCACTCCGAAAACGAGCCGTTTATTCCAACTCTCTGTTTTCTATCCGCCAGCCAGTTCTCTATCCACGTTAATACTTTGCCCCCAATTCCATGAGCCTTAATTTTGCATGATAATCTTTTGTGTGGAACCTTATCGAAGGCTTTCTGGAAGTCAAGGTACACCACATCCACTGGCTCTCCCCCATCTATTTTACCAGTTACTTCCTCAAAAAATTCCAGCAGATTAGTCAAACACGATTTACCCTTTGTAAATCCATGTTGACTCTGTCCGATCCTTTCCCCATTTGTCAAGTGCTCCGCTATTTTATCCTTAATAATGGACTCTAGCATTTTGCCCACAACCGATGTAAGGCTTACTGGTCTATAATTCCCTGCTTTCTCTCTACCCCCCTTTTTAAATATTGGGGTAACATTAGCTACCCTCCAATCCACGGGTACTGTTCCCGAGTCAATGGAGTTCCGGAAGATGATCCTTAGAGCATCTGCTATCTCCAGGGCCACCTCCTTAAGTACCCTAGGATGTAGTTTATCAGGCCCCGGGGATTTGTCGGCCTTCAGTCCCCTCAACTTACCCAACACCATATCCCTAGAGATACTAATTTCTGTCAGCTCCTCCCTCTCATTAGTCCCTATGTTTGCCGATATTCCTGGGAAGTTATTTGTGTCCTCCTTTGTGAATACAGAACCAAAGTATGAGTTTAATTGGTCTGCCATTTCCTTATTCTCCATTATATATTCTCCCGAATCGGACTGCAAGGGACCGACTTGGGATTTTACCAGTCTTTTCCTCCTGATATACCGATAAAAGCTTTTGCAGTCTGTCTTTATGTTTGCTGCAAGTTTACTTTCGTATTCTATTTTCCCCTTCCTGATTAATCCCTTTGTCCTCTTTTGCTGTATCCTGTACTGCCCCCAATCTTCCGATCTGGTGCTTTTTTTTGCCAGTTGATATGCCCTTTTTTTTTATTTTATGCTGTCCCTAATTTCCCTCGTTATCCACGGTTGAGTCACCTTTTTAGGTTTATTTTTATGCCAAACCGGTATAAACATGTTCTGGAATTCTTCCATTCTATCTTTGAATGCTTGCCATTGTCTATCCACTGTCAATCCCCCCAGAAACACCACCCAATCAATCTTACCCAATTCCCGTCTCATACCCTCGTAATTCCCTTTATTTAAGTTCTGGACCTTAGTCTCTGATTCAATTTCCTCACTCTCCATCTCGACTGATAGCTCGATCATATTATGATCGCTCTGACCCAAGGGGCCTCGTACAAGAAGATTGCTGATAAGTCCCTTCTCATTGCACAATACCCAGTCTAAAATGGCCTGATCTCGAGTCGGTTCCTCGACATATTGGTCCAGATAACCGTCCCGAAAACATTCCAGGAATTCCTCCTCCTCAGAATTTTTACTAATTTGGGTAGTCCAATCAATATGTAAATTAAAGTCACCCATGATGACAGCTGTGCTCTTATCGCACGCTTCTCTAATTTCCCTTTTTATGCCTTCCCTCACCTCCATATTACTATTTGGAGGCCTATATATCACACCCACTAACGTTTTCCTCCCCTTGCTATTTCTCATTTCTACCCATACAGATTCCGTTTCATCCGAGTTAATATCCTTCCTTTCCATTGCATTAATCCTCTCCTTTACCAGCAATGCTACCCCACCTCCCCTACCTTTTTGCCGATCCTTCCTAAATATTGTATATCCCTGGATGTTAAGTTCCCAGCCTTGCCCACCCTGCAGCCACGTTTCTGTAATCCCAATCAAATCATACTTGTTTACCTCTATTTCCACAACTAATTCATCCACCTTGTTCCTAATGCTTCTAGCATTAAGATACAAAGCCTTCAGGCTTGCTTTTTTCACACTCTCATTATGAATTAGTTTGGCCCTTTGTGTTTCTCTCCTTTGCTTATTGCTTCTCACCTTTCTACCATCTATTTCTAACTTCATATGACTTCCCTCTTTTCCACTACCTAGGTTCCCATCCCCCTGCCAAATTAGTTTAAATCCTCCCGAACCGCCCTAGAAAATATTACCCCGAGGACATCGGCTCCCTCACAGTTCAGGTGTAGACCGTCCCCTTGGTACAGGTCACTCCTCCCCAAGAACTGGTTCCAATGCCTCAAGAATTTAAATCCCTCTCCCTTGCACCACTGCTCAAGCCACGTATTTAGCTTATCTATCTTACTCTCTCTAAACTTATTAGCTTGTGGCACTGGTAGCAATCCAGAGATTACTACCTTTGAGGTCCTACTTTTCAATTTAGCTCCTAACTCCCTAAATTCAGCTTGTAGGACCTCCTCCCTCTTTTTACCTACATCGTTGGTACCTACATGTACCACGACAACTGGCTGATCCCCCTCCCCCTTCAGAATGCTCTGCACCCGCTCCGAGACATCCTTGACCCTTGCACCAGGGAGGCAACATACCATCTTGGAGTCTCGGTCTCGGCCACAGAAACTCCTATCTATCCCCCTTACAATTGAATCCCCTATCACTATAGCCCTATCCCTCTTTTTCCCGCCCTTCTGTGCAGCAGAGCCAGTCATGGTGCCCTGAACCTGGCTGCTGGTGCCTTCCCCTGATAAGTCATCTCCCCCAACAGTACCCAAAACGGTAAACCTGTTTTGGAGGGAGATGACCGCAGGTGACTCCTGCACTACCTTCCTGCCTTTACCCTGCCTTTTGGTCACCCATTTACTGTCTGAGCTAGCCTTTACCTGCGGTGTGACCAACTCACTGAATGTGCTATCCACAACATCCTCAGCATCGCGTATGCTCCAGAGTGAGTCCATTCGCAGCTCCAGCGCCGCCATGCGGTCCACTAGGAGCTGCAGCTGGACACACTTCCTGCACACATAGTTGTCAGGGACAGTGTCCCTGATTTCCCACATGGCACAGGAGGAGCATGACACGGGTCTGAGCTGCCCTTCCATGACTTAACCCTTACAATACCTTTTTATTTACTACGATTTAGCTTAATTATTGAATTCTACTTAGAATAAGTTTGTGAAAGTACTCACCAACCAGTCACCTACCTGTTTTCTGGTGTTGTATTTTCACTGCCGCCTCCTGTCCTGGAACCTTTTCCACCTAGGTTAGGCTCCTGAAATAAAATAAATTGAACCTACCTTTTCAACTTCCCCTAACCCCTAAAAGGTTAGAGGAGGTGGAAGGGTGGGAGACACTACACTGTAGTGTTTCGGGTTTAGCAACAGCTCCACCTATATAAGAGTTACTGGCCTCCTGCTCTCCCGACTGCACCAGCTGCTCCCTGGTGACGTCACACACTGATTACTATTTACCCCTCTCCTCTGCTGTTGATTTGGTACGCCTCGCAACTGCCGCCGGTTTTTAAGCCGGGCTCCTCCTCGCTGCTCTCTGCTGCTCCGAGTGGTCGGGCCTCGCAACTGCCGCCGGTTTTTAAGCCGGGCTTCAAAGAGGTCGGGTTCAGAACCCGCCTCCAACCCACCTCTGCAGGATTTTGCCGGTGCCGGTTTTGGAGGTCGGGAAACGCTCCTGCCTCCAGCTGGCCATTGCGCTATTTAACATCCTTAAATGCTCGTTAAGGGCCTCTCTAAGCCTATTTTGAGAGGCCCACATGATTTTTCCAGCTTTTCGGTGTGATCCACGCACCTCCTGAACCACGCCAGGTAATCCTGGCGGGTTGACGCGTGGGTGGCCTCCTGACTGCTGCAGGTCTAACGAGACATCGTTTATTGCAGCAAGGTTACTTACAGGTGCCTGGCCTTGGCTTTAAAAGGTCTCTGAGCATTTTTAGAAGGCCTTCCGAAGTCGGAGGTGCTGCAGCTTGACTCCATCAACTGTGGGACCTCCTTGGAAGACCCTCTCCCTGCTTGCAATGAGCGCTTCCCCAAAGGAGATATCTATAAGCAGAATGGGAACCATTCGTTTTCTTTCTGCATGGACCTCAGATGAGGATGTGGAGGAGGAGGATCTGGAGGAGGAGGAGGATGAAGAGGAGCAGGAGGAGGACGTCAGAGCCTGGGATGCAAGGGATGAACTTATCATGGCCAGATTTGCATAGGTTGCCCAAGTTGGCACATGTCCTTTGCTCCATCCTAGGACATCATTGACAATGGACATGACTCTCTGGTTCCTTTCACTCTGGCCACCAACCTGACAACGCAAGTGTGGCGGTGCCCGCAATGTGGAGCTGCCTAAGGTGAAAGAACAGATGGCATAACGCCAACATTTTGGCTTCAAATCATTTTAATTTTTTCCAACAGGGATGGCATTTCATCAATACACAGAACCAGATTCCCAATCTGCACACAGATCTGGAGGTTATATCCCTTGCCAGCTGTACCCACACAGCCTTGGTTTCTTTGGCAGGCCTCTTCCTCCGAGATGAGCGGAAGAGCACCTCCATGCTAGCTGTCACCCCTTCAAACAACACTTGCAGCGTCTCATCCGAGAGCCTCGGGGAGGCCCTTGCCTTGGAATTGGACATACTGGTTTCTCAAAAGATGTTGGAGGTGGTGCAGGAGACACAGAAATGCTGTGGAATGAGCCAAGGGAGCAAGAAGCCATAAAATCAGACTGGAAAAGTGCTGTCAACAGAGGCGAGTTTCAGCCCCAAAACACTAATTGAGCAAGGGCATCCCACACCTCTGAAATCAAGTGGCCAATCATGGGAAAATCGCAAATGTTTGAAACCTATCAGTGGAGGCGCATTTCAAACCCACCCAAACTGAAACCCGCCTCCATCTCGCCTTCAGTGGCAAAATCACCCCCTCAGATTTAAAGGCACTTCACCCAGTTCTGGTCGCCATGTCACCTTCAGGCCAAGGAACTGAAAACTGACCAAAAAAACCCCACTTCATCTCCTATTATAACCTATGAGCCTAAAAGTGATGGATGAAGGCATTAGTGAGCAAACGCTTAGCTTGTTCAGATGACATTCCAGTCTTATTATAGCGGAGTTGCTAACTGGGATTCACTTGTGTTAAAATAGCAGAGGAATGTCATGTGAACACGTTAAACTTCCGTCTGCTAATATCGTCAGGAGCAGTTTCTAGGTTATGGCTTCAAAACACTTCCACACAAAAGATCAAATTACAAGTAGCCGCTTCACAAATTTACAGGCTGGTTGCACACTGGCTGATATCCTCTTGTCCTGGTCATTCAGCTGAATCCAGGTCATTATATTATGGTTCTAATAGCTGCAAAGCTGCAAGCACCTGGTTGGCTGTGTGCATGAGTGTGTGTGTGTGCGTGTGCGTGTGTCTGTGCGTGTGCGCGTGTGTGTGCGTATGTGACTATATGCGTGTGTGTATGTGTGCGTGTATCTGTGTGTCTCTTTGTTTGTGTCTGTATGTTTGTGTGTGTCTGCGTGTGTCCATGTGTGCGTGTGCGTGGCTATATGTATGTGTGTGTATCTGTAGTTACGTTGGTCCTTATCTCTCATTTTATCTCTTTGTGAAGATTACCTGCTTTCTGTTTAAATTTGTGCCGACCCCTAATCAGGCTGAAATGATTTCTCTCCCAGTGTCTTGATCCAAGGAAGCTGATCCAAATCAACCCATTCTACCAGTGCCCTCACCAGAAGACGAGTCACAATTTTCCAGCGGAGTCTCAGGCTGCGAGCTCTCCTGCGGGTGACTTCCACTTTTTGCCCCAGCGTTCCCACCAATCATAAATGCAAAGCCCAGGGGACATAGGGCAAAGGTCGATGGTGACAAAACACAAAGCAGGCCTTTCACAATATTTACCCTCATTACTAAGAACACAATTATCTCCACAACAGATGCTGCTAAAACGATATATATAAAAACAAGACAGAGGTTCTCTACCTCCCACCTATACATCTGCAACAACGCAATTACAGGGCACTGCAGTTTTAATTTGGCTTCAAGTCAAAATGCTCTTGATATTTTCTGCTTTCCCTGAATACACAAAACACATGCACTGTGCTTCTACTGCAGGTTAAATTGTTTGGCACATTTGTTGCGCTGATCTTAACATTTTCTCCAGCAAATAAAATGACTTGCTTTAATTCCCACTTAACAACAATTTCTGTGTCCTTGCCTCAACTCGAACAGATTTGAAAGGCTAGCAGTATTGAACGGATTGACATCCAATTAGAACCATCGCTGGCTGGTATCACGCACAGATCTGCTCAGAGTCTTCTTGTAATTACTCACTTCATTAACAATTCGCCTGAAGCTGAAGCTTTCAACCCAGCCAGTGTGTTAATGTATGCTGATGGTAGCGTTCACTATATCAGGTACCTTCTGTTTGTGATATCTCACTGGAATTATTGCATGAATTATATGAGGATCAAACAATGCACTGATTAAAAAAAATACATCTGCCCCCCTGAATTTTTGATTAACAGTAATTAACAACTGCTTCTGAATTGAGAAACTTTGGCGAGAGGGCCAGAGACCCGGGTTCGAATCCGGCCTCGGGTGACTGTCTGTGTGGAGTTTGCACATTCTCCCCGTGTTTGCGTGGGTTTTCTCCGGGTGCTCCGGTTTCCTCCCACAGTCCAAAGATGTGCGGGTTAGGTTGATTGGCTATGATAAATTGACCCTTAGTGTTAGGGGGATTAAATACGTGGGGTTACAGGGATAGGGTGGGACATGTGTTGGTGTAGGGGTTACGGGGATCGGGTGGGATATGTGTCAGTGCAGGCTCGATGAGCCGAAATGGCCTCTATCTGCACTGTGGGGTTTCTGTGATTCTGTGATTCTGTGATTCTGTGAGGCATATCAGGAGGGCTGGTGAGGTGACACTAAGCTGGGATTTTTTAATAATGATTGTAGGAGGGAGGGAAGACTGCAGAGTCTTGATTTCAACACCGCGAGGACACAGGGAGGAGGAAGAATGGGCCGGACTGTGCATTTGAGGCTTAGAAAGAATGACGAGGAGCAGTCAGGACATGAGCAGGGGAACAAGGGAATGAGGCAGAACATACGGAATTAACAGGCAGAAAAAGACCAGCTGGTCCATCAAGTCTGCCACACACACATCGATGGCTGGAGTATCATGACCACAGCCATGTAGGGTCACCTAAGATTGCCCTGGAGTCTCCAGGAATTAAAGACTAATCTCCTGGACACTGCTGCGAGCCACCCAGGAGAAAAATCAGACGGGCATTAACAAAAATATTCTTGAACACTTTCATTTATTAGTTATAAAAATATTAGAGATGGTGAGGAAAGGCTGTTGACTGTCAGGAATCATCAAATCAGGAAAGGAAGTGTGTTTGCGTTCCAATTGGCTGTGATGATGGACGTGTCGGGCGACCAATGGCAGGAGCGTAGAACCGGGGTGGTTGGAGGCTGGAGTGTCATGTGACGATACCTCCAGGAATACATCCAACCAGTGTTGGCAACCCCACAGTCATGTGATCTCCTGGGAGTAGCAAAAAACAACAGTCGGAAGCCGTCCCCAGGTAGTTCACAGGAGTGCTATCAAACAAAATTTGACACCGAGCCACATATTAGGACAGGCGACCAAAAGCTTGGTCAAAGAGGTAGGTTTTAAGGAGCGTCTTAAAGGAGGAGAGAGAGGTAGCGAGGTGGAGAGGTTCAGGGAGGTAATTCCAGAGTTTCGGACCTAGGCAGCTGAAGACACGGCCGCCAAGGGTGGAACGATGAAAATCGGGAATGCACAAGAGGCCAGAATTGGAGGAGCGCAGAGATCTCAGAGGGTAGTCAGGCTGGAGGAGGTTACAGAGATAGGGAGGGGCGAGACCACGGAGGGATTTGAAAACAAGAATGAGAATTTTAAAATCGAGGCGTTGCCGGACCGGGAGCCAATGTAGGTCAGCGAGCACAGGGCTGATGGGTGAAAGGGAATTTGTGCGAGTTAGGATACGGGCAGCAGAGTTTTGGATTAGTTTACGGAGGGTGGAATGTGGGAGGCGGGCCAGGAGAGCGTTGGAATAGTGAAGTCTAAAGGTAACAAAGGCATGGACGAAGGTTTCAGCAGCAGAAAATCATAGAGTCATAGAGTTATACAGCACAGAAAGAGGCCCATCGTGTCTGTGCGGCCATCAAGCCCCGTCTATTCTAATCCCATTTTCCAGCACTTGGTCCGTAGCCTCGTATGCTGTGGCGTTTCAAGTGCTCATCTAAATGCTTCTTGAATGTTGTGAGGGTTCCTGCCTCTACCATCCTTTCAGGCAGTGAGTTCCAGATTCCAACCACCCTCTGGGTGAACACGTTTTTCCTCAAATCCCCTCTAAACCTCCTGCCCCTTACCTTGAAACTATGCCCCCTGGTTATTGACCCCTCCACCAAGGGGAAAAGTTCCTTTCTATCTACCCTATCTATGCCCCTCATAATTTAGTGCACCTCAATCAGGTCCCCCCTCAGCCTTCTCTGCTCTAAGGAAAACAACCCCAGCCTGTCCAGTCTCTCTTCATAGCTGAAGCGCTCCAGCCCAGGTAACATCCTGGTGAATCTCCTCTGCACCCTCTCCAATGCAATAACATCCTTCCTATAGTGTGGCGACCAGAACTGCACACAGTATTCCAGCTGTGGCCTAACTTAGCATTTGGCACAGCTCCATCATAACCTCCCTGCTCTTATAGTCTATGCCTCGGCTAATGAAGGCAAGTATCCCACCTTTTTAACCTTTTTAACCACCTTATCTACCTGTCCTGCTGCCTTCAAGGACCTAAGTACATGCACACCAAGGGGCAGAAATTCAGTAGGTTGCGCTACCCGTTAGCGCCTTAAGAGGGCGCTAAGTGGGTCGCAAGCCAACTGGCACCCGGGCGCGGCACTGCCCACGCCTCCCGCTAAATCTAAATTCCGCAGGACGTTAGTGGTGGCGCTAACCGTTAGCGCTGCGCCGCTGCCGATGACATCATCGGTGTGCGCAGCGCCCCGGTCGCGATATTTGGCAGCGCCCCCTGATTTACCGCCGGACGCTATGTCCGACCGGGTCAGGGGGACCTACCTGCGGCCTGGGAGGCGCAAATTAAAGGCGAGGTGTGGGGCGGCCATTTTTGTTGTTGGCCGCCTGCCAGCACCTGCCGGCGCTCTCGTCCCCGGCCTCCTGAACCCCCCCCCCCCTGCAGAGTGCCGGCTGCGCTCCAAGAGCCCGGCACTTCTCCTTGGTGCCAGGCTCTTTTGCCTGCACTCCCGATCCTCGGGGGCCCAGCTGGGCCCCAGATCGCGCTGCACAAGGCCGCTCCCCTTTAAGAAGGGGAGGAAGGCCTGCAGTACCGCAGCGCGACGTGCTGCAGCGTGTGGCGCTGCAGCACATTGCGCCACGATATTCACTCGCAGCGCCCCAAGAGGGATGCGGGGCGCCTCCAGTAGCGCCGCGCTTCCCTTTGGGGCGCAACCACTCAATTTCCGGTGCGAGGGCGCGAATGTTTCCGGGGCGCTACTTTTAACGCCCTGGTGAGGCTGGCGCCCCAAATGGGGCTATACTCAATTTATCCCCCCAAGGTTCCTCTGATCCTCTGTCCTTCCTAGGAACCTACCTAGGTTGTGTATTCCCTTGCCTTGTTAGTCCTCCCAAAATGCATCACCTCAAACTTTTCAGGGTTAAATTCCATTTGCCACTGGTCTGCCCATCTGACCAACCTATCTATATCGTCCTGTAGCCTGAGGCTTCCCTCCTCGCGATTTACCACGCCACCAATTTTCGTGTCAGGTGCGAACTTACTGATCATACCTCCTATGTTCATATCTAAATCATTAATGTACACTACAAACAGCAAAGGACCCAGCACCGATCCCTGGGGTACACCACTGGACACAGGCTTCCAGTCACAAAAACAACCTTCAACCATCACCCTCTGCCTCCTGCCACTAAGCCAATTTTGGATCCAATGTGCCAAATTGCCCTGGATCCTATGGGCTCTTACCTTCTTGACTAGTCTCCCATGTGGGACTTTGTCAAAAACCTTACTGAAGTCCATGTAGACTACATCAACTGTACTACCCTCATCCACACACCTAGTCAACCCCTCGAAAAATTCAATCAAATTGGTTAGACATGATCTCCCCCTGACAAAACCATGCTGACTATCCTTGATTAATCCTTGCCTCTCCAAGTGGAGACTAATTCTGTCCCTCAGAATGTTTTCCAATAATTTCCCTACAGGCTCACTGGTCTGTAATTCCCTGGTTTATCCCTACTACCCTTCTTGAATAATGGTCCTATGTTAGCTGTCCTCCAGTCTTCTGGCACCTCCCCTGTGGCCAGAGAGGTTCTGAAAATTTGTGTCAGAGCCCCTGCAATCTTCTCCCTTGCCTTACACAGCAGCCTGGGATACATCTCGTCTGGGCCTGGGGATTTATCCCTCTCAATATTAATTTGTTCAAGTACATCACAATCCCCCTGCCTGATTTCTATGCCTACATCGTCCTTCTCCATAGTGAACACAGATGCAAAATATTTATTTAAAACCTCACCCACATCTTCCGGCTCTACACACAGATTGCCACTTTGGTCCCTAATGGGCCCTACTCTTTCCCTGGTTATCCTCTTGCCCTTAATATACTTATAAAACACCTTGGGATTTTCCTTTATTTTGCCCGCCAGTGTTTTTTCATGCCCCCTCTTCGCTCTCCTCATTTATTTTTTAAGCACCCCCCTGCACTTTCTATACTCCTCTAGGGCTTCCACTGTTTTTATCTTTGTATCTGCTAAAAGCCTCCCTTTTTTTCCTAATCCATTCTTGTATATCCCTTGACATCCAGGGTTCCCTGGGCTTGTTGGTCCCACCCTTGACCTTTACGGGAACATGTTGGCATTGTGCTCTCTCTATTTCCTTTCTGAAAGACTCCCATTGCTCTGATGTGGATTTTCCTACAAATAGCTGATCCCAGTCCACTTTGGCCAGATCCTGCCTTATCATATTAAAATCTGCCTTCCCCCAATTTAGAACCTTTATTTCCGGTCCATCTTTGTCCTTTTCCATGACTACCTTAAATCTCACCGAATTATGGTCACTGTCACCAAAATGCTCTCCAACTGACACTTCGACCACTTGCCCGGCTACATTCCCTAGAATTAGGTCCAGTACTGCCCCCTCTCTTGTAGGACTTTCTACATGCTGGCTCAAAAAGCTCTCCTGGGTGCACTTTAAGAATTCCGCACCCTCTAAGCCTTTCACACTCTGACTATCCCAGTTAATATTGGGGAAGTTGAAATCCCCTACTATTATTACCCTATTATTTCTACACTTCTCTGAGATTTGCCTACATATCTGTTCCTCTATCTCCCCCTGACTGTTTGGGGGCCTATAGTACGCTCCCAGCAAAGTGCTTGCCCCCTTTTTGTTTTTAAGTTCTAGATGAGCTGCCACACAGTGGATAAGATTACTTGGGGAGTCTCCCTTTACACCTGATTAACTGTTAAATTATATTAATTTTGGTTGTAATTAAAAGTAGCAGGTAAATTGTACTTATTTAAGAAAACATGTCCCTGTCACAATAATAAATGGGTATTATTAGTTTGTAATTCTTTTTTATTTCCAGACTTTGACGATTGTAATATTAGTCAATCAAATTTAAATGATAACTTCTGCTCACTAATGTGATATTTCTGTGCAATGGGTCCAGAAAATCAGTCTCTTGTGTTGGCAGAGTATGCGGCCCATTGTTCAGTGCTGTCATTAATTAATGTTTCAATTTTTTACAGCCTGACTCAATACTTTGCCGTTCCATTGACATGCAGATAAGCTAATGGTCCACCCCCCACTACAAGAGGGTCCTCTGAACCGAATGATGACATACGGTTGAGTGGAGGTCTGAATTATTGCATTGAAAACTTTTCTTTCTTCGCTGTTCATTTTCTGAAGTCGTTGGCTCAGGCTGGGCTACAGCTCCATGTCTGCTCTCACACCCTCCTGTACCTTGCCCAAGCTGCAATTTTTCAGGTGTCAGTCTAGATACTAAGCACTGGCAGGTTACTGAACTGATGAGACTGATCCTGACCTCGCCTGATGCGTGTATAAACGCACGCACTCACACTTTCCACTGAATGGGGGTTAGGTGCAAGAACCCTGGCTGGCTTTCCACTCCCTAGCCCGTGCACACTGAGGCCAGTTATAATTGAATCATAGAAATTAGAGCTCAGAAGGGGGGCATTAAGCTTACCATGCCGGTCAATTCAACTGGAGCGATGGTTAGCCAAATAATGTACCATGTCTTGAAATATAATTTGGGATCAGGCCTGTCGAATCAGTCACGGCTGCACATGTATATTTTAAAATTTATTTAATCTTTATCCCACCCCGCCTCCTGTAAGGACTCTATTCCATTCTCCCAGTTTCTCCGTCTCCGCCGCATCTGCTCCGACGATGCCACCTTCCATACCAGTACTTCCGACATGTCTTCCTTTTTCCTCAACCGAGGATTCCCCTCTACTGTGGTTGACACGGCCCTTAACCTTGTCTGTCCTATCTCCCGCACTTCTGCCCTCACACCTGCCCCTCCCTTCCGGAACCACGATAGAGTTCCCCTTGCCTCACCTTTCACCCCACCAACCTCCACATTCAACGGATCATCCTCCGCCATTTCCGCCACCTCCAGCGTGATTTCCCACCACCAAACGCATCTTCCCCTCACCTCCCCTTTCAGCATTCCGTAGGGACTGCTCCCTCCACGACAACCTAGTCCACTCCTCTATCGCCCCCAACACCCCTTCCCCTTCGCCCGGCACCTTCCCGTGCAAGCGCAGGAGATGCAACACATGCCCTTATACCTCCCCACTTCCCACTGTCCAGGGCCCCAAACACCCCCTCCAGGTGAAACAGCGATTTACTTGTACTTCTTGCAATCTAGTATACTGTATTCGCTGCTCACGATGTGGTCTCCTCTACATTGGGGAGACCAAACGCAGATTGGGTGACCGCTTTGCGGAACACCTCCGTTCAGTCCGTAAGGGTGACCCCGAGCTTCCAGTCGCCTGTCACTTTAATTCACTGCTCCATTCCCACTCGGACCTCACTGTCCTCGGCCTCTTGTATTGTTCCACGGAAGCTCAGCGTAAGCTCGAGGAACAGCACCTCATCTTTCAATTAGGCACTTTACAGCCTTCCGGACTCAACATAGAGTTCAACAATTTCAGATCCTAACCCCGGCCCCGATCATGTATATATATTTTATCCACGCTTTTGTTCTGTTCTTCTCTCCCACAGGGCAGCTGTCTCATTCTGCCAGCGCAATTTACACTTCGTCTAGAGCCATCCTTTGTTTCTTACCCTGTCCCATTGCCATCTCCTTTTGCCTTGAATATCTCTTAATGTCTCTCAATCGCTCCTGCCTTCCATCCTATCACAGACCTTCCCTTTTGTTCTTTCACCCCCTCCCCCTTGCCCAGCCCCTACACTTGCTTAAAAATCTGTTCCATTTCCTACTTTTTTCCAGTTCTGACGAAAGGTCATCGACCTGAAACGTTAACTCTGTTTCTCTCTTCACAGATGCTGCCTGGCCTGCTGAGTGTTTCCAGCATTTTCTGTTTTTATTTATAATCTTTATTTATGACAGACATCAAGTGTACCAGCAAAGCAGCAACGTGGCCGTAGAGGTAAAAGGTCACCGCACTATATACCAGCTGTGGGGCAACTGTAACAACAGGACGCAGTGATTATCGCTGGCCTGGGAACTATGCCCACCGAGGTCTTCTTCCTTCTGTGGAGGATTCACCCGTAGCTCTGCGTCTAGGTGTGGGCCCTTTCCCTTTCTACGCTTTCTTTCACTGCCACGTGACAGCTCGGTTGCAACTCCCTTTCATTTCTCAGCTTTGACGTGAACTTTATTACACTTGTCTGTGCAGATGGCTCCCCTTTAAGAACATAAGAAATAAGAGCAGGACTAGGCCATACAGCCCCTCGAGCTTGCTCTGCCATTCAATAAGATCATGGCTGATCATCCACCTCAACTCCACTTTCCTGCACTATCCCCATATCCTTTGATTCCCCTAGAGTCCAAAAACTGGTGCTGGTGTCCTTACAATCAGCGCTAGTAAATATCAACGACCTTTCGCCCAGCATATTCCTTTCCCTTTCGGATAACTATTCGACTTTAGGAGTCATTCAATGTACAGACCCCCTTTCATATATGCGGCCTCAGTGTTTCCCACAAGGGCATTCTATCTTATATGTTTCCACAGGCTTTAGCTTTACCCAGCTGTGGCTCAGTGGGCAGCACCCTCGCCTCTGAGTCAGAAGGTTGTGGGTTCAAGTCCCACTCCAGGGACTTGAGCACATAAAGCTAGGCTGACACTCCAGTGCAGTGCTGAGGGAGCACCGCAGTGTTGGAGGTGCCGTCTTTTGGGTGAGATGTTAAACCGAGGTCCCGTCTGCTCTCTCAGGTGGACGTAAAAGATCCCACGGGCATTATTTCGAAGAAGAGCGGGAGAGTTATCCCCAGTGTCCCAGCCAATATTTATCCCTCAATCAAAAAAATAGATTATCTGGTTATTATCACATTGCTGTTTGTGGGACCTTGCTGTGTGCAAATTGGCTGCCGCATTTTCAATAGTGACTACACTTAAAAAAATGTACTTCACTGGCTGTAAAGCGCTATATAAATGCAAGTCTTTCTTTCTTTCTTTCTTTATGCCCACACAGCACATTCCAGATATGAAATCAGTTCTTTCAAAACCCACATTACTGATTTTTTTTAACTGAAAGGTTAACATTTCACACAGTTACAATATAAAAGTAGCACAGCAAAAATGCACCAAAAGGTCTCTTCGGAGAATTAATTAGACCTGCTGCTATCCTGATTAACCCTTTCATCCCAGTCTCCGACTTTCACCCCAAACTATTATCCAATGCAATCTACTTTAATTGTTCTGCCTCCTCCTAAGATCAGCTGATGCACCATGTGCTGCATTTACCCACTGGGCCTTCAGGGCAGCTCGAGTTTGTTATCTAGGTTTGATTATTGGGTTTGAAACCCCTAAGAGTTTAGAGCTGTGGAACCATCTACGTCTCTTCACAAAAGACTGGAGGGATGCAGACCGTGACTATGAATTAGTGCCTCTAACCAGCTGGTTATATTACCAGATTTTAATAAACTGTTTACTTGTACTGTTTTTAAATGCAGAGTGAAATACATTTTGTCAGCAAGCCCTGTCATCCTTCATCATAATGAGCACTGAAATGGTGTCAGGAAAGATTACAACATAGTGTCGGGATTGACAGTGGAAAGACAAACTGCAGCGAGATAATAATTCAAACTACTGGTGAAGATTAGTTTGTCTCCCTGGATTAAGTGTCAGGGGTTTTGAAGTTTTCACTAGAATAACAGCCGCCATTACCAAATGCTATTACCCAATGATGGCTGTTCAAAACCCTATTTGCAGTCTTCACTGAGAGTCTTAATGATTTTCAGGGATGCTTCCTTAATGTAATGGAGTTATCCAACAGCTGCTTTCGTGTTGTGTTTAGATTTACAAACTCCCTCATGCATAATTAGTAGAGTGAGTGTTAGTCAGATATTTGAATGCTGAATTTATGCGCAATCCCCTGTTTGCCATGACAGAACATGTGCAAGGTTCTGGCTCCTCCTTGGTCTAGCTGGGAATACTAGAAAGTATTTTCCCATCAATTCTTAATGCTTGCTGTCATCCCTTTGGCTCAATAGGGGCATTATTTCCTTAATGTCACTAATACGATGATCATTGCTCCTATAAATTCCTCATTTGCTCTTCCCAAGCGTCATATGCTTTTATTTCTCCTTTGTATATAACCAAGATCTCTACTCTCATACTTACCTAGGACTGTGGAACTCCTTACCTCCTTCAGTCTTCCCTTTCTTCTACCTCGTGCCACCCAAGCATTCCTTCTTGATTTACCTTCTCTTTACGACTTTTACATTTCAACTTTGGAGATGCCCTGAATATGGATCTTGACCCTTCACCTATGGCTTTTAATAAGGAAAAGAACAAAGGTGATTCCAGGAGTTGGAGAATTCTTGTGGTCTTGAAGAGTCCACTTATGATTTCAGTTTGATCTCGTCACATCCTCCCTCTCAAGTGTGTTTCATCGGGTAATTACGTATGGAACATATACTTTCTCTTTCACTTGTGCTTGGTTGATTCTATGTAGTTCTGGGTTAGTCAATCACTTTTATGGGCACATACTGCATCCATTTAAATATTTTTCTTGGAGGTTAAGGCCTGTCAACGGTATCACAAGACATTTATGCCTTGTAAGAATATCAGGCCTGTGCTGTAGAAATGACCTTGTTTTAGAACAACTACAACCTTCAGTTATGTAATACATTTTACGTAGAAACACATCCTAATACGTTTCACACAAGGGGGAGGGAGCAGACTGTGAACGGAAGTTAAGATCAAGCCAATCAAGTCCGCTTGATCAGCAGCCCATCCAGTACCTTAAACATCCACTCCCTCCACCACTGGTGCACCGTGGCTGCAAGTCACCAAGGCTTCTTCGACGGCACCTTCGAAACCCGTGACCTCCACCACCTTGAAGAACAAGGGCAGCAGGTGCATGGGAACACCATCAGCTCCAAGTTACCCTCCACATCACACACCATCCTGACTTGAACATATATCACCGTTCCTTCATCGCCGCTGGGTCACAATCCTGGGAGTCCCTACCTAACAGTACTGTGGGAGTACTTTCATCACACGGACTGCAGTGGTTCAAGAAGGCGGCTCACCACCACATTCCCAAGGGCAACTAGGGATGGGCAATAAATGCTGGCCTTGCTAACAATGCCCACATCCCATGAATGAATTGAAAAAAGAGTTGGGTGAAGTGACCAGAGCTTTGGTTAAAGTGGTAGGTTTTGAACTTGAAGAGAAAAGTAGTGAGGCAAAAGGTTTTAGGAAGGGAGTTCCAGAGTGCAAGAACCGATGGTGGAATGGAGGTGGTGGGAGTGGAGGGTACAGGGGGATCCACAGTAGGCCGGAGTCAGAAGAGTCAAGGGAGAGAACTGAGATGTAGAATTGGAGGAGGTTGTAGAGGTCAGGGAGCAAGGTCATGTGGTGGTGGTGGTTGTAAATGAGGATAAAGGACTTTGGTCAATGCAATGGTGCATGGGAAACTAAACATTGTTGGCGAGGACAGGGAGATAGATTGTTGCAATTAGTACAGAATAGGATGCGAGTGGGTGAGTTTTAGACTAAAACCAGTATGGCCGTTTTTTAAATTGGGAAATCTAAGTGAAGGACCACGGCAGGGCACTGAGTTTGGAAAGAGTAGGAGGGAAGAAAAGATAAATCAAGAATACACTGCTGCTTATTGAGTCGAACATATAAGCAAAATATCACTTGGGTATGATACATTCTCCAAATCAGCTGTACCTGATAATTGGTGAAAACTGCTGGTATCCTCAAACCAATTAGTGGGACAGGATGTACTGTATAGGACAAGAGCAGAGCCAAAAAGATGTTCAACTATTCAGTCAGATAACAAGCAATAATAAACATCAAAACAGCTTCCAACAAGAAGGAGGTAGGAAAGTCTGTATAACTGTAGAAATCTTCGATGTCAGAGTATTGGTTTATTTTGAACAGAGCCGTTGAGTTGCTATATGTCGAAATCAATTCCTTCAAAGTAATTATTAATTCTAGTCATTTGTTACCACATGGTTCACTTATAACTTTCATCTCAAAATGTTTTTTTTGAACTTTTTTTATGGCTCCAGCTCTAATAATTTTCCTCTTGTAGCTTTGACTGCTTTGATCATTGATAATGACTGCTAACGAGCCTCTCAAAAATACACTTAACCTCCCCTTTGTAGGAAGGCCTTCCAATTTAAGTAGTGGTGGAAAAATGGCTTGTAAAATAGCTCAAGAAAAATCGAAGTAGTCATTTGTTCTTCCGGGTTTTGTGTTTGCCTGCGGCTTGTGCTGCTGAATGGCCTCACTCCGATGTGACATCACAAAGTCAAAGGGTTACAGGAAGGCCGCATCCATCACATCATGTCTCCCACCTGTAGGTGAGGGGGGAGCCTGGAGGAAGGCCATAAGGCTCATGGGTTGGGCAATTAAATGAACAACAAGCTGGTCCTGCTGTCATGTTCAAAGTGAGGCTGTTGGCTTAATAAGCCAATTAAGTCGTAATAGGCTGCTCTCCTTGCTGCTCTTTCATAAGGTCCTAGGTTATCCTGTTCTTGAGCAAGTTAATAGCAAGAAACAAAGGCTGTTGTCATGGAGTGCGATGAAGCAGGATGTGTATTTTCTTGAATGTTTCACTGTGGGCTCTGCCACCATTCTAATTATACCAAACATTTAATATATAACTTTTAAACTAATTGGTGTTTTTATGACCTGTTCAATGTAGCATATGAAAATTATCTCCAGAACATGCAAATCCCTGGCCTTTTCCTTCATTACCCTTATATTGCAAAACAAATTAAATTTACAGTGAACTTTTAGTCCTGACTGAGGCAAATGCCTCCTGTTTTTAGCCGACGTTAGGGCAGACTTTCCTCTCATTGCACTTGCGCATAAAGAATTGCCTGGTTGCAGCTTACAGAGGAAAATTGGACAAGGATGGTTGGACACTGTAACGGAACCTGCCCGATTTCCACCTGTGTCATGTCCAGCCAACCCTTTACGCTCAAGGGCAATTAGAGGAAAATCTGCCTTGTTTTCTCTCTTTTGCCATTTGGATGGCCTTGGGGGGGATGATTTCCAGTCTGTCTTATGTTTACAACAAAATTGAAAACTTGCTTATAAAGGACGCATTGAGGATTTTGCTGCCTATCCCCCCTTTGCTTCAATGCACCATCCAGGACCCAGAGGCCAGAAGGTGTCCTGCTCCCAGGCTTCTACTTAAACAACTCCAAAATCAGCCTCTTGGTGGTTTGCCAGGATAACCCAGAGTGGGAGAATGATTCTCCGTTGATTTTCCCTGTGGAGAGATATTATCCATCTCAGTTCAGCAATGCCTCGATTTAAAAATTCTCATACTTGGTTTCAAATCAATCCTTGGCCTCGCCCTTCCCTATCTGTAATCTCCTCCAGCCCTACAACACTCCGAGATCTCTGCGCTCCTCCAACTCTGGCCTCTTGAGCATCCCCCGATTTTCTTTGCTCCACCATTGGTAGCCGTGCCTTCAGCTCTGGAATTCCCTCCCTAAACCCCTCCACCTCTTGAACCTAAAATTCTCCTTATTTTTTTTCGTATTCGTTCATGGGATGTGGGCGTCACTGGCAAGGCCAGCATTTATTGCCCATCCCTAATTGCCCTTGAGAAGGTGGTGGTGAGCTGCCTCCTTGAACCGCAGAGGGCAGTTAAGAGTCAATCAAATTGCTGTGGGTCTGGAGTCACATATAGGCCAGACCGGGTAAGGACGGCAGATTTCCTTCCCTAAAGGACATTAGTGAACGAGATGGGTTTTTAACAACAATCCAGTAGTTTCATGGCCACCATTACTGATACTAGCTTTGAATTCCAGATTTATTTAATTAATTTAATTTAAATTACCCAGCTGCATGGTGGGATTGGAAATCCGGAACCTCTGGATTACTAGTCCAGTAACATAACCACTATGCTACTGTACCCACTATGCGGCTTGGTGTCAAATTTTGTTTGATATCACTCCTTGAAGTGCCTTGGAATGTGTTACTATGTTCGAGGCGATATATAAATGCATGTTGTTGTTGTTGCTCTGTGCTTCAACATTGAGGCGGAGTACTTGTTCTAGCAGGAGTAGGGAATTTAGATTTCTTAATGTCCCTCTAGTTTTTTCCCCCCTCCTCTCTCTCCTAACTGACTTTGGGTGCATGGTTCGGTGGATTTCCCAGTAAGGTGCCTGAGTTTTTCCACTATGCACTGGCAGTGGGCAAGGTTGTTTTTCACTGGCACGTATTTAGGAAATTTACCCCATCAGCCAAGCCAGGGAAGCTTCGGATGGGCCGCCCTGAAAAGGTTTAAAATTTAATGTTGACTGCTGAACTCCAAATCTTGTTCTTTTTCTGCTTCCAACTTTGCACTGACCCTCTGTGAACTTCACTGCAACGTTTGAGGCCCTGCATTCGATCATTGTTACAGACACGATAATATGAGGGCAGGGGCAGTCCTTTCAAGCCTGACATAGATCGAAGACCATATACAAGAAAGCATGAATGGATGTGCAGTGAGTGACCTCTGTGCTTGCGCCCACACTCGCTGCATTCAGAATGTGGCTGGCAGTCAGTTCCTTCCACCATCATTACCACAACATTGATCTGCAGTTTGCCTCAACACAAGCTTAATATGAACTCAGAAATATACATTATACAATCACACAGACAACAGCATCACAGAAGACAGAAAAAAAATCTTTACTCCTCAAGAGGTTTGCATTGTGGTCTTGCCTTAGGAGGACAGCGAAGATTCTATTCCTTGTCTCCTTCCCTGTTAGCCGATAAAGAAGCAGGCAGTAAATGCTCTTCACTCTGTGATGCTATCTGATGTTACACTCTGAATGAAGCTTTATTATAAATAACCTCCTGGGCACTTCATCTGGCAGCTGATGGAGTTAGCGATTGTTTGGATTTTTGAACCCAACACATCAGTTGAGTTTTATTTTCATTTTCTTTTCTGCCCTCCGGTTTTCTTCCTTCCTCTCCGGGTGGAACTGACGCTTGCCGGGATGCGTTTTCACAGGCAAAGTACCTTACCCAAGTGGGCATTCTTCATCTGGGAGTCCAGTCAGTGAGCATCGGCAGGTAATTTGACCCCCGGGGCATGGCCACTGAGACCCCCCCGGCTAATTTCTCCCCTTCCTAGCCTAGAGACACCGTGGTGGCCCCTACACGCACCCAGGCTGAGATCAGCGAATTCAGCACAGACTAGGCATCAATCCTGAGACCGTTCTGGTCTGTAGGGCTCGGCAGCGCAAAGTGCAAGAACCCACCAATCTGTCAGGTGGGTCCATTTGGGGCCATCACCTTCAGTGCAGCTCTGAGACTTGGGCAAGGAAACAACATTCCACCAGAAAACCTCAGGTCGCAACACAGCCTCCCCCACCCCCACCTGAACATTTAACATGTCCACTATCTTAATGAAGGGAATGCTGCCTGTGGGGAGGACACAGGGTCAGGGCGGTTTAGTGGCGAGAACGGTTGCATGTTCTGGAATTTTGCTTTATCACCCTTTGGGGGATCAGGGAGTATTAATACAGAAATAACAACAGAAAATGCTGGAAATACTCAGCAGGCCAGGCAGCATCCGTGGAGAGAGAAACAGAGTTAACGTTTCAGGTCTGGGACCCTTCATCAGAACTGGAAAAAGCTGGAGATGTAACAGATATTAAGCAGGTGCAGAGATAGAGGGGGGGGGGGCTTAGGAGGGGAGGAAGGAATAGAAAGTGTTGTGTTTTGAGTTTTGCTTGAATTAAGTTTGTCCCAGTTCCCGGGTGTTACCTGAAGGGGGTGCTGGGGAGCTCGGTTTTACTTTGTCTTTCACTTTCAGTTTCGGGTTCTGCCATGCAGACAATGTGCTGTAATGTCCACCCATTTACTCAGTAAACAGTAAAAGGTACATTCCGTCTCCTCTATTCATTACTGTTCGGTCAAGATGCAATAGAAAGAACATCCTGTACTTTTGTAAGAGGCAGGAAAGATAAAATGTTGCAAATGAGAATGGCAAAAATCATACTGCATGAAAAATGGGGGCAGGGATAATTATCTGAAATTGTTGAATTCAATGTTGAGTCCGGCAGGCTGCAAAGTGCCCAATCGAAAGATGAGGTGCTGTTCCTCGAGCTTACGTTGAGCTTCATTGGAACAATGCAATAGCCCGAGGACAGAGAGATTAGAGTGGGAGTGAAGCGGTGAATTAAAGTGGCAGGCGACCGGAAGCTCGGGGTCACCCTTAAGGACTGAACGGAGGTGTTCCGCAAAGCGGTTGCCCAATCTGCGTTTGGTCTCCCCAATGTAGAGGAGACCACATCGTGAGCAGCGAATACAGTATATTAAATTGCAAGAAGTACAAGTAAATCGCTGTTTCACCTGGAAGGGGTGTTTGGGGCCCTGGACAGTGGGAAGGGAGGAGGTAAAAGGGCATGTGTTGCATCTCTGCGCTTGCACGGGAAGGTGCCAGGTGAAGGAGAATGGCTGTTGGGGGTGATTGAGGACTGGACCAGGGTGTCGCGGAGGGAGCGGTCCCTTTGGAATGTAGGATAGGATAGTGTGTACGTGGTCTGTGGAAGGAGTAGGCTTGTTGGGCCAGACGGCAATTTCTCATTTCAGACCTTCGATGTTCTTGTCTTCTGATTTGAGGCTGTTTGTTCAAGAGTCGCTACATTGGCCACAGCAGCAGAGGCTGGGCTTGCTGTGACATGAAGTGCCTTGATGTGACTTCCAACCCTTTTTCTTTCCTAACAGGCGCAATTGGTTTCTTCATTGCATCACCAACTATGCCATGTACCAAGTCATTTTACCAAGACAATGATGTTCCTTTAAATTATTCTGTTTGCAACAACAGCCACCTGCATGCGCCTAGCAATAGAGTCATAGGGGGAAAAATTCGGTTGCTTTCTGCCTCCCTAAGAGGGCGCTAATGGGGCGCAAAGGAACTAGCGCCCGGGCGCGGCGATGTTTGCGCTGCTCGCGAAATTGACCAGATATTTTGCGGCGGCGCTAAACACTACCACCACGATCTCCTGCACCTGCAGATCGTGATGTCAGGCGAGCGTGCAACGCCCCAGTAGCGCCCTGGACCAGATATTGAGTGGCGCCCCCTGCCTTACCGGCTACCGCTAGCAACGACAGGTTGAGGGGAGCGTTTTGCAGTCGGGAAGGGACTGGGGGAGCGCTATTTAAAGGCGACCGCTTCCTGCCTTTTTTTGTCGGTGACATTTTTGCACCATGCATTCTGAGAGAGAGAGAGAGAGACTTCTGGAGAGATTCAACGCTGTGTGAAGGAGTTTTGGATACTGAGCAGCACTTTGCAGGTTCATTTTGATTTGACCTTCCTTGCATCGATTTAGAAGAGACTATGGGGACTGCACTCTGAGCTCTTTCCCTGGCCCTCTCCATTGTTCTTTCCAGCAGATTTGATGTATAGGTCTCTCCAGGCCGAGATTAAAGGCTGCAATGAACAGGGTGGATGGAGAGCAAGATCGACCCTCCCCTTTAAGAACTGGCCGGCGCCAGTGTGTCTGTGTTCCATTGCTGACTGACATCACATGAGCTTCGCCAGCGCTCTGAGGTAATGCCTCGCTCCTCAGCATTAGCGCCTTAAGAGAGGTGTGTAGCGCCTGATTTAGCGCTCCAATCACCTCCAGGGGCGATAGAAGCCAAGTTTGCAGTCGGAGGCGATAATTAGCGCCAGGCGCTAAACTTTGCACCTGGCCAATAATTGTGCCCCAAATGGGGCGATACCGAATTTCTCCCCCATAGAGCCATAACGGCACAGTAGGAGGCCATTTGGCCCATCGAGTCCGTGCCAATATGCTCCTCCATTTTGGTTGGCCGACTGCCTGCTACATTTATGGCCCAGAGTGGGCAGGCAGCCTAGAAATGTTCCTCCCTTTTCCTCTTCATTGCCAATTACCTAAAATACCAGACATAGCTAGCTGCTATCAGCTGTTTATCTGATGATCCCATTATTTCCTCATTGTAGCATCAAAAACAACAAACACAAGATAGTAAATAAGCAAACACCTCAACACATTCCTGGGCAAGAAATGTCAGATTACGAGATGAGGAGACTGGACCCGATTCAAACGTTCAATTCAGTTCCAATGTTTTAAGTATTAGCGGCGGGAATTTCCTCAGAGGTTTTCTTGACCAACCGCCATAACTTAGGTGGAAGATCAGTGTAAACACTGTCCATCTTCTGTTGGCGTTACAGCCTGCTGATTGGGAGAATCTCCAGCGTAGATTTTCCAAACCAAGCAGGTTTCAGTACAAAAGCGTTCTAGAGTCATCCAACTCACAATTGTGCACAATCAGCGTGCATGATGGTGCATGATCAACGTGCACACGATCCATGTTCAACATCCATGCAGCTGAGATCCAAAATATTTTTGAAGTCTCCTAAAATGGCAGCCATTTTATATGTGAAACCGTATGTGTACAAGCTCCCTCGATTGCCTGGCGGGTAAATGTACAGCTGATGATGGTAATGAGCTACAAAGTCCAAAAAGTCTCAGGTTCTATGTCTTGCCTGTTTTTAGCTGGCTAATTTCAGTCAGGGCAGAAGTTAAGGTGCAATAATTGGCTTTAGCTTCCTAACTTAGGGAGTGGAGAGAGAAAAAAAAATCAGCCATGTTTCCCACTCCTGATAAACATTCACTAAGCCTTGGTGGAAAGTGTGCATGTGTAGATGTTGGATGAGGCTCGACTCAGTGCCGAGGCTCACACACAAAGAGTGGCCACTTGGGTGAGGTAGTGGACAGAGCCTGGCTCTTGCAAAGCGATACCCCAGTATGCTTGTGGGCCCCACCTCTGACTGCGCTATTAATGGTGAGAGGAGCAGAGAAGGTAGTCGCAGCATTTGGCCCAAAGATCGTTGTTTAAACTAATATGGCAAGGGGTTGGGGGGAGTAAAAAACCCACCCTCTGTCCTTGCAAACTATCGCCCCATCTCCAACCTCCCTTTCCTCTCCAAAGTCTTTGAACGTGCTGTCGCCTCCCAAATCCGTGCCCATCTTTCCCGCAACTCCATGTTTGAATCCCTCCAATCAGGTTTCCACCCCTGCCACGTTACTGAAACGGCTCTTATCAACGTCACAAATGATATCCTATGTGAGTGTGACCGTGGTAAACTAACGCTCCTTATCGTTCTCGATGTGTCTGCAGCCTTTGGCACGGTTGTCCACACCATCCTCCTCCATCGCCTCTCCTCCGTCGTCCAGCTGGATGGGACTGCACTCACCTGGTTCCATTCCTATCTATCCAGTCGTAGCCAGAGAATCACCTGCAATGGCTTCTCTTCCCACTCCCGCATTGTTACAACTGGGGTCCCCCAAGGATCTATCCTTGGCCCCCTTTTATTTCTCATCTATATGTTGGCCCTTGGCAACATCATCCGAAAACACGTCAGGTTCCACATGTACGCTGACAACACCCAGCTCTACCTCACCACCACATCTCTCGACCACACCACTGCCTCTGATTTGTCACACTATTTGTCCGACATCCAGTACTGGATGAGCAGAAATTTCCTCCAACTAACTATTGGGAATACGGAAGCCATTGTCTTCGGTCCCCGCCACAAACTCCGTTCCCTAGCCACCGATTCCATCCCTCTCCCTGGCAACTATCTGATGTTGAACTGGACAGTTCGCACCCTTAGCGACCCTGACCCTGAGCTGAGCTTTCGACCTCATGTCTGCTCCATTACCAAGATTATCTACGTCCACCTTCGTAACATCACCTATCTCCGCCCCTGCCTCAGCTCATCTGCTGCTGAAACTGTCATCCATACCTTTGTTATCTCTAGATTTGACTGTACCAATAATCTCCTGGCCGGCCTTCCATCTTACCCCCCTCCATAAACTTGAGCTCATCCAGAACTCTACCGCCCGTCTCCTAACTCGCACCAAGTCCCATCCACCCATCACCGCCCGTCTCCTAACTCGCACCAAGTCCCATCCACCCATCACCGCCCGTCTCCTAACTCGCACCAAGTCCCATCCACCCATCACCGCCCGTCTTCTAACTCGCACCAAGTCCCATCCACCCATCACCGCCCGTCTCCTAACTCGCACCAAGTCCCGTCCACCCATCACCCCCCGTATCCTAACTCGCACCAAGTCCCGTCCACCCATCACCCCCCGTATCCTAACTCGCACCAAGTCCCGCCCACCCATCACCCCCCGTGTCCTAACTCGCACCAAGTCCCATCCACCCATCACCCCCGTGTCCTAACTCGCACCAAGTCCCATCCACCCATCACCCCCCGTGTCCTAACTCGCACCAAGTCCCATCCACCCATCACCCCCGTGTCCTAACTCGCACCAAGTCCCATCCACCCATCACCCCCCGTGTCCTAACTCGCACCAAGTCCCATCCACCCATCACCCCCCGTGTCCTAACTCGCACCAAGTCCCATCCACCCATCACCCCCCGTGTCCTAACTCGCACCAAGTCCCATCCACCCATCACCCCCCGTGTCCTAACTCGCACCAAGTCCCATCCACCCATCACCCCCGTGTCCTAACTCGCACCAAGTCCCATCCACCCATCACCCCCCGTGTCCTAACTCGCACCAAGTCCCATCCACCCATCACCCCCCGTGTCCTAACTCGCACCAAGTCCCATCCACCCATCACCCCCCGTGTCCTAACTCGCACCAAGTCCCATCCACCCATCACCCCCCATATCCTAACTCGCACCAAGTCCCATCCACCCATCACCCCCCGTGTCCTAACTCGCACCAAGTCCCATCCACCCATCACCCCCCGTGTCCTAACTCGCACCAAGTCCCATCCACCCATCACCCCCGTGTCCTAACTCGCACCAAGTCCCATCCACCCATCACCCCCCATATCCTAACTCGCACCAAGTCCCATCCACCCATCACCGCCCATATCCTAACTTGCACCAAGCCCCATCCACCCATCACCCCCCGTGTCCTAACTCGCACCAAGTCCCATCCACCCATCACCCCCGTGTCCTAACTCGCACCAAGTCCCATCCACCCATCACCCCCGTATCCTAACTCGCACCGTCCCATCCACCCATCACCCCCCATATCCTAACTCACACCAAGTCCCATCCACCCATCACCCCCCGTATCCTAACTCACACCAAGTCCCATCCACCCATCACCGCCCGTATCCTAACTCACACCAAGTCCCATCCACCCATCACCCCCCGTGTCCTAACTCACACCAAGTCCCATCCACCCATCACCCCTATGCTCACTGACCTACATTGGCTCCCGGGTCCAATAACGCCTCAATTTTAAAATTCTCATCCTTGTTTTCAAATCCCTCCGTAGCCTTGCCCCTCCCTATCTCTGCAACCTTCTCCAGACCTACAGCGCTCAGAGATCTCTGCGCTCCTCCAATTCTGGCCTCTTGCGCATCCCCAATTTTAATCACTCCACCATTGGCAGCCGTGCCTTCAGCTGCCTAGGTCCCAAGCTCTGGAATTCCCTCCCTAAACCTCTTCGCCTCTCCTCCTTTAAGACGCTCCTTTAAACCGACCTCTTTGACCAAGCTTTTGGTCACCTGTCCTAAGATCTCCTTATGTGGCTCAGGGCAAAATTTTGTTTGATAATCGTTCCTGTGAAGCGCCCTGGGACGTTTTACCACGTTAAAGACACTAAATAAATGCAAGTTGTTGTTGTTCTTGTAGTGTAGGCAGCTTGGTAGAGAAAAGGAGCTCTGGATGTAGAGGGATAAAGAGGTACAAAAGTTGAAAGAAGTAAAACGGGTCAAGATAGTAAATAGAAATCAGGATCTGGGAAGGCAAGAAAAGGAAACATTGCCCAAACCAAGAGAATGCAAACTAAAATGTATATTAATGCACAGAGTATGAGTGAGGACCCCCAGTCATTGATTAAAATAGAAAATCATAACATAAAAGCAGTAACTGAAAATGTAATACAGGATGAAATCACTGAGCACTTGGAGAAGCATGAGTTAATCACGGCCAGCTAGCAAAGATTTCTAAGAAGTAGGTCATGCTTGACCAACCTTAAAGAATTATTTGACAAAGTAACAGCGAGGATAGGACAAGGGCAGCAATGTCATGGGAACACTATTATCGCCAAGTTTCCCTCCAAATCGCATACCATCCTGATTTGGAATATATTGCAATTCCTTTATCGTTGCTGGGTCAATATCCTGGAATTCCCTGTCATACACCATTGTGGGAGTACCATCACCATGGGGAGTGCAGCGGTTCAAGATGAAGGCCCACTACCTATAGATTTGGAATGCTTTTCACTAGAAATAATGATCAGAGGAAATCATCCTCCCTACCAATGTCCCCTCTAATTGATTTTTGGTTTTGCGGCCCCTTTTAACGGGCTATGCGGCCCATTCAGATTTCCGCCTATGCACGGTTTCTTCATTTAAAAGCCGGTGAGCCGGCGTTGCGGGACCTTCAGAACGCTGTGCAGCCACGCGGCCACACAGCTTAACAGGATCATTGCTCCCCACAGCTCCCCCGCCCCCAAACTCTCTGTTCCTCGGTCTTCGGCTTCTGTGCATCTACACCTCTATTTGTCCACCATTGATGGCTGTGCCTTCAGTCACCTAGGGTTGGATTTTGCCAATGGGGAGCTTTTGGAGGCGGGACTCTCACTTGTCGGGTTTTAGTCCCGCCTCCATCAACTTCTGGCCAACCCACGCTATTTTCCCTTGATTGACCTTGTTGAGCCCGCCCAGCGGCCTTAGCAGGCCAATTAAGGGAAAGCCGGTTACAGAGAACGTCAACGTATGACGTTTCATCTGTCAGAAATTTTTGACAGAATAATTGTCATCGTTTGACAGCTCTGTGAAGCTGTCAAACACTGACATTCTCTGTAGATTGATGAGTTCTTGAATTCAAGACCTCATCAAACTTCTTTCTTTTGCAGAAATGAGATGGTTGTTGCACTGGAGAATGCAACGGCCATCTGTCACCTCTACCGCGGAGGTGCGAGACTCTCCGCATACCCACCGACTGAAGCCTGCAGGAAGAAACAAAGGTAAGTACACTTTTACTAACACTTTGCACTTACCTCAGATACTCACCTCTCCACACTTGCACCCATCACTTACCTTCACAGCACACTTTTGCATCCCTCCGACCCCCGCAGACCCAGTACTCGCCTCGGTGACCCTGGCGGGTTTCGGAGCCTTCGGGAAGCCCGCACTTGTGAGGGCAAAAAGGGTATAAGTCCTATTATCGTGCCTGTGCCGGCTCTTTGGTACAGCGATCCAATTAATCCCACTCCCCCTTGCTCTTTCCCCATAGCCCTGAAATTTTTTTCCCTCTAGTATTTATACCAATTCGCTTTTGAAAGTTACTGTTGAATCTGTTTCCACCGCCCTTTCAGGCAGCGCATTCCAGATCACAACAACTCGCTGCGTAAAAAAGTGTTTCCTCATGTCGCCTCTGGTACTTTTGCCAATCACCTTAAATCTATGTCCTCTGGTTACCGACCCTCCTGCCACTGGAAACAGTTTCTCCTTATTTACTCTTTCAAAATCTTTCATGATTTTCCATACCTCTATTAAATCTCTTAACCGTCTCTGCCCTAAGGAGAACAATCGCAGCTTCTCCAATCTCTCCACATAACTGGATTAATTGGCTTAATCTCTTCCCGCCTCTAAGGAGACGGGACCCGGCGCGGGACAGCTACCCGCCTCCTGACAAGATGGCATGGAGGTGGGTTAGGCACCCGCCCCCAAATTCTGCCATTTTCCCGGCAGTCCTGCCTCCATACCCGCCTCCCCAGGGCTGGCAAAACCACCCCCCATGACTCTGTGCCCTGGAATTCCCTCCTGAAACCCCTCTGTCCATCTCTCGCTCCTCCTTTAGGACCCTCCTTAAAGCCAGCCTCTTTGAGGGGCTGTGGCCACCCCTGCTAATGTCTCCTTCTTTGGCTCGGCATCCAATTTTCTTCTCGCTCCTCTTTAAAGTGTCTTTTCTACATTAACAGTGCTGTTTAAATGCTGATGGTTGTTATTTTCTTGTTCCATGCTTCCTTATATTCTTGTGCAAACAGAACAATTAGCATAAGATCTAAATCCTTCAGCAACGCAGGGTTATGAAATAAAAACAGACAATGCTGGAAATACTCAGCGGGTCAGGCAGCATCTGTGGAGAGAGAAACAGAGCTAACGTTTCAGGTCGATGACCTTTCGTCAGAACTGGAAAAAGTTAGAGATGTAACAGATTTTAAGCAAGTGTAGGGGCAGGGAGAGGGGGGAAGGGAGGAAAGAACAAAAGGGAAAGTCTGTGATAGGGTGGAAGGTAGGAGAGATTAAATGACAAAAGGTATGATGGTACAAAGCAAAAGGAGATGGTCATGGGACAAGTAAAGAAGCAAAAGATGGGTCTAGAAGAGGTGAAAATGGGAAAGGCAGAATCATCAACAGCTACCATGTGAAAAAATAGGGGCAGTGGTCTGAAAGTGGTCTTGCATGGGTGCCACAATCACGCAGTGCGTTGAGGCTTTAGTTGGCCTTGCTGTGGAGTGGCAGGATGTAGGGTTGGATGTGTGATGTCTCACACCAGACAGTTTCCTTTGTCCCAATGGGGCAGCACCTGGCATTTCTCACAAGGAAGGAGAGTCACTCCCAGTCCTATCCCATCATATTTGCACCTCCAATTGGCTAGTTATGGAACTGCAGGACTGGAGACCGAACAATCAGCCAGTCCTTTCGGCTGAGGTGTGTGTTATCGAGCAAGGCTCTGGGAAGGAGAAATAAAATAATGTTACAAAAAAACCAAGTGGGTGAAGTTACTCCCAAATGTGGAACTGAGGCACATGGGTTAAAAGGGTTAAAATGATGAGGACAGGTTGCGTAGACTAGGCTTGTATTCCCTGGAGTATAGAAGATTAAAGGGTGATCTAATTGAGGTGCTTAAGATGATTAAAGGGGTTGATAGGGTAGAGAGAGAGAAACTATTTCCTCTGGTGAGAGAGTCCAGAACAAGGGGGCGTAACCTTAAAACTAGAGCCAGGCCGTTCAGGGGTGATGTCAGGAAGCACATCTTCACACAAAGGGTCGTGGAAATCTGGAACTCTCTCCCTCAAAAAGCTGTTGAGGTTGGGGGTCAATTAAAAATTAAAAAATTGAGTTTGATAGATTCTTGTTAGGCAAGGGTATTAAGGGTTACAGAACCAAGGCGGGTAGATGGAGTTAAGATACAGGTCAGCCATGATCTCATTGAATGGCGGAACAGGCTCAAGGGGCTGAATGGCCTGCTCCTGTTCCTATGGCCAGCAAGGTTCCAGGTTTGATCCCCAGTCTTTGCTGAGTTACATGATTTCAGCTGGGCACCAGTTTGGCTGCTCCAATTCAATGTCCCTAGATTGGGTGGGGTGGGGGGGGAAAGCAGCCAGGCCTTCTGGCCTCGATCGCAGCCCATTGACCTCTGCTGGAAACCGCATGTGTGGAGTTCGTCTGAGGGCAAGATGGGGCTCGGCTGCCAAGGATGTTCCTGGTGGTCGGGGAGTCCAGAACCAGGGGTCACAGTCTAAGGATAAGGGGTACGCCATTTAGGACAGAAATGAGGAGGAATTTCTTCACCCAGAGAGTGGTGAACCTGTGGAATTCTCTACCACAGAAGGCAGTAGAGGCCAATTCATTAAATATATTCAAGAAGGAGTTAGATATATTTCTTAAGGCTAAAGGGATCAAGGGATATGGGGAGAAAGCAGGGACAGGGTAGTGAATTTGGATGATCAGCCATGATCGCATTGAATGGCGGAGCAGGCTTGAGGGGCCGAATGGCCTACTCCTGCTCCTATCTTCTATGTTTCTATGTTTCTATGTCACTCACGGTCCGGACCCGCAGATGAAAAAACAGCCAGTTGGGTAAGGTAATAGTGGGCAGCAGGTGACTGTAAATCCATAGCTCAGGATGTGCCAACAACTTCACTGGAGAGAAAAATTGAGAACGTTGGGAAAAGAAACATTGGGGCTGGGGAATTGTAACATGCCCAGAAACTGATAATGTGACAAAAACAATGAAGTAGACGAATAAAAAGGTTTGGATTTCAGACGGCTAGTCATGAGACTTTTCATTGGGGAGCCATTATTTTGGAGGAGAACTCACAACAGCAACCTGGTCACAGGAGGACATTTCATTTTGAATTGCGCTATGGAAAAGGAGATATAAAATATATATATGTGTATAAATATGAGAGAGATTGATAGCTGCAGCTGAACATTATTGAAGTTTTTTCAAAAAGTATGTCTTTCTGATCGTATGGAGTCAGTGTTTAATTATTCATGACTGAACGTCATGGCTATAATTTCAATTGTAGCCTGAACCTCAGAGTGCTGAGATAGTGGGGAGAGCAAAAAGAATCAAAGAGAAGTTAGCCGCAGAGGCAGCAATGCTAATCCCAGAACCAAACCTTGATGATTCATTTATCTGAAACAATTGCTCGCAATTCAAATGGTGAGTACAACTGTCAAATGATGAAATTTATCAAGGTAAACTGAACAGATAGAGTCCACAAGGCACTGTATATGTAAATGTGCTCCATCAGATTCAGAAACCTTTCAACTTCTGAGAATAAAGTGCCACGGTGCCAGGTGGCATCCCAGCTGGCTCAGGGAGCAAGTAGCTGAGCCACGCAGCCTAAGTAGGCCTCAGGGTCGATTCCTGGACCGGGCCCATTTATCTGGTGGCAGCAGGAGCAGCAATGGCAGAGATGCTGCAGATTCCCGCCTCAGTTAGGGAAAGGGAAAATCAGCCAGGATTCCTGCTCCTGATCTCTACCAAGCAGCTCCTGCTGCAAGAGCCTCACAGACTGTGGATGCCCAGTAGGGACATGATCAGGGTTCAGCTGTGAATTTTCCCTCCCCCACAGCTGGGTTGCCTGTCTAGTCTCACACATGAAGAACGCCCAGAGAGGCTAGGTACCCGGAGAGTAACTCTGCCCACCGCACTCCCCAGCGAAACTGTATCCCAGTGAGGAGTCAACAATATCAGAAGAGGAATGGGTATAAAGAAAAATACCAGAAGGTTGTGGTGACATCTTCTGCTCCAGTGAAATGGCTCTTTTTGCCTACAATTTGTCCAGGTGTTAAAGGAGAAGTGACTTCACAAATAAATGTTGGCCAATTCTAGTTTGCATTCGGCGAGGTCACAATGATGCCATGCACAACTGACGCAATGGTGTGTCTCAACACAAGATATGTTATTGCAATGTGTGTTGATAAAAAAATGAAAGATGAGGGGATCGATTTTAACTGTTCCCAGCGTGCCGTTTATTTTACACCCTGCCTCATTTCCCTTTCCGTTGAAGTCAAAATAAAATGCCACAAGTGCCTCCTAAAGCTCCATCCAGCCTTACCTGAGAGCAGATGAGGACCCCTTTAAATATCAATGGAAATGGCCGCCTCCCAACTTGCACTGCCCATGGCTGGTGGGCGGGAGCAGGAAGTGCCAGCAGTCAGGTGGGCAGGAACGAAGTGGGGTCTAAGTGACCCCATTTGCATTTATTTATGAGGTTCCTGGCTGTATCAGGTGGGAGCTCTGGTCGTCTGGATTCAAGTCCTCCCAATAATCGGAACAGACGTCAAAGCACCAGTAAGTCAGCGCGACGAGCAAAAGCTTATTTTTGTTTCTGTTGCCACCCCGTGTTTGATTGCAAATGGAGCGACAGCAAGACATTGAATTCAACAATTTCAAACTATAACCCCTGCTCCCATTTTTCATGCTGTATGATTTTTCCATCCCCATTTGCAACATTTTATCTTTCCTGCCTCTTACCTTAGTACAGTATATTCCTTCAATTCCTTCCTCCCCCCCCCCCCACCCCCACTCTGTCTCTGCACCTGCTTAATATCTATTACATCTCCAGCTTTTTCCAGTTCTGATGAAACGTCCCAGACCTGAAACGTTAACTCTGTTTCTCTCTCCACGGATGCTGCCTGGCCTGCTGAGTGTTTCCAGCATTTTCTATTGTTATTTCAGATTTCCAGCATCCGCAGTATTTTGCTATTGAAAAAATCATCCTTGTCTGCCTTTCGTTTATTTCTTAACTTCTAGTTTAGGAAGGTCCGTTCAAGGGGAAGCTAGACAAGCACATGAGAGAGAGAAGGGAATAGAAGGATATGTAGATGTTGATGGGGTTAGATAAAGAGGGGTGGGAGGAGGCTCGTGCGGAGCATAAAAGCCGCATAGACCAGTTGGGCCGAATGGCCTGTTTCTGTGCTGTAGCCTCTGTGTAACTCTATGTAGCCCTGGTAAATGCCTGGTAAATGGCTATACCAGGATGGAGCACCAACAGGCTGTATCATACAGTCCCCTCACTCCAAGCCCGCCATTCCCCTCACTGTAAGCTGCCAACTTTGGCAGTGCCAAGCACTTTCCCGCAGGGACAGCCAGCTGTGCGCTGCACCTGAGCACCTCCTCGGGGCTGGTTTCAGAGCCATGTTGACCAAAGTCTGGGAGCAGTGGTGAGGATCAACGAACACTGTCTTATCCTCAGAAAGAATGGGATAAATATACAGAATTAATAGTACAGGAGGAAGGTGGATTTGTTTATCGATAATCGAGTCATTGCAAAATGACTTTATTTATTGAAATGCGCAATGCATTAACACCATGCTACTCCAGCTGGGCAGCTAAATATGCTGTAGATTTGATTTAAACATTCTATAGATCGGTACAAGTGTACCGTGGCAGAGCTTCGTACTTGGCTTGTGGCCAAACTGGAATGAAAAAGACAGTTGACTAATCTCAATGCTCAACTCACTTGGAGATGAAGAGGATGGATAGCCACTTCTGTTGTGGCTAGAACAGGAAGAAAGGCAAGAACATTGCTCACTATTTCAATCCTTTCTGGAGCTCCCTAATGGTACAAGTTGGTAAGTACATGGATTAGTGTGGAACTGAACCATGCAAATCAGCAAGGTTTCATCTCTAGCCTGTACTATGTTAGCTGACCTCAGCCAGGACAGTGATTGAGAGACTACAACTGACCTCAAATGTTCCAGAGCTAAGGAGGGCGGGCAAGTGAATCACTGAGTTCCAACTCCTGATCGCTTAGATTGCATGTGTTCACAGGTTTCACTGTGATGCTTTTCGTGAACAAATAACCTGCTAATGTTCAATATTTAGGCTCCTATAGGCAGAATGGTGAAGGTGTCAGCAGTGGCTCAGAATGCCTCTGAGTCAGAAGGTTGTGAGTTCAAGTCTCACTCCAGGTACTTAAAGCACAAAATCTAGTTCGCATTTATTTCCAACACCAGATCTCTGATTGGCCACCTTGAAGGCAACACCTGATTTCTGATTGATCCCCTTGGAGGACAAGGCACGCCCAGCAGTTTATCTGGAATGTGTAATTAGATCCTACCTGCCTAAGTAATCAATTACTTTGCAAAGTGTAATTCAAGCCATTCTGATTGCCTTGCTCCAGACAGAACAGAGCTCAAATAGAACAGACAGGGCTCATTCTCATGGGTTAAGACCTTCTCCAACCCCCCAAACAAGTTCCTGCACCCCAACAAGTTCCTAACCTTCCTCACACCACCGAGTTTCTGACCTCCCCCCAACAAGTTCCTGACATTGCCTCCACCCCCCATAGATGGGGCATTGTGCGTGGGTCACGGATTTTTAACAGGTTTATTGGCTATGAAGTGAATAGTGACAGTGTCATGACTTCCGGATTTCATCCAGTCCAATGATATCACTTACCACACACGCACCGAGCTTTCCGAGAACTCAACCAGGTCAAGCGGGCGGAAAGGGAGAACGTGGTGCGCGTGTAAAGGGGGTGGGGTTGGAGGAACGTGATCCGTCTTGCCATCTGGATCACATTCTCGCTCTCATCGCTTCCCAACCCCCCTTTAGACCTGGATCACATTCATCCCCCATCCCCACTGTGCTCTCCATGCTCTTTACCCTCCCCTCCCGAGTTCCTGACCTCCACTCCCCTCCCCTCCAATTCTTTCTCTCCCACCTCTCTGCCCCCTCCGATTCCCTCGCTCTCTCTCCCTTTTCAATCCTCTCTTCCCTCCCGGCCACCAACGGATCCAGCAACCTCCTCCCACGGAGCCGAGGAACGCGTGGCCCACTGCATGCCACAACTGTTGGGTACTGCGCCTGCACGGCCTCAGTAAACAACGCGCATGTGCAGAAGGCCGCAAAAATGTTCATGTAGATAATCACAGCACAAAATCTAGGCTGACATGCAGAAATGCTGTCTTTTGGATGCGACATCAAACCGAGGCCCCATTTGCCCTCTCAAGTGGATGTAAAAGGTCCCATGGCAATATTTTGAAGAAGACCCTCAGGGTCCTGGGCCAATATTTATCCCTCAACCAATATCATTGAAACAGATCATCCGCTCATTTATTTCACTTACTGTTTGTGGGAGCTTGCTGTGCACATATTGACTGTCGTATTTTCTACATTACAACAGCGACCACACTTCAAAAGTAATGAAGCGCTTTGGGACATCCTGCGGTTGTGAAAGGCGCGATATAAATACAAGTTCATTCATTCATGGCCGCTTAGTTAAGGCAGCTGTGGAATTGTGTCGCAGTAAAGGTCAGTCTCCAGGGTAGGAGGGGGAAAAGTTGCAGGGGAGGATTTTTTTTTGAAGTTAATGCCTTCTCATTTTCCAATATTTAGTGTTGCACTTTGCTGTGTGCTGGTGGCGCAGGCCCCAAGCAGATAATAGCCACACCGCCTGCAAGTATTTTACCCTACTCCCGGTGTGCCTGTCATATTAAGAATTTGACATTTCAATTGTTGAAAACTCGGTTTTCAGGAGAAATAGATTGCTGGCAAAAATAAACTACGTGTGAGAGAGGGAGCAGACATATTGATTTACTTACTTTGCTTCAGAAACGCAGGTGAAAAGCTGAGGTCCATAGTGCAGGACATAGCCAGGTTGAGAAGAGTAGGAGAGAAGATGAGACAAATCAAGAAGTGGGGATTAGGTGACAGCCAGCCTTGGTTTTAAAAGCCTGAGGATTGAAGGTGAAAGGAAGGACTGAGAGATGGTGATGTGATGCTATATTGTGAGGGCACCCTGTTGAGTCTGAGTGTCCCAGATATGCTTATTCTAAATCACTGGACACAGACAACAAGAATAACTTAAACAGGTCTTTACTAATCGAAGGTCAGGGCTGAACTGCTTAGCAAATTACTACACAGAGTTTATATACCGGTGTGGTCACCACCGGTACTACAATATACAGTAGCCAAGAGAAAGTAGTTCATCTCTTAAGGTAGTCTCTTAAGGTGGTACAGGTTACATACACCACAATTCCTCCCTTTTTAGCTTAACAGTGTACATCCCAATTTAAACATAACATGGATAACATATATACAACTTCATGCAAAACTGTTCAAAGATTCAGTCTCTGAGGAGGCCTCCTGATCCGAGTTGGATAACACCTTTCAGGGGTCTCTGATTCTCGTTGCTGGGGTGACTCATCTAGTTGATCTCTTATGGGTTGGACATCATCAGATACATTGGCGTCTGAGGTAGATGCTTCAGGTTCACTAACTTCTTCCACTGGTGTCTCTGTCGTAGTCATGGGTTTGACCCTTGTTCTCGATTCTACAAGTTGGTCAGCATGACGTCGTATTACGTTTTCACCAATATCTACCGTGTACATCAGGGGTCCTTGTCTGGCACGAATTGTTCCAGATTGCCATTTCTCATTCTTATAGTCCCGGGCTAACACTGGTTGTCCTATTTCGAAACTCCGAGTGGTCTTGTTATTTATATGCTGGAACTGTTTGTTTTCGACTTCCCTCCGCACATTTGGTTTTAACAAGTCCAACCTGGACCGCAACCTCCTGTTATAGAACATCATGGCAGGGCTTTGATTTGTCACTGCATGAGTGGTGTTTCGATATGCCATTAGGAAATTGTCCACCTTGTGTTGTAGTGGAATCTGGCCTTCGCTCATGGCCTTTATCGCCTTTTTGAACGTATGTACAAATCTCTCGGCCAACCCATTTGTAGCCGGATGATATGGGGCAGAGGTATAATGTTTCACCCCATTCTTCTTCATGAATTTCTGGAATTCTTCTGACACGAACTGCGGTCCATTGTCTGAACATATTTGTTCTGGCAATCCATTTCTTGTGAATATCGTTCTTAGAACTGCGATCGTCTTTTCCAAGGTAGTGGTCGCCATCTTAATCACTTCTGGCCATTTAGAATGTGCGTCTACCGCAATTAAAAACATGGAGTCCATGAACGGACCTGCGAAGTCAATATGTACACGTTGCCATGGGGTTGAAGGCCATTCCCATGGATGCAGCGGTGCAATTGGAGGTGCATTTTGAACTTTTTGGCACCCTGAGCAGCTTTTAGTCAGATCCTCTATTTGTTGGTCGATACCTGGCCACCACACATAAGCCCTAGCAAGGCTTTTCATCTTGACTCCCCCCAGATGACCTTCACGCAGTTCCTTTAGAACTCTCTCCCTTAATTTAGGAGGAATAATCACCCTTGTTCCATACATCAATGTTCCTTGACAGACGGACAGCTGTTCTCGTCTGGCTGAGAATGCCGGTAACAGTGGTTCACCATGAGCTGGCCATCCCTTCACTGTCAATTCGTAGACCCGAGACAGTGTCGGGTCGTTCCTGGTTTCTCTCTCAATACTTGCATTGGTGAATGGTAAACATTCGATGATGGTCGAGTGAAATAACTCAACAGAGTCAACTGTCGGTGCCTCTTCCGCTGTAGGTAGTGGCAGGCGCGACAGCCCATCAGCATTACCATGTTGCTTTGTACCTTTGAATTCGATCTGATATTGATGTGCCCCTAGGAAAAGGGACCATCTCTGGAGTTTCTGCGCTGTCATCACCGAAACACCCTTCTTAGGATTAAAAATGGAAACCAACGGCTGGTGGTCTGTCAGCAGCGTAAACTTTTGCCCTTGCAGGTAATGATTAAATTTTTTTACTCCCCACACAAGGCTGAGAGCCTCCCTATCTATCTGAGCATAGTTGCGCTCAGCGGAGGTCAATGATCTGGATGCGAACGCGACTGGTCTTTCCAAGCCATTTGGCAACTTATGTGAGAGCACTGCCCCAATACCATATGGAGAAGCATCACAAGCTAAACGAATAGGCAGCGTTGGGTTAAAGTGAGCCAACACTTCCTTAGAGGTGATCGATGCCTTGCTTTTGTGAAAGGCCCGCTTACAGTCCTCGCTCCACTTCCATGGCACTCCCTTCTGCAAAAGAGCGTTCAGCGGGTGTAGCACCGTGGATAAATTTGGCAGGAACTTATGGTAATAGTTAATCAACCCTAGGAACGACCTCAACTGGGATACATTTTCCGGAGCGGGAGCCTTCACAATAGCTTCGATCTTGTCAGGTGACTTGTGAAGCCCCTCCTGGTCAATGACGTGACCACAGTACGAGATTTGCTTCTGAAAGAACTCACATTTCTGGCGATTAACTCGAAGTCCATATTCTTTCAATCTGGTGAGCACCTGTTCCAAATTTGTAAGATGTTCCTCATCATCATCTCCTGTAATCAGAATGTCATCCAGGTATTGTGTGCCTGGAATTCCCTGTAATACCTGCTCCATGGCCCTTTGCCAAATCGCTGGAGCCGATGCCACTCCAAAAACCAGTCTATTATACCGAAATAAGCCCTTATGCGTGTGGATCGTGAGATACTGGCGTGACGCTTCATCAACTTCCATCTGTAAGTACGCCTGCGCCAGGTCTATCTTGGTGAAGTGTTTCCCGCCAGACAACGAAGCGAAGATATCCTCAATCCGTGGAAGCGGATATTGCACCGTGTGAAGCACCGGATTAACAGTGATCTTGAAATCGCCACAGATGCGAACCTTCCCCGGTTCCCCCGGCTTGTTACTCGATGAACGCTTCATGACGGGAACAATGGGCATAGCCCATTCACTCCAGTCCACCTTTGACAGTACTCCGGAACGTTCTAGTCCCTCCAGCTCAGCTTCCACAGCAGGCCGTATCGCATAAGGTACCGGTCTAGCTTTGAAAAATTTCGGGTTTGCATGTTCTTCAACCTTGATGTTTGCCGTAATTCCTTTCAGTGTTCCCAGTCCCTGCTGGAACACCTCTTTAGCATCGTCCAATATTCTGGACAGTCGTTTAGGTTTGACATCGTCCTTTTTACCGGAATCTACAGTTAGTGCTTTTAAGGAATGCCAGTCCATATTTATTCTCCTGATCCATTCCCGTCCCAGTAGTGGTGGACCTCCCTCAGGTAACGCATATAAGTCCATTCCTCAGCTTTCTTTACCCTTGTGGACCACCTTTACCTTTATCTTTCCGATGGGGTATACTCTTTGCCCCGTGTATGTTTTCAATACAATCTCCGTATCCCTTAGGGGAATGTGTGGAAATAACCTTTTGTAATCTTGCTTATTCATGACCGTCAATGCCGATCCAGTGTCCAATTCCATCTTCACTTGGACTCCTGCTATCTGAAGTGTGACCCAGATAGTTTGGTGGTCTGCTGTGTTACCCACATTATGTATTCTTAGACAACCCAGTTCCTTACTGCTGGAGTCTGAATCCGTCTTCTGTTCATCCGAACTGTTCTCTGTCACCTTGTGTACCTTTTTGCACTTTTCCTGCGGTGACTTTTTGTTGCTGGTCTTCTTTCCTGACCGGCATACTTTAGCTATGTGACCTAGCCTGCCACATTTTCTGCATTCCTGATTTTTGAACCAGCACTGGTTCTGATCGTGCGTTGTCCTTCCGCAATGATAACACTTTACTGCACCCAATGCCATTTGATTGGTGCTGAGTTCCGATGACCTTAGCTGCATTTCCACGGTGCCTCTTGCTGCGGCCTCATGCGATGCTGCAATGGTGACAGCTTTATCAAGCGTAAGGTCCTTTTCCTCTAGCAGTCGCTTTTGAGTTCCTTCTTTTAGTAATCCACACACGAATTTATCTCTCAGAGCGTCTGCTAGTCCTGTACCAAACTGACAGTACTTTGATAGCTTGCGCAGTTCAATTAAGAATTCAGCGTTGCTTTCCTCTTTCAGCTGCGTTCTTCTGTAAAATTTAAATCGTTCCGCTATCAGCAGCGGCGTGGGGTTTAAATGTTCTTGCAGGATAGTAACAATATTCGCGAAAGTCTGATCCACCGGTTTATCTGGTGTTACAAGGTGCCTCAATAACTCGTACGTCTTCGCACCCATTGAGTTTAATAAGGTTATTGCTTTCTTATCATCTGGTACCTCATTTGCTGTACAATAAACTCCAATGCGTTCTACATACGTGGCCCAATCTTCAACATCGCTATCAAAAGCAGTGATGTTACCGTGTTTAGGCATCCTTGAGAGTTTCTTTAAATATTTTATTTTCCCAAAATGGCGGCTTCCCGCGCTTGTCTTCTTCCCCCGCCTACTAAAATGGCGGCTTCCCGCGCTTGGCGGCTTTTCCCGCGCTTGTCTTCTTCCCCCGCCGACTACAATGGCGGCTTCCCGCGCTGGTCTTCTTCCCCCGCTGGCTACAATGGCGATTACCGCGCTGTTGCCGTTCTCGCCTCCCAGCGGTTCTTAATTTCCCCGACGCTGCTTTTGTTCCCCCGCGGTTCTCGTGGGCATTAACGCTTCCCTTGTTGCTGCGCCTCTCAGCCCCGATTGCAGCCCGGCCCTTTACACCGGCTGCGGTCGAGTTCTCCGCGGTTCTCGTGGCATTAACGCTGCCCTTGTCACTGCGCCTCTCGGCCCCGATTGCAGCCCGGCCCGTTTCACCGGCTGCGGTCGAGTTCTCTGCCCTTTTTCCTCCGGTTTCCCTCCCCTTCTCCACTGACAATGCGGCCGACTTTCTGCCCGTGTCGCTAGATCGGCTTACCCACCACCGTGGTAGAAGGATGATCACTGCCTGTCGCTGATGGAGGACTTCGTGGTCAGTAATTTCAACCCGGGTTCTCGATGCCTCCCATGTGATGCGGTGCTCAGCAGGATGATGAGGGCGGATGCCTCTTCTCGACGCCCGTTCTGAGGACGAAGCTGCCTTGGATGCAAAACTGCCGCAGGGTAAGATCGGACTCGTCGCCACTGTTGAGTCTGAGTGTCCCAGATATGCTTATTCTAAATCACTGGACACAGACAACAAGAATAACTTAAACAGGTCTTTACTAATCGAAGGTCAGGGCTGAACTGCTTAGCAAATTACTACACAGAGTTTATATACCGGTGTGGTCACCACCGGTACTACAATATACAGTAGCCAAGAGAAAGTAGTCCATCTCTTAAGGTAGTCTCTTAAGGTGGTACAGGTTACATACACCACACATCCTATTCTAAATCCCCCTTGATACCCATTCTTTCACCTTTGAGGTGGAACAGGCTCGAGGGGCTGAATGTTCCTCACTGGCCCCTGTTCCTATGTTCCTCACTGGCCCCTGTTCCTATGTTCCTCACTGGCCCCTGTTCCTATGTTCCTCACTGGTCCCTGCTCCGATGTTCCTCACTGGCCCCTGTTCCTATGTTCCTCACTGGTCCCTGTTCCGATGTTCCTCACTGGCCCCTGTTCCGATGTTCCTCACTGGCCCCTGTTCCTATGTTCCTCACTGGCCCCTGCTCCGATGTTCCTCACTGGCCCCTGTTCCGATGTTCCTCACTGGCCCCTGTTCCTATGTTCCTCACTGGCCCCTGTTCCGATGTTCCTCACTGGCCCCTGCTCCGATGTTCCTCACTGGCCCCTGTTCCGATGTTCCTCACTGGCCCCTGTTCCTATGTTCCTCACTGGCCCCTGTTCCGATGTTCCTCACTGACCCCTGTTCCTATGTTCCTCACTGGCCCCTGTTCCTATGTTCCTCGCTGGCCCCTGTTCCAATGTTCCTCACTGGCCCCTGTTCCTATGTTCCTCACTGGCCCCTGTTCCTATGTTCCTCACTGGCCCCTGTTCCTATGTTCCTCACTGGCCCCTGTTGCGATGTTCCTCACTGGCCCCTGTTCCGATGTTCCTCACTGGCCCCTGTTCCTATGTTCCTCACTGGCCCCTGTTCTGATGTTCCTCACTGGCCCCTGTTCCGATGTTCCTCACTGGCCCCTGCTCCGATGTTCCTCACTGGCCCCTGTTCCTATGTTCCTCACTGGCCCCTGTTCCGATGTTCCTCACTGGCCCCTGTTCCTATGTTCCTCACTGGCCCCTGTTCCTATGTTCCTCACTGGCCCCTGCTCCGATGTTCCTCACTGGCCCCTGTTCCGATGTTCCTCGCTGGCCCCTGTTCCGATGTTCCTCACTGGCCCCTGTTCCGATGTTCCTCACTGGCCCCTGTTCCTATGTTCCTCACTGGCCCCTGTTCCTATGTTCCTCACTGGCCCCTGTTCCTATGTTCCTCACTGGCCCCTGCTCCGATGTTCCTCACTGGCCCCTGCTCCGATGTTCCTCACTGGCCCCTGTTCCGATGTTCTCGAGCTCCACATTTCACAAACTCTAATTTGCCCATAAGTGCTGCCCACACCCTGTCCCACACTAATTCCTCTTTGCCCATCACCCCTGACCTTGTCATCCTCCCTGTTCCCCCAACAAACCAATTTGAAAATCCTCATTTATACCCACCCTTCCCTCACCCACCATTGGTGGTATAGCTTTCAATCGCCACAGCCCTACTCTCTGGATCTCCCTCCTTAAGACCTCCTTGTTGCTCCTCTCTTCAAAAGCCTGATCCATACCACTTTGCTTGCCTCTGCTAACTCCTCTTTCACTGCTCGGCACCCATTTTCCTCTGCGATACCCACATTTAAATGGAAGACTTCTCATCTAATACAGGGGTGTCTTTAACTAAGCCATTACCAGGTTCCTCTTGTGTTAAGCCATTACCAGGTTGTAGGTGTGTATTTAAATAGCTCATTGACACACTGTAGATACCTTTAAATAGCCCATTAACAGGCTCTTTAAGTGGCTCATTAACAGATAGTCAGTGGATATTACAATGCAGACGTGCTATGAAATATAATCTTTCAACTTGTAGTCTTGGGATATTTTTCAGGAAGTAACCTTTCTTGTGAAACCCATTGGTTATTAGAGTAGTACAGGAACCTCTTTATTATCCGGCACCAGTGGGCCCGGCGTGGTGCCGGTTTATCAAAAAGTCCGGATTACAGAGAGGTATAGTTTAAAAGGTACGAGAGCTCCGTATACAGCAACAAATCCAGGCTTCCCTGTTGCTTAGCAACATGTGCAGGAACTCTGGCCACAGACCAAGCGTCCCTGTTGCCTAGCAACAAGTGCATGAACCCCAGTTACACAGCCACAGATCCAGGAACGGCCACTAATATGAAGTAAAACTTACCTGAACCTACTCCTGCATTTTGCCGGTTAACCGAGATTTCCGGTTATTTAGGCGCCGGTTAAAAGAGAGTCAGGACGAAGGGTCTTTGACCTGAAACGTTGACTCTGTTTCTCTCTCCACGGATGTTGCCTGGCCTGCTGAGTTTTTCCAGCGTTTTCTGTTGTTATTTCCAAACAACAGCATCTCACTAGTGATTGTGGGCAGCCTGTTGAAGAGCCAATAGGAAAAGGGAGACTTGGTCAGTTGATAGTACTCTCAGAGCTGAGTCAGTGGGATGCGGGTTCAACACCGGCACTCCAGTATTTGACCGTCTCATTTAGACTGACCCTTCAGGATAGCGCTGAGGGAGTGCTGCATTGTCCGAGGTGCTGTCTTTTGGATAAAATATTAAACCGAGGCCCTGTTCAGATGGACAGCACAGATCCTATGACCCTATTTGAGGAAATACAGGCATATCATGGTGTCCCGGCCAACACTTCTCCCTCAAGCAACATCACCAAAAACTGATTAACTGTCACTTATCTAAATTCCAGTTTATGGGATCATGCTGCACGCACAAATGTCTGCAGACCAAGATGGTCACGAGGCTTGACGCAGGTGTGCCCATTATCAATGGCAGTAAATGTGATGGTAGTGGCAGCTCATTCTTGATCCTGAACACAAGCAGCTGGAGCACGCCTGAGCTGTGGCCTTTTGTTGGCTCTCAGCCTAAAGGAGGCGCCTGGAATAAAAGCAAAACCAAATATAGTATGAGATGCAGCACAGGTCAGGAGATGGTTTCTCAGCCAACAACCCATTATTGAAAAAAATTGCTTTTTTAATCTAGGAGATGGCTGTGCTGTGCCTAGTATCCTACATGATAGACAAGGACATAATCTTTCAAAGGCTGTTAATTTGTTTTGCAACCAAGCTGTACTGTGCTCTTTTGGCTTAGATTTAGGAGTATTGATCACAACATGTCCAACTCTCTTAAAAGTTTGTGAGAGAGGTCCAAGGATTACTTTCCTTTCAATTGATCCTCACTCCTGTGAGGGGGAAACTGCTGCCCACTCACTCCCTCTCCCCTCTCCCCCCTCCCCTCTCCCCCCATAGTGATTGGCTGAGATTGGTAATTTAGGATATGGGAGATCACAGACACAACCCTTCTTCTCACGGCTTGACAACACATTTAGTTGATTCAGTCCACTGCATCGCTGTGTCTGGGCTCGTACCCTTGAGACCCTCACAGCCAACAGAGAGAGGAGATTCTCATCCCATCAGCCGGGCCCAAATTTGAAGCAGGAACCCTGAGGTAAAACGACAGTTCGCTAACAGACTACAACACGCAGAGCTCCTGAAAGGAATCTCTTAATATTTTGATGTTTACTGAAAACATCTGTTCTCCCTTTCATCTGCCAAAGCCACTGAACAGCAACTTAGTTGGTTACAGGGACAAGCTGTGTGGGCTCACTGCCATCTGGTTGAAGGCATGATAATCAGGTGGCACTACACCTCGTGCTGTGCTAGAGGGACCCACTGCAAGCAAAAGATAATCTTACTTTCCACATTCTTGAAGACATGTCACGTAGCCAAGCCCGTCGACTAAATAAAGTCCACCCCAGCATTTCACCAGCCGCTGAGACACATTTAAAACTATTCAACAGAGCAGACCTGCCACTGCATCCCAAGTAAATAAATTATTGTAGGTATTCGGGTTCACCAATTGTAGGTGTTGGACGAATACCTATCAAATAATCGAGGTCGACGCCAGGAGAACAATCAAACAGTTCTTTAATGCAAGAATAATCGAATTCCAACAGCTGGCTGAGATCGGTACAGGAGAGCCATTAAGTAGGTCTTAACCAGACGGAGACGCCACGAGGACTGACTGGGCAGTCCCGTGGATTGCGTCGTGACATCATCACGTTTTCTCGCGCTTGGGCGGTCACGTGATTAGCGACGTGACGTCATCGCGTTTGCCCGCACTTGGGTGGTCACATGATCCGCGACGTGACGTCATCGCGTTCACCCGCGTCATCGCGTTTACCCACGTCATCGCGTTCGCCCGCGCTCCCAAAGGGGAAACGCCCCGTACCGGCAAACTGTATCTATACATCATTAAAGGGAATTATGACCGGTAAGTAAGGGACACTCGGTGGTACCACTACATTATAATATTAACTATCAAATGCTTCAAGTATAATGTCTAATGCTCCAAAAATTTGACATTGGTGTAACTTTCATTGGATTGAGTTACATTTATGATCTGTTCCTTGGTGATCTGAGGGGATCAGTTAGAGTACAGTGTGATGATCGCATTTGAATAAATAGTTGTAAAATCAGAATGGCTGTATTTTCATCTTTGAATCAGCTATTGAGTGGAATGCATTACATGTCCGGTCTCACGGTGAGAAGGATATATTGCAGCTGCTGAGGTCAAAGGTAAGGGTGAAGTACTAAGCACTGTTAGTACTTACTCAAAGATGGATTGCAGCTAATTAGCATGTTCTGTGCTTTGAAATAGATTAACACAGGGTCGGCAGAATAGTGCTGTAACTACAATTATTACCAATGATTGATTGGGGGAAAAGCAGCAGACTCATTTGCTGGTGTTATTTATTGCTAAGTACGTGCAATTCCTTTCGCCATCAATTTTCCTCTTCGCTCCAGAACCTATTCAGTTCTTGTTAGAAACAGTTCCACAGGTTCCTGAAACTGTTGATTCCGCAATGGGTACAGTTCCATGGGCTCCTGAAGCCATTGACTCCTTGTTGGATACAATTTAATGGACACTTGTACCTGGGCATACTGGCTACAGTCATGCCTGATCTTTGACAGAGTGTCAGTGGGCTATTCAGGGTAGCAGAAATGGCATCACAGCCAAACCCAATCCTATCCTGACGATGTCCATGCAGAGTTACTTCCAACAGGAGTCACTGGGTAGAACTTGGCATGTGTTGCGCCTTTTCTTTGATTGTAAAACGGCTGCGAAGCATATCAATCTAGCAGTGCGACGGCCTGCGGCCAACCTGCACAGGAGTTGGTCCCACTGCTAAATTCGTGGGGCCTGCTTTGTAGGCCTGCTTTAGGCCTCTTGAATATGTAAATGAGGGGCCTAACGCCGGTTGAGGACCCTTTTCAAAAATTTGTCCGAGATGAGCGGGTCAGGACCCGACACCTACTCTGCTCAAGAATCTTACGTGGCCCCAGGGGCTGTCAACCAAGGGTAGGTTTCGAAATAAAAAATGATTAAAAAAGGTTTCTGTGGAGTAGGAGGAGGAGCAAGAAAACAGGCTATTTTGCCAAGTCCATGGCGACGTTTACCCTCCACACGAGCAAATAGTCCTAATCGTATTTACCCACCCTGTTCCACAACTCTTCCTATTTTCCTTTGGCCCCACACTCTGGAGTGCACTTCATAAATTCCTCCACCTTGTTATGTCTCAGACTCCTTCAAAAGACATCTTCAAAGCCTACCTCATTGACCATGCCTTCAGTTGTCTCCCATAACTCTTCTCCCACCACTGTTTGGCATCTGTTTGCACCTCTTTGAAGCACTTTTGGGCTATCTCACTATGTTGAAGGTGATATGGTAGCAAAATTGCAAGACTCTGTTTTCAGCAGGGGGTCTCACTCAACAGACGCACAGATCGAGGGAATAGGTACAGAGGTCAGTGCATCCGATATGCTGCACTGTCCAGTCGGTGCTTCCATTCCATGCCAAGGCTTATATTGTTGTTGTGCAGATACTCCACAATACACTCAACCTTTACATAGAGTTTTACAGCACAGAAGCAGACCATTTGGCTCAACGGGTCCATGCTGGTGTTTATGCTCCGTACGAGCCTCCTTCCACCTTACTTCACCTCACCCTATCAAAATATCCTTCTATTCCTTTCTCCCTCATGTACTTATCTAGCTTCTCCTAAAATGCATCTATGCTAATTGCCTCAACCATTCCATGTGGTAGCGAGTTCCACATTCTCATCACCCTCTGAGTAAAGACGTTTCTCCTGAATTCCTTATTGGATTCATGGCTATCTTATATTTATGGCTCCGAGTTTTGAACTCCCCCACAAGTTGAAACATCTTCTCTACATCTACCTTATAATCTACCCCTTCATAATCTTAAAGACCTCGATCAGGTCACCTCTCAGTCTTCCTTTTTCTAGAGAAAAGAGCCCCAGCATGTTCAGTCTTTCCTGATAGTTGTACCTTCTTTAGGGAATGGAAACCTCAGGAGGTTAAACAAAGCATCTTTCACCCTCAGTCTCATGTAACCTCAGCACTGTATCCCACCGCTTACAACTGTCCTGACTGGTGCCATTTTTAACAGTGTCAGCTGTGGCTCAGTTGGTCGCACCCTCACCTCGGAGTCAGAAGGTTGTGGTTTCAAAGTACTGCCCCAGAGACTTGAACACAAAAATCTAGGCTGACACTCCAGCGTAATACCAAAGGAGTGCTGCACTGTCGGAGGTGCCGTCTTTCAGATGGGACATTAAACCGAGGCCCCGTCTGCTCTCTCAGTCGGACGTAAAAGATCCCATGGTACTATTTCGAAGAAGAGCAGGGGAGCTATCCCTAGTGTTCTAGCCAATATTTATCCCTCAATCAACATAACATAAACAGATTATCTGGTCATTATCTCTTTGTGGGACCTTGCTGTGTGCCGTGTTTCCTAACAGTGACTACACGTCAAAAAAAGTACAAAGCGCTTTGGGATGTCCGGTGGCCATGAAAGGCGCTATATAAATGCAAAGTCTTTCTTTCTTAATAGCATTATTCATTGTGTGGACATTGGGAATAATTAGGCGAGAGGGATGCCACACAGACATAAAGTTTACTGTGAAGTACACCGGGAAATCATTCAGTAAACATGAATCTCCCCCTCAAAGACTGTACCTAACTTTTGCCAGTACGTAGAAGAGGCTGAAGGCCAACGTTGTTAACCAGCACTCCACTTAATGTTTTTCACAGGCTGTCAAACATGTAGCCAGTTATGCAGGAAAGGCTGCCTACTCAACAGAATGAAAGATAATTTAATTTCTTAGAATTTTGGTTAGGCTCGCATTCATATATTGCTTCAAATCCCAGATGGAGAAGGTGATAGAGATAAATGTTTATTAAAAATATTGTTCATAACAGCAACGGCTGTTAGGCACAACAACTCAACTGCTCCACATGACCTTGGTGGGGTAGCTCTGTCACCTGGGATGCACACTTTGTTTGGGGTAATACCAGGTCTTTATGGTTTATTTCTTATGGCCTTGACCTTCCTGGGCCTTCTCAGTTGTTGTTCCATCTTCTCCTCCAACATATCCACAAAGTGAAACAGGCTGAAACTAGTGAGTCTCTCTTCATAATGGGATACATTTTCATCTTCAGTGCTCTTGGCTTTGAGTTTCGCGCTCCAAGAGTGCACATTCAGAGTCCGGTGCACCCCAGTGCTTTACTCAGTGCTGGACCTCTGCCAACTCATTCCGCTGCCTTAAATCCACTTACAGCAAGTATCATTCTTGTAATGTAGAAGGCAATCTTGAACAAATTTGCACGTTTGCCCTTAATTAGTGCTTAACAAGGCAAAACAATTTCCAAGCCATGTCTGTGTTATAACATGCAGTGAACTGGATTAATAGTAACTTAGGAATGAGTTGGGCATGAGGAGACCATGGCGGCTAATTTGGATAGCCCCCAAAAACAGGCGCAGGGATCGCGATGCAAGATTAACCTGCGCCTGTGGATTGAAATGCACATTATAATGATTGCTGCGTGCAGCCAGCGCTAACCACGCTGTTCATTGGCTGCACACATCAGCAGGGGGCCCTAAATCATAACTTCTTAGCACCACTTAAAGCTCGCCTGCACCTCTTACAGGGGAGGTGCATTGTGGCTGCAGCAGGCACTGGGAGTCGTGCAGGAAGTGAATCTGTCCTGGGAAACAGTGAGGAATGTCACAACACGGGAGAGAGTGAGCTCCAGGGTTTTTGGACCCTGCACTGGAGGTCTTGGTGGAAGAGGTGGAAAGGAGGAGCGATGTCCTGTATCTGCAGGGGGGCAGGTGGCCCTCTAGACACATGGTCAAAAGGCAGTGGGAGCAGATAGCCTTGAAGGTCAATGCCAGGAGTCAAGCCCCAAGGACCTGGATGCAGTGGCGCAAGAAGTTTAATGACCTCACACAAGTGGTCAAGGTCAGTGAATGCATCTTCAAATGCCATATCCTACCAACTGCACCACTAGCCTCAGCCACTGTTCAATTCACCACACCCCCCATCACTCACCTACCAACAATCTCTATCAATCAGGACTCATACCTAACATTCATAGCTTTGCCTCACCCTCACACATTTAGTACTGCTGCAAACCTCATACCCACATCTCACAGCTTGCACACACTGCCAGCTATTCAACCATGACAGCCACATCACCAAAACAGATTGTACCACATTCACAGACACACTTCCCTCTCTCTTGCAGGACAAGGTGGCGCACAACTGGAGGCAGCAGGAGCTAACGGGAGGGTGACAGGTGCGCCTGCATATCATTACCCCCATGGAGGAACCAGTGCTGGCCATTATTGGAACGGCCATTGCTGAGGTTGTGGCCAGCGGCGGGGCGGCGGGGCGGAAACCATCGATGATGATGGTATCCTCATACCTAATCCTCCTTCTCACATCCCACTTCCCCCTCATCCCACAATCTCTTGTGATTTACAAGTTGCAGATGGTGTAAGCATGCACCTCTTACTTTCTCCCCCATCCCTCACCACAACCTTACCCTTGTGCATTTTTCCTTTCAGATACCCAAGAGGTGCAACCTGGCCAGGCAGTGGAGGAACACCAAGAAGAGAGTGATGATGGAGACACAGCATCATCATTTGATTTCACACTCGCAGCCACCAGCTGAGATACTGATTCTGCGCGTATCTTAGAGGATAGATTAGAGGTGGGATCTGCATGTGGTGAGACACCGGGCACGAGTGTGCTGCAGCCAGGGCAGGGGGCAAGGATAGTGTAGGTGCCAGTTCACCAGAAGACGAGGTCGCACAAGGGTCCTGCTGCAGAGGACTCAGATGAGGACTTCAATGGGACAGCCTACAGAAGAACGCTGGTGGGTCTGCACAACAAAATGCCTAGTTCATTGGGAAGCCTGCCAGAAAACCTGCGTTCAATGTCAAAGAGCTTGAAGGAATCCAGTATCAACTTGGCACTGGCCTTTGCACAGAGCTTGGAGCCATCCTTTCCAGCATGGAAGTGGTGACCAACTCCCTTCGCACACTTGTGGACACAACCATGATGCAGCGTCTGATGGCCGATGTTGCAACCTCCATTGCAGCACAAGTAGCAGCCACCCAACGTCTGAGTGCAGCAGCGGAAGCTCAGACTGCTGCCATCATGGCTGTGGATTACAGTGTTCAAAGGGACTTGCAGGGTGTCACAGCAGTTCAATAATCCGTCTTCCAACAGATTACTAGAATTGCTGAGGTGCTGCCCCAGGAGAGTGGCAGTGGCTCCGTGGAGCATGAACCTGCTGTCCTCTCTCAGGATGACAATATTCGTCCTCCCATCCCTGTCACTCCGCCACGGGCAGCACGGTGGCATAGTGGTAAGCACTGTTGCCTCACAGCGCCTGGGACCCGGGTTCAAATCCGGCCTCGTGTGACTGTCTGTGTGGAGTTTGCACATTCTCCCCGTGTTTGCGTGGGTTTCCTCCGGGTGCTCCGGTTTCCTCCCACAGTCCAAAGATGTGTGGGTTAGGTTGATTGGCCGTGATTAAAAAAAAATTGGCCCTTAGTGTTAGGGGGGATTAAATAGGTGGGGTTACGGGGATAGGGCTTGGGTGGGATGGCTGTCAGTGTAGGGACCGGGTGCTAGGGTTTGGATGATCAGCCATGATCTCGTTGAATGGCGGAGCAGGCTCGAAGGGCCGAATGGCCTACTCCTGCTCCTATCTTCTATGTTTCTATGTTTCAGTGCCCTTGCGGTTGCCGGTCAGCCAGCCAGCCCAGACTGCTGCCGCCCATGCCGAGATGGTGCTGTCTGCAGCCAGGCCTTCTAGGCCCAGAGCTGCTCAAGGCCATCTGAAGTCTCCACACTGAAAGTCAGCAGTCTTCCACCAGCCATGCTGCAGCCACTGGGGTAGCACTACATAGGAGCACTAGGACAGGCAAAGGCACACGGAAGACAGGCACTAAGGGTGTGCACAAGGATGATTAGTTTACGTTTGTATGCAATATGGCATGATTTCATTTATAAATGTGGTTTGGAATGTTTATTTTGTGGTGACTTTTATTTTTGCAATGTGGCCAAGCGGACGCTGTAATGGTCAGTGACAGAGGGAAGGTACGGTGTGGGACTGTTGCTGAATGGGGAATTGGGGTTGTGTTTACTGGTATCGCACTCAAATTAGTTCTTCACCGACAGCCCGACCAGAAAGGGGTTGTCTAGATTGCCTCCTCCCTTTCTCCTCCTCCTCCTCCTCCTCCTGCTCCTGTTTGTCAGCTGCTCGGCATATAGCTGGGGGTAAGGGCTGTCCCCTCATGATGGGGAGGTTGTGCAGCCTGTAGCAGACCGCCACAACTCTTGACACCCGCTCTGCCGAGTACTGCAGGGTTCCTCCAGAGTGGTCCCGGCTGTTGTTTCAGCACGCCAATGGTGTGCTCCATCATATTTTGTGCAGCAGCATGGCTTTCATCGTATGCATGCTGCCCACACGTGCGTGGTTGCACACCGGAGTCGTGAGCCATGTCGTCAGCGGATAGCCCTTGTCGCCCAATGGCCACCCTTTAGTTTGCCGTGTTGGCTCAAATGCTGCTGGCACGGCGGACTGGCGCGGAATGAAGGCATCATGACTGCTGGCAGGATAGCGGGCGTTGACCTGCATGATTCGTTGTCTATGGTCACACACCAGCTGGGGTGAAATCCCTTTCAGTTCCAGTATATGGCAGAGTTGGCATGCGGCGCCTGCAAAGCGACGTGCGTGCAGTCAGTGACACCCTGCATCATGAGGAAGCCTGCAATTCCAGCAAAGCTGCGTGCTTGCTCAGCCTGCTGCTCTCTGGCACGAGAGAATGAAATGTAGTTAGCTGTCTTTGAATAGAGAGCCTCAGTGACCTCCCTTACATAACAGTGGACGGCAAACTACGAGATGTTGCAAATATCTCCAGCTCCAACCTGCAAAGAATCAGACGCTCTGAGGTTGCAGTTGTGGCTGCAGCAGCTGGCAGATTTCAGTGAGGACGTCCTTACTGAAGCACAGACGTCTCACACATTGTTCCCCGCTGAAGTTCAGGTAGAAGAATTCCTCCCTGAACACCCTTGGCGGATATGGCCTCCTGCTGAGAGCCCCTCTCCTCTTCCTCCTCCTCCTCCCTCTTCCAGCAGCTTGTCCTGCTCTGCGTGGCCTCTGCTCATTCTCCCAGTCATGCTGTATTCCAGTGCACTAGTGCACCCATGTCTGGGAGCAACTGGTTTGTGCAGAAGCCTTGAAGTCAGCAAAAAGTCCGTCAGCACCTGCCACACCACTCCCTGTAGACTTTTGCAACTTGAAAGAACTATGGAAAGCACCAAACACTTATGGAATTGTCATAACAGCCAGAAGAAATCAACCAGCGACTAACCTGTAAGTAGTTGATGATCCCTTTAAATAGCGCTGGTGATGGGGAGGGGGGGCGTGCCTTCCTGCTGCTTGACGCGTGTTCAGCTGTGCGAGGTTAAGAGAGGGCATCGGCTGGAACGTTGAGCTCCAAAATGGCACCGCTGGAGTCATGTCAGCGTTGGATGCTGATTGACATCATGATCTGCCTACTCTGCATACTTTTGGCGGATGTTAGCTGCGCGCACGCTAATGCCCTTACCAAGGTGGCGTCCGGCATGATTTGCTGAAGAAGTGTGCGTGCGTGCATCAGACGCCATTTTGGTCTCCAAATGGCAGCTGAAGTGCCCAAACAACGGGTGCTACTAAGCCCAATTTTGTGCCCCATTGGTTCATTTAGCCTAAAGTTCCAAACCCAACTATGATTCCCTAAAGGGAATCTATCCAGTCCATGACTTTCTGTTCCACAATTCTATAACCCTCTTACTTCAAAATTTGGCTACAATTCCTATTTTCTTTTGACATCCTTAACTTTATACTGTGTCCTCTAGTCCGCGAATACTATGCCCGGCAGAAGAACTTTCTTGAATCCAAATTGTTCATATCCACAAAAATCTTAAAGATCTCTAACAAATTCCTCCTCATCCTCCTCTTCTTCAGAATGGGATTTTGTCAAGTTTAGTATTCAAATCCCCCAACCTCTTTGTAACGTCGCCTGATCAGGTAGACTATAATTGTAATTATTGTTGTATTACGCTCTTGCCCTGGTCAGAAGATATTTACTCCCCAAAGGAATTTTGGGAGCCTGTAATTATTAACATTCAAAATTATTACACCTCACTGTACATTTACAATGTGTGTAAGCTCAAATATCCGGAGTAATTTCGTTCAAAGTGTAAGTCGGGGTATTCTTGTAGTACTGTGTAAAAATTCCAATTTTGTCCTCTTGGGAAAGAAAGTCAACAAGGCCTGTAAGCTGATACTGAGGCTGCTGGCACTTGTTCTGAATCCCAGGTTGGGTGACAGAGAAATATGGTGGGCCTGAATTTGCTGGAAACTTGCACCAGAGTAACGACGCATTAACAGCGTCTGCCATTATTAATAGGTAAAAGTGCCAGGAAATAATGGAGTAAGTGAGTTACGCCATTAATTGTGTTGCACCCTAATTTGCTGGGACACTTGCACCGATAGCCTTGTCTAAACCAATAAAAATTCCTTCTGGCCACTCGGCCCACCAGTATAGTCAATGGCCATCACCAATAGAAACATAGAAACATAGAAGATAGGAGCAGGAGTAGGCCATTCGGCCCCTCGAGCCTGCTCTGCCATTCAATGAGATCATGGCTGATCATCCAAACTCAGTACCCTGTCCCTGCCTTCTCCCCATATCCCTTGATCCCTTTAGCATTAAGAAATATATCTAACTCCTTCTTGAATATATTTAATGAATTGGCCTCAACTGCCTTCTGTGGTAGAGAATTCCACAGGTTCACCACTCTCTGGGTGAAGAAATTCCTCCTCATCTCTGTCCTAAATGGCTTACTCATTATCCTTAGACTGTGACCCCTGGTTCTGGACTCCCCCGCCATCGGGAACATCCTTCCTGCATCTAGTCTGTCTAGCCCTGTTATAATTTTATAAGTTTCAATGAGTTGGATTTCCGCCAGTTGGGAAGGGGGCCGTTCTTGACGCTGCTTCGAGGCAGACATGGGGATCAGGTGTGATCTCACTACTGGCTTCTACTGGCTGTATCATTAGAGGGCGATCCGCAGCAGCCTGGTGCATCTGGCCCACAGGCCAGGTGGTGGAAGGACGTGGCCCTGGGAAGTGTCGTTGTCCTGCTCGTCAGCAGCATGTCCCTCGGGGACCATGACTGTCGCTCTAGCAGGGGGTGCTGCATGGGAGTGGGGGAGACATGAACGTCAGCTGCAGGACGGCTGTGGCTCCTCCATAATCAGTTCAGCTCCCCGCATAACCTCCTGGCAGAGGTTGCCCAGCTTCCGCCCAATGGTGTCCAGCCTGCCACAGATACCCGCGGTGCTCCCGCATCATCTTCCTGCACAGTTGCGGACCACCGTAGTCCTGCTCCCAGTCCCCCACACGCTGGGCCCCAAAGCTGACCTTTGTCTGAAAGGGGACCAGGGTGCACCTTCCCACCCCTTCCCAATGCGCCCCGATCCCATGATTGAGCTGCAGACTTTATCCCTCCCATCTCACGGGTCCCACGGTGGTGGTTGGAATCTCACGGCTGTGCGCGAGAGGGGAGGCAGGCGTACCTGTGGCAGAGCGGGAGAGGCCAGGGGTGGGTAAGGCGGCGGCGCTCCCAGGGAAGGAGGGGTGGGTGGGATGTGGAAGGTGGTCCCCTCCCCCTCACAGGGCAGCGTGGGGATAGGAATGTCTGTGCCACTTCTCCCACCTTCACACACACCCCTCCCCGGGGTGCTCAGGCTTCTCATCCTGCTTCCCCCATTCCTCCTCTTCCCACTCAGTCTCTGCTTCAGTGCCCTTTGCCTTTGTGTCCTCCGGTTGGTGTGGAACTGTGGGAAGGAAGAATGCTGCAGCATGTTTATTCATCGGATTACATAGTTGGGAAACGCTCAAGGAAATAGACAATTTGACCCAAGTTCCCACTCAATTTCCTCTTCCCACCATGCTACCACAAGTGGAAACAGTTTTTCCACATCCAGCCTATCGAACCCGTGCATAATTTCAAAGATCTCTTTCGTTACTTCTGAGTAGTCTCATCCTTGGGTGGATCACAGCCCAGGAGACAAAGCAAGAGGCTGCAAAACCAATACAACGCCAATCTTGGCCTGCCCCACAGGCCTAGCGCCATGGTAACCCTGCAGCTGCAGGGCCCTGTCCTCATGGTGCGTGAGCTCTCTTAAAAAGAGGGATTCTGCCTCCAACCTGAGTGCGCTCCCACGCATTATCCGCCAATATCCCCTGCTGGAAGGAAACAGGGAAAAGGTTAGGTGGGTTGTCTTGTGTTCGGTTCGGGTGTGGAACTGACAGGATTCTTTTCAGGCATTGGAATCTTCAGCAGAAACATATGAAGCTGTCAAATTCATCAGCCCACTCTGAAAAAGCTGTGTCCCCGGCAAGAGAATTTTATGACTTACTTGCCTTTGGCTGCTGCCTTCAGCAAACAAACATTTTTCATTTCGAAAGCATCTATCCTTCCTCCACACGACAAACACTGAATTAGAAGGACAACCCCTTTCAAGCCTTTCCATATATTTAAAAAAAACTCTATTATAGAGACAGACAAGTTTTGATAATCTATTACTTATAATTTAATTCTGAGTTCTGAATTAAAGCCCAGAGAATGCTTACCTTGCCTGCCCTGGTCAGGTCAATGTATTTTTTGTGGCACTAGCCACCTGATTGTGGGATGACCGATGTGGTGCTTGGTGCTTTGCCCACCTCCCTTCACGCCACCTGGCTGACCTTTTGGGAAGCTCTCGCTCTTGAAGTCTTTTTTAAAAAAAATCATAACTTACAAAGGGATTTCTCTAAGAATATGAGGATATCGTAATCAGGAAAGTCAGCTCATTCTGTTGTCCAGTTTCACAATCCCATTTTTCCACCTCAAACCCATCTCATCCTACTTTCTCCTGAATCAAGAATTTACACAGTTCCCTTTATTTTATTCAGAGGCCTTTCCCCAATATTAACACTGAAGGCTTGAATCTCAGAAATGGCATCAGTGGACGATCCCTCTGTACTGCATCAACCAATTTCCTAATGCTCTTGTTTTCTTCCCAATCCCCACCTGTTATATCCGTGTATCTTAATGTTGTGTCCTTCAATAATCAGACAACAGACTGCAGGGAACGATCAACAGGTGTTTACTGAATGAGGGTTCAAACTGCAACTGACTGTACAGATCACTACTCAGGGTTTATATACAGGTGTGGTCACTGCCGGTACTACAGGATACAGGAGCTGTAAAAAGTAGTTCTCCCCCTTAAAGGTACATACATTACAATTCCTCCCCTTTTAGATTAACAGTACCATAACACTCATTTAACAATTAAATATCAAACTAATTACAATTAACACTTTTAACATGCAACATTAACTGAAAATAGTCTATTTATAAATTCAGTATTTGGGGAGGCTTCCTGATTCTTTCTGGATAAAGCCTTTCCCGAGTGTCTCGCTCTTGGTGCGGAGGCGATTCTAACACCCTGTCGTCAGTTGATTCATCAGCTTCCAATGCTATTGTTTCTGAGGTAGATGCGACCTGTACATCGGGTTCCTCACCAGGTACGTATGGCCAAGACATGGGGTTGACTCGTTCCTGTGACTCTAGGATCTGGTCAGCATGGCGTCTCACAATGTTCTCCCCAACATCCACTGTGTACATTAGTGGCCCCTGCCGTGTGCATATCGTTCCTGGTTGCCATTTCTCTGTTCGGTAGTCGCGGGCCAAGACTGGTTGCCCTACATTGAAGCTCCTTGTCGGCTTCTCATTGATGTGCTGGAATTGCTTACTCTCAACATCTCTTCGTACATTTGGTCTGAGCAAATCCAGACGAGATCTCAACCTTCGGTTAAAGAACATCATGGCCGGGGCCTGGTTGGTGACTGCATGTGTCGCATTTCTGTAGGCTAACAGGAAATTGTCCACCTTATGCTGCAGTGGAATGTCGTCATCACACATGGCCTTTACTGCTTTTTTAAAGGTTTGTACAAACCTCTCAGCCAATCCATTTGTGGCTGGATGATACGGGGCGGATGTGTAATGCCTTACCCCATTCCTTTTCATAAATCTTCGAAACTCTTCGGACACAAACTGTGGTCCGTTATCAGAGCAAATCTGCTCTGGCAAGCTGTTCCTGGCAAAAATGGTCTGTAGGACTGCAATAGTTTTCTCCGTGGTGGTGGAGGACATTTTGATCACCTCAGGCCACTTTGAGTGCGCATCCACGGCTATTAAAAACATTGAGTCCATGAATGGACCAGCAAAATCAATATGCACCCGTTGCCATGGAGATGAGGGCCACTCCCATGGGTGTAGAGGGGCATGTGGTGGTGTATTTTGGACTTTCTGGCATCCTGAGCAGCTCTTTGTCAGGTCCTCGATTTGCATATCGATCCCTGGCCACCACACATAAGCCCTGGCAAGGCTTTTCATTTTCACCCCTCCCAGATGACCTTCGTGAAGCTCATTGAGCACTCTCTCCCTTAACTTGGGTGGAATTACCACTCGGGATCCACACATCAAGGTCCCCTGGCATACTGACAGCTGTTCTCTTCTGGATGAGAATGCTGGCAACAGTGAGTCGCATTTGCTGGCCATCCCTTCACCGTCAAATCATATACCCGAGACAGTGTCGGGTCATTTCGGGTCTCCTTCTCTGTACCAGCGTTAGTTACTGGCAAGCATTCAATTATAGTCGAATGAAATATTTCGACAGGATCCACTGCTGGTGCTTCCTCCGCAGTAGGCAGTGGCAGGCGTGATAGCCCATCAGTGTTTCCATGCTGTTTCGTGCCCTTATACTCGATTTCATATTGGTGCGCCCCTAGAAAAAGGGACCATCTTTGTAGCCGTTGCGCAGTCATCACCGGAACGCCCTTCTTTGGATTAAAGATGGAGACAAGTGGTTGGTGGTCAGTCAGCAAGGTGAACTTCTGCCCGTGCAGATAGTGATTGAACTTTTTCACTCTCCACACTAGGCTGAGGGCCTCCCTGTCAATCTGGGCGTAGTTACGCTCGGCTGAGGTTAGTGACCGAGACGCAAAGGCTACTGGCCTCTCCGAGCTGTCCGGGAATTTGTGCGACAGCGCCGCTCCAATGCCATAGGGTGATGCATCACACGCCAACCGAATTGGTAGTGCTGGGTTGAAATGAGCCAACACCTCTTTTGATGTGATCAATGCTTTGCTCTTCTGGAAAGCTCGTTTACATTCGTCACTCCACTTCCATGGTACCCCCGTTTGCAGTAGAGTGTTCAGTGGGTGTAGTACGGTAGACAAATTCGGCAAGAACTTATGGTAGTAGTTCACCAGCCCGAGGAACGACCTCAGTTGTGACACATTTTCCGGTGCTGGAGCCTTGACTACTGCCTCAATCTTTTCAGGGGACTTATGTAACCCCTCTTTATCAATAACATGGCCACAATACGAGATCTGCTTCTGGAAAAACTCGCATTTGTGGCGATTAGCTCGGATCCCATATTCCTTCAATCTAGTGAGCACCTGCTCCAGGTTGGCGAGGTGATCACTGTCATTTTTGCCCGTGACCAGGATGTCGTCCAAATAACACTGGATCCCTGGAATCCCTTGCAGGACTTGTTCCATTGCCCTTTGCCAAATAGCCGGAGCTGGTGCTACCCCGAACACCAGCCGGTTGTATTGGTAGAGACCTTTATCAGTGTTGATCGTGAGGTACTGTTTCGAGGCTTCTTCTACCTCCATTTGCAGGTACGCCTGGGCCAGATCAATCTTAGTGAAGCGTTTACCTCCAGATAGCGAGGCGAAAATATCTTCAATCCGTGGAAGCGGATATTGTACAGTGTGAAGGACTGGGTTCACTGTCACCTTAAAGTCCCCACAGATGCGAACCTTCTTTAGTTCCACAGGCGTATTACTCAATGACCTCTTCATTACAGGAACGATGGGTGTAGCCCAATCGCTCCAGTCCATTTTGGACAGTACTCCTGAACATTCCAAACCTTCCAGCTCTGCTTCGACGGCTGGGCGGATCGCATAAGGTACCGGTCTGGCCTTAAAAAACTTTGGGCTTGCATTTTCCTCCATTTTGATCGTCGCTGTTATGCCTTTTAGTGTTCCAAGTCCCTGCTGGGACGATCAAAATGGAGGAAAATGCAAGCCCAAAGTTTTTTAAGGCCAGACCGGTACCTTGTGCGTCAGTTAGCATTTTTGACAGTCGTCCAGGTGTGACGTCGTCATCCTTTTTGGCATCTACAGTCAGTGCTTGTATGGAATGCCAATCTAGCTGTATCTTCCGGATCCATTCACATCCTAGTAGTGGTGGTCCTCCATCTGGCAATACATATAGGTCCATTTTTGGTGTTTCCTTGCCGTTATATATAACGTTCACCCTTATTTTTCCTTTGGGGTAGACTTTTTGCCCCGTGTACGTCTTCAAGACAATATTTGTATCTCTCAAGGGTATATGTGAGAATAGCCGCTTGTAATCCCTTCGGTTTATGACTGTTAGGGCTGATCCTGTGTCCAATTCCATTTTCACTTGGACTCCTGCTATCTTGAGCATGACCCAGATAGTTTGGTGATCCTCCGTTTTGATCACATTATGTAATTTCAGACAACCCAGCTCCTTGCTTCCGGAGTCTGTATCACTTTTCTGTTCGTCTGAACTACTCTCCGTCACCTTATGTACCTTCTTGTACTTCTCCTGTGGAGATTTCTTGCTGCTGGTTTTCTTTCCCGACCTGCAGACTCTTGCTATGTGTCCTATTTTTCCACACTGTCTGCACACTTTGTCCTTGAACCAGCAATCATTATGGTCGTGTGTTGTTCTGCCGCAGCGATAGCACTTCACTGTTCCGTATGACATTTCATTTGTGCCATATTCTTGCGGTCTCCATTGTATCTCTGCAGCGCCCCGTGCTGCTGCTTCGTGTGATACTGCAATGCTGAAAGCCTTGTCCAGCGTAAGATCCTTTTCTGATAGAAGCCGTTTCTGGGTTCCTTCACTTTGAAGCCCACACACAAACTTGTCCCTTAAAGTATCTGCTAGTCCCGTTCCAAACGGGCAGTGTTTCGATAGCTTGCGCAGTTCCGTTAAATACTCAGCATTACTTTCATCTTTATGCTGGTTCCTTTTGTGAAACTTAAATCTTTCTGCTATCAGCAGCGGTGTGGTGTTTAAGTGGTCCTGTAGGATTGACACTGTTTTTAAAATCCTTTTCTACTGGCTTCTCTGGGGTTACTAGGTTTCGTAGTAAGCCATACGTTTTTGCACCCATTGAATTCAACAATACCAGCGCTTTCTTGTCATCTGGCACTTCATTCGCCTTGCAGTATACTTCTATGCGTTCGACATATGTCGTCCAATCTTCGACTTCATTGTCGAATGCTGTGATACAGCCACTCTTCGGCATTTTTGGGTGTGGTTAGACTGGCTTAAAATGGCGTCTCCCGCACTTTCCTTTCTTCCCCGCTGCGGCTTAAAATGGCGTCTCCCGCGCTTTCCTTTCTTCCCCGCTGCGGCTTAAAATGGCGTCTCCCACGCTGCTGCCAACGCCGCTCTCGGCGGTCCTCGTGGCAAATGGCGATGCCCTGTGGGTTTTGTGCGCTGCTCCTGCGCTGCTGCCAATGCCGCTCTCTGCGGTCCTCGTGGCAATGGCAGCGCCTCGCGTTTTCCTGCGCGCCTCTCTCCCCCGTTGACGCTGCTCGGCCCTTGAACACCGGCTGCGCTCTGCTCTCTCTCGTCTCTCTCCCCGTTGACGCCACTCGGTCCTGAACACCGGCTGCGCCCTGTGCGCTCTGCCCTCTCTCTCTCCCCCGTCGACGCTGCTCGGCCTTTTTCTGTGCCGCTCGGTCGGCTCTAGCCGCCGCTGTCCGGGAAGGGTCTGCGCAGTACCTGTTGCCAGCCCGTTTCGCTGGACCACCGTGACTGGAAAGCCAAGCCTGGCTCTCGACAGCCTCCCCTGCGATGCTCAAATCTCCGCTGGATGACTGGGCGGTTGCCCGTGGTCGACGCCCGTGCTTCTGGACTCGACCTCCTTCCACTGTTCTCCAGGAGCGAATCCCTGGGAGGTGATGCAGAGTTGCAGGTAGGTTCGAATCTGCGTCGTCGCCAATGTTATATCCGTGTATCTTAATGTTGTGTCCTTCAATAATCAGACAACAGACTGCAGGGAACGATCAACAGGTGTTTACTGAATGAGGGTTCAAACTGCAACTGACTGTACTGATCACTACTCAGGGTTTATATACAGGTGTGGTCACTGCCGGTACTACAGGATACAGGAGCTGTAAAAAGTAGTTCTCCCCCTTAAAGGTACATACATTACACCACCCACCTCCCCCTTCCGCCTCCCCCCCCCACCACCCCCCCCCCCCCCCGCCCCCCAGCCCCAGCCCAATCATGTCTCCTTTGGCCACACACACCAAATGCGGTCAGGAAGGTGTGTTGGCAGTCGATTCCAGACCCCCACCAATGCAGCCCTGAACCTGCTGCCCAGGGGCATCTCTCCCTCTGCGTTGTGCCCTCTCCCTGAGCAAAACTGCTGGCTCCGCATCTCCAACCCGCTCCCCTTAGTGCTGAACAAAACTGGGGACTCAGGAATGGGGCAAATCAAACCACTGCCCCACTTTCTTGTGGGCAACATCACCCATTGATTTACTGTTTGAATGTGTGACGAGGAGGATATGAATCCCTTAACATCTCAATGACCTATGGAATTCATTATTCAGTCCTCCCACATATCCTTCATGTGAAGTGACACTCACTTCTGGTTCCAATAGAAAACTGATTGCTCTGTATCTCAATGTTGAAAAACATTACCAGCACTACCTATTTTAAAGCTGCCGTATCCTAATTCATACAAACTCCCGCTCACCCATCACCCCTGTGCTCACTGACCTACATCGGCTCCCAGTCCGCTTACGCCTCGGATTTAAAATTCTCATCCTCCTGTTCAAATCCCCCCCTGGCCTCATCCCTCCCTGTCTCTGTAACCTCCTATAGAACTCTGCCTTCCTCCAACTCTAGCCTCTTGCACATCCCCGACTTCCTTCGGCCCATCATTGGCGGCCGTGCCTTCAGCTGCCTGGGCCCTAAGCTCTGGAATTCCCTCCCTAAACCTCTCCGCCCCACTAATCCATCAAGAAGCTGCCATCACCTCTGTGTTGGAGGAAGATCAATAGCATTTCTTGTACGATACAATATTTTCCCTTGTACCCAACATGACCACATCCTTTACTTTGTACATTACACATATTCAAGAAGTTTCTTCAATGCTTAACAATAAAATATAGCCCATTCAAGCCTTATTCGTGTTTTTACTTCAGAGCATGAAAACAGTTGTACGATTTATATTTTAGAACGTATACCACAATCCATTCAGCTGTTTAAGAATTCATAAGCAGCAAATATAAGACATCTGCCTTTCATATTCACTAATGCATTGGCTCCGCTCTTTCCCTTTTGTTTTTATTTCAGATAACTCAGAATCTTTTAGCCTCCTGCACCTCAGCGCTTCTGATCATTGCTTAAGACTGCACCGCTGTTCTAACTGCCTGGGAAGGCGATCATTTACTTGAGTCAAATAAATACAGTGAGATGCATCATTGCTGTACGCAGGCTGCTGCACGGAGCCACTGACAACTATTCTCCAGAGACCCCACACCCACTAATCACTCGACAGCCATGGCACATTATCAGCTCTCTTAAGCTCGTAAAGAAAGAAAATCTGGGGCAGTGGGGGTGGGATTTTTGTCCCTGCGGCAGATTTTTTCCTTTTTCCCCCTTTTCCTCTCCTCGGCTCCCAAAGGAGTAGACTGGCGGATACAGTACCCCGGCAAGAGTCAACCACTCCAGTGAGCTTTAATTCACCAGTGTACCTCTCCCCTGTGTAACATATAATCAAAACATACAGTGGCTTTGTCAAATTAAAGAAAACAGTCAGTGTCTTTAGGAAAGCCAGGGAGAAAATTGGTGGTGGGGAGGGGGTGGGGGGAAGAGAGAGTAGGAGGCCTACATACACACTCAGACAAACATCATAAACACTCCTGCAATGTAATCTTCACAGGCAAATCTGCAGCTTGTTGGAACAGATTTAAAACCAGGCTCCATTTTGTTTATTTTATGGAAATAAATTTAAATTAGCTTTTTAACAAAAATCAGTGGCATATTCCTTAATGAAATGCGATACGAGAGATAAAAGCATTGACAAACTATTCAAAAGAGGAAAGCGCCTCCCCGGCCAAACACTTAAAGAAGAAAATCTTTTCAGAAGCCTCCTCACTGTTCCCCAGGGGGAAAATAACACAGCTTTACCAAGTCAGAATTCAAACACGAGATCTAAAATGAAAGTTTATAGGAGCTCATTGCATATCTCAATTAACTGTCTGCAATATTTTAGGTCTTTAGCCTCTGGCATTTATTAGCTTACCTTGACTTTCAAATGTGGAGACACTAACGCTCACGTTCCACTCCCCTCACACCAGCAATGGGCGGGCAGTCTAAAGTATGGTTGTGTGCAGTCTAATCTTTCCTCATGTGTATCAAGTAAAACTAACTGCAGCTGTAACCTGTAGTCTGTAAATTAGACAGTAATGCAAAAGCAAAATACTGCGGAGGCTGGAAATCTGAAATAAAAACAGAAAATGCTGGAAATACTCAGCAGGTCAGGCAGCATCTGTGGAGAGAGAAACAGGCCTTACTTCCTACTCCATTTGTGCAATTGAACCAAACTGTAAGTTGATATTTTGGGGGTTTATTCACCTCTGCTCCCCCCCCCCCATATTTGGCCCGAATGACTCCCGCATAACTCTGCCCCTTCTTGCCGCTACTACACCTGATCTCTGACGGAATCTCAAACAGGGGCATAGAGTATATGAGAATAAAGAGTTGATGATAAATTGTTACAAGGCACTGACTAGGCCACAGTTGGAGTACCGTGTGAAGAACTGGACATCCCAGTACAGAATGAACATTAAAACCATAGAGAACATACAAGATAGATTCATTGGGGTGATGTCCTGGATGGGAAACTCATTAGTTATGATAAGAGGGGTTCACATCACATTTTGTGACCCAAGATTGAGTGATGGATCCATTGATAAAGTACACTATAAAACAGAAATGGAGACAAAAATATTTCTTAGTAGATTAGGCACAATCCTGGGGAGACTGTAAGCATTAATACTACAATATCATTAATACTACATTCATACCCAGCACTGGACTAAACAGAATCCTGTGCTGGGGAAGGAGAATATAAAAGCTGTGTCTCTGCAGTCTAATCGAGTATTTGTGTACACATTCCAAGCATTTAGAGGGAAATCATATTATTTCAGATAAGATTGGATCTAATCCCTCCTCCAAGTCCTTACTTTGCCGTCGTGGCTTTTAGCAGTTTGTCTCCTGCTCTCGTCAAGGGAATGTTAACTGGTTTTTGTGGTATAGAATTCTATTAAAAATGCATGTCTAGCCAGGGGGCATATAAATTAACAAACCTCTCCCTTTGCTTCACAAAGTATGAGGTCAAGACCAGAGTGTCACGTGGTACAGTACAAGCATCAGATCAGAAACGCTCATCCAATTTTCATTTCTTCAGAAGGGGACTTGTTTACGTTTGATTTCTTTTAACTTTCCCACCACTAATTGAGCCACACTGGTTGGTGTAGCTCGGCTCCACGCGGGCCAGAAAATGTAGCAACTGAGAAAATGGGAGATTGATGCACGTGAATGTGCATCGGAAGGTCTAAGTGTAGGGTCGCCAACCCGAGTCTCCAGGAGTTAAAGATTATTCTCCAGGACACTGATGTGAGCAAACCTGGGAGAAAAATCATAGGGGCAACAAAAAACTTGTTTTGCTATTTATAAAAATATTGGTAATATGAAAAAAGGCTGTTTGACTGAAGGTCAAGAGTCATCCAATGGGGTAATGAAGAGTCTGTTCATTTTCCAAATGGCGTGGGAAGGCGGTGCATCGCGAGGATGGACATGTCAGGCGACCAATGGCGGGAGAGTGGGGGGTGGGGTGGTCAGAGGCAGGAGGTCATGTGATGACACCTCCAGGAATATGGCCAATCAGAGTTGGCAACCCTATCTAAGTGTCAGCTGTGGCTCAGTGGGTAGCACACTCGCCTCTGAGTCTAGAAGGTTGTGGGTTCAAGTCCCACTCCAGAGACTTAAGCACATAAAGCTAGGCTGACACTCCAGTGCAGTGCTGAGGGAGTGCTGCACTGTCAGAGGTGCTGTCTTTCGGATGAGACGATAAACCAAAGCCCCATCTCCTCTCTCAGGTGGATGTAAAAGATCCCACAGCACTATTTTGAAGAAGAGCAGGGGAGTTATCCCCGGTGTCCTGGCCAATACATATCCCTCAACCAACATAACAAAAACAGATTATCTGATCATTATCACATTGCTTGCTGTGTGAAAATTGGCTGCTGTGCTTCCTGTATTACGACAGTGACCACACTCCAAAAGTATTTCATTGGCTGTAAAGCGCTTTGAGACGTCCGGTGGTTGTGAAAGGCGCTATAGAAATGCAAGCCTTTCTTTCTTTTTTACCTAAATGAGATAAATTGTTACCCTTGCACAGAGTGGTAAATTGTGCCAACGCCTGCAGAATGCCAAGCTCTAACAGGCCGCATAAGAGGCGTCACTAGCTGTCAGGGTCTGTGAAAAGCATGTGGAATGCGATTTAGACTTTAGTTTAGTGACAATTGTATCTATTTTTTCTCAAAGTCTTTAGAGAGGAAGTGAAAATGTTTTATTCTGCAACACTACCGAGCAACAACACCACCGAGCCACAACACCACCGAACCACAACACCACCGAACCACAACACCACCGAGCTACAACACCACCGAACCACAACACCACCGAGCCACACCACCGAACCACAACACCACCGAGCAACAACACCACCGAGCCACAACACCACCGAACCACAACACCACCGAACCACAACACCACCGAACCACAACACCACCGAGCCACAACACCACCGAGCCACAACACCACCGAGCAACAACACCACCGAGCAACAACACCACCGAGCAACAACACCACCAAACCACAACACCACCGAGCAACAACACCACCGAGCAACAGCACCACCGAACCACAACACCACCGAACCACAACACCACCGAACCACAACACCACCGAGCCACAACACCACCGAGCCACAACACCACCGAGCAACAACACCACCGAACCACAACACCACCGAACCACAACACCACCGAGCCACAACACCACCGAGCCACAACACCACCGAGCAACAACACCACCGAACCACAACACCACCGAGCAACAACACCACCGAGCCACAACACCACCGAACCACAACACCACCGAGCAACAACACCACCGAACCACAACACCACCGAGCAACAACACCACCGAACCACAACACCACCGAGCAACAACACCACCGAGCAACAACACCACCGAACCACAACACCACCGAACCACAACACCACCGAGCCACAACACCACCGAGCCACAACACCACCGAACCACAACACCACCGAGCCACAACACCACCGAACCACAACACCACCGAACCACAACACCACCGAACCACAACACCGAGCCACAACACCACTGAACCACAACACCACCGAACCACAACACCACCGAGCAACAACACCACCGAACCACAACACCACCGAACCACAACACCACCGAGCCACAACACCACCGAGCCACAACACCACCGAACCACAACACCACCGAACCACAACACCACCGAACCACAACACCGAGCCACAACACCACTGAACCACAACACCACCGAACCACAACACCACCGAGCCACAACACCACCGAGCAACAACACCACCGAGCAACAACACCACCGAGCCACAACACCACCGAGCAACAACACCACCGAACCACAACACCACCGAACCACAACACCACAACACCACCGAACCACAACACCACCGAACCACAACACCACCGAGCCACAACACCACCGAACCACAACACCACCGAACCACAACACCACCGAACCACAACACCACCGAGCAACAACACCACCGAACCACACCACCGAACCACACCACCGAACCACAACACCGAACCACAACACCACCGAGCCTCAAAACCGAACCACGGTACCATGTTTACACTCGGGCGGCAAGTTGGGAATCTAACCCAATACTGAGTTTTTGTGTTATTTGAAGCCGGAAAGAAAATGTACCACATAGTGAAAAAAGCTACTGACTATGTAGTGATTAGGAGGCATCGCTACGAGACAAACACACGAAGAATGGGCTCCTGGGTGAGATCCCAAAAATCACAGCCAGCTCCTGTGGATGGATCCCCAGCTCAAGTCATCATCACCTTCAGGAGTGAAGGGGGAAACTGGGCGGCAGGAAAATAATGAAAAAGAATAGTTTATTGTTAGCAATTCAAGCTGGGATTTACTTTAAGTAACACTGCGAGTGAGGAGAGGAGAGGTTAGAGAGAATAAGTAAACATTTTTGTTCTGCATTGGCAAGTTTTGTGATGCAGTGCTGTCCCTTCAGGCTATGTTACTGCTGAATTTTATGCTTAGTATAAAATGTGTTGCATTTCTAAGAACTTTTAACGAAATAAAATCGAGGATGCGACTCCACCTTTCTCTGGGTTTCTTTCCTTTCCTTGGGTCTCCCAGTGCCAATCAACATCCTCTGCCAGCGCCACTCTGAAACCTGCAGTTGGGATGTGCCAGGAACACGGTCTGGGGAATCTGTCCTCTGAATCTTTCCACCTCCCTCTCCCCATGGGAAGCCATCGCACGCCTATTTTATTATTTATTCTTGAGACGGGGACAACGCTGGGAAAGCCACATTTATTACGGTGAATGAGTGTGGAGGTTTGCCACACAAGCCTGTGCCACTCTGCGGCCCCTTGGGTTTTGACTGCATCACTTCCACAACCTCGCTCAGAGTCTCTCTCTGTGCGGATACACGCGGCCAGTGCCTCGCCACACTGTGCAGCCCAGCCCAGTCCCACCTCCCCGTGTAGGAATCAATTCACAATAAATCACACAGGGAGCACTAACAGCGGGATTCCCATTTCAGGGAACCTAGTTCCAAGTGGTCATGGGCCCACAACACAACACTCTCCCTAATCTGGCCAACTTTGGTCATTCCCTTCAGAGAAGCTACAGGAATGGTTGGTGTGGGAAACGGAAAACACTCTCATTGGTGCAACCTCTTTTGAGGTTGATGCTAAAACAGCTGGTTGAAGGAGACGAGGGAATCTTTTGCTCTGCATCTAACTGTGGCATTAGGGTTGCCAACTTTGGTTGGACATATTCCTGGAGGTGCCATCACATGACCTCCTGCCTCCAACTGCCCTGCCCCCACATCAGTGTTCCCTCTGAATTTTGTGGGGGGGGGGGGTGGTTCGCGGTCCCTTTAACTGGCTGTGCGGCCCATTCAAATTTTCGCACATGCACAATTTCTTGCATTGAAAAGCCGATGTGTGGCCTGCATGGGGCCCCCAGGCCGCTGTGCAGCCGCACAGCTTAGCAGGAACGTTGCTGCCATTGGTCACCCAACATGTCCATCCTCGTGACGCACCGCCTTCCCGCACCAATTGGAAAGCGAACAGACTCTTCATTTCCCCATTGGATGAGTCTTGACTGTCAATCAAAGAGCCTTTTCTTCCATCGCCATTGTTTTTATAACTAGTAAACAAAAGTGTTCAAATAATTTGTTTTTTAAAACACAATTTTTTATGGCCCCTATGATTTTTCTCCTGGGTGGCTAGCGGCAGTGTCTTGGAGATTAGTCTTTCATTCCTGGAGGCTCCAGGGCAATCTTCTTCTTCTTAGGCAGTCTCTCGGAACTGAGGATGATTTGCTTCCACGTTAAAAATGAGCTCGCAGGTGGCTGATTAGTCCAATGCGGGACCTACAGTCTCTGTCACAGGTGGGGCAGACGGTGGTTGAAGGGGCGGGTGGGTGGGGTGCTTGGGTTGACGTGCGCTCCTTGCACTTGGCTTCCGCTTGCTCCCAGCGAAGAGACTCGAGGTGTTCGGCGCCTTCCCGGATGCTTCTCCTCCACTTTGTGCAGTCTTGGACCAGGGATTCCCAGGTGTCGGTGGGGATGTTGCACTTTTTCAAGGAGGCTTTGAGGGTGTCCTTGAAGCGTTTCCTCTGCCCACCTGGGGCTCTCTTGCCGTGCCCGAGCTCCGAGTAGAGCGCTTGTTTTGGGAGTCTCGTATCGGGCATGCGGACAATGTGACCCGTCCATCGGAGCTGATTGAGCGTGGTCAGAGCTTCGATGCTGGGGATGTTGGCCTGAGCAAGAACACTGATGTTGGTGCGCCTATCCTTCCAATGGATTTGCAGGATCTTGCGGAGGCAGCGTTGGTGGTACCTCTCCAGTGCTTTGAGGTGCCTGCTGTACAGGTCCATGTCTCTGAGGCATACAGCAGGGCAGGTATCACTGCTGCCCTGTAGACCATGAGCTTAGTGCCGGGTTTGAGGTCCTGGTCTTCAAACACTCTCTTCCTCAGGCGACCGAAGGCTGCACTGGCACACTGAAGGCGGTGTTGGACTTCACGTCTGCCCTTGTTGACAGTAGGCTCCCGAGGTATGGAAAGTGGTCCACGTTGTCCAAGGCCTTGTCAGGGCAATGCTGGAGGGTTGACAACCCTAGGTGGTACGTGTGACCTGGACGCGGTTGATGTTGACTGGAATGAGTTCCATTCCCCAGCACTAACATCATTCACTTCGACGAGCCCAACAATTCACCAACAAAAAAAGCAAAGGGCTTCTTCTTTGAAGTGCTGCCTTGTGCCACCAGGCGGACTTTCAATAAATGTATCAGAATAAGAATCTTTAAATGAAATGCTGAGAATAGCTCCCCTGGTGACCCAGTGTGGAAAGGAGACATACAGACGAGGGAGGCCCGAGGTTTAATTCCCAGACCGGGGCTGAGTTAACTGACCTCAGCCAGGCTGTGGCACTGCACTCGGCCTGGGCTAGGGAGGAGAAAAATCGGCCAGAATTCCCACCCGTGATCCCGCTCTAGTGACTCATGCTGGAAACTGAAAGCATGTGTAGCTCAAAAGGACAGATTTAGTTTAACTGCGATGCTTCCACAGTTGAATGGGCAGATGACCCTCCCACATGGAAGACGGACACTTGAGTAACATACTAGAAGATAGAATGATCTCCAGCAGGAATCAGTGCTCTCAGAAGGGGTAGGGGAGAAAATTAGACAGCATATATCGGGAATGTGGCACTCGCTTTGGTAGTAGCAAATTACTCAGTTTCTTTGAAATACGTGACCTTTAGGGGGAGCACTTCATTGCTACAAGTAGGGTTGAAATAATGGTACCAACATCTGATTGCATTCTGGCACCCCCTGAGAATCTCCTAGATTTCCATTCAGTCAAATTTCAAAGTGCAGTGTCCATGCAATGGAACAGTTGCAAGATTGAATTCTAAATGTCTGCCTTTTATTTCTCATGCTTCCCAAATGCCAGCCCGTCAATCAGGACATCATTGGGGAGTTCACAGCCAAGCACCCATAGTAGCCGAGGTCACGCTGTCTGGATTTCACTGTGCGGTTTGTACAGGCAGCAGAAGCAACTCGTACGGAAGGAAATAATATGTTTTCACAACCACTTAAAGAAAATATGTTTTCTTGATCATTTTCAGGAATATTTGACACGCCTCCTGAAGGGTCGGTAACCGAAGTCTTTGTAAACATGAGAGGCAATGACATTTTCTTTTGTATGGCAATGCCACTCACATCAACATACATTATTGTCTTACAGAAACGTCACTGCAAAATGTGGTCCAGCTCTTCTGCACTCATCCCAAGTAACAACCACCTTTCTATCTGTCTTGAACAGACTAGTAATCTATGTTCAATTAACAGTGTTTGTACAGAATCTTAATGAATGTTGATTGGCCATAGTGAAAATACCTGTGCAGATTACCAACATCTACTGACTAACTATTGGAACAATGTCTGTGCATCATTACTAACCAGTAATGATCAATTGGTAACAATACCTGTACTGATGATTTATAGTAAAAAATACCCGTGCATTATTACGAACCTGTACTAATTAACTATAGTAACAATATATATGTTTTATTGCTAACCTGTACTGATTAACTATATTGCTAATACCTGTGCATTAGTACTAAGTTTTTGATTAAATATAATAATATTCTTTTGTTATTACCAACTAATACAGTTGAACATTTTACTATTGCTAATTAATACAGTATTGACAAAATTTGCTAACCTATGCAGCTGCTGTTGCTACTTTCAATCATTATATGGATCTGTAAAACGCTATTACTGCCCCGCACTGTAGATTAATGGTCTGTATGATTACTATTAATGGGTGATGCCACAATCCAGGCCTCTCTGTGAGGGAACGTCGTGTCATTCGTGTACTGTATATCAATATACATTAATAATATGTTAAAAAAAAGTCCAACAGAACTTCTCCCAGTCGTTTAATGGATAAACGCACCAAATATTAGGACAGGTGACCAAAGGCTTGGTCAAAGAAGTAGGTTTTAAGGAGCGCCTTAAAGGAGGAGAGAGAGGTGGAGAGGTTTAGGGAGGGAATTCCAGAGCTTAGGGTCTAGGCCCTTTAGGCTGAAGGCACGGCTGCCAATGCTGAGCGAAGGAAGTGGGAGATGCACAAGAGGTCAGAATTGGAGGAACGCAGGATTCTCGGAGATTTGTAAGGCTGGAAGGGGTTGCAGAGATAGGGAGGGCTGAGGCCATGGAGGGATTTGAACATGAGGATGAGAACTTTAAAATCTAGGTGTTGGTGGACTGAGAGCTAACATAGGTCAGCAAACACAGGGGCAATGGGTGAACGGGACTTGGTGCGATTTAGAATACGGGCAAGAGAGTTTTGGATGAGTTTGCTTATGGGGGGGGTGAAAGATGGGAGGCTGGCCGGGAGAGCATTGGAATAGTAGCACTTCAACACCAGGGAGCTCAGCACAGAGCAGAACTCAAAATCTATGACTTGCCCTGACGTTTGGGCTCAGTACCACATTGATTGGTGTATTTAACAACTAACCCATTTAATTGCATAGCTCTGTGCCAACTGGTGTGAGATGAGCTGTAGATTCACAAGCAACTAAGTAAAATGAAATCTTTGTTAGTTCAGATATCGCTGTTACAGTCCCTTGTGTCACTGCCTATTATCATTATGCAGTTTCAATATTGCTTCTTTTGCTTTTTTGACATTAAGTGTACCTAAAGGCTTTATGTTATCCTACTTCCAAGGCTAAATGAGTTCAATTATAGTTACGTTCTGTGGGTCCATGCTCACTAAGTACTGGATAGAGACTGTGCAAGCTAATTCAACAGACAAGAATTTGATTCAGCCTGGCATGAATTTGAAGCCATGTCACAAAAGAAAGGCTATTATGTCTCAGTAAAAGACATGGTACCACCCAGTCCCCAATTCCTTTCTTGAGAATGTCAATCTATTCTCAGTCAGGCTCACCAAACCCAAACCTGACCTGACAAATTCTCTCCCCTGGTTGACTGGCAGTGAGAAAGCCAGGCCTTGTGTCAAGTTGCCAGCACCTGTTTTTGTCAAGAATTTTTATTTTTTATTGGAAGGAATAAGGCAAGTTTGCTCAGGGGTTGTATTGGTCACATTTTACATATTCCTACTGACACAATATTCACCTTGTAATATAATTTGTTTTTAGCAAAAGGATGCCGAGTGGGTGGGATGGATTAAGTACATTCTTTCACCTAAGGAGCTGTGTTCAAATCCAATCCAGGCTGATACGTGAATGTCTCCTCCTTCTGCTAGTTGGTTGAGGTCTATGTGGAAAGAGTTTGGACCATCCCAATCCTTTTCCTAACGGGCATGGGATGATAGTGCAAAACTGACACTAATTAGCACATTAATAATCTCACACAGACAGATCATAAAGATGGCTGGTGTGGGAAATCCAAAAACTGTCACAATGGTGTAGTGGGGGGCACTCTTCTGAAGTTGGTTCTGAGGCACATTATTGGGCAGAGTAGAGGGAGCTTTAATCTGCACCTAACCTGACCTGAGAGTGCTTGATACTATACTAACATCCCTCACCTTGAAAGCACAAAATATATTGGTTAAGTGTCACAAGATTTTATTTCCTGCAACAGTCTTGAATGTGTAGCAGGTAAAAGGCAGGGGTAGGGGACAGCATAACGAAGAATGGGGTTCTCTAGTGTAGGGTAGGCTTTGACTGCAATGCCATACTTCTTTTGTTCCCAAGTTCGGTTAGGGTGTAGATCAGTAAGAACATAAGAACATAAGAAATAGGAGCAGGAATAGGCCACTTGGCCCCTCGAGCCTGCTCCGCCATTCAATAAGATCATGGCTGATCTTGGGCTCAAAGCCACTTCCCTGCCCGCTCCCCATAACCCTTCACTCTCTTATCTTGCAAAAAATCTGTCTATCTCCACCTTAAATGTATTTAATGACCCAGCCTCCACAGCTCTCTGGGGCAGAGAATTCCACAGATTTACGACCCTCTGAGAGAAGAAATTCCTCCTCATCTCAGTTCTAAAAAGGCGACCCTTTATTCTGAAACTATCCCCCCCCCCCGAGTTCTAGATTTCCCCACGAGGGAAAACATCCTCTCTGCATCTACCTTGTCGAGCCCCCTCGGTATCTTATATGTTTCAATAAGATCACCTCTCATTCTTCTAAATTCCAATGAGTATAGGCCCAGCCTGCTCAACCTTTCCTCATAAGTCAACTCCCTCATCTCTGGAATTAACTGACTGAATCGAAAAGCTTTATACAGACAAATGGTTGGAGCACTGAACAGGTATCTGTTGCTGAACTTTCAGATTCAACAAGCTGGGCATCTTATTAATCTAGGCTCTGTTTCATCAAGCTACCTATTGACATTATACCACCTTTGCATTAGAGCATTGCAGCCAATGGCAGCTCAATCTTGGCTATAAGGAAAATGATCCCTTTTGCCATTTAATTACTGCTACCTTCCACCCTATCACAGGCCTTCCCTTTTGTTCTTCCCTCCTCTTCCCCTCTTTTCTCTGACTCTGTACTTACTTAAAACCTGTTACATCTCTAACTTTTTCCAGTTCTGACGAAAGGTCGACCTGAAATGTAGGGGGTAATTTTAACCCCCAAAAGACGGGTGGATTTGGACCGGTTGGGACCTCAAACCCAAGCCGAACCCCGGCTCCAACGTACCCACTTCAGATTTTAACGGAGGCGGGATGGGCCGGGCAACCAATCCGCTCTCAGGAGGCGGGTTGCCCTTTAAATATTTTAATGAGGCTGCGTGCCTCAGATTTTATTCTCTTTTCCAGCTTTAATGCTGGCTGACCGGATTTCCCTTGGGAAACCTGGCAGCTAAAAGAGGGGCGAGGACAGCTGCGTGGATGAGGTTAAGTGCCTTTTCAGCACTGCTTGTGGGCCAGGAGGAGCAGGAGTGTTTCCCCCAGTCCCCCAGGCTAACCTGCTTCCCTGCCCGCAATCAGACCCCCCCCCAAATCAAATCCCCATCTCTGCCCCGATCTCTCTCCGAACCCCCACGATCACCCTTCAAACCCTCCAAACCACGCTGTACCCCAGCCCCCACCCCCAACAGCCCCCCCACCCCCGCAACACCCCCCCCACCCCCCCCACACACCCCCCCCGCCCCCCCCACACACCCCCCGCCCCCCCACCCCCCCCCCCCCGCCCCCCCCCCCACACCCCCACCCCCCCCCCCCGCGATCTCTACCCAGAGGAGCAGGAAACCTGTGGCCTCTTCTGGAGCATTCTCCACCCAACAGGGAGCCTAGCCTGTCAATCAGGCTGCCCTTCCAGGCAGGGAACGGGAGCCAGGAATCCTCCCCATGCTTGGAAATCCTGCCCCAGTAAATATCGGTGCCGTTAACTCTGTTTCTCTCTCCACAGATGTTGCCTGGCCTGCTGATCATTTCCAGCGTTTTCTAGTTTTATTTCCGATTTCCAGCATCCGCAGTACTTCTCTTTTGTGTTGTGCTGTTGTTGCTTTGTTGCTATTGGTGCTGTGGACTTCACTCTGCAATGTACATAGGGCGGAATCCACAGCACTGACAGCCCCAGCACGCTATATACTGGCTGTGCTTAAAACAGATGCATTCCAGCAATTAACTGATGCAGCCCATAATCAGAACATCTTACACCCATCTACATGTAGCTACATATAACCTTACACTGCTGAAATTATCATTCTTTGTACAAGAAGAAGGTGAAAAAAAAACGTATTGCCTCAGCACAGAAGCAGGGATGTTACTACCTGCCTATTCCGAACAGGCACCTCACCTCCTGCCTAATACCAAGCTGGTATGTCACTCCCTGCCTATTCCAAGCAGGAACAGCACTCTCTGCCTATTCCAAGCAGTAACAGCACTCCCTGCCTATACCTTCACACACAACTTAGAACTAGAGTATTCACTTCACACAGTTACACACTGGTACCCTTGATGGAACATTCCAATATCAACTAATGAAGTTACTGCCCTGCTAATCTATCACCATATGACACAACACAATACTGGGCTGTTGGCAGCGAAGTGATTTGGTTTCAAATTGCAAATCGTACTTAAAGTAAGGGACCAAATGAAAATGAACTTGTCACATTGTCTGCGAAAAAGCAGACTAGGGATTGACTCTCCATCAATGGTAGATCAGACTTGTAATTCTCTCATTATCTATTATGTTCAACGTGGCAGCAAGACTTTATTTATACACTTCACAATAACCTAGAAATAGTCATCCGCTTTCCTTTGGCTTGAAACCCAGACTACAGGGAGCAGATACATTTTCAGAAGTTCCATCGCTATGACTACCATAAGAAAGTTGAACCATTTCCAGAATACCATGTACCTCGACCTAAAAGTACTTACAGCTTCCCCCTCAAGATAAAAGAGGGGAGGCTCATGTTAACCTACCAGAGTGCCTGCCTTTTAATTACCAGTACTCAGGTGATATCTATACAATAACAGGGCTGTCTGACAGAAAACCATTAATCCAGGGTCTGCATTTACTCTCAGGGTGCGAGCACCACAAGGTAGTAAATCTCCTGTGCCCTTTAGACATATGTTGGGTACAGTGGACTGCTCAGAGATCCATGGATTGAGAGGCATGATTTTCTATGGCCTCTTTGCACATAATGTGGAAGACTTGTAAGGTGTCAGGACCTGTACGTTCTGTGAAAGCCACTATCGCCTGCATTATAATTAAAAATAATTAGTTATTCAGAGCACATTGTAAACTAAGAAATGTTCGCTCTGACCTTTATAGTATTCTGCATTTGACATTTATTGAATGGTTTTAGACCTTGTAAATGTATGAATTTGCTTGTGTCAGTTTAAAATATAGTTTGAACATTTGGGCTACTAATGGCCATATTGATGGGAACAGCAGAATTGCGTGTTTTCTTGAAAGAGCGATGGAGTGGGGACCGGTTGTGTTTTGTTTGGTATTGTGCGTGGAGTGAAGCTATGCAGATGAAAATGCATCTCGTACTGAGGGCCGATTTTTATGATTGTGAATTATAGGTACGGAGCCTCACCTCTTGGCTCTGCATATTGAGAAATTGCGGGCACATCGAGGGCCATTTTCCATCCATCCATTCATTGCAAATAGAGCAACTGCTCATCCTCACTGCTGTGAAAGTGTTCAAAGAGAAAATGGTTCTATGTAAAATACTTAAAATTTTAACAGTCCAGCATCCACATATAACATAATAGGTGATGAGATAGTTACAAGTCTGGTCTACTATTGATGGAGTGTCAAACCCTAGACCGATTTTTAGTAGAAAATTCAACAATTTAGTTTTCATTTGGAACCTTATTTTAAGTGCTATTTGCAATTTGAGACCAAATCACTTCACTGCAAACAGCCCAGCATTGATATTTTGTTTGGGAGATTAGTATTTATGGATTGAAGTGTGGAGAAAGCAGTACAGAATGGGTTCTTTGAGCTGAGCAAAACCATGGACCTAAAGCGAGACGCACGATTCCTATTATGGGTAGAAATCTAGCTGGAAATCTGATTTCAAATTAACTGAGAAAGCTTGTGCTAGTGGAATAGAGTGAGGGGAGATCTGTAGATAGGGAGACTCTTTCATCCTTTCCACTGCAAAATAATTGGTTATGGTTCCATGGGCATCTGCTGCCTTCAGTTACTTCACATATATTTCAAATGTGAATCTAGGCAGCGTCAACAAGCTATTTGAGCATGGAGGGCATTGTAATCCTGTCTTCTCTGATGTATATATATATACATACACTGAAATACATGGGGTAGGGCACTGGGTGGCAATCAGGGGCAGCAGCCTTGCCTACTTTCTTTCCTCCTCACTGCCTAGGGATGCTATGGCCAATTGTAGTGTTCAGAAACTCAAAGTTGAAAATTAGTGTCAGATGTCGAAACTGTTCATCCCCAATTATTGTCCTCCTTTGGGTGTCCCCAGTGCTGCCTCACACCTCCATGTTTCTCAGCCCCTGTGGGGCAAGAAAGCCAACAATTTGCACAGACACTCTCAACACGGCCCTGCCTTTGGACAAGAGTTGCACTGCTATGGGGCAAGATAGGCCCACCTAAGGTTTCTCTTTTTTCCTCCTCTTCTAAGGTGGACTGCTCCATCATGAAGCAGAGCAAAGAGCATGCAGGTCTATTGAGCTAGCGAAAGCCATGGTTGGGGTTTTGGCTATCTGGTGGGTGGTGATGGAGAGAGGAAGAGCCTAGTCTTGTCATTTTCTATCACTAGCCTTTCCAGGGTTGCTCAGGTACTCTGCTGAAGATACTAGTCAAGTTCTAGAAAGCCTGCCTTAGTCTAAAGCCCTTTAACAAAAGGTTAGCGTGGGAACATGTGTTACTTGCCCATACCATCTTGTGATTGACTGTAATATTTAGCAGTTTGGTTTAAAATTTAACCAGAGGGCAAGTTTTAGTCAGAAAATGGAATTTAGAGAAATAGAAATAGCTCCATTTTCTCTGTCCACAGAAAGCCTAAAGCTATTCTCTTTAGAAGAGATTTCCATTTCAAAAAGAAATCTGGGCAGTTGTTGTAGCAGTGATCTGACTCAATATGGTCCTATAATTGAAATATCCTGACATCCTTGCATGACCACTGATCCATGAAGTAGTAGACTTTCTGTGAAATACTGTGCAATCCTTAACTTGTTAAATAAATGCTTACTATGCATGTACAATGGCTGGGAAGCAGAATGAATCCAGTGTAAATGCATATTTTATTATTAGCTGAATTATCATGGGAACTGGTGCTGTGCGGATTGGAGATCACTGCTAATTAATGGGTAATAAAGATGCAGGTGTCACAATTGTGATGGTAACCATACAGGGTCGCACACACTGCCTGTCAGATCAACACTTTCAGTTCTGCCGCAGCAGTTCCTAAGCAGCTGTGAGGAGATATCTTTCCGCCTATTCTGTGGGATTTAAAGAAAAATCTTCTGTTTATATAGCACTTTCACTTCATCAAGATGGGTCAAAGCTCTTCACAGGTTGATGACTGAACCCTGGCTGACTTTCCTCTCCCCAACCCAGGGCTATCGAAGCCAAATGCAGCACCCTACCATTACCATCTCTGTCTCAAATCCTCTACCACTCAGTCTATCTGTCTCTCAAGTCCTGCAGTACTCAATCCGTCTCTGTCCTAAATCCTGTACCATTCCTAAATCTACAACCAATTGGGCATTTTCTCCGTCCTAGATCCTCTACCACTTGGCCTGTCTTTCTCTCTCTCATGCTATATTGTTATGCTAATGCAAGTTGTTGTTGTTAACATGTGTTGGCAGTGAAGGCAGACCTACCTGTTTAGCACAGCAACACTGTGATATTTACACTGTACCTCAAAATTGAGTATTAATTCAAAGGTTCTGTACAGAATACAAGTGATGCCTCGCACCCTCCTTCTCTAGCCTATGGAGCTCTCTCACAGACAGTGCTATTGTCTGAAGCTCTCTCCTTTGAATGAAGAAGTCCAAATGTAGAGTTATCAATGGACAAGTGAGGTCTCAAATTGCCTATGTCTGCTGTCCATTAGTAGAAAGAGACTCGTTTGTACTCTCAGCAACTACAGAGATTAAACATGTCCCTCTTTTAAAAGACCAAGTAAATTAAACAAATAAACTGTAACTAAACCTCTAAAACTTCAAATAAACCTTAGCAAATCAAATTAAAATTTGGTTGTCCAATCCAATTACGCACTCCAGTCCCCGCGGCGCCCACCGGTCACGGAAGGAGATTAAACATATCAGTCACCTCTTCACATTATAATTACTTCCAGCTGCAGTTTATTCTGCATATATAATATCACAGTGTCCGCTTAGCTCAGTTGGCAGCACTCTCACCTCCGGGTCAGAAGGTTGTAGGTCAAAGCTCCATTTTAGGACTTCAGTGCATAATCTCTACCGACACTTCAGTGCAGAGCTGGAGGTTCTGTCTTTTGGATGAAGCCACAAACTGAGGCCCAGTCTGTCTTTTCTAGTGGATGTACAAGATCCCATGCCACACATTTTGAAGAAGAACAAGGAGCTGACCTGGCCAACATGCTTACTATTAATCCATTTGCTGCTTGTCAACCTTTGACCTGTGCAGATTGACTGCTCCATTTGCCTCCATAACAAAGTGAATCCACTTCAAAAGTAATTGATTGGTTGTGAAACACCTTGGGACATCCTGAGGACTTGAAAGGTACTATGTCAATGCCAGTTCTTTTTCTTCTCTTCTTACATCATAGACCTGACAGTGTTAATACCAGGTACTAATGATGGAAAACTGTACCATTCTTAACAATTACGTTGGGACAAAATTGAATGACATTTGGAAAAGTATGGGCTAATAAATGAAAGTCAGTACAGATTTGTTAAAGACAAATGGTGTTTGACTAACTTGATCGAGTTCTTTGATGAAGTAACGGAAAGGGTTGATGAGGGTAGTGAGGTTGATGTTGTGTATATGGACTTTCAATAGGCGTTTGACAAAGTACCACATAATAGACTTGTTAGCACAATTAAAGGGACAGTGGCAGCATGGATATGAAATTGGCCACGGGACAGAAAGCAGAGAGTAGTGGTGAATGGTTGTTCTTCAGACTGGAGGGAGGTATACAGTCGTGGAAGTACAGTCAGGAAAGTATGTCTCATCCAAGACTGAATGACAGACATGCAGCTTAACAGCTTGGAGGCAGTGGAGGGTCCAAGAGGAGTAGTGGAGAGGTAGAACTGGATGTAGTCAGTGATACTTATGGAAACTAACTCCATGTCTGTGGATGATATTGCCAAGAGACAGCATGTAAATTGGGAAGAAGCAGAGGCAAAGGATGGATCCTTGGGGTTCTCCCGAATTGTGAGGGTGGGAAGAAAAGCCATTGCTAGAGATATTCTGGCTATAATCGTATCGATAAGAGTGGAACCAAGAGAGGGCAGTCCCGCACGAGCTGGAAAAAAGAGGCGAACAGATCAGGGAGGTGCCAGGTTTGGTCTTTAGTTTGTGCTGAGTTCGCAGGTTCACTGGGGTGGTGGTAAGAGTGACGTGATTGGCTTCAGCAGATCTGGGGGAGGGAGAGGGCTGCCGAAGCCAATAATACTGCTCCTACCACCTGCCACTCGTTCCGGCAGCTACCCAGTGACTCCTGCTGGAGACGGTACATGCAGAAAGTACACAAATGCAGACACATTCTGCTATAACTCCATGCTATACATCAAGAGACATGCAATCGTAGCCATGTTCACTCGCTGTCTGTGATTTTGCTAAACTAAAGTGAACCTTATATATGTTGATGGTTATAATCAGTTATTTATTCCTCAAAAAACATTTATTTGACAAATCAATGGATGCTGAAAAGTCTAGAGAGTCTAATAATAATTTCCAAGACATTATTTTTCTGATTCAGCCCTTTAGTTTCATGCGTTCAAGCCAGAAAAATCAATTCCCATTTCCATCTACACTCCGCTGCTTCAAACTCAGAATTAAAAAGGAATGTCTGGGAAACTGCAGCTTGAATCTGTAAATTATTGCCCAGGCATCGATTAGAAGTACTTTTGGAAAATGTGTTGGAAACTGGAATAAATAGCTTGTTTTAACTGGTAGGGAGTTGCTAAGCTTCACAAGCTGCACAGCATGCCATCCTTTGCACGAACACCTAATGCTGAGGTGTTTCCACAATTTGCAGAGTGGCAAAGGATGAAAAACCTGGAAATAGCTCACATTTCAGGCTGTTAATCAGACTAACCTGCCTTTATACAGTGCCTTATCACCGCAAAGTGTCTCAAGGCACGTCACACATTTGAAGTGCGTTTACTGTTATGTGGGCAAACATTGCAGTCATTGAGCCCCAGCAACATCCCACAAACAACAATGAGGTGAGTGACCAGTTAATTTGTTTGTGGCGATGTTGGTTAAGAGAGGATGCATATTTCTATCTTTTCTTTGAAGAGTGCCGTGGGATCGTTTACACCCACCTGAACAACAACAACAACTTGTATTTATATAGCGCCTTTAACGTAGTAAAACGTCCCAAGGCGCTGCACAGGAGCGATTATAAGACAAAAAATTTGACACCGAGCCACATAAGGATAAATTAGGGCAGGTGCCCAAAAGCTTGGTCAAAGAGGTAGGTTTTAAGGAGCGCCTTAAAGGAGGAAAGAGAGGTAGCGAGGCAGACAGGTTTGGGCAGGGAATTCCAGAGCTTAGGGCCCAGGCAACAGAAGGCACGGCCGCCAATAATTGAGCGATTATAATCAGGGATGCTCAAGAGGGCAGAATTAGAGGAGCGCAGATATCTCGGGGTGGGGAGCAGGGGGGCTGAACCGGGAGCCAATGTAGATCAGCGAGCAATGAACCACCAGTTTAACATCAAAGCTGACGGATGGCATCTCCAACAATGCAGCACTCTCTCAGTACTGCACTGGAGTGTTGTCAGGCTAGATTATGCATTTGAGTCGTACATGCAGCTTGAATATACAACCTGCAGACCCAGAAGCGAGAGAGTTCTATCCACTGATCCTAATTTACTAAGTTGTGGAGGCAAGCATTGAAAATTATTTTTCACTTCATGGTGATCACCATGCATAAAAAAAAGTATAAAATGCCAATAATAATGGTTGTTCAGTAACTATGCTCAATGACTGACAAAATGTCCCTCTTGGACACAGCCAAGATAATGAACTCCTCAATACTCAAGATGAATGGAGATGTATTATAAATACTTTCATGGACAGTACAGCTCCCTATTAAGCCAGAACTTCGGGTCCCCACGGGTGAGTACGCGCTGGGTACTCACGCGTAGGCCCAACGAAAGTGCCGGTTTTATGCATGCACTGCGCATGCGCGGGAAACCGGAACTTCCGTTCCCTTAAAGGAAGGGGTTCACAGGTCGAACGCGTGTGCCGGAGAGGCAGCGCGTACGCCTGGAACTTCCGGTTTTTTTGCAGGTTTCTCCGGGAGGGTAAGTCTCCAGGAGCTACGCTTTTAAAAAGCAGTCGCAAGGCCTGCTTTTAACAAGGTAAGTGGTGAATTAAGTAAAATTAAAACATTTTTTCCACAGGTTTATTATTTTTAAATATTTTAAAGAAAGGTAAGTTTATTTTTAGCTCTGTTAGAAACTGTAATTAATTTTTTCAAAAATTTAAATTATTGTTTAAAATAGTTATTTTATGTCAGTTATAGTTATTTTAAAAATGTGATTTAAAAAAAAATGTATTTGAAGTTTTAGTTATGTTTTGGGGCTGAATTGTATTCATAGATTTGACAGGTCTTCCCGTCAAATCTATGAATACAGATTCCCTGCTACCATTGGCTCTCCATGGCCCACGTGATCCCAGGGGACGCTTCGAACTAACTGCGCCCCTGGGATACGCAAGCACTGCGCGCCGGCAGTTGGAGCAGGCCCAGGATCAGAATCCCACGCGGGCCCACAGCACAACGGCCGGCGCGCTAGGTAAGTGCAGGTCGGAGGCTTACACCCGCGGGAAGCCTCCGACCCGAATTTCTGGGCCAATAACTTAAGAACAATCATCCTCAATTTATAAAACTTAGAAAGCATCCATTTTTATCAATTAAGGCAACCTTTCTCATCTGTCTCTACTTTACCAGTACAGCAATGCTCATTGCTCCCCCAAACTTTCCTCTTTTGTTCAGCTAAGTTCCAAATACCTTGCCCTGCACACTCTTCTTCCTTGTGGTAGTCTCACCAGATTGAACTCAAACCTCATCACAACATATTCTATTCCAGCTCATTCTGTTCCATTAGCTTAAAATTAATTGCGTTAGTCTTTTCTTCCTCCATTAGAATTTTCCAATCAAAGCTCGGTGTCCTCTGTTCACTTATTATCTGGCTCACCTAAAGGTAGAAATGAATGTGTGTGATGCGTATAAATGTTTAATGTGCCCATATCGAATTCTGCTCTGCACCTAATTTAATGGAGGTGTTAACCCATTTCATTCTGTTTCTTCACAATGATGGTCATTTTCTTTCGCATAGATCATTGTATTCAGTCCATTCTTGCTTTTCTTTTGGCCATTTCTCATTCCGTTCCCCGCCACCCCACCCCCCCCCCCCACCCCTCCCGTTCAAATTTTGGGTCCGGGTCTACATTCTTGGGTACTTCACCCAAGTGGCCATTCTTCATGTGAGAGAGGAATTTTCTATGAATGCATTGAGCATTCTCCCGGCGTCCTGGACAGCATTTATCTCTCGACCAACACTGCCAAAAACAGATTATCCACTCATTTACTTAATTGCTGTTTGTGGTGGGAGCTTGCTGTGCGCAAATTGGCTGCCGCGTTTCCGACCTTACAACAGTGACTACACTTCAAAACTACTTCATTGGCTGCAAAGCATTTTGGGGCATCCGAAGCTTGTGAAAGGCGCTATATAAATGCAAGTCTTTCTTTTCTTCCTTTCATATGACAGTACTGCTCACAGTAATTTCTACCTTCTTGGGCACAGAATTCAGTAGCGCCCCGTTTATGTTAGCTTTTACCTTTTTGGAAAGTTAGCGCCTGGCGAAATCCATTCAAAAATGTTGCAAAACGTGGGCGTTTTCACCCCAGGAGTGAAGCGGGGTGGTAAATGAGGCGCTGATGGTCTCAGTGGGGCGCTGCAGGGGGCGCTATTGCCGGAGCGCTACCCAATTTCAGCCGACTTGCGTTCAGCAATCAGCCTTCAAACCGTGACTCGAGCTTATTCCAGCTCTTAAAGGGGAGGTCATTTCAAGCTGCAGCTGCTCATTATCAGCATTGCTGTATTTGAGTGCGACCTCTCAGTTACTGAGACGGCGTTGTGCCATGGCTGGTGCAAGGGAGAGGGAGAAGGCTACTCGATTCAGCGCTGTGGAATTGGGTATGCTCAGCAGAGGTTATGGCCGAGAAAAATGTTTCCCCAAGATGGCGCCTTTAAATAGCGGGCACGGAGCCGACTGCAACTCGACAGCATTGTTAGCGCCAGGCGGTAAGTGAGGGGGCACGGCCGAATTTTTGCATCTGGGGCGCTAACGGGGCGCTGTGCATGCCGATGATGTCATCTTCGCTGGGCACGGCCGAGCGGGGCAGTACCTACAGGAGCGGGGCGCTAACTCTTAGCGCCTCCACAAAAACCCAGCCCAATTTAGCACGGGGCGCTAATATCGCCGCGCCCGGGCGAAAACCCATTGGCGCCCCATGGAAGCACTAACAGCAGGCGCAAAGCAGCCGAATTTCGCGCCCCTTGTCTTCTGTCTTACTCTTTTCAACCTTGGCGCTGTGCTGCATGCACTATGGGCTTTGTCCTTTCACCGATGTCTCTTAAGAAAAAAGTGAATACAAAGAATGTGGCAATTAGTTTATTTATGCTCCCTATGGGCCGTACCTATAAATTCTTTTTCAGTACAACCTTAACTACAATGGGTAATATATTTAATTAGGCTGAATTAAAAGTAATTTACATATGCATCCACTTAACAAGTAGTCCTTTTACTGCAACAAAGTTCTAATTTTACAAATCTTGGAGAGTGTAAACATCGTATTATTAGGGATAAACTAGTAACAAACAATGTTAATTATATTGCGTTTGTATGTGTAAATGGGATTAGTTAAAACATAAACTAACTCAGAACCCCTAATTCTAATTTTAATGATCTTGGAGAGTAATTGAATCAAATTGTTTTCTCTGTTTCTGATGCTGATTCATCAACTCTGCCTAATCTCAGTAAATAGATAGCTGTTATTTGAAAGTAAGCAATGAGCATGTTGCAAATCAGGACTTAAAGAGATAACACAGAGCCAAGAAACACTGAGTGTTGCTATGGTAACCTCTTGAATTGTTACTGTATTGAAGCTGCCCCCTTGTTAAAAAAATCTACTTTAAACACAGTATTAACAAGTCCATAGAGATCATCCATTAATCCTTCAAAAGGAAACTTAGGAATGTAAATCTTATAAATTCTGAGTAGTATTAAGGAGTTCTGTATGGAGATCATCAGAGGCCCCTTGGTGGGGTGGGAGCAGGGTGAAGTAGATGATTTTATCCTTAAAATGCCACAAAAATCCCGAAGCACGTCCAAGATGTGGAAAGAAACCCAAGTGTGAACCAACACTTTAACACCAACCCATTGTATACTGACATGCCTAAGGTTCTGCTCAAAGACAAGTACCCAGCTGAACCCCATGTACCAGCCTGAGACTGAAGGCTGATTCTGTGAGGGAAGTGAACAGCTAAAGTTTAGCTTCATTAAACCATAATTAGTCATCCATTCACACCTGATCCTGGGCTGTTTTACATACACTACAGCGTCCCAAACAAATACCAGAGTATCACCGCAGCTACAGCACACCCAAGTACACGGTTACATAATCCTGCTTTAGAATAACAATTGGTGTTACACTTCTTATAAAATGTGTCAACTGTGCAATGTTGTTATGGGTAACACCAAGTCCTGTTAATCAAGATTAATCCTGTATCATATCCAGCACCTAAAAATGAGGGGAGTTCTTACTATACCAAGTCTAAATCAAAAAAATGTCTTATTCCTACCTTTCCCCTCCACACGCGCCCCCCCCCCGCAATTTTCTGCCCTTCTCTCCCGAAGGCACTGACTTTTGCTTGGTTAGACCTCCTCAGGCTTCAGCAGTCTTCCAATACCTCACCCAAGTGGGAATTCTTCATGCACGAACCTAAACACTGAGGGGGAGAAATTCAGTATCGTCCCGTTTGGGGCGTAAGTATCGACCGGGCGCGAAATTTTGTGCTCAGCGCAAATTATCACCACCCACTGGTAAATTGACCTGCTTCGCCCCAGGAGGTGCTTGGAGCGCTAAAACAGGCGCTGCACGACTCTCTTAAGGCGCTAAGCCTGAGAAGCGAGGCGCTACCACTGAGGGCGGGCGCAGTGCAGGTGCGGCCAGTTAGCGATTGCACGCAGACACGCTGGCGCCGGTCAGCTCTTAAAGGGGAGGTTCGATCTTGGAATGCAGCCACACCCTGCACATCGGAGCCCTGATTCTCGGCCTGGAGAGACCTGCTGCCACATTCTTACACCTAGGACCATGGAGAGGGCCAGGGAGCGAGCGCAGCGGTTCAGCGAGGGGGCCTTGCAGGTTCTGGTTGGTGCGGTGGAGCGCAGGCGATCTATCCTGTTCCCGGACAGTGGCAGGAGGCCGCTGCCCAATGACTATCGCAAAGCTTGGAGGGAGGTGGCTCACCAAGTGACCTCCAGCAGCATGGTGCCTAGGACCCCTGTGCAATGCAGGAAGAAGTTCAACGACCTCACTCGGGTCGTCAGGGTGAGTACCCTTTTCAGAATCCTCTTCATCCCTGCATGTCGACTTCACTTTATGGCCAAAGGGTCCTGAAAGCCCCAATGCCCAGCCCTCATCCAACACCTATGGGCCTTTCATGAAACTCACACGCACATTCAGCACTTTACACACTGTAAGGGCCATGGGAGGCAGTGCAGCCAAGATCGGGGCTTCACACTGTAAGGGCTATTCCACCATGGGAGGCAGTGCAGCCAAGATCAGGGCTTCACACTGTAAGGGCTATTCCACCATGGGAGGCAGTGCAGCCAAGATCAGGGCTTCACACTTTAAGGGCTATTCCACCATGGGAGGCAGTGCAGCCAAGATCAGGGCTTCACACTGTAAGGGCTATTCCGCCATGGGAGGCAGTGCAGCCAAGATCAGGGCTTCTCACTGTAAGGGCTATTCCACCATGGGAGGCAGTGCAGCCAAGATCAGGGCTTCTCACTGTACTCAGAGCCCGTCCTTTCTCTTGCAGGGCAAGCTGGCCCATAACAGGAGGCAGCAGCAACGGACCGGGGGAGGCCGGCCTCACCTTCAAGCCCTCACCGATCTGGAGCAGCAAGTCCAGCGGATTATGGCAGGCCGGATGATTGGCCCCGTCGCCACTGGAGATGCCGATCCCGTTCTGGACAGCAATGGTAAGGTCATCACCTTTTTGACTTCTCTCCTTCCACTTGTGCCTCACACCAGCATCCTTTGCCACTATTGAACCAATATAGTACATTGCAGCACTCATGCCTCCCTCGCTGCCACCCTGTCCTCACGCTAAAGCCACTCTTGTACCTCCCTGCTTTCAGATGCTGATTCGCCAGGTGAGGAGGCGGGCCCTCAAGCTGCCACTGTGAGTGACTCTGAAGGCGACGACGAGGAGGAAGCCGGACCATCAGTGCCACCCTCAGCCGAGGCAGCCCATGGCCATAATGGGGACATGTCTTCCCTAGAGGGGCGCAGGGGGGAATGGCCCGAGGAGGGTGAAGCTCCGGGGCCCAGCGGGCTGCAGCAACGCGGGGGGGGGGGGGTAGGGAAGCTCGCGGCCTTCTCCCCGGAGGGAGAGTCTGGCCTCGAGTCCTACTACAGTGAGCGCAGAAGAGGTGCGGCTCCTCGCTGAAATGAGCACCCAGGCGGAGCACAGGCACACTGAGCTCATGGCTGCAGTGGCAAGGATGCCCGAATCCATTGAGTCACTGGCAAGGAGTGTCCAGGACTTCGGCGCAGCACAGGCAAGGAGTCTCCAGGACTTCGGCGCAGCACAGGCGGCTGCCACGCAAGTGCTTAGTGCTGCAATGCAGTCAGTGGCTGGTCTCATGCAGACGCAGATTGAGGCCACACGAGCACTGACTGCTGCCACCCTCGCTGGATCGGGCACGAATTGCCGGGGCCCTCGCCGTGCCGCAGCAGGCCAGCAGTCTGTGCTTCAGCAGATTGCTCCGCATGCTGCAGTGCTGCCCCATGGGAGTGCCAGTGTGTTGTCCGACCAGGGAGTTGCTGTCCTCTGTCAGGATGACAGCATTCCTGCTGCCAACACTGTCACTTTTCCACTGCAGCTGCCACCACCTGTAGGACAGATTGCTGCCGCCCATGCAGAGTTGGAGCAGTCAGCAGCCAGGCCCTCCAGGCCCAGAGCTGGTCCAGGCCGTCCCTCAAGGGCATCTGCAGTCTCAGTTTCTGGCACTCAGCAGCCTTCCCCCAGCCTTGCTGCAGCCACTGGGGTCCCATTGCGGAGGAGCTGCAGGGTTGGAGGGGGCCAATCTCGCAAGCAAAGCAGATCACCCTCGAAGGGCAAAAAGTAAGAGGTGTGGCAAAATGCTGTTAAATGTTTTATTGAAGGCCGAGGATCGTGGTCATTTTTTGTTTACTCTTTTGTTCATTGTCTCCAGGTTGTGAGAGCCAGTTATGTGTCTGACTGCTTTTTTTGGGGTTTCTCTCTATTACTTTGTCATGCGGGAAGGGCACACAGTTTGTTAAATAAAGAAGTGTCTTTATTCAGAATGTGCATGTTTGCTCTTTGAACTATTCGTTGCCTTGACCGGCTTAGGGGTTGCAGCACGGTTCCATTCATGTTCTTTCAATGGCAGAAGCCATTCCCTCAGAGGGGGCCTAGAACTGACTTGCTACAAGCAGCTGACAGACGGCCCTTGCACTTTGTGCCTCCCTCCCGTCTTGGTGCTCCTCCTCCTCCTCCTCCTCTGCTGGTGCTCCAATGTCTGGTGGCAGTGGCTGAGTCCTGAGGATTGCCAGGTTATGCAGCATGCAACACACAACAACGAAATGGGAGACTCGCTCAGGTGAGTACTGAAGGGCTCCTCCGGAATGGTCCAGACAGCGGAACCGTTGCTTGAGCACACCGATTGTGTGCTCAATGATGTTCCTGGTCGCTTGATGGCTCTCATTGTATCATTCTTCAGCAGGGATGCTGGGCGCACAGAGCGGGGTCATCAGCCAGATGCACAGAGGATAGCCCTTGTCCCCGAGAAGCCAGCCTCCTGGGTGAGCCGGGGCCTCAAATGGCTGCCACAGAAGTCTGGCGCAGGATGAAGGCGTCGTTGCTGCTGCCTGGAAAGCGGGCATTGACAGCGACTATCAGCTGTCTGTGGTCACAGACCAACTGGACGTTCAACGAATGGAACCCCTTCAGGTTGCGGTAATCCTCGGCATTCTCTTGCGGCGCCCGCAAAGCCACATGCGTGCAGTCAATGGCACCCTGGACCATGGGGAAGCCCGCTATTCTTGCAAATCCCATTGCGCGCTCTTGCTGCTTGTCCGGGGTCATGGGGAAGGAAATGTACTGACGTCTCCTTTTAAAGAGGGCATTCATGACTTGACGGATGCAGCAATGCACCGCAAACTGGGAGATATTGGCAATGTCCCCAGTAGCGGATTGAAAGGAGCCGGTGGCATAGAAGTTGAGAGCCACTGTGACCTTCACTGCCACCGACAGAGACGTCCTGCTCCTCAGTTGAGGCTGCAGATCTGGCTGAAGCAGGTGGCAGAGCTCAGTGGACCACCTCCCTGCTGAATCGCAGCCTCCGAAAACACTGCTCCTCAGACATGTTGAGGTATGAGAACTGTTGGCGGAAAACCCTGGGACGGTAAGGTCTCGTGTGCCGACGCCTGTTGGCCCTCCTCCATCTGGCCATGATTGGCGCTCTCTCTCGGCGTCTCTGTGCCCTCTCAATGTAATGGAGAAGCCCAACGTTCCCACCCATTGCAGCCCCCATAGTATGTGGCCACTCAAGGTTATGCCAGTGAAAAAGCAAACCAACTACATAGTTCTGGTCAGAAGCCAGAAGTACCTGTGCGAGCGCTGACTCAATGCAGAAAGCTCTCTCCCTTTGTCTCTCTGCAAATCTCTTTCTCTCTCACAGAAGGAGTGGTCCAAAAATGGCTACCACAAAGAAGCCAGGAAGAGCCCCCTTTAAATAGCGCCCCCCCCCCAGCCCCACAGCGACTGGGAACCGTTCCAGTCAACCAGTCGCTGGGAGCGACAGGCGGAAAGGAGGGGGGGCGCCACTGAATTTCCGGTTCGGGGCGCCCCAAGGGCGTTGCGTCATGAAATTACGTCAGGATCTGCACGCACAGCTGAGCGGGCGTTGCGGTTTAGTGCCGCCGCTAAATGTCCGCTCAATTTCGCGAGAGGTGCAGGTCTCGCCGCGCCCGGGCGCTAGCCGCCTCGCACCACACTTATCGCCCTCTTAAGGTGCAACCAACTGAATTTCTCCCCCTGAATGTCAGATGACTGTTTGAGTATGGAGGACATCACATCCACGTCCAATCTTGTTCTCACCCAACATTCACACGCGCATGCTTGTCAGCAGGCGGCACGAGACTGTGATCAGCAGCACAAACACTGACTACCTATTCCTCTCCTTAGTCCATGGGCACTGAAAGCAATTGTAATAGTCTAAATATCCATTCCTATCACAACCTGAGTTCCAATACTGACTGTCAAATTAACCTATGCTCAACTTTAGGATTTACCCTTTGACCTGATTCCTTTCTCCTACAATCTTCAGGTGTTTCAAACCAAGTATGGCATCACCTCGTCACTACTTCCCAATTTATCTCTTCTTTTCTTCTGCTCTTTTCAACCCTGGTTGCGTCCTGCCCTACAGGTCTTGGCCCTTCACCTTGGTTCCTCAATAATTCTTATACAAATCCCTAACTAATTCTTTGCAAAATAATTTGCCCTTTCACTTCCTACTCTCTGAAGTAATGTGAAAGACTCTCGTATACTCCATGAGTCTGTTTCTCTTCATAAAATCTGCCCCCTCCTGCTGCCCTCCAGTAGAACTACCTCCTGATGGACTATGCACCAAATCTAGGGTGACACTCCAGCGCACTACTGAGGGAGTACTGCCCTGTCAGAGGTGCCGTTTTTTGGATGAGACGTTGAACCCTCTTAGGTGGGCGTGAAAGATCACATGGCACTGTTTCGAAGAAGAGCAGGGGAGTTCCCCCCGGCGTCCTGGCCAATAATTATCCCTCAACCAACACCTAAAATAAACCAGATTGTCACATTGCTGTATGTGGGAGCTTGCTGTGCGCAAATTGGCTGCCGTGTTTCCTACACTACAACAGTGACTACACTTCAAAAGTACTTCATTGGCTGTGAAGCGCTTTGGGACATCCTGAGGTCGTGAAAGACGCTATATAAATGCAAGTCTTTCTTTCTTTACACCAAAGGAGGCCCTTCACCTTACAACTATGGAGCCCGATTCTCTACAGGTGTAACAAGTAACATCCAGACAGTTTCTATTTACATGAATCATCAACAAGCTGCAGAAGCAAACCTTTATTTGACTGCTGTGAATCACTCTAACATGTTGCTTGCTTTCAACAGTTTTAAAGGCAATATTACTCCCTCTGAAAACCTTTCCTTAAAGGGGTACTATCCACATGAAAAACGTTGGTGGACACGGGGTTTGCAAATACATCCCTGTGTTACTAGTGCAAGGCGTCATGGCGAGGAAAATGACACAAGGCTCTTCTGGTTCTTCTCCCTTCCTATACACAAAAGGTTTGTCAAATACTTTTCCATGAAAATGGTGTCCCTAGAAGTCCTGACTCATGCAGGACACAGTGAACCTAGAAGGTGAGTGTCAAGCAAGCTATTCAAAAGTGGGTGGCATCATAGTCAATCCCCATCCTTATTTTAGTTGATGTCCACAGGCATACAGTTTCATTTGGGGATTCAATAAATAGTGATGAGGACAAGGAACCCAATGTGATTTTGGCCTTTTCCTGCACATGTGCATAGACTGAGAATTGAACCATATTGGCCAGTGCACTCACCCATTAAACCGTTGGTAGAGCAACATGTACCAACTCCGAGAGAAAATGTTTGGCAAACCTCGACTCACTTACTTAGAAACAAACGACGCAATGACATAATTTGTGTCACATGACATCGCCGCATCCGATCTGCAGTTTTGGAACAGTTTCCGTTAGAAAGAGCACAACTATTTCCTGAGAATGGGGAGCAGCCTCAGTACAGGTCAATAATTCAAAGCAATAACAATTGTGTTGCTCTTTCTAGCTTGAAACAGTCATTTCCGAACTGCCATTTTCTCAGGACCTACAGATATAACAAGAACCCTCAGCACACAGTAGAAGTGCTGCTTCAATTATTAATTCAGCAATGCTCCTTTTGCTGTTCTGTTCCTTTGTGGTGATGGTGTTTTCTTTTGCATAAATTATTACATTCAGTTCATGCCTGCTTTTCTCCTGGCCATTTCCCCATTTTCTCCTGCTCCAATTTAGGCCTGACACCCTCGGCTCCTTCACCCAAACGGCTGTTATTTATGGGTGACTGTTGGCAGGCAATTCCACCATGTGGGCCATCACAGCTGAGGCCGAACCTTTCCTCACCCACACACATGCACTTTCCAGCATGGATCTTTGACTGATTTTCCCCTGCCTAAAGACAAATCGGATCACCTTGGGAATTCATTTTAGCTCTGGTCTGCGCTGCTCAGTTACACGCTGCCCTTACCAGCTGAGGAGCTATTCCCTGACTATCTTCCCTTGCTCTAGGGGAGGACAATCTCCTGCAGCAATGAGGTGGTGCCCAACATACACTGGTTAATGTAAAAAGTTATCAGCTCACCACCTTGTCATCTTGTTCCCGGTCACGAAGTCTGGACTGCAGACACTAAGCCACATTAGAAATGTCAATCCATACATCAATACTACTGCACAAGCACCCTGCTACAAAAGGACTGTACCAGACGTAATGATATTAGTATTGTCTGCTGTTCCCAGATGAACACTTATCACCCTTGCATCAAGCTCCTCTTCGCTCTATTTTTAAATCACATGTACTATAGCGTGCCTGTGGTTAAAAGCACAGAGGCTTTTACCAAATGTTTGGGTGACAACAGTACCGAGTGGAAAATATGCTTCTCCTCACAAACATGCTATGAAGGTATAACGCCATGGGCCTCCTTTACAGGAACTACTTTCTCTAACGCTAACCGACTGTTTATACGAATCAGGTTTTTCCTTTTTAATTAAGACAGGGGACATAAATGGTCACTTTCCAACCCGGAAACCCACCCTTATATACGAGCAACACATGGACATCTTTGCACATTTATAGGGGGTAATTTAGTTAGCATTCCTGCCGCAGTCTTTGACACAATGAGGAATTCAAGCGTAAAAGTGTATAGGTATATCTCCGATCAGTGCTGTCCAACTGTCTAATGTGATTGAGATAAATTTCTCTTTTTTTTTTAAACCCACGCAATTTTCCATCCATTAATTCTAAGTGGACAAAGAACACGCAGAGTGACCTCTGCGTCCTGTCGTGCACATTGGCTGCAGCACTCTACAAGGTACAGGCATTTTACACTTCAGTTTTATTCATACCTGAATTTGGGTCAAATAATTAGTTGAACACATGTCAAAAGTAATAATTAGAAATCCTCAGGTTTAATTGGAAAACACTCTCTGTTAAAACAGCGGGCAATGAACTGAGTCGTTGCGTGGGAATCTAGCTTTCACTAAGTGTTTAGTGTACTAATAGTTTGTGACACAGACCATCCAATTTTTATTCATTCCTGGGATGTGGGCCTCGCTGGCAAGGCCAGCATTTATTGCCCATCCCTAGTTGCCCTTGAGAAGAAGGTGGTGGTGAGCCGCCTTCTTGAACCGCTGCAGTCCGTGTGCTGTTAGGGAGGGAGTTCCAGGATTTTGACCCAGCAACGCTGAAGGAACGGCGATAGATTTCCAAGTCAGGATGGTGTGTGACTTGGAGGGGAAGTTGCAGGCGATGGTGTTCCCATGCACCCGCTGCCCTTGTCCTTCTAGGTGGTGGAGGTCACGAGTTTTCCATCTGTCTATGGCAGGGGTGGTGGCACAGTCTTTTAATCTTCTGATTTCAGGCAGCTTGAAGGTGGGATTTGTACAGTAAGGTTTATCTGGTTTGACCTGGGTGGTTATTATTGGGCTTGACCCTAAAATAAGAACCTTAACTGTTGCACATCATCATGATTTCTCATTGGAGTTTAGAAGAATGAGAGGGGATCTTATTGAAACATATAAGACTCTGAAGGGGCTTCACAGGGTAGATGCAGGGAGGATGTTTCCCCTCGTGGGGGAGTCTAGAACTAGGGGGCAATATTTCAGAATAAGGGGGCACCCTTTTAAATCGGAAATGAGAAGGAATTTCTTCTCTCAGAGGGTCGTGAATCTTTGGAATTCTCTGCCCCAGAGAGCTGTGGAGACCGGGTCATTGAATATATTTAAGGTGGAGATGGACAGATTTTTGAATGATAAAGGAGTCAAGGGTTATGGGGAGCGGGCAGGGAAGTGGAGTTGAGGCCAAGATCAGATCAGCCATGATCTTGTTAAATGGCGGAGCAGGCTCGAGGGGCCAACTGAGCTACTCCTGCTCCTATGTCTTATGTTCTTCTGTTCTTATGATTTTCACACTTACGCTCTTGGGGGTAAAAATTGGAGCGACACCTTTGCAGGGGCGCTAATTTTAGTGTGAGACTGCTCCCCGTTTTTAACATATAATATTAAAGGGGAGGGGCCTGGCGTAGCGCGTCCCGGCACCCAGCTGGACCACCAGGGATCGGGAGTGCCGGCAAACGAGCCCGGCACTCAAGAGGAGTACCGGGCTCACAGAGAGCAGCTGGTACCCCGCGCCGGGGACAGCAACGAAGGCAGGTGCTGGCAGGCGGCCAGCAACAAAAATGGCCGCCTGGCACCTCCCCTTTAACTAGCGCAGCCCCAGCCGCAGGTGGGCCCCCCCTGACCCCGTCGGACATAGCGTCTGGCGGTAAGTCGGGGGGGGGGCGCCACCCAATATTACAGCCGGGGCGCGAGCGTGGCGCTGCGCACAGCGATAACATCCCGCTGAATTTCGTGGGAGGCGTTAACGGCGCCACGCCCAGGCGCTAGTTGATTTGTGCCCCGTTAGCGCCCTCTTAGGGCATTAACAGGAGGCGCAAATCAACCGAATTTAGCCCCCTTGGTACTTCAACACTATTAATTATGAACACTGACGCATATATACACTCGTATGTAAGTACACTTTTATAAATTAATACCGTTGAACGTACACAAAGTGCTAGCACCCAAAAATAACACAACTTGCCCCTTCCTGACCTCAGTCAAAATCCACTCACACACACTTACCAACAGCTGGTGCAGCACAGTGATCAGGAGCAGGAACTCTTGCTGAATTTCTCCTCTATAACCTCGGGGTGATGCTAATTGTAGCACCCAAAAAAACTACCACTAGACTATTAACTGCCTTAACCAGCTGAACCATCAAAGGACCCCATGTGTGTACATTTTTACATACAGATATAATATTATATGTTAAAAACAGGGAGCAGTCTCACAACACTCAACCTTCTTTTTTTTGTGTCTTTTCACTGTTCCTTTTGTGGACCGGAGTGAAGTAGTGGAAAGATTCACAGGCTGGTTAGTGTTGAGTCTGTGCTTTCAAATGTAGTTATGCTGAATAACTGGACACAGACTACAGAATACTTAAACAGGTCTTCAGTAACTGAGGGTCAGGGCTGAACTGAAATACACTTTGCTCCACAGGGTTTATATACCGGTGTGGTCACCACCGGTACTACAATGTACAGGAGCCATCAGAAAGTAGTCCATCACCTTAAGGTATCCTCTTAAGGTGGTACAGGTTACATACACTACAATTCCTCCCCTTTTAGCTTAACAGTGTACACCCCAATTTCAACATAACATGGATAACATATATACAACTTTCACACAAAACTGTTCAAAGATTCAGTCTCTGAGGAGGCCTCCTGATCCGGGCCGGATAACGCCTTTCAGGGGTCTCTGGTTCTCGTTGCTGGGGTGACTCATCCATTTGATCTCCTATGGATTGAACATCATCATGTACGTTCGAGTCTGAGGTAGATGCTACAGGCTCAATAACTTCTTCAACTGGTGTCTCTGCCATAGACATGGGGTCGACCCTTGTTCTCGATTCCACAAGTTGGTCAGCATGACATCGTATTACGTTCTCTCCAACGTCTACCGTGTACATCAAGGGTCCTTGTCGGGCACGAATTGTTCCGGATTGCCATTTATCATTCCTATAGTCCCTGGCCAACACTGGTTGTCCTATTTCGAAACTCCGAGTGGCCTTGTTATTTACGTGCTGGAATTGCTTGTTTTCGACTTCCCTACACACATTGGGTTTTAACAAATCCAACCGGGACCGCAACCTCCTGTTATAGAACATTATGGCAGGGCTTTGATTTGTCACTGCATGCGTGGCGTTTCGATATGCCATCAGGAAATTGTCCACCTTGTGTTGTAGTGGAATATGGTCTTCGCTCATGGCCTTTATCGCCTTTTTGAACGTTTGTACAAATCTCTCGGCCAACCCATTGGTAGCCGGATGATATGGGGCAGATGTATAGTGTTTCACCTCATTCTTTTTCATGAATTTCTGGAATTCTTCTGACACGAACTGTGGTCCGTTGTCTGAACATATTTGTTCCGCCAACCCATTCCTTGCAAATATGGTTCTTAGAACTGCGATCGTCTTTTCAGAGGTAGTGGTCGACATCTTAATCACTTCTGGCCATTTAGAATGTGCGTCTACCGCTATCAAAAACATGGAATCCATGAATGGACCTGCAAAGTCAATATGCACACGTTGCCATGGGGTTGAAGGCCATTCCCACGGATGCAGCGGTGCAATTGGAGGTGCATTTTGAACTTTTTGGCACCCTGAGCAGCTTTTAGTCAGATCCTCTATTTGTTTGTCGATACCTGGCCACCACACATAAGCCCTAGCAAGGCTTTTCATCTTGACTCCCCCCAGATGACCTTCATGCAGTTCCTTCAGAACTCTCTCCCTTAATTTAGGAGGAATAATCACCCTTGTTCCATACATCAATGTTCCTTGACAGACGGACAGCTGTTCTCGTCTGGCTGAGAATGCAGGTAACAGTGGTTCGCCATGTGCTGGCCATCCCTTCATTGTCAAATCGTAGACCCGAGACAGTGTCGGGTCGTTTCGGGTCTCTCTCTCAATACTCGCATTGGTGACTGGTAAGCATTCGATGATGGTCGAGTGAAATATCTCGACAGGGTCAACTGCCGGTGCCTCTTCCGCTGTAGGTAGTGGCAGGCGCGACAGCCCATCAGCATTACCATGTTGCTTTGTACCTTTGAATTCGATATCATATTGATGTGCCCCTAGGAAAAGGGACCATCTCTGAAGCCTCTGCGCCGTCATAACCGGAACACCCTTCTTAGGGTTAAAAATGGAAACCAACGGCTGGTGATCTGTCAGCAGCGTAAACTTTTGGCCTTGCAGGTAATGGTTAAATTTCTTAACTCCCCACACGAGGCTGAGAGCCTCCCTATCTATCTGAGCATAGTTGCGCTCTGCGGAGGTCAATGATCTGGATGCGAACGCGACTGGCCTTTCCAAGCCATTTGGCAACTTATGTGAGAGCACTGCCCCGATACCATATGGAGAAGCATCACAAGCTAAGCGAATAGGCAGCGTTGGGTTAAAGTGAGCCAACACTTCCTTAGAGGTGATCAGTGCCTTGCTTTTTTGAAAAGCCTGCTTACAGTCCTCGCTCCACTTCCATGGTACTCCCATTTGCAAAAGAGCGTTCAGCGGGTGTAACACCGTGGATAAATTTGGAAGAAACTTGTGGTAATAGTTAATCAACCCAAGGAACGACCTCAACTGGGATACATTTTCCGGAGCGGGAGCTTTCACAACAGCTTCGATCTTGTCAGGTGACTTATGAAGCCCCTCCTGGTCAATGACGTGGCCGCAGTACGAGATTCGCTTCTGAAAGAACTCACATTTCTGGCGATTAACTCTGAGTCCATATTCTTTCAATCTGGTGAGCACCTGCTCCAAATTCGCGAGGTGTTCCTTATCATCATCTCCTGTAATCAGAATGTCGTCCAGGTAGCATTGAGTGCCTGGAATTCCCTGCAATACCTGCTCCATGGCCCTTTGCCAAATCGCTGGAGCCGATGCCACTCCAAAAACCAGTCTATTATACCGAGATAAGCCCTTATGTGTGTTGATCGTGAGATACTGGCGTGACGCTTCATCAACTTCCATCTGTAGGTACGCCTGCGCCAGGTCTATCTTGGTGAAGTGTTTCCCGCCAGACAGCGAAGCGAAGATATCCTCAATCCGCGGAAGCGGATATTGCACCGTGTGAAGAACCGGATTAACAGTGATCTTGAAATCGCCACAGATGCGTACCTTCCCAGGTTCCCCCGGCTTGTTGCTCAATGAACGCTTCATGACGGGAACAATGGGTGTGGCCCATTCGCTCCAGTCCACCTTTGACAGTACTCCTGAACGTTCTAGCCCTTCCAGCTCTGCTTCCACAGCAGGTCGTATCGCATAAGGTCTGGCTTTGAAAAATTTTGGGTTTGCATGTTCTTCAACCTTGATGTTTGCCGTAATTCCTTTAAGTGTTCCCAGTCCCTGTTGGAACACCTCCTTAGCATCGTCCAATATTTTGGACAGTCGTTTAGGTTTGACGTCGTCCTCTTTACAGGAATCTACAGTTAGTGCTTGTAAGGAATGCCAGTCCACATTTATTCTCCGGATCCATTCCCGTCCCAGTAGTGGCGGACCTCCCTCAGGTAACACATACAAGTCCATTTCCTGACTTTCTTTACCATTGTAGACCACCTTTACCTTTATCTTTCCGATGGGGTATACTCTTTGCCCCGTGTATGTTTTCAATACAATCTCCGTATCCCTCAGGGGAATGTGTGAGAATAACCTTTTGTAATCTTGCTTATTCATGACCGTCAATGCCGATCCAGTGTCCAATTTCATCTTCACTTGGACTCCTGCTATCCGAAGCATGACCCAGATAGTTTGGTGGTCTGCTGTGTTACCCACATTATGTATTTTTAGACAACCCAGTTCCTTACTGCTGGAGTCTGAATCCGTCTTCTGTTCATCCGAACTGTTCTCTGTCACCTTGTGTACTTTTTTGTACTTCTCCTGCGGCGACTTTTTGCTGCTGGTCTTCTTTCCTGACCGGCATACTCTCGCTATGTGACCAAGTTTGCCACATTGCCTGCATTCTTTATCTTTGAACCAGCGCTGGTTCTGGTCATGCGTTGTCCTTCCGCAACGATAGCACTTTACTGCGCCCAATGCCATTTCATTGGTGCTGAATTCCAATGGCCTTTGCTGCATTTCTGCAGTGCCTCGTGCTGCTGCCTCGTGCGATGCTGCAATGCTGAAAGCTTTGTCCAGCGTAAGATCCTTTTCCTCTAGCAGTCGCTTCTGGGTTCCTTCCCTTAGTAGCCCACACACAAACTTATCTCTCAGAGCGTCTGCTAGTCCTGTACTGAACTGACAGTACTTTGATAACTTGCGCAGTTCGATTAAGAATTCAGCGTTGCTTTCCTCTTTAAGTTGAATTCTTTTGTAAAATTTAAATCGTTCCGCTATCAGCAGCGGCGTGGGGTTTAAATGCTCTTGCAGGATAGTAACAATATCCGCGAAACTCTTTCCTACCGGTTTATCTGGTGTTACAAGGTGCCTTAATAACCCGTACGTCTTCGCACCCATCGAGTTTAATAGGGTTAGTGCTTTCTTATCCACCGGTACCTCATTCGCTGTACAGTAAACTTCAACGCGTTCCACATAAGTGGCCCAATCTTCCACATCGCTATCAAAAGCAGTGATGTTACCCGTTTTTGGCATCCTTGTTGAGTTTCCTTTATTTTATTTTATTTTTCAAAATGGCGGCTTCCCGTGCTTGGCGGCTTTTCCCGCGCTTGTCTTCTTCCCCCGCCGACTAAAAATGGCGATTACCGCGCTGTTGCCGTTCTTGCCTCCCAGCGGTCCTTTATTTCCCCCGACACTGCTGCTCTGGTTCCCCGCCGCTCCCGCGGTCCTCGTGGACAGCAACGCTTTTCTGGCTGCTGTGCGTCTCTGCCCCGATTGCAGTCCGGCCCCTGACACCGGCTGCGGTCGTGTTCTCCGCCCTTTTCTTCGTTTTCCCTCCCCTTCTCCCACTGACAACTCGGCCGACTTCCCCTCCGTGCCGCTCGATCGGGCTTACCCGCCGCTGTCGTAGAAGGGATGATCACTGCCTGTTGCTGATGGTGGACTTCGTGGCCAGCAAACCAACCCAGATTCCCGATGGCCTCCCGTGCGATGCAGTGCTCAGCAGGATGTTGAGGGCGGATGCCCCTTTTCGACGCCCGTTCTGAGGACGAAGCTTCCTTGGATGCAAAACTGCCGCTAGGTACGATCAGACTCGTCGCCACTGTTGAGTCTGTGCTTTCAAATGTAGTTATGCTGAATAACTGGACACAGACTACAGAATACTTAAACAGGTCTTTAGTAACTGAGGGTCAGGGCTGAACTGAAATACACTTTGCTCCACAGGGTTTATATACCGGTGTGGTCACCACCGGTACTACAATGTACAGGAGCCATCAGAAAGTAGTCCATCACCTTAAGGTATCCTCTTAAGGTAGTACAGGTTACATACACTACAGTTAGCCACATTAATGCTCCTTCCATGGCCGCAACCATCTTAATACCAGCTGACAGGGTGATTAGTTCTATACGGCGGGAGGGTTTTATGGGCTCCCATAACCCATATGATGAGGGGGAGGACCACCCACGCCCACCGGACACATGTATCCTGCTGGATGTCAACTCAGAATTCAAAGCCAGAGCTCCGATTCCACTCGCCGGGATTGTCTGGAGTGGGAGTTTGAACCCTGCACCTTCTGGCCCCAGAGGTGGGAATGCTACCACTGTGCCAAAGGCGCACTCCTATACTGCACCTGTAGGTTGTGCTGTGAATGTAATGTTATGTGACTAATTGATTGCAATGGAGCAGCGCCTCAACGTTATGTGACAGTCCAGATTGCACTCTCCGCGATCCCCAGTAAAAGAAAATCATAGTTGCTGTCTCCCTGTAACCACTTGTCAAACAGTTGAAAGTGTAAAACAACCTGTCCCATCAGAATTTATTAAGCGTTCACCTTTAAATGATTTGGCGTGCCCAAAGGTAAGTCCTGGCTTTTCAATGACTGGCCCTCAATCTACTGAAGAAGGCCACTGAGCTTCGAAGCAATAGATTTGAGGTAAGATTGTGGTGAAAACATTGCGGTGGCAATTGTTAAGTCTGTGTGTCCCAGTTATGCTTATTATAAATCACTGGACACAGACCACAAGAATAACTTTTAACAGGTCTTTACTATTCGGAGGTCAGGGCTGAACTGCCCAGCAAATCCCTACACAACACTTATATACCGGTGTGGTCACCACCGGTATTACAGTATACAGCAGCCAAGAGAAAGTAGTACATCTCTTAAGGTAGTTCTCTTAAGGTGGAACAGGTTACATACACCACAATCCTACCTTTTTAGCTTAACAGTTATATCCCCATTTAACATAACATAATAACATATATATATACAACTTCATGCAAAACAGTTCAAAGATTCAGGCCTAGAAATTCATTAAGGCGCTGCCAGCTTTGCGCCCAGTTAACGCCTAAAGAGTGATTTTGCGCCAGAAATGAGTTTGCGCAGATATTCAGCGCAGCGGTATTGGCGGCGGTAGCCGTTAGCGCTGCGCCGGCACCGATGACGTCATCGGTGTGCGCAGTGCCCCGGTTCCGCCCCGAAACCAGCCCGATCCCCATATTTAGTTGCGGCCACCTCCTCCGAAGCGGCCGCAAACAGCGACCAGAAAACGGGGCCGTCCTGCTGCCTTAGTGGGGCGCTTTAAAGCGGAAGGTGCGGCCGGCCGCTTTTTCGGCGGCCGCCTGCCCGCACCTCCTTCCCCGGCCTCCTCCACCCCCCCCCCCCCGCAGCATTGCCGGCTGCTTTCCGCGAGCCCGGCACTTCTCCGTGGTGCCGGGCTCATTTGCCGGCACTATCCAGCGGCGATCTCCCCATTGCAGGCAGCTCCCCCTTAAGAGAAGGAGGAGGCCTGCAGTACCGCAGCCTGCCGCTCCGCAGCGGCTGGCGCAGCGGCGCCAAGAGCGCTGATAGTCAGTGTCAGCGCCCCAAGCGGAGGCGGGCACACCCTGGTATAGCGCCCGGTTCCGAATTGGGGCGCTAACAATGAATATCTGACGATCGCTATAGGCTTCCCGCCCAGCGCTAACTTTTGGGCGCTAGCCAGCTGGCGGGGCCATAGTGAATTTCTAGGCCTCAGTCTCTGAGGAGGCCTCCTGATTCGAGTTGGATAACGCCTTTCAGGGGTCTCTGACTCTCGTTGCTGGGGTGACTCATCTAGTTGGTCTCTTATGGATTGGACATCATCATCAGGTACATTCACTTCTGAGGTAGATGCTTCAGGTTCACTAATTTCTTCCACAGTTGTCTCTGCCGTAACCATGGGTTCGACCCTTGTTCTCGATTCTACCAGTTGGTCAGCATGACGCCGTATTACATTTTCACCAATATCTACCGTGTACATCAGGGGTCCTTGTCTGGCCCGAATTGTTCCAGATTGCCATTTCTCGTTTTTATAGTCCCGGGCTAACACTGGTTGTCCTATTTCGAAACTCCGAGTGGTCTTGTTATTTATATGCTGGAACTGTTTGTTTTCAACTTCCCTCCGCACATTTGGTTTTAACAAGTCCAACCTGGACCACAACCTCCTGTTATAGAACATCATGGCAGGACTTTGGTTTGTCACTGCATGAGTGGCGTTTCGATATGCCAGTAGGAATTTGTCCACCTTGTGTTGTAGTGGAATCTGATCTTCGCTCATGGCCTTTATTGCTTTTTTTGAACGTTTGTACAAATCTCTCGGCCAACCCGTTTGTAGCCGGATGATATGGGGCAGAGGTATAATGTTTCACCCCATTCTTCTTCATGAATTTCTGGAATTCTTCTGACACGAACTGCGGTCCGTTGTCTGAACATATTTGTTCTGGCAATCCATTTCTTGCAAATATCGTTCTTAGCACCGCGATCATCTTTTCCGAGGTAGTGGTAGTCATCTTAATCACTTCTGGCCATTTAGAATGTGCGTCCACCGCAATTAAAAACATGGAGTCCATGAATGGACCAGCAAAGTCAATATGTACACGTTGCCATGGGGTTGAAGGCCATTCCCATGGATGCAGCGGTGCAATCGGAGGTGCATTTTGCACTTTTTGGCACCCTGAGCAGCTTTTCGTCAGATCCTCTATCTGTTGGTCGATACCCGGCCACCACACATAAGCCCTAGCAAGGCTTTTCATCTTGACTCCCCCCAGATGACCTTCATGCAGTTCCTTTAGAACTCTCTCTCTTAACTTAGGAGGAATAATCACCCTTGTTCCATACATCAATGTTCCTTGACAGACGGACAGCTGGTCTCGTCTTGCTGAGAATGCCGGTAACAGTGGATCACCATGTGCTGGCCATCCCTTCACTGTCACTTCGTAGACCCGGGACAGTGTCGGGTCGTTCCTGGTTTCTCTTTCAATACTTGCATTGGTGACTGGTAAACATTCGATGATGGTCGAGTGAAATAACTCAACAGGGTCAACCGTCGGTGCCTCCTCCTCTGTAGGTAGTGGCAGGCGCGACAGCCCATCAGCATTACCATGCTGCTTTGTACCTTTGAACTCGATCTGATATTGATGTGCCCCTAGGAAAAGGGACCATCTCTGGAGTCTCTGTGCTGTCATCACCGAAACACCCTTCTTAGGGTTAAAAATGGATACCAACGGCTGGTGGTCTGTCAGAAGTGTAAACTTTTGGCCCTGCAGGTAATGATTAAACTTCTTTACTCCCCACACAAGGCTGAGAGCCTCCCTATCTATCTGAGCATAGTTGCGCTCAGCGGAGGTCAATGATCTGGATGCGAACACAACTGGCCTCTCCAGGCCATTTGGCAACTTGTGTGAGAGTACTGCCCCAATACCATATGGAGAAGCATCACAAGCCAAACGAATAGGCAGCGTTGGGTTGAAGTGAGCCAACACTTCCTCTGAGGTGATCAATGCCTTGCTTTTGCGAAAGGCCCTCTTACAGTCCTCGCTCCACTTCCATGGTACTCCCTTCTGCAAAAGAGCGTTCAGCGGGTGCAGCACCGTGGATAAATTTGGCAGAAACTTATGGTAATAGTTAATCAACCCTAGGAACGACCTCAACTGGGATACATTATCCGGAGCGGGAGCCTTCACAACAGCTTCGATCTTGTCAGGAGACTTATGAAGCCCCTCCTGGTCAATGACATGACCACAGTACGAGATCCGCTTCTGAAAGAACTCACATTTCTGGCGATTAACTCGAAGTCCATATTCTTTCAATCTGGTGAGCACCAGTTCCAAATTTGCAAGGTGTTCCTCGTCATCATCTCCTGTAATCAGAATATCGTCCAGGTAACATTGTGTGCCTGGAATTCCCTGTAATACCTGCTCCATGGCCCTCTGCCAAATTGCTGGAGCCGATGCCACTCCAAAAACCAGCCTATTATACCGGTACAAGCCTCTATGCGTGTTGATCGTGAGATACTGGCGTGACTCTTCCTCAACTTCCATCTGTAAGTACGCCTGCGCCAGGTCTATCTTGGTGAAGTGTTTCCTGCCAGACAACGAAGCGAAGATGTCCTCAATCCGCGGAAGCGGATACTGCACCGTGTGAAGCACCAGATTAACAGTGATCTTGAAATCTCCACAGATGCGAACCTTCCCCGGTTCCCCCGGCTTGTTGCTCGATGAACGCTTCATGACGGGAACAATGGGCGTGGCCCACTCACTCCAGTCTACCTTAGACAGTACTCCTGAACGTTCTAGCCCTTCCGGCTCAGCTTCCACAGCAGGTCGTATCGCATAAGGTACCGGTCTGGCTTTGAAAAATTTCGGGTTTGCATGTTCTTCAACCTTGATGTTTGCCGTAATTCCTCTCAGTGTTCCCAGTCCCTGTTGGAACACCTCTTTAGCATCGTCCAATATTCTGGACAATCGTTTAGGTTTGACATCTTTTGTACCGGAATCTACCGTTAGTGCTTTTAAGGAATGCCAGTCCATATTTATTTTCCTAATCCACTCCCGTCCCAGTAGTGGTGGACCTCCCTCAGGTAGCACATATAAGTCCATTCCTCGGCTTTCTTTGCCCTTGTGGACCACCTTTACCTCTATCTTCCTGATGGGGTATACTCTTTGCCCCGTGTATGTTTTCAATACAATCTCCGTATCCCGTAGGGGAATATGTGGGAATAACCTTTTGTAATCTTGCTTATTCATGACCGTCAATGCCGATCCAGTGTCCAATTCCATCTTCACTTGGACTCCTGCTATCTGAAGTGTGACCCAGATTGTTTGGAGGTCTGCTTCATTACCAACATTGTGTACTCTTAGACTACCCAGTTCATTACTGCTGGAGTCTGAATTTGACTTCTGTTCATTCGAACTGTTCTCTGTCACCTTGTGTACCTTTCTGTACTTTTCCTGCGGTGACTTTTTGTTGCTGGTCTTCTTTCCTGGCCGGCATACTTTAGCTATGTGACCAAGCCTGCCACATTTTCTGCATTCCTGATTTTTGAACCAGCACTGGTTCTGATCATGCGTTGTCTTTCCACAACGATAACATTTTACTGTACCCAAGACCATTTGATTGGTGCTGAGTTCCGGTGACCGTAGCTGCATTTCCGCAGTGCCTCTCGCTGCGGCTTCATGCGATGCTGCAATAGTGACAGCTTTATCAAGCGTAAGATCATTCTCCTCAAGCAGTCGCTTTTGTGTTCCTTCTTTTAACAATCCACACACAAATTTATCTCTCAGCGCATCTGCTAGTCCTGTTCCAAACTGACAGTACTTTGATAGCTTACGCAGTTCAATTAAAAATTCAGCGTTGCTTTCGTCTTTCAGCTGCGTTCTACTGTAAAATTTAAATCGTTCCGCTATCATCAGTGGCGTGGGGTTTAAATGATTTTTCAGGACAGTAACAATATTCGCGAAAGTCTGATCCGCCAGTTTATCTGGTGATAGAAGGTGCTTCAATAGCCCGTATGTCTTCGCACCCATTGAGCTTAATAAGGTTAGTGCTTTCTCATCATCTGGTACCTTATTTGCTTTACAATAAACTTCCATGCGTTCTACATACGTGGTCCAATCTTCGATATCGCTATCAAAGGTATTAATGTTCCCATGTTTAGGCATCCTTGCAAGTTTTTTAATTTTTCTTTTTCTCAAAATGGCGGCTTCCCGCGCTTGTCTTCTTCCCCCGCCTACAAAAATGGCGGCTTCCTGCGCTTGGCGCTCTTTCCCGCGCTCGTCTTCTTCCCCCGCCGACTACAATGGCGGATTCCCGCGTTTGCCTTCTTCCCCCGCTGGCTGCAATGGCGATTGCCGTGCTGCTGCCGTTCTCACCTCCCCAGCGGTTCTCAATTCCCCGACGCTGCTTTTACTCCCCCGCATGCAGGCCGGTCCTTTACACCGGCTGCGTTTGAGTTCTCCGCGGCTCTCGTGCCTTAAGCTGCCCCAGTCGCTGCGCCTCTTGGCCTCGATTGCTGCCCGGCCCTTTTCACCGGCCGTGGTCAAGTTCTCCGCCCTTTTTCCTCCGTTTTCCCTCCCCCACTCCACAGTCAACGCGGCCGACTTTCTGCTCGTGTCGCTGATCGGCTTACCCACCACCGTGGTAGAAGGGATGATCACTGCCTGTCGCTGATGGAGGGCTTCGTGGTCAGAATTTTTTCTTTTTAACCCGGGTTCTCGATGCCTCCTGTGCGATGGTGCTCAGCAGGATGATGAGGGTGGATGCCTCTTCTCGACGCCCGTTCTGAGGACGAAGCTGCCTTGGATGTAAAACTGCCGCAGGGTAAGATCGGACTCGTCGCCACTGTTAAGTCTGTGTGTCCCAGTTATGCTTATTATAAATCACTGGACACAGACCACAAGAATAACTTTTAACAGGTCTTTACTATTCGGAGGTCAGGGCTGAACTGCCCAGCAAATCCCTACACAACACTTATATACCGGTGTGGTCACCACCGGTATTACAGTATGCAGCAGCCAAGAGAAAGTAGTACATCTCTTAAGGTAGTTCTCTTAAGGTGGAACAGGTTACATACACCACAGCAATGAATAAACAACACCTGAACTAAGGAGAAAGTGTTGAATCTTCAGAAACAAAAGAATGTTGGTGAGCAAACCAGAGTTAGTTCGACAGCAGCAGAAATGGTCATGGACAGAATGCAGCAGAAACCATGCGTGATGGGAAAGAACAGGTAAGCATACTCCCCATGAGCCAGGCCATGAAAGATCAACTTCCTTCATTTAAAAAGCCTCCCCAGTTGATTTAACCTGTTCCAATTGTTTTAAAGGGCACAGAATCTCATTCAAAAAGCCAGCTCTGTCTTTCTTTTATAGATAACTATCTTAACCCTTCATTTCCCCAATTCCTTTTCCTTCCCTGCCTGCCATTCCTGCCCTTTCCCCTTTACTCACTTCTTCTCCTCCTCTTCCTGTGCACTCCCTTCCCCCTTTCTCCTCCAACTTCACTCTGCCTTGGCTTACCATACGGGTATTAGTGCGGCCAATTTTTCTGGGCTGCAGCCCCGCTCCAGAATAATACAGTGGCCTTTGATTCTCTCCTATAGCACTAAGGGTCTTTAACTCTCCTCCAGCCTCTTACTATGCTCTTGTCCCCATCTCCAGCTTCTAACCCAAATGTAACCCTGTTCTACTTTCTCCATTTCTAATCCTACTATACCTTCCCCCCACCGCCCCCAATCCCCAACCAACCCGTGGAACCTCTAAACTTGCTCTATCTTTTCCCTTCAACCTCTAACCCTGTTCTATCTTCCTTCACTCCTCTTCCCCCCCCCATCCTACTCTGCCTCCCTCCTCTCCACTCTACTTTCTCCCTCACCACAACCTGCATTACCTTTTCCCAAACTGCTCTAGCTTCCGCTTAAAAAGAAAGAACTTCATTTATATAGCACCTTTCATGACCTCAGGATGTCCCAACCCGCTTTACGTCTGGAGTGACAGCCTAGGTTTTGTGTTCAACCTTCTGACTCAGAGGCGAAAATGATTCCAACCGAGCCATGGTTGACACCCATGTAACCTCTTCTAGCCTCCAGTGTCAGTCGTCCTTCAGCCCTCAATCAATTATCCCCCGTCCACTTTTCCTGAGGAGTCCACTCAGTCTTGGCTCCCCTGTACAATGCCACAGGAGATTAACTAAAAATATATTAGAAGTCTTGCATATAGTACACACTTCCTGTAAGTGTCACACTTTGGCGGTCACACTTAAGACATCACCCTTTAGCCTCCTCTGACTCACCATAAGAAACACCTAGATCCACTAGCATAAATATAATATTACACAAGCATATTATTATGCAAGAGCACTTTTACTCCATTGTATTATACATGAACTTCCTTACATTTTTACATGTATAGATTATTAGTTTGTAGAGTTACACTTGTATTCCTGAAATTGTACAACCACCTTATGATGTGGACAAATGCATATCTAAGGATGCTGCTCTTTTAAGTTCTCCTCCCACCATTCTGTTTTCTTTCAATTTACAATGATCTAATCTTTGGTAAAACATTTTGTTTCTTGGCTCTCCTGATTGCTCACTTTGGCATGGATATTGTGGTACTGAGCCATACAAATCAGGAAACTCTCAGTGTTGATCCCTCGAGTGTGCTGAATTAGCTGATCACAGCTAGGGCGAGGGTTTTACAATTCCTTTCCCTGCCCTTGGACTAGAGAAAGTGAACATCAGCCACGATTCCTGATCCTGATTGTTATCCGGTGCCTCTGATGAAAATTTTGTGAGCGTGCGGGGGGGACATTAGGAATGGACAGGGTCGAGCTCAGCTGTGTTGCTGCCCCCCACGGTTGGATAGCCTGCTGACCCTCACTGTCTAGATCTATTTGTGAGATGGAGCAGTGGAATGGAGCAAAAAAATATACTTACTATTGGGTGTGTTCACATTTCAAACGCATGCTTACAAAGGTAAAGATGCCAACACTGCAAAATGTTATATTTTCTCTTTCTTTTTGCAACAGTGTCTGCATCAAGTATACTCGCCTCCCTCCTATACCAGCGTGACAGTTTCATTTCCCAAGCCAGTCATCCTCCTGGCCTACCCGAATGCGATTGAAAATTTGGTGCCAATTAGTGGTGAGTTATGGCAGTGCAGCGCTCTGGATTTGCACCGACTGGGAGCCAGAGTTTTGAGCGCGGCAGATTCATTTCACTTAGAGCCCTCGCAGCCAGTAACGAGATTTTAACCCCAGGAGTCTGTTCAGGAGTCAAACCCAGGCCTGACAGATGTGTTGCAACATGCCATGTCCCACACAGGCACTTTAATGTTCTCCTGAGTGCTCATTTAATAAATAGATTCCTAATGGATGTCAGTACGTTTCAAGGATTCTTTATTCCTTTCTTTCAATATTCTCCCCTCTTGTCCCACAAGGCACTGACTCATGCCACTTCCTGCCCTCCCAATTGGCCATTCTTCAGGTGTGCCCAGACAATTAAGACCTGATTGTAACCCGGAGCGGGAATCAAGCGAGCAGGGAGGCTAAGTGAGCGCCAACCCCTCCTTGACCTTGGCAACGTAAGGCCCAGGCGCTTTGAACTCTGCATGCCTTCCCAGTCAGCTGCCCACCTGAAATGGGCAGAATGTGGGAGCTGGGCGGTGGGCGGGAGTGGAATTTCAGGTGGCAGAAGGCTGCTGGCAGGGACAGACGAAACAGTCGGCAACACTCGGGTAAGTGGCGGGAAGGGTTAAAATCATTAGTAGTTTGTTCGACCATGAGGGGAATCACAGTTCAACCCTGCCCTCACCTGATAGCCACACACGTGCTCCCAGCATCGGCCACTGGATAGCAATCAGGAACCAGTAGCTATTTTCCCCCTCCCCAAGTATGCACTGGGATACTGCTTAGAGTTGAACCAGTTAAAACAGCATAGCTTATCAGCGCAGAGCACTGGTGAGCTTCCTGCTGCTAGGACCACCTTACCTGTTGGGAATCGGCTTCAAGGTTATTTGGAGCTGATTGGGAAGGAAATCAGCTTCCAGAGCACAGTGAGTCCCCATACAACACCAATACTATCTCAACAACAACAACTTGCATTTATATAGCGCCTTTAACGTAGTAAAACGTCCCAAGGCGCTGCACAGGAGTGTTATAAGACAAAAAATTGACACCGAGCCACATAAGGAGACATTGGGGCAGGTGACCAAAAGCTTAGCCAAAGAGGTAGGTTTTAAGGAGTGTCTTAAAGGAGGAAAGAGAGGTAGCGAGGCGGAGAGGTTTAGGCAGGGAATTCCAGAGCTTAGGGCCCAGGCAACAGAAGGCACGGCTACCAATGGTGGAGCGATTATAATCAGGGATGCTCAAGAGGGCAGAATTAGAGGAGCGCAGATATCTCGGGGGGGTTGTGGGGCTGCAGGAGATTAGAGAGATAGGGAGAGGTGAGGCCATGGAGGGATTTGAAAACAAGGATGAGAATTTTGAAATCGAGGCACTGCTTAACCGGGAGCCAATGTAGGTCAGCGAGCACCGGGGTGATGGACGAATGGGACTTGGTGCGAGTTAAGAAATGGGCAGCTGTGTTTTGGATAACCTCAAGTTTACGTAGGGTAGAATGTGGGAGGCCAGCCAGGAGTGCGTTGGAATAGTCAAGTCTAGAGGTAACAAAGGCATGGATGAGGTTTTCAGCAGCGGATGAGCTGAGGCAAGGGCGGAGACGGGCGGTGTTATGGAGGTGGAAGTAGACGGTCTTAGTTATACCATGGATATGTGGTCGGAAGCTAATTTCTGGGTCAAATATCTCACCAAGGTTGCGAACAGTGTGGTTCAGCCTGAGACAGATGTTCGGGAGAGGGATGGAGTCAGTGGCTAGGGATCGGAGTTTGTGGCGGGGACTGAAAACAATGGCTTCGGTCTTCCTAATATTTAACTGGAGAAAATTTCTGCTCATCTAGAATTGGATGTCGAACAAGCAGTCTGACAATTTAGAGACCGTGGAGGGGTCGAGAGAAGTGGTGGTGAGGTAGAGCTGGGTGTCGTCAGCGTACATGTAGAAACTGTCACTGTGTTTTCGGATGATGTTGCCAAGTGGCAGCATGTAGATGAGAAATAGGAGGGGGCCAAGGATAGATCCTTGGGGGACACCAGAGGTAACAATGCGGGAGCGGGAAGAGAAGCCATTGCAGGTGATTCTCTGGTTACGATTAGATAGATAAGAATGGAACCAGGTGAGTGCAGTCCCACCCAGCTGGACAATGGTGGAGAGGCGTTGGAGAAGGATGGAGTGGTCAACCATATCACAGGCTGCAGACAAGTCAAGAAGGACGAGGAGGGATAGTTTACCTTTGTCACAGACACAAAGGATGTCATTTGTGACTTTGATGAGAGCTGTGGCAGGGGCAGAAACCTGATTGGAGGAATTCAAACATGGAGTTGCGGGAAAGATGGGCATGGATTTGGGAGGTGACAACATGTTCAAGGACTTTGGAGAGGAAAGGGAGGTTGGAGATGGGTCGGTAGTTTGCAAGGATGGAGGGGTCAAGGGTTGTTTTTTTGAGGAGAGGGGTGATGATGGCAGATTTGAGGGAGGGGAGACAGTACCTGAGGAGAGAGAACCGTTCACAATGTCAGCTAACATGGGAGCCAGAAAAGGAAGTTGGGTGGTCAGCAGTTTAGTGGGAATAGGGTCAAAGGAGCAAGAAGTGGGTCTCATGGACAGGATGAGCGTGGAGAGGTCACGAATGGAGATCAGAGATAAACTGGAGAAAGATGTGGGTTCGGGGCTAGGGCAGGGGGGAACCTTAGAGGAAGTTTGACCCAGTGGGCTAGGGGAAGGAAGGGAAGTGGCAGAGGCAGCTGAACGGATGGTCTCAATCTTAGAGACAAAGAGGTCCATGAGCTCCTCACACTTGATGTCGGAGGTGAGGGTGGCAGAGACAGGGGAGAGGGGTTTAAGATGACGGTTAGCAGTGGAGAATAGAAGCTGGGGTTTATCTTTGCATTCCAGAATGATTCTGGAATAGTGAGCAGTTTTGGCAGACGAGAGCAGGACCCGATAATGCTTTTGTGGTCCAGCCAGATCTGGCGGTGAATGGCTAAACCAGTTGTCCGCCATATCCGTTCAGGTCTGCGTCCCTTGGACTTAAGGGAGCGGAGATGAGGGCCATACCAGGGGGAACGAACAGGGTGAGAGAGAGAGTAATTGTTTTAATAGGGACTGGGGCATCAAAGGTGGAGGTGAGGGTGTGGTTGAGCAGATCGGTAGCTGCAGAAATGTCATGGTGAATGGAGGGCCAAAGGCTGGACAGTTGGGATTTCATAAGTGCAGTTGTAAGAGCGCCGGGAGAGAGTTTTTTCCAGGGGCGGTCACAGAAGGAAGTAGGGTTGGGGTGTGGGGGGTGGAAGGGGGATGTGGGTGGAGAGCGATACGAGGAAGTGGTCAGAGATGGCCTTATCTGCGACTGACACGATGGGAGAAGCGAGGCCACTCGAGATGGCATGGTCGAGGGGGTGGCCATGAATATGGGTTGGGGAGTTTACGTGGAGGGAGAGATTAAGGGAGGATAGGAGGCTAGTGAACTCAGAGGAGAGAGAGCATGATGAATTGAGATGGAGGTTGAAATCACCGAGGATGAGAAGTCGCTCGGTGCAGAGGCGGAGGAAGGAAAGCAGTGGAGATATCTCAGTAATAAAATTTTTATGGTACTTGGGTGGGCGGTAGAGAATGAGGATTTTAAATGAGAGGCGAGGGGGTGGAATAAGGTGAGATGCTCAAAGGAGGAGAAAGTGCCGGAGGAGTAGGGGGACAGACTAAGGTGTGATTGGTGATGAGAGCCACACCACCACCACAGCGGTCTGAGTGGGGCAAGTGGTGGAAGGTATAGCCAGGCGGGGAGGCTTCATTTAAGGGTAAGGTGTCATCACCCCGCAACCAAGTTTCTGTCAGGGCCATGATGTCGATGCAATTATCCACGATACGCTCATGGATGGCAAGGGCCTTGTTCGCAAGTGAACGGACATTCTGGAGGGAGATGCAGAGAAGGTCGGTGATGGCTGCCCCACTGCCAGCGTCCACAGGGTCAGCGCTGGGAGGGGTGAGTTGGACGGGGAGGAGATTGGCAAGAATAGCCCCCAGTGGGCGCGCAGGGTAGGAAGGTCGGCGAAAGAGTAGGATGGGACAGTTGGGGTGGCTGCTCGTAAAGAGGCAGTGACGAGTGCCTCGATGGGCCCTTCGTAGGATGCCAAGAGAGGCACAGAGGGAAGCTGTAGGCTTATCTAAGATGGAGTCCAGCCTGGGACGGCGGCAGGAGAGTAGGAAGGTCGAAGAGTAGTGAAGGATTGGGGGTAGGGATTTGGGAGGGCAGTGTATCCGAGAGAGGAGAGATGGCATGACGAGAGGAGGGAGCGGTCAGGGAGGGATAGCGAGAAAAGGAAAAAGGGGGGGGGAAAAGTGGAAAAAGAAATGAACGGCTCGGGTCTGAAGCGGCAGCCAAGTGCGTACGCGAATGGACACAGGGAAAAAGCTCAGGTTACATAGGCCTGGTTCTGTAGTAATTAATGGGATACATATTTCTTGGTAGCAGGGAATAGGTTGGAGACAATAGTAGGGAGACCAAAGTCAAAGTCAGAGGTCCCATGGAGGGACAAAGCCAACGTGAGCAGATGGGGCCGGTACGGAGCATCGACGAACCGCTGTCCAAAGCAGGCGAGTGAAGTCCAGAAGCTATTTGAAGGGTAGAGAGAAAATCTCGGTGAAAAGGAGTGGAGCAAAACTTTCAGAAACATCCATAATGGAGACTCCAAGGTCATCCCTTGCAGCACATCATTGATGAAGACAAAATAACAACAAAAAATGCTGGAAAAACTCAGCAGGCCAGGCAACATCCGTGGAGAGAAAATAGAGTCGACGTTTCGGGTCGTTTTGCTATCGTATTGATGAAGACAAGCTTGCCTCATCGTCTATTGAGAATGATGGGTTCAGTGAGTCTCCCACCTACCCTTACACAGAGTTTGGAGCTGGAGATCGCATCCCCCATAAAATCCAAGAGTTGCCCATGCACCCCAATAGCTTCCCAGCTTCTTCATGGGGTGCTGTGTGAGGCATTAGTTTTGAAAAACCTTTTGAAAATTGACAAAGGTAATGTACCTGGGATCTCCCGCGAGTGTTACAGCACTCCACAATCTCATTTAAATCCATATCCTGCCTATGCATTCCTTATGAGAGCGAAATCCAAAATCCAGCCTTTTCCTTTTTAATTACTTTGTGGGTCTCCAAAATATCGCCGACAATCCAAAGAAATACCTAAGAGTCGTTAATGGATAGGAAATTGTGGGCGGGGGTGGGGGCAAGGACTTGGGTTCCCTACATCCCCCCCCCCCACCCCAGCATACAAAGCTCTGCGGCACTGAGTGCTGATGATGAAAATTTACCCAAAGGTATCTTTAAGATTCGTTGGTACTTTTGGATTAGTTCTCATCAGAAAGCCCTCTCCCTCTAGACTTTCCTTCCCTTTAAGGCACTTTTAATTTCTCTCCTCTCATTTCTCCTGTGATATTTCACCCTTTCTGGCCTTGCCTTTTTGTCAGTTGAAAGCAACGTTACAATCACAGCGAAAATGTCTGACTCAACTTATTTCAAATAGTCCACAATCGCTGCATAAACGTTGTTCTTGTGCCACTGTCCCGTCCCATGGGTGAGGACAGGCCTTTGTAGGAGGATTTGCTTTTTAATGTTGAAATACGTTTGAATATTCTGTGTGAAGCATCCTCGTTGCGCATGGAATACTGATGAATTTTGATTATTCGGGCATCTTTTGTCCAAACTGCCATTTTCTGCACTGTGACACATAGAACCTCTCTGAAGGAGATGGGGGGTGGCACCAGTTCGCTTCAATGGCCCACTGCTCCACCCTTTTACTTTCAGTGTGAGAGATTGCTCAGGATGCAAGGCAGAGGAAGGGAGGGAAGAGAGGGAGGGAAGGAAGGAAAGAAGGAAGGAAAAAAGAAAAGAAAGACTTGCATTTCTATAGCGCCTTTCACGACCACCGGACGTCTCAAAGCACTTTACAGCCAATGAAGTACTTTTGAAGTGGAGTCACTGTTGTAATGTGGGAAGAGACAGAAATGGAAAAAAAAGATAGATGGCAAAGAGCAAGAGAGGAGGCAGAAAGAGAGAGGAATTCAAAGTAAGCTAGACGGAGAATAATAGATAACTTGGGGGCTAATGGCGTTGAAGGATTTAAACAACATCATCAGCCATAATAAACCAACGTAAACTCAATTGTACCTATCATTTCAGCTCCTCACTGTGATCACTGCCTAGGAATTACATCTATTTCCATCAATATTTATATGAGAGAGAGAGTGACAGAAAGAGCAAGTGTGCAAGGGGTGGTTTTATTCTGTTTTAGTTGATAATTTTGCTGGAAGAGAATGGTCTGTCAAGGTTCGACAGCCAGTGTGTTTCTTGTAGTTGATGTGTGCTGGTATCTCACGGGAAGATGAATAATGGTGATAATCAACAGCTCATTACAATGAGATAACAGTCAGCACATGTTATCAAGGTGATATTGAACTGACTTTTTGATGTACCTTTTCTATTTGTTCTAATATTTCATTGCTGTATTTGTTGTTTCTTCAGCAATTTGTTTTCATCCCTACAGTACAACAGTGTCTGCACTTCAAACGTACTTCATTGGCTGTAAAATGCTCTGGGACATCCTGAGGGTTGTGAAAGGTGCTATAGAAATGCAAGTTCATTTCATTTCATACTCTCCCCGGCCCGGTTCTCACATATGTCTGTGTGTTTGGGAATAAAGGAAACAGAAGTGTGTGGAGTCAACAGGAAAATCTAGGAACACTAAAAGAAGATGGCAAGAGCGTGGAAAGGAGAAAAGAGCCGACAGCCCATCGAACTTGCCCCATCGCCCAAATCAACAGCCAAACGTACTTTCATCTTTCACCACCCAGGTACCAATGCTCACTTCCCTCTGGGACCTGGTAAATCAAGAAAGCAGACACTTACTTTTTGAATGTTCAGGCTGAATCCACCTTTACTCAACCAAATGGCAGTCTATTCCAGAAGCTAATTACTCCTAAATTGGGACTCCTTATATGACAGAGTTAATTTAGCAAATGAGCAGACCCGGTGGCAAGTGACCTTATCAAATGCTTTTGGAAAGTTAAGATGTAGATTTACCATATTACCTCCATCTATTAACTGTGTTACATCCTCAAAGAATTCCAATATATTTGTTAGGCGTGACTTGCCTTCCATAATACTTTGGATTTATTGCCCTCATTCTTGCTAGCTGGTCTTGGATAGCTTTCTTTATATTAAAGTTCAATATTCTTCACAACGCAGCTGTCAGACTGATGGGTCTATGGTTCTGCAGATCATGATATTGGGGTAGGAGGTGGTGCAGCATGGTTGAGCTCCAATTTGGCCTCAATATCTCCTCTAATCACAAGTGGAACTCCCACATCCTCGTCATTGCTAAAGCTGCCTCCAAGAAGCTCCTCTAGTGCCAAATGCTTCCTTTCCCCTCAATAACGCCGAACTTGCTGCGAAGCTCAAGCTTGTTGAATTACAAAAAATGTACAGCGCAGAAACAGGTTATTCGGCCCAACAGGTTTCTGCTCCACACGAGCCTCCTCCCACCCCTCTTCATCTCACCCTATCAGCATATCCTTCTATTCCTTTCTCCCTCATGTACTTATTTAGCTTCCCCTTAAATGCATCTATGTTATTCACCTCACCTACTCCATGTGGTAGCAAGTTCCACGTTCTAACCATTCTCTGGGTCAAGATAGTAATCATTTCTTCTCTCACATCCAGCCTCCAACCTCCCCCCATCACAATCTTTCTTCTCTCTTTCTATGTCTGGGAGGACTCGTAAAAATCAACATTTCATTGTGCAGTACACACGTCTGCTGCATATATGACAAATAAAAAAATTGAATTGAATGTCCTCAACACTACCATCATCGGTGCTTCCTGAACTTCTCATATTCCTGCTACACTCCAAATGCATTATGTGATGTGCTCATCTTCCAGATCATGGCACCATCACCTCCCACGTGGCTCCAGAAGATGCTGGGAGCCTTTGCCCCAATGGATAGGGTGGTGCTCGTTGGACAATCAGCAGGAAACAACTCTGATAGGCTGCATGATTTTATCCGTTTAACTCCAACAGTACCCCTGTGCACACTTGAAAGTCCCTAGCCTCGAGTCTGCCAACTTGCACCTAAGCTATGTGAGAGAGTGTGCCCCCCCCCCACTTAATAGGCAAACACACTCCCTGTAATGGGTGCAGGTTTATCCAGAGCTTGACTTTGAGATTATAAAACATGGTGCTGGGTTTCCATGTTTTTCAAATACCTGAGTGGTCCAAAAAAAAACGCTTCCTCAGTAATAAAATATTAATTTTGTCAAGTAATGTTATGACAGAGGTTCAAAACTGTGATTCCTCAAACACCGAGTTCCTGGTCTTGGTCCTGCTGTCAGACAGAGGTACTGAACAGAGCGAGGCACCTTCCCACAGTGACAGAGGGATAGGCAAAAGAGGATTATTCTTGGGATCTCCAAGAAGGCGACTCAAGCACAAAACTATAACCACCCCGCCCCTGCCCCACATTGGCGGCCTCAGCTTCAGCTGCCTCGGCCCCACGACCCGGAATTCCCTCCCTAAACCACTCTGCATATCCACCTCCCTCTCTTCCTTTAAGACCTTCCTTGAAACCCACCTCTTTGACCAAGCATTTGCAAGCCTTTCTAATATCTCCTTATGTGGCTTGGCATTCATTTTTGTCTGTTTACATCTCTGTGAAGCGCCTTGAGACGTTTTTCTACATTAAAGGCACAATATAAATGCAAGTTGGCGTTGGCGTTGTCGCCACTCCAGCTCCTGATTCTCTCCCCATTTCTTATTCTGGCAGCCCACCCCACTCCTTATTGTGGCAGCTATCCACCCAGTCCTGGTTCTCACTTATACTCCTCCAGTAATCTGAGGCACCTGCACTCCTTCCTTCCCACCCTGTTCTGCTGCAGATGGTTGGCTGCTGGTGGCTGGCTGCAGATTGGCTGCTGGTGGCTGGCTGCTGATTGGCAGCTGGTGGCTGGCTGAGAATTGGCTGCTGGTGGCTGGCTGCGGATTGGCTGCTGCTGGCTGGTTGTGGATTGGCTGCTGTTAGCTACTGGCGGCTGGCTATTGGGGGTTGCGGACTGGCTGAAGACTGGCTGCAGAGTGTTTACAAGTCAAAATCCTATTCGAGACATTCTTCCTCTCAATATTTGTTATTCTAAATTGATTATGTACTGCACCTGCACATACAAATTGTTGATAGAACCTGCTCACAGAGAACTGTGCTTATCAGCTGGGCAATAAACTTAACCGGACCAGCCACATAAATACCGTGACTACAAGAGCAGGTCAGAGGCTGGGTATTCTGTAGCGAGTGACTCTCCTCCTGGCTCCCCAAAGCCTTTTCACCACCTACAAGACACAAGTAAGGAGTGTGATGGAATACTCTCCACTTGCCTGGATGAGTGCAGCTCCAACAACACTCTCAAGAAACTTGACACCATCCAGGACAAAGCAGCCCGCTTGATCGACATCCCATCCACCACCTTAAACATTCACTCCCTCCACCACCGGCGTACCGTGGCTGCAGTGTGTACCATCTACAAGATGCACTGCAGCAACTCACCAAGGCTTCTTCAACAGCAACTCCCAAACCCGCGACCTCTTCCACCTAGAAGGACAAGGGCAGCAGGTGTATGGAAACACCACCACATCCTCCAAGTTCCCCTCCAAGTTGCACACCATCATGACTTGGAAATATATTGCTGTTCCTTCAGCATCGCTGGGTCAAAATCCTGGAACTCCCTCCCTAACAGCAGTGTGGGAGTACCTTCACCACACGGACTGCAGCGGTTCAAGGCAGCGGCTCACCACCACCTCCTCGAGGGCAATTAAGGACGGGCAATAAATGCTGGCCGATGCCCACATCCCGTGAATGAATAAATAACTTTTTTTTAATTAGGTGAATGGAAAATGTATGGGGGTCATGTATGTGTGCAGTGTGTCTCCTATCGCTGTGTTGGTGGTTGTGCCTGTGCATGGTTCTCCTCAAGTCCTCTTTCATTTCAAATTCTTTCTCCCGTTATTCCCTAGCTGACCAAACATTTGAAAAACAGCAGTACGTAAAGATTCTCTAGTCATTATCACATTGCTGTTTGTGGGAGCTTGCTGTGTGCCAATTGGCTGCTGCGTTTCCTACATTACAACAGTGACTGCTCTTCAAAAAAAAACTTAATTGGCTGTAAAGCGCTTTGGGACGTCCTGAGATCTGAAAGGCGCTATATAAATGCAAGTTCTTCCTTCTAAAGAGCGCTCTCCACGCCCACTGAGCTGCTGATCAATGCAGCTTTCACTCTCACTGCAATGTGGTCTGGTGACTCCTGTAAGCATTCTCACGGTTAAGCAGGAACGCAGGTTGCAGGAGTACAGTTTCTGTTAGCTTTTATAAATAACTTTTATTGAGTGCCACGCCTACCCGTGTTGCTTGTTGAGTAAATGCATCATTTGTGGTACTGATCCCCACAGACCAGGAAGGACCCCCCACCCCCCATTCGTGTACGTTACGGGTGCAATGAGTAAACAGAAAATTTAATTTGAAACGTGAGATGGCTACTATATTAGGAAACATCGGTGATTTTGATGAAAATGTGGAGCAATGGAGTGCATATACGGAACGTTTTGACTATTTTGTATTGGCGAATGCGGTGGCAAATGAAAAGGTCGTGCCTACCTTTTTGAGTGTAATCGGGCCGAAGACTTTCAATTTACTTCGCAGCCTCGTGCAGCCAGATAAGCCAGGAACTAAAACATATAAGCAACTAGTGGAAATTCTTGGAGCACATTTTTCACCAAAACCTCTGGTTATTGCTGAGAGATTTAGATTTCACAAATGGAATCAAGAGGAGGGGGAATCAGTGACGATGTTTATTGCTGCTTTAAAAAGGTTGTCGGAACACTGCCAGTTCAAGGAGGTGCTGAATGACACCATTAGAGACAGACTTGTGTGTGGTCTGCAAAATGCAGCCACACAGAAACGCCTTCTTACTGAGGACAACCTTACTCTTGAAAAGGCCATTGAAGTTAGTGTCTCCATGGAGATGGCGGAAAAGGAGGCTCACCAGTTGAGTTCAACAGGGAGAGTTCACAAGGTGTCGTCTGAGCCTAAAGGTGCGCGGAACGGCACATGTTACCGTTGTGGGAAAACGGGCCATCACGCTAATGACTGCTGGTGTACGGAGCTGGAATGCCGAAATTGTGGCAAAAAGGGTCACATTGAACGCGCCTGTAGAGGTAAAAAAAGAACAGACAGAGCTGGGAAGCATGGAAGCAAAATGTCTGTATTTGGACAAGAGAGGAAAAAGAGTGTTCATTTAGTGCAGTATGATGGAACAAGCAAAACAGAGGGGAGCGACACCTCTGAGGAGGAAGAGGTGCACATACTGACGGTTGCAGGTGGTTCAAATGGCTACTGGGTGTCACCACTGGTGGAGGGACAATCAGTGCGGATGGAGGTGGACACAGGCGCGGCTGTGTCCCTTGTTTCAGACACTGTCTACAACAAAATGCTAAAGCATCTTACCCTTCAGCCAACAAACATTGTGCTAAAGACGTATACCGGCGAACCTGTGGCCATGAGAGGTGTCATTGAGGTGACAGTTAAATTGAACGGACAGACTGCAAAACTGCCACTATATGTGGTAAAGGGAAATTACCCATCGCTACTGGGACGTGCGTGGCTAGAGAAAATCACGCTGGACTGGCCTGCAGTCCGCATGATGTCAAAAGGGGAGTCAGGTCTGACTGCAGTGTTAAACAAACATGCAGAACTCTTCAATGGGGAACTTGGGAGCATGAAAAAGATCAGCGTGAGACTGGACATTAAACCTGACAGCAAGCCGAAGTTTCACAAAGCCCGACCTGTACCCTATGCAATTAGGCCAAAAGTTGAGGCTAACTTGGAGGCCTTAGTCGAGAATGGAGTCCTGGAGCCTGTGAGCGTGAGCAAATGGGCCACACCCATTGTTCCTGGCCTGAAAAAGGATGGATCTGTTCGAATCTGCGGGGATTTTAAAGTGACTATTAACCCGGTGCTGTCTGTGGAACAGTACCCTCTTCCCCTCATTGATGATCTTTTTACGGGCCTGGCCGGAGGGCAAAAGTTCAGCAAAATAGACTTATGCCAGGCTTATCTACAAATGCATGTCGATGACAAATCAAAGGAGCTGCTGACAATTGTGACACACAAGGGGCTATACAGGTACTGCCGCCTTCCGTTTGGAATTACGTCGGCCCCTGCTCTATTCCAAAGGGCAATGGATCAAATTTTGAGTGGACTGCCAGGAGTCCAGTGCTACCTGACGATATCCTTGTCACTGGGACAAATGAGGAGGATCATCTTCTGAACTTGGATGCGACACTACAACGACTGAAAGAGTACGGACTCAGAGTTCGTAAAGACAAATGTGAATTCTTTCAGTCTTCAGTTGAGTACCTGGGGCATGTGATTGACGCTACTGGCCTGCATAAGGCGCCGCCAAAGGTCAAGGCGATCTTGGAGGCCCCAGCACCCCAGAATGTGAGCCAGTTACGTTCATTTCTGGGGCTACTTAACTACTATGGGAAGTTTATTCCAGACTTAGCAACATTGCTGAAGCCGTTACATCAGTTGCTATGTCAAGGCAAAACATGGAAATGGACTGAACTGTGCAACGAAGCTTTCGCCCAAGCAAAGAAAGCATTGCTGAATTCGGAGGTCCTGACACACTTCGACCCAAAGCTACCCGTGCAGCTAGCATGTGATGCATCACCATATGGTGTGGGAGCAGTCATATCCCACATCATGCCTTCGGGTGAAGAGAAACCTATCGCCTTCGCATCACCTTGAACAAGGCCGAGAGTAACTATGCGCAGATCGAGCGCGAGGCCTTGGGAATCGTTTTCGGAATTCGAAAATTTCATCAGTACCTGTTTGGGAGAAGGTTCACACTCCTGACAGACCACCGTCCATTGACTTCAATCTTCGGGCCCCACACCGGAATTCCGTCTCTCGCTGCAAGCAGGATGCAAAGGTGGGCTTTACTGTTGTCAGGGCACACATACGACATCAAATATCGCAAATCAGACTTGCACGGCAACGCAGACGGTCTCTCGAGGCTACCCTTGCCTGTTACTCCCCCAGAGCCTCGTCAGATAGACATCTTCTACTTTAGACAAGTGGAGGGAGCACCTGTCACTGCAGTTCAGGTGCGAAGGTACACCCGCAACAATCCAGTCCTGTCTGAGGTAATGGATGATGTCATTCGAGGGAGAGCGATAGGAGGTTCTCCTAGTTTGAAACCTTACGTTTCAAAAAGAAATGAGCTCTCCATCCAGGCAGGTTGTCTTCTTTGGGGACGCCGTGTCATCATTCCGCCACCTCTGAGGGAACCTATACTGCAACAACTTCATACAGGCCACAGTGGGATGGTTCGGATGAAGGAAATGGCAAGAAGCTACTTCTGGTGGCCAGGTCTCGATGGGAATATTGAGGAGAAAGCCAAAACATGTTCCCCATGTCAAAGGGTCCGGAATGTTCCACAGCTGGCAACCCTACACCCCTGGGATTGGCCTGCAGAAGTGTGGCAGCGAGTACATGTGGACTTCGCCGGTCCTTTCAAAGGGAAGATGTTTATGGTGGTTGTGGACGCTCGTAGCAAGTGGCCGGAGGTCGCTGTGATGAGGTCTACCATGGCAGAGAAAACAATTGAGAAACTTGGTGAGATGTTCAGCCGTTATGGCTCACCAGAACAACTCGTAAGTGACAACGGTCCACAATTTGTATCACAGGAGTTTGCAACCTTCCTGCATGTGAATGGTGTCCAACACATCAGGTCTGCGCCCTATCATCCCTCTACTAACGGCCAGGCAGAAAGGTTTGTGCAAACTTTGAAGCACGCCTTGAAGGCATCGCAAGGTCAGGGCTCAATCCACCAACGTCTGAACAGCTTCCTGTTGTCCTACAGGAACGAGCCGCATGCCACAACCAAAACTTCTCCCGCTTCGCTCATGATGAAGAGGCAGTTGCGGACAAGTTTTGACTTACTCAAACCTCCAAGGGCAGAACAGGTTGTCCATTGTCAACAACAAGCTCAAGTTGAAAAGAGAGAGAAAAGAGCCAAGGAGAGACGGTTTCATCTGGGAGAGCACGTCCTAGCTCGAAACTACAACACTGGACCGAAATGGGTTCCTGCTACGGTGATCGCGCAGACGGGCCCTGTGTCTTACACGGTTGAGACTGCTGAGGACGTCGTCTGGAGAAGACACACAGATCAACTGTTGCTAGGAGCAGAGACAGCCACAGAGGCTCCAATGGCTGGTTGGCCTGAACTGTTTCCGGATGATACCGCAAACCAGCATCCTTTGCCACAGTGCTCTTCTCCAACACAGGAAGTCAAAGCGACTGTTCCACCTGTGCAAACTCCTGACTTTCAACTGACACAGGCACCTTCTCCATCCAGGCCTGTGTCAATGCCTACTGCTGTGGAAGCCAGTGATGACCACCGGTATCCTGTCAGAGAGCGGCGGCCTCCAAGACGCTTGGATCTGTAGGCTTAGTGACTTACCCACAAGACTGGGGCAGAATAAACCCCAGGGTAAAGTCAGGGTTTGAGGCAGTCTACCTCTACCCTAGGTTTGTTGAGTGCATTGAAAGTAACTTACCTGTTGAGGAATAATGTGGACCTTCCATTTAAGAGGGGAGGAAATGTTATGTATTGTGTGTTCTATTGTGTGTTCTCCTCCCACCTGTGGTGGCGCTGTCACGGGAGATAAATGGTTGGGTGTTCTCTGTTAAGTTTTAGCTCTCTTTGTTCGGAACTTTCCAGAACTTCCTTTCCTTCCAATAAAGCACTTCATGTTTGGATCTCTGAGTTCTGAGTCCTAAATTGTGTCGAGGTAGAAAGGTACCGACACAACAAGTTAGAGGGTCAGCTCAAAGGTGGGACTCGGCCTCCTGCAAGGAGTTTCGCTCGCCGGGAATGCAGGTCGGAGAGGTCAGTGCCCTGATACACAGCGCTCCCGAGTTTCTGCTACTCATGCCCTGCGAATCAGGCACCCTGAGCCGGAATCTCCAATCCGCGCTCCCGTCAACTGGCGCTCCACACTGGGAGCGACGTCTCACAAATTGTACCTTTGGGAGTATTTGCACAATTGGAGCACTGTGTTTCCAGTCCTGATGGAGGGGTGGGAATTTGACCTACGGACTGAAACTGGAAAGGGTTGAGCAATAATAACAGAGAAAGCTGGAAATACTCAGCAGGTCAGGCAGCATCCGTGGAGAGAGAAACAGAGTTAACGTTTCAGGTCGATGACCCTTTGTCAGAACTGGAAAAAGTTCGAGATGTAACAGGTTTTAAGCAAGTGCAGGGGCAGGGAGAGGAGGGAGGAGGGGAAAGAACAAAAGGGAAGGTCTGTGATAGGGTGGAAGGCAGGAGAGATTAAATGACAAAAGGGATGATGGTGCAAGGCAAAAGGGGCTGGTAATGGGACAAGTAACGAAACAATAAATGGGTCTAGAGGAGGTCTAAATAGCAATAGCAGAATCATTACCAACAGCTGCTGTCCAAAAAAATGGGGGCAGAGGTTATGGTCTGAAGTTGTTGAACTCAATGTTGAGTCCAGAAGGCTGTAAAGTGCCTAATTGAAAGATGAGGTGCTGTTGCTCGAGCTTACGTTGAGCTTCATTAGAACAGTGTAGGAGGCCAAGGACAGAGAGGTGGGAGTGGGGCAGTGTTGAGCAATGTGAGTTGTAACGTCAGACTGATGTTTCCCAAAGCTTTGAAGTGTGGAAGCTTTCTCCCCCATGGTTACTTATCTCCTTCTGAAAATTAAACATATTAATGGGCCAGAACTTCAGGTCCCCACGGGTGAGTACGCGCTGGGTACTCAAGCGTAGGCCCAACGGAAGTGCCGGTTTCGTGCATGCACTGCGCATGCGCGGGAAACCGGAACTTCCGTTCCCTTAAAGGAAGGGGTTCACAGGTCGAACGCGTGTGTCGGAGAGGCAGCGCGTACGCCTGGAACTTCCGGTTTTTTGCAGGTTTCTCCGGGAGAGTAAGTCTCCAGGAGCTACACTTTTAAAAAGCAGTCGCAAAGCCTGCTTTTAACAAGGTAAGTGGTGAATTAAGTAAAATAAAAACTTTTTCCCACAGGTTTATTATTTTTAAATACTTTAAAGAAAGGTAAGTTTATTTTTAGCCCCACTAAAAACTGTAATTAATTTTTTCAAAAATTTAAATTATTGTTTAAAATAGTTATTTTATGTAATTTATAGTTATTTTAAAAATGTGATTTAAAAAAAAATTATTTGAAGTTTTAGTTATGTTTTGGGGCTGAACGCTAATCATAGATTTGACAGGTCTTCCTGTCAAGTCTATGAATAGAGATTCCCTGCTATGATTGGCTCTCCATGGCCCACGTGATCCCAGGGGGACGCATCGAACTATCTGCGCCCCTGGGATACGCGAGCACTGCGCGCCGGCAGTTGGAGGAGGCCCAGGATCGGAATCCCACGCGGGCCCACAGCACAACGGCCAGCGCGCTAGGTAAGTGCAGGTCGGAGGCTTGCACCCGCGGGAAGCCTCCGATCCGAATTTCTGGGCCAATATTAATGATTAAGGAGAATCCTTGAGGGTGCACAGCTCGTTTGAAGGAGCAGAATCGAAAGATCAAATGCGGTTTTCTTATTCCATGTTCATGTTACTGCGGTGTTGCTTTTCCCTCTCCCCTTCTGAAGGTGCCGTCTCCTACCCAGGGGACGGTTTTGCCAGAACCAGTCGCCCTCCACTACCTCATGTAAATGGTTCCTGTGTGATCCTAGACAGTGAGTGTTGACAGACTATTTGACTGTGGAGGCATCGTAGCTGAGCTTGATCCTGTTCTCAGCTGCATTTTCCAGCATGAGTCCCAAGACAGCAATCAGAAACTCTGGCTGCTTTTTTCTCTCTGTGTTTCCCCAACCCGAGGGTGCTGTGGCCAACTGGCAGTGAGACAATTGCTGCCCCGTGCTCAGATCAGCTGCACGGTGCCCTGACCCAATAGGCCATGTCATGCTTTTTTATACAAGCCTATTGTTCTCCCAACACAAATTTGTCCTGTTTTCCTTATAATTGTTTTTGAAATCAATTGAAATCAACAATTAGTAATTTCAAGAGAAGTCCCCCTCCCCCAACATGGATTCCCAGTTCCCAGCTGTTAGGGAAGGATTAACACATTGGAGATCAGTGGCTCTGTAAGGAGAAACAATCATCGTGGTTTCACTCCCTCCCTCCCCTGCGTTCATTATCATATCAAATGGAAGTAAGATCTCGATTAGTTTTTGCACTCCCCAATATTATAACCGATCATGATCCAGGCAAGTCACAAGTCTGTGGCCTACTGATGCAGAAAGAAGCACGGTGTGTGGTGGAGGGCTGCCACAGCCACGGACAAGGTGTGAAGACTGGAAGTGATAAAACCTCGAATAGAAACATAGAAACATAGAAGATAGGAGCAGGAGTAGGCCATTCGGCCCCTCGAGCCTGCTCCACCATTTAATGAGATCATGGCTGATCATCCAAATTCAGTACCCTGTCCCTGCTTTCTCCCCATATCCTTTGATCCCTTTAGCCTTAAGAAATATATCTAACCCCTTCTTGAATGTATTTAATGAATTGACCTCAATTGCCTTGTGTGGTAGAGAATTCCACAGGTTCACCACTCTCTGGGTGAAGAAATTCCTCCTCATCTCTGTCCTAAATGGCTTACCCCTTATCTTTAGACTGTGACCCCTGGTTCTGGACTCCCCCGCCATCGGGAATATCCTTCCTGCATCTAGTCTGTCTAGTCCTGTTAGAATTTTATAAGTTTCAATGAGAACCCCTCTCATTCTTCTAAACTCCAGCGAATATAAGCCCAATCGACCCAATCTCTCCTCATATGTCATTCCTGCCATCCCAGGTATCAGTCTGGTGAATCTTCGCTGCACTCCCTCCATGGCAAGAACATCCTTCCTCAGATAAGGCGCCCAAAACTGCACACAATACTAAAGGTGTGGTCTCACCAAGGCCCTGTACAACTGTAGCAAGACATCCTTGCTCCTGTACTCAAATCCTCTCACTATGAAGGCCAACATACCATTTGCCTTCTTAACCGCCTGCTGCACCTGCATACTTACCTTCAGCGACTGGTGCACAAGGACACCCAGGTCTCTTTGCACTTCCCCTTCTCCCAATCTATTGCAGTTCAGATAATAATCTGCCTTCCTGTTTTTGCCACCAAAGTGGATAACCTCGCATTTATCCACATTATAATGCATCTGCCATGCATCTGCCCAATCACCCAACCTGTCCAAATCATACTGGAGTTTCTCGGCATCCTCCTCACAGCACACACGCCCACCCAGCTTTGTGTCATCTGCAAACTTGGAGATATTACATCTAGTTCCCTCGTCCAGATCATTAATATATCTTGTGAACAGCTGAGGTCCTAGCACTGATCCCGGCGGTAGCCCACTAGTCACTGCCTGCCACTCGGAAAAAGACCAGTTTATTCCAATTCTTTGCTTCCTGTCTGCCAACCAGTTCTCTATCCAAGTCAGTAGCTTACCCCCAATCCCATGTGCTTTAACTTTACACGCTAATCTCCTATGTGGGACCTTATCGAAAGCCTTCTGAAAGTCCAAATACACCACATCCACTGGTTCTCCCTTATCTATTCTACCAGTTACATCCTCAAAAAATTCCAGTAGATTAGTCAAGCATGATTTACCTTTTGTAAATCCATGTTGACTTTGTCTGATCCTGTCACAGTGCTCTGCTATTACATCTTTTATAATGGACTCTAGCATTTTCCCCACTACCGATGTTAGGCTTACCGGTCTATAATTCCCCGTTTTCTCTCTACCACCTTTTTTGAATAGTGGGGTTACATTAGCTACCCGCCAATCCATGGGAACTGTTCCCGAGGCTATAGAATTTTGGAAGATGACCAGCAATGCATCTACTATTTCTAGGGCCACTTCCTTAAGTACCCTAGGATGTAGATTATCAGGCCCTGGGGATTTATCGGCCTTCAGTCCCATCAATTTCCCTAACACCATTTCCCTACAAATACTGATTTCATTCAGTTCCTCCCTCTCATTGGGCCCTATGTCCCCCTACATCTCTGGGGGGTTATTTGTGTCCTCCTTTGTGAAGACAGAACCAAAGTATGTATTTAATTGGTCTGCCATTTCTTTGTTCCACATTATAAATTCCCCTGATTCTGACTGCAAGGGACCTACGCTTGACTTCACCAATCTTTTTCTCTTCACGTATCTATAGAAGCTTTTACAGTCAGTTTTTATGTTCCCTTCAAGCTTACTCTCATACTCTATTTCCTCCCTCTTAATTAATCCCTTTGTCCTCCTTTGCGAATCCTAAACTGCTCCCAATCCTCAGGTTTGCTGATTTTTCTGGCCAATTTGTATGTCCTCTCCTTGGATCTTATGCTATCCCTAATTTCCCTTGTTAGCCACGGTTGAGTCACCTTTTTTGTTTTATTTTTATGCAAAACAGGGATGAACAAATTCTGTAGTTCATTCATGCGATCTTTAAATGTTTGCCATTGCCTATCCACCGTCAACCCTTTAAGTAATGTTCCCCAATCCATCCTAGCCAACTCGCACCTCATACCATCGTAGTTTCCTTTATTTAAATTCAGGACCCTAGCCTCTGAGTCAACTACTTCACTCTCCATCTTAATGAAGAATTCGATCATATTATGATCGCTCCTCCCCAAGGGGCCTCGCACAACAAGATTGCTAATTAATCCTTTCTCATTACATAATACCCAGTCTATTCAGCAGGTCAGGCAGCATCTGTGGAGAGAGAAACACAGAGTTAACATCTCGGGTCTGATGAAAGGCCTGTTTCTCTCTCCACAGATGCTGCCTGACCTGCTGAGTATTTCCAGCGTTATCTGTTTTCATTCAAATTCATTATTGCCCTTCGTTCCCACTAAAGGATATGTAAAGTGAGAGTCTCCAACTGCCACTGTGGTGGTGTCTTTCGACGCCAGAGTCTCAGGTAGCAGGTTGCAACCCAAACTCACTGGGATCCACTAAGGCTGGTGGCGGGGAGCCCCCGGTAAAAATGGATCTCCCTTGGAGAATCCTGGCATGCTTCCCTTTGGGATGCAGTGGGCCGCACACAAGCACCCAACAGCCACCAGCGCGAGCCATGGAGAAGTGGCCTCTGTCTGTATCCTAAGAATGGGAATAGCTGCCTCCCGATGTTAGTCAGCCCCGTCCCAATGGTTCTCTTGGTAGTTGCGCTGCCGAACGTGGAACTGAACCGTGCAACAATCCTGAGCTGGGGAGAGGAAAATTCAGTCAGCGCCCCCTCCCCCCCCCCACAACGAGACCTGCTGCAAAAGGACTGGGCTCAGCTGTGATGCCACCCACAGTCAAATAGCCTGCCAACACTCAAGAATAAACACTTGGGAAGCTATTCGGGGAAGGCACAGCTGTTCCTCGGCATGAGTGAACGCCTTCAAGAAAGAAAGATGGAAAATGAACACTGCAAATAGAATCAATGGTTCAATCCATTGTGTTTTTGAAATATCGCAAAAATCTAAAATGAGTTTCCATGCCATGTTACATAATCTCACTTTGAAACAGTAGGGGATATCTTTCAATTAACCATTAGCCAAATTGATTTTCTTTAATACGTGCAATAATATTCAAAGCATGTTGAAAGTTTACGAGGGTTAAGTGATGATAACGGGCGGGAGGAAGTACAAGTGGGGGAGTAAGAGTTAACCTTCTCGGGGGGAGACAGAGTGTGTGTGTGTGTGAGAGAGAGGGAAATCTCCAGCATTGTCAAATCGGCTTAAAAGCCAGAAATAGTGAACCGTTTTCTGGACTGGAGCTGCAGCGAGGATTTAAAGACATCCAGTGTGTTAAACATCGAGACAGAGAGGGGAAGGGCTGAGTGGGAGAGGTTGCAGCCAAATCTCCGAGTCAGTAATCCCCGTGTCGGGCTGGGGGAATGGAGCAGAATTCCCAGCTAGGAGATCCCAGCTAAGTATATTTTATATGTATATATAATTGAAGACAATTATTAGTAATTCTTTTTTTTAAATCTCTCAAACTCCTATCAACTTGGCTCGGCTTGCATTTTGAGTCCATGTAATTTTCGGTCAGTGTGCTGCCGGCGTTTGCTTGCTGTAAGATGAGGATCTCCCGGCGCGGTGTGCTGGATGGAGCTTTTTACCCAGCGCCTTCTGAACCTGGAGTTTGAAACTGACCAAAAATGAGCAGGAAGAGCCTTTACCAGCGTCCCTTCCTCTTTCTCTATCTGGTGGACCTTGCCCTGGGTAAGTCGAACAGATGAACATTCTCAGGGAGTGGGGTGGGAAGGGGGAGAAAAAGTCTTTTTGCCAAAATATCTGTTGAAAGAACGCATGCATTTATTATCAAGATATTTATAGATGTCTATTCCCAATCTGTGCTTCGAATCAACTCCCATCGATGTGCTGTCCGATCCGAGCCTCTTTATACGGTATTTAGGTTCCATGTAATCTGTATTATCCGTGCATGGTGGATTCCAATTGTTTTAATGGGAACTTGACATCTTTTAACAGCAAATTGTTTTATTGTACAAGAGCGTCCCCCTTAATGTATTTTTTTAGCCCTCAGAATGTTTAAATAAAAGTACTTTCTCATCTGACCCATCATTAAAGGGATGAGGATGGAAATGAAACAACGTGGCTTTCAGAAGCCGTGGCAATGGTAAACCGCAAGGAAATTGAGAGCAGGTTGTTCGATGTTGGATCATTTCAATATGGGACATTTGAATAGTCAGGAATTTCTCACCGACAGAAGCCCCCAGTGAGACCCACCTCCCCTGGCCATTCTGCTGTCCCGCTGGTTCCACTTTGGTTACATTCTTATATATTGTCATCGAACTTTTTTTTGTGTCTGTTCTTGAACGCTGCCGACTCCCACAGCTGCCTACAGAATGAGATTTAACCCTGGAATGGCATGAGCTGCAAGTCTCCATCTCTTGATCTATTTCTCCGCGGAACTGTCCATTTCGGTCAACTTTTCACCATGGATGCAACCACTGGGGGAGATAAGAAGGATGTGTGCCCCCCCCCCAATTTTTTGGCATGAGTTGTGTCCCTTTTCCCTCACTCCAAATCTGATGCCCCCCTCCTCCCATTTATTTATCCATATATATATATATATGCAGCGATGCCTCTGATGCAGGTTGATTTCAGGAATGGGCGGTCAGCGTGGCTATTTCACTGATTTATCACATTTATTGGAGGCGATTGCCCAGTCATAACCTGGTCTCCAGGAAGCACCAAAAAAGCAACCCTGGGGCTGACTCGTTGTTGGATTTTTAACCTCCTACATTGAGGAGAAGCACCAGGCCTCTATTTGGCATCTCGCCCCTGGCAGCCTGGTGGAGATAGGGAGTTTGCTGTCTGGGGACTGAGCTGCCTCCTACCGCTCTGTGGTTTAGTGTGTGCAAGCTCCAATCACCATGGTTGCCACAGTGTCAGTATGTATACCATAATTACGCTGTCTGCCTTGGCTCAGTGGGTCGTGGGTTCAAGTCCCACTCCAGAGATATGAACACATAATCTAGGCTGACACTTCAGTGCTGTACTGAGGGAGTGCTGCACTGTCGGAGGTGCTGTCTTTCAGTTGATACATTAAACCGAGGCCCCTTCTGTCCTCTCAGGTGGATGTCAAAGGTCCCAAGGCTCTATTTTGAATAAAGAGCAGGGGAGGTCACCCCAGTGTCCTGTTTAATATTTATCAAACATCACTTAAAAAAAACCAGATTATCTGGTCATTTACCTCATTGCTGTTTGTGGGAGCTTGCTGTGCAGATTGGTTGCCAGCTTAGAAACATAGAAACATAGAAGATAGGAGCAGGAGTAGGCCATTCAGCCCCTCGAGCCTGCTCCGCCATTCAATGCAATCATGGCTGATCATCCAAACTCAGTAACCTGTCCCTGCTTTCTCCCCATATCCCTTGATCCCTTTAACCTTAAGAAATACATCCAACTCCTTCTTGAATATATTTAATGAATTGGCCTCTACTGCCTTCTGTGGTAGAGAATTCCACAGGTTCACCACTCTCTGGATGAAGAAATTCCTCCTCATTTCTGTCCTAAATGGCATACCCCTTATCCTTAGACTGTGACCCCTGGTTCTGGACTCCCCGACCATCGGGAACATCCTTCCTGCATCTAGTCTGTCCAGTCCTGTCAGAATTTTATAAGTTTCAATGAGATCCCCTCTCATTCTTCTAAACTCCAGCGAGTACAAGCCCAATCGACCCAATCTCTCTTCATACGTCATTCCTGCCATCCCAGGTATCAGCCTGGTGAATCTTCGCTGAACTCCTTCCATGGCAAGAACACCCTTCCTCAGATAAGTGACCACACTTCAAAAGTGCTTCATTGGCTGCGAGGTGCTTTGGCACATCCTGAGGTCAGGAAATGCAAGTCTTTGTTTTCTTTTTTTCTGATTCATCACAAGTTAGGCACGAAGTCCTCTTCACCCTGCCTCTTCAAGGCTCCTCCCCCCCCCCCCCCCCTCTCCCTCGGCTCAGAATAGCACCCTCTACTGTCCCAGTGATGCATTGCCATCTGCTACACCGGCTGTCCATGTGCTGAGACTGACAGCTTAGGACCAACTTAAAGGCCACCTTTCTGCCATGGACTTGTGCCCCAGAGAAACGTTTCAAACTTCACTCAGTGCCTCTTACAGCCAAAGAGCAATCATGTGTTACAGTGCACCGTATGCCCAGCTGGCTCCGATAGAATCAGGTGTTCCTCGCTTGTCTCCTAGATTGAACTTGAGTTACATCCCCTGTTAAAATGACTAACCACTCGGTGATGTAGTGACTCTCCCTTTTAACGAGGTCACTTGAGGGAAAGAAACCGAAAATGGTAGACTGTTGTTAGCCCAGCAAAGTCAACAGCTTAAAAACAATAACGTATTTTTATAATATCCTTGACATAGATATTGAGGGAATATTTAAGCTATAAGTACTCTGTCTGACACATTCCATTCCCGTTAAGTAGCTCGGTTTTTGATAGATTATTTTTCTTCTGTGCATTGACCATGGGTTAAATCTCGGCCTGTCTAACTCCCAGCAACATGATTACTTTATAATGACAGAACTAATGTCACAGGACTGAATATCAGGATGATTGCCCGCTCCGTTGCTCTAGTTAAAAATAAGAGACCTGGTTGGTCTCGGATGCAAGAATGAAAGGTGTAATTATGGATTTTGAAGCCACACATGGCAGTTGGTAATGGGGCTCTACAGCGTTGAGCTGCACAGTTGTTGTAATATCTCATCCAGGAATTGCTGTGTGGCCAAGGATAGTTGGTTTTGGAAGTAGGAAAGTGTGCGTCGCTCCCTCACTTCCAGTGTCCTGGCCAATATTTACCCCGCAACCAGCATCACTAAAACAGATTATCTGGTCATTGTCTGCTTGTGGGAGCTTGCTGTGCGCAAATTGGCTGGCACGTTCCCTACATTACAACAGTGACAATACTTCAAACGTACCCCATTGGCTGTAAAGCGCTTGGGACATCCTGATGTTCTGAAAGGTGCTATATATATAAGCAAGTTCTTTCTTTGACAGAGAAAAGGCTCGCTAAAGATTCTTTTAATGAAGACAGTGTCCCTTCAACAGTTTTTTTGGGGGGGATGCTTGCCACACCGTGGTAAGGGATCTTATTGCTGAGAATGGAACACTTCCAGGCATCAAGGCAGCATAAATGCGTAGGATGCGATCCTGGCGGTTACTCGGTGATCGTGCCCACCACCGCTCTCCCGGGCTGACTCTGCCAGAGTATGTGGAGGTTAGCGAGAGGGCGCATGATTTGCAATGGGCACCCGCACCACTACAGGCACATCTTGGGCGCCCGCCCATCCCATTCGCTGCGGGAAGCTCTGGCATCTGTCTGCTATCCCGAGTCCAGATGCCTGGGCCCAGAAAAGTGGGAAAATCCCGTGTAGGGAGTCCTGCCCTCAGCCCCACCCCATCCACATCGCTGGCCTTGGAAAGAGAGGAAGGTCGGAGGCTCGGCCCCTTACAAGGCCCAGCGGGAAATCCCAGGTTAGTAGGGAACTTCATGTATCCAGGTCCAGGCCTTTTTTGTTGAGGCATTCTGCCAGATTCCTGTCAGAGTAAATTCGGTGCCCTTGTATCAGCATGGGTTAGATGCAAAGTAAATGTTCCCTCTATCCCAGTGATTTTCACACTCTTCTGTGCGGTACACCTGCAAATGTTGATATACTCCCAGGAGGCCCCTGACCTAACTTGTGAAAGGCATCATCTGTTATTGAAAGTCAAATCGTGCTACCATTGAAAGCCCCACTTCAGGACTTGAACACATAATCTAGGTTGACACCAGTGCAGTATTGAGGGACTGCTTCGTCGTCAGAAGTCCCGTCCTTCCGATGAGGAGCTACGCCGAGGCTCCATCCAACTGTTTTTTTTTCCTTTAATGATCCCACGGCGCTATTTGAAGGCGGGCAGACAGTTCTCCCAATGCCCTGGCCAACATTACTCCCTCAACCAACTACATCAAAAAACAGATTAACTGATCATTCACCTCATTGCTGTTTGTGTGGGATCTCACTGTGCACAAATTGGCTGCCCCAATTGCTTACAAAACAACAGTCACTACACTTCAAAGTAATTGAGGTGATGTGAATGTTTGAGAGTCACGGCATAAATTCCAGTCTGTTTTGCTAAACGGCTTGTTTTAAGGAAAGATATATTCTTTTGATTCCAAATATTGGACAAATTTTGCTTGTTTATATTCGACAATAGTGCTTGATAGAAACTCATTTACATGAAGATGTTGCTGATGAAAGGATAGTGTAGGTGGGGACTGGTTTGGCTGTGTGTCTTTTAATCTCTGGGAACTCTCTTTAAATTCATTCTACACAGATGAAGCTGTGATTGGTTGGGGGGAGGGGGTGGCTGGGTGGCACTCTGCATTCTTTCACGTGTGGTGTTTGTCCTGTCGAGACACAAGTGGATGAGAATCTCCTGTTGCTGTGTGATAACACTGTGCTGGGACATCATCTTTCATCCCTGGGTCTGGGTCAGAATCAGATGGATAGGACAATAAGCCTATTTCTGATGGGGATTGAGAGGCACTCGTGTGTTAGAAGCAAAACGTTATCTTTCTGCTCAAGGTGCTTGGATTTGAAGTGGTGCCCAGACCAATCTCCTCAGTGTGACGGGCATGGACTTGTGCAGGATCTTATCGCATGGTCCTTTCAGTTCTGACAGCTGGATTGAAATCCAAACTAGGCTAAGCAGATAAAATCTCCCTTTGATAGACTGAGCAGTGCAGTGGACTTTAAACGCTGCTGATTCAATGCTGAGCTTTGAGTTCCAATCCAAGCCAGATGGAGAAGATGAAAATCACCTGTCTTTGAGAGAAGACCGAGTGGTGCATTCTGATAGAAAGCACAGAGTCTGTCATCTCTAGAGCCTGGCTTCAAATGCAACTCATTGCAAAGCAGAGGAGTCAGATCTCCTCTATGTAATTGCCATTATATTGATCATCTGCTGTTGGTGATAGGTGCGGTACGTTCCTTCCACCGCCAGAATCCAGCACTCAACTTTACCCTGGTCCTGAGAAAGGCCGTAAGAGGCATGGACAACTGAACTCACCTCCAACAGGCCCTATAGGGACCCGCAGTAGTACACGGTTGAATATAAACATGGTAGAGCATTGCTCTGAGGAACCGGGTCTCTCCCAACATCAATTTAAAAAAAATCTATACACGGGTATTAAGAATCATAAAGTGTGATGAATTGAGGGAAGGGCACCTGAATCAATTGCAAACATGAGACCACTCTGCAATGCGGGGAAAGGGTAAGGGAACATTGCGGGCAGTTTTTAAAATTCTTTATCTGGCGACGCTGACATTTATAATCCCTCGCTGGTTGCCCTGAGAAGGTGATGGTGGGCCGCCTTCTTGAGCTGCTGCAGTCCGTGTGGTGACGGTGCGTCCTCAATGCTGTTTGATACAACCAAGTGGCTTGCTTGCCAGTTAAGAGTCAACCATGTTGGTGGGTAAGGACGGCAGGTTTCCTTCCCTAAAGGACATTAGTGAACTAGTTGGGTTTTTACAACAGTCATGGACATAACAGCATTTTATTTCCAACATTTTTTTTTTAATGAATTCAATTTCTCAAACAGCCATGGTGGGATTTGATGTCATGTTCTCTGGATTATTAGTGCAGCAACATAACCACTGCACTACTGCACCCATGAGCAATTACTAATGTGTGTGATTCATTCGTTGTCTACTTCAGCAAGGCTGCACTCCCAGAGCTGAACTTGTCCAGCATGGGTTGGAGTCATCTCCTGAATTTACCCTTTGCTGCAATGAAGGTTATAGCTAATGTCACCCCCCTCCGCCCCCGGGCCTGTTACAGATGTCAAGAGTTTCACATTTATACTCTAGGCAAGTGCTACTCGCTAACTTTTTAATCCAAGACCCCGAACCCCACCAATGTCTTTGTTGAGGATCACTCTCACAAATAAGCTGCACCATAGAGTGACGCGGTCCTGTGCCTGTAGGAATTGTATCCTTTTTGTAATTCTGTTTTATAAAATTCAACAATAAAAAGTGAAGAGATGGTATTTTTCTCAAATTAAATTGTTCTGGACAGCTTTAGCTCAGTTACCAATGGGCAGGATTTGACTGTACAAATGAGTACAAACTGGGTGATTTAAATTGAAGGACCGCAAGGGATGGCGAGTATGTGAAATGAAACATGCCAGACTGATGGAGCCCACTTCTGTCTGGGATCCTTCCATTTGTCCACACACAGTTGCAGACGCTAATAGAATCAGTGCGAACAGCGTCCATGGCCACTGGTATGCTCATACAATTAGGACACCCGAGCCTTTCTATTTTTCTTTCTCATTTCAATGAAAGTGCCCTCTATTGGCTCAGTTGATACTGAACCACAGGGACCACCCAGGGTTGATCCTCGATCTGTGCTTAGTTGCTCTCAGCCTGGGTGGCAAGAGAGGCGGCTCTTCAGGTGAGGTAAGGGAGGCACTGCCTCACCGGGAATTGTGCATGAGCGGGGAGTTGCTGTGGGCTGCAGCTCGAGCCCCAGGTGAGCAGGATGGAGCCGGGCTCCACATTGTGGTGGCAGGATTCCACAAGAAGGGTGGAGCTGGAGAGAGTCCTGGGCTGTGAAATTACAGGAAGGGATGGAGGCATCCGACGTGCATATCGGGAAGAACAAGTTCAAGAAAAGGAGCTGGCTTTGCCAAGTGATTATTGGCTTCCTCTGCTCCCATGTGCTTACTATTCCCTTTCTTTGACCTTGCTTTCTTCTTATGATGAAATAGCTTTGGACAAGAAAATGCATTGCATTTGTGCGAAGGGCCCATTGCCCCGGTAACATGCTGGCTTGGTTAGGCATGTATAGCTCGCCTGTCACAAAGGTCATCAGGTGGCAGTGGGTGCCTAGCGGGACCTGGGTGTCCTTGTACACCAGTCACTGAAAGCAAACATGCAGGTGCAGCAAGCAGTTAGGAAGGCAAATGGCATGTTGGCCTTCATTGCAAGAGGATTTGAGTACAGGAGCAAGGGTGTCTTACTACGTTGTACAGGGCCTTGGTGAGACCACACCTGGCGTACTGTGTGCAGTTTTGGCCTCCTTAACTAAGAAAGGATATACTTGCCATAGAGGGAGTGCAGCGAAGGTTCACCAGACTGATTCCTGGGATGGCAGGACTGTCATATGAGGAGAGATTGGGTCGACTAGGCCTGTATTCACTAGAGCTTAGAAGCATGAGAGGGGATCTCGTGGAAACGTATAAAATTCTGACACGGCTAGACAGACTGGATGCAGGGAGGATGTTTCCCCTGGCTGGGGGGTCTAGAACGAGGGGTGACAGTCTCAGGATACAGGGTAGTGTAGGTACAGTATTCGGGTTCACCAATTGTAGGTGTTGGACGAATGCCTATCAAATAATCGAGGTCGACTCCAGGAGAACAATCAAATAGTTCTTTAATGCAAGAATAATCGAATTCCAACAGCTGGCTGAGATCGGTACAGGAGAGCCATTAAGTAGGACTTAACCAGACGGCGACGCCACGAGGACTGCCTGGGCAGTCCCGTGGATTGCGTCGTGACGTCATCACGTTTTCCCGCGCTTGGGGTGGTCACGTGATGTGTGGCGTGACATCATTGCATTTGCCCGCGCTTGGGACGGTCACGTGATGTGCAACATGACGTCATCGCGTTTACCCGCGTCATCGCGTTCGCCCGCGTCATCGCGTTCGCCCGTGCTCCCAAAGGGGGAACGCCCCGAACTGGCAAACTGTATATATACATCGTTAAAGGGAATTGTGTCTGGTAAGTAAGGGACACTCGGTGGTACCGCTACATGCGCCCCCCCAGAATTCGCTTTAATGGACGTCAAACGGTGAGGTGGTCAGGCGGACGATCGTGCTGTCTCGACGTGGCGGGCGAGGTCGAAATATGTGGTCCGGTAGATGGGGTCTTGAGCGGATCCCGATGTGTGTAAGGGTGAATAAAACGTATTCAGCCATGCGAAGGACCGTGGAAGCGTGTGACCTCTGTAGCCCGCGGTTCGAAGCGGGCGCCGGGGCGAAACAGCTGGCCACGTCATAGTGACTGGCAGGTTGGGCAGACGCGGACCATGGCTCTGTCATTGTTGGAAAAGGTCCCCAGTCTGATGAAATCTGCAGGAATGCCGAATGGGCGATCCAGGAGGAAATAAACGTGGGTCTTGGCAGGTTGGTGAACTCGCCGACAGGCGAGCGAACTCTTCGGCAGTCGGGAACACACGGAACGGTGCTGCCGTAGTGGACTACGGTAACACAGAAGAGAGTGAACCGTTGCTGCATTGATCAGCGAACTCTTCGGCAGTCGGGAACACAGACGAGAGTGACCCGATGCTGTGTTGATCAGTGATCGGTGATGACAGCAATTTTCGCATGGCCGATTGCGGCCACGGGATGCCCGTTGGACCCGTCCTCGATGGTCGCAGTGTCAGTAGATGTTTGCTTTAGTTGAGGGGAACACTGTAGAGAGGGCGGCAACGCTTCTAGTTGTTGTTGATTTTGGTAGGGGGAAAACTGCCGGGAGGGCGGCAACGCTTCTAGTTGTTGTTGATTTCGGTAGGGGGAAAACTGCCGGGAGGGTGGCAACGCTTCTAGTTGTTGTTGATTTCGGTAGGGGGAAAACTGCCGGGAGGGCGGCAACGCTTCGCCGTCGCGCTGAAAAGCATGGTAGAAAAGACAGACCGACAGGCTGGTGCGGCGTCGGCGGGGGATGGGTCCTCATGGTTTGTGAGGGGCGAATCTTTGTGGTTTGCGAGGGATGGGTCCTTGTGGTTCGCGAGGGAGGAATCCTCATGGTTTGCGAGGGAGGAATCCTCATGGTTTGCGAGGGGTGGGTCCTCGTGGGTTGCGAGGCTTGGTTTTTGAGGACTGAGTCCTCGTGGCCTCTCCGCCGGGGCGCGCTCCGATCCTGTGAGCCCGAAAACGTGCTGCACCCGCGCTGTGAGGTGTTATACTTGCTGTTCCGCCGTGGGGTTGTCGAAGAGACTGACTCTCCGAACTTAGGTAGAGCTGTCGAAAACGGGGACCATATCCAGGTACGTGGTCTGCGCCATATCGATGTTGCACAGGGCGAACGGGGCTTCTACCAGAATAAAGCACGAGGGCGATTGTTGCTCCCAGTGTTGCGGTAGCTGAGCGAAACGGCTGTAGCTTCCGTGCGTGCTTCTTTCATGAAAAACGTTCACGAAAAATCGGGGTCCAGCTGCGCTGCTTTCGTGAAAAACGTTCACAAAAAACGGGGTCACCAATGTAGGTATTGATGAGCTCCCGTCCTCACGTCGTTGGTCACCAATTGTAGGTATTCGGGTTCACCAATTGTAGGTGTTGGACGAATGCCTATCAAATAATTGAGGTCGGCTCCAGGAGAACAATCAAATAGTTCTTTAATGCAAGAATAATCGAATTCCAACAGCTGGCTGAGATCGGTACAGGAGAGCCATTAAGTAGGTCTTAACCAGACGGAGACGCCACGAGGACTGCCTGGGCAGTCCCGTGGATTGCGTCGTGACGTCATCACGTTTTCCCGCGCTTGGGGCGGTCACATGATGTGCGGCGTGACGTCATTGCGTTTGCCCGCGCTTGGGACGGTCACGTGATGTGCGACGTGACGTCATCGTGTTTACCCGCGTCATCGCGTTCGCCCGCGCTCCCAAAGGGGGAACACCCCGAACCGGCAAGCTGTATATATACATCGTTAAAGGGAATTATGTCCGGTAAGTAAGGGACACTCGGTGGTACCACTACAGTAGGACATTTAAGACTGAGATGAGGAGAAATTTCTTCACTCAGAGGGTGGTGAACCTGTGGAATTCTCTACCACAGAGAGCTGTGGAAGCCAAGTCACTGAATATGTTTAAGAAGGAGATAGATAGATTTCTAGACACAAAAGGCATCAAGGGGTATGGGGAGAGAGCGGGAATATGGTATTGAGATAGAGGATCAGCCATGATCATATTGAATGGCAGGGCAGGCTTGAAGGGCCGAATGGCCTACTCCTGCTCCTATCTTTCTATGTAGCCTCACCTGATCTAGATAGGGGAAATATCAGCTGGGTACCAATCGACTTGGACCCTGTTAGCACTGATTCTTTTAGCATCTGCAATTTTGCTTGCAGACAAATGGAAGGACCTAAACCTGAGGTGAGCACTCGCCGCTCTCCCTATCTGACATTTTACATTGCACATGCCCACCCCTAGTTGTTCTGTTGTGACTGGAGCGCGAAAGGACTGGGGTACAGCCAGTGGGCGATGGCCGAATCGGGTTACGTTGTCGGGCTTCCTATGGTCGAATTCACCAGCACTCAGTGTCCAGCTTTGTACGTGGCTACTTGGGTGAGGTACTGGAGGCCTGCTGTCATCCGTGGAGCCATAGCCAGCAAGAGTCAGCCTCTTCACGAGCGGAAGGGAGGGAAACAAATAAGGGGCTAATTTTCATGACCCTCGCCCCCCCTCCTCCACCCCCACCCCTACCCCCATGCCCAGGCGTTTGACTGGAGCAGCATGCCCAAAGTGCGATGCATCTGTCCAGGCCCAGGATCACCGCTGTTTTCTGGTCTGGGTTATTAACATGGCCCAATGGCCTCCCAGGCATAGACTCATCCCTTGACAGGTCCAGCTGCATTCCCCTGGGAAGCCCTGGAAATCCCAGGGCAATGTAAATGGGGTGGAGGCCCATCTCACTGGGCTTCTGCTCCCATATTCCTGACATTGTACCTGGGGAATGGACATTTTCTGGGGGCAAAGGTTAGAGAAATTTTCCTCTAACATTGGAAGGAACAGCAACAAAAATAAATATTTATTCTGTGTCAATACACATCAAACAGAACAGAATTAAAACTGAAATATATTCATATATAAAACCCTGAAGGTAATATCTTGTATAATTCACTCACTACAAGGAAGCACTAGCTCCCTGTCTTATATTAGCAGATCTCTGTGATCTCCTAATATTTAATTATTTTCTCCACAGTTTGCAGTAAGAGTTAACGCTTCTAAATTTCTGGGTCAGGCGAAGGTGATAATTCATAAATATTAAACAGCTCACATCAATCCCCATTATTTTCTATGATATTGCTAATACTTTTAATGTATTTTGATCCATAATCATTTTTTAAAAAAAAATTCAACGAATAACTGATGGAATTTTCCTCCTTGGTGCCAATAATTGGAAGTGTATTTGAGTCAGTACTAATTAGACCATGGCCTCATTAATTAACTGTCATTCTGCTGTAGTGCACTTGTCTGGTGTGATCGCATTGTAGTGTTTTAATTTAGTTTAATACAAACAAGCTTCTTGATTGATTTCTGCTTTCAGGATATTATGCCGTTGTAACTTATGTTGTGAAACTCGCACACTCCAGATATCCCAGCGTACGCACTCATTCTCCTTCCTGCAACCTCACTGTGTTGAAATCAAGGTTGATTACACCATCTCCTACTCTAATTCATCCTTTTCCAAAATGTGGCTCTCCTTACCTCCTTCATTCCTCCCTTTCTCCTACAATCTTTTCAGACCCAAGCTTGGCATCGCTTCATCACTGCTTCTCGATGTATCTCATCTTCTCCCCTATGCTGTTCAACATTGGCACTGTCCTCCATTTTGGGCCCAGGAGAGTGTAAAAATTTTCTTGTTACATCATTATTATCATATTGCATGTTCCTCCTCCTGCTCTCACAATTCTCTCCTCTTCACTTCTAAAGGCTCGGGCCGGGATGCTAGGAGCCCTCCACTACCTTGCCCAAGTGGTCTTGCTTTATGGGAGTCAAGGCAGTGAGTGGTGCTGGATCCTTGGAGGGGGCGGCGGTCATCACAGCCAAGCTTGATCCTGTTCTCCGATGATGTCCACGCGCACGCGCTTTGAAGCAGGGTCATTGGACGGCGATCAGGAGTGGGAACGCTGATTGATTTTTTTCCTCCCTGATCCGGGGCACTGGGGCAGAATTCATTTGAAGTCAATGGAAATAAAAATCAGGAGAGATGTATAACGGGCTGCCGACTCGCTAGCAACCGTTTTACACTATCGCACGAAATCAAAATCTACCCCGTTGTGTCCAGTCACAGCTGCTTCTGCCGCGATTCTGGCTGAGACCAGCTAACTCGGCATTGGCCCATACAAGCGGCATTGGAAAACATCACTGGGTCATCTAAATCCTATCTCGTTGCTCACGTGCAATTTTAATGTGCCAGGACTAACTCTCCAAGGCTCTTCCACTTCCCGAAAAGGTGGCCCAATCCCACTTTAAATTGAGATTAAAGAAAATAATGCTTTAACTGATTAACATTTATATTAATGTATAATATATTAAAAATCTTGCGTCGAGTCAGATTTTTCCATTATAAATTTCTTTGTCCACAATTTATAATGGGAAACTGCCTATATAAACTTGCCGAGCTGTGATTGCAGTGACAAGTGTACATATGCAGTTTCCATTATCAATTGTGGACATAGAAATTTATAATGGAAAAAGTTGACAGGGAGTGCACACAGATGTAAGATATATCCTTGCAAACTACAATCCCATTTCAACCTCCCTTTCCTCTTCAAAGTCCTTAAACATGTTGTCACAACCCAGATCTCTGCCCATCTCTCTCATTGCTCGCTGGTTTTAAAACCCCTCAATCGAGTTTGCATCTCTCCAACAGCACGGAATGGCCCTATCCCGTGTCACCGATGACATTTTCCGTGAGTGTGACCATGGGGCATTATTTCTTGCTACAGCCTTTGACACAGCCAAGCATACTCTTCTAAAACCTCTTATCCAGTCGATGGACTGCCCCTGCTTGGTTTCACTCATCCATCAGTTAGTAACCAGGGCATCTTCAGCAATGGCTTCTCTTCCTGGCCACACACTATTACCTCTGGAGTCCCCCAAGGATCTATCCTTCGCTCCTTCTCTTCCTCATCTATGTGCTGCCTTTAGGTGACAACATTCACAAACATGGGGCCAGCTTCTATACGTACACTGATGACACCCAGCACTACCTCTCCAACACCTCTCTCGGCTGCTCTGCTGCCTCTGAGCGATCAGACTTCCTTTCTGACACCCAGTCTTGGATGAGCCACGATTTCCTCCAACCAAACATTGAGAAGACCAAAGCCATCACCTTTGACCCCTGCCACAAACTCTGTACCTTTGCTGCAAACTCTATTCCCTTCCCGGTCTCAGGCTGAATCAGACCGCTTACAATCTCATTGCCCTATTGGACCCTAAGCTACCTACTTCCACCTCTGTGACGTTGCCAATCTGCCACTGAAACGCTCATACATGCCTTTATCACCTCTACATCGATTATTCCATGGTCTCCTGACCAGCCTCCCATCATCCACCCTCAGCTGATCCAAAATTCAGCTGTCCATATCCTATCCTGCACAAAGACCTGCTTGTCCACTATCATATCCTCGATGACCTACGTTGCTCCCATATGCCTCAAATTTATCCTCATTTTTAAATCCCTCTGTGGCCCTGATCCGTCTACCTCTGTAAACTCCTCCAGTGCTACAACTCTCTTCACACTCTTCCTCTGGACTCTTTTGCATGCCCCTGCCCTTCACCCCACTATCAGTGGTTGTGCTTTCAGCCATCCAGGCCCTTGCTCTGTAATTTCCACCATAAACCCGTGCACCTCGCCACCTCCCTCTCTTCCTTTAAGATCCTCCATAAATGTTACTTCTTTGTTCAAGCTTTTGGTAACCCCTCCGAAAATCTCCTTTGGCTTCGCATCCATTTTATTCCACTTGCTGCTGTGAAGCGTCTTGTGATGTTTTCCTACATTAGAGGCACAATGAAAATGCAAGTTGTTGTTATTAATTTAATCTAGATGCATATTGTTATGTTATTTAAGTAATTAAGTAAAAAAAAATTACACAAAGGGACAAAAAAAAGAGGCACCAGGATCTGAGAACTTAATGGAATCACGCTAAGAGCCTCAGGACGTTTTATTGTCATTTGTGAATCTTAGCGAGAAAGTAAATGTGAATAAGGAATACGCGAAGGACATCCATGAGGAGCCACTTCACAAGATAATTACAGATGAAGAAGGCCATTCAGACCATCATGATTCTTCCATTCAGAGAGTCCCACAGCAACATCCAATTGTTTCTTAAACGATTCCAGGGTTTTGGCCTCCACTATTCTATCTGAAAGTTTATTCCACACAAAAATCACTATTTGTGTGAAGACATTTTTTTTTGATTTCAGTCCTAAAATGACCTCTTACTAGTTTCAACCTATGCTCCCAAATTCTACTCCGACAGTTTAATTTAAAGTAACATTCTAGGATAGCCTTTTCTATATCCTTAACAATCTTGTATACCTCTTTTTTAAGGTCACCTTTCAAATGCGTTCTTTCCAGGCTGAAAAGGCCAAGTTTCTCCAGTCTGTCCTCATATATCAGACCCCTGACACTGGGGATTAGCCTGAAGCTCTTCTCTGCACTGCCACCAGCACTTACATTGGTTACATCAAGTCTACAGCACAGAAACAGGCCATTCGGCCCAACTGGTCTGTGCTGTCATATGCGCTTCCCATGAGCCTCCTCCCACCCCTCTTCATCTAACCCTATCAGTATATCCTTCTATTCCTTTCTCCTTCATGTGCTTACCTAGCTTCTCCTTAAATGCATCTATGCTATTAGCCTCAACCACTCCTTGTGGTAGTGAGTTCCACATTCTAACCACTCTTTTGGTAAAGAAGTTTCTCCTGAATTCTGAATTCTGGATGCAGTATTCCAGGAACAGCCTGACCAGAGCACTATGTACAGTTTGATCATTTTCTCCTCTGGCTTATAGTCTACTGTTTTGGCTATGTAGTTCAACAATCTATTGGCTTAATTGATTGTTGTTCTGCAGTGGTTGGACATGTTTAGCATCAAGTCTACTAAGAATTCTAGATCTCTTTCAGCTTCATCCTTATCTATTTCAATGCCATTGATGGAGTATATGTGTTGTGTATTTTTCCTTCCTTTGTGTAGTACTTTACATGTGCCTGAATTAAATTGCATCTGCCATTATTTTGCCCCCTTGCATATTTTATCCAATTCACTCTTGTTTCTGAGCTGCCTCGACTGATTCCACAGCCTCTCCCAGTTTGGTATCACCTTCAAATTTAAAGTTATATACCTGGCTCTTGGTCTTGGGCATTCCTGACTCCCAGATCATGTTAATCTTTCTCATTCTGTGGTCGCTGTTCCCCAGGGGTGCCATGGCTTCCATCTCTTGAACATTACCTGGGTCCTTAACAAATGGCAGATCGAGATGAGCATTTCCTCTCCTGGCTTCCTTGACACACTGGGTCAAGAAGCAGTTGTGCACTACTTCTACCAACTCTGACTGTAAACCACTTGAGTTTTCCCAGTTTACATTAGATTGATTTAAGGAAAGAAAGAAAGAACGGGCATTTAAATAGCACCTATCATGATCTCAGGACGTCCCAAAGTGTTTTACAGCCAATGAAGGACTTTTGAAGTATAGTCACTGTTGTACTGTATGGAATATGGCAGCCAATTTGCGCACAGCAAGACCCCACAAACAGCAATGTGGTAATGACAAGATCATCTGTTTGAAGATGATAGTTAAGGGGTAAATTTTAGCCAGGACACCAAGGGAGAACTCCCGCGCTCATCTTCCAAATAGTGTCATGGTATCTTTTACATCCACCTGAGAGAGCAGACGGAGCATTGGTTTAATGCCTCATCCGAAAGTCTCCCTTTGAACGAACATTCCTGTTCTCTCATACCATTCCTATCTCTTCATGGGGCAAATTGTCCTCCTGCTTATTCTGTCTGGATGGTCTATAGCAAAGCTTGGCATTTTTTTAGATTATTTTGAATTGATTTGAATTCAAGCTTAACAGTAGAGAGGAACTAGGAATTTAAAAAGAGTCAGAACTGCAGGAATGAAGAAGATTGGATTCCAGTCCCTGAAAGGATGTGCTGAGACTGCTGTCCATTTGTTATATGCTGGAAAATTAGAAAGAAAAGTCTTAGCGCCTTTCACGACCACCGGATGTCTCAAAGCACTTTACAGCCAATGCAGTACTTTTGAAGTGGAGTCACTGTTGTAATGTGGGAAACGCGGCAGCCAATTTGCACACAGCAAGCTCCCACAAACAGCAATGTAATATTGACCAGATAATCTGTTTTTTGTTGTGTTGATTGAGGGATAAATATTGGCCAGGACACCGGGGATAACTCCCCTGCTCCTCTTTGAAATAGTGCCATGGGATCTTTTACATCCACCTGAGAGGGCAGACGGGGCCTCGGTTTAACATCTCATCCAAAAAACTGCACCTCTGACAGTGCAGAATTCCCTCACCACTGCACTGGAGTATCAGCCTCGATTTATGTGGTCAAGTCCCTGGAGTGGGACTTGAACCAACAACCTTCAAACTCAGAGACGAGTGTGCTACCAACTGAGCCACAGCTGACACTAATAAAGAAAACATTTGGATAGAAGGCAAATCTTGCACAGAAATACAGATGAGAATTTGCTGCTTCTAACAGGCCTGGCAATGCCTGAATTTCCTTCCCTCTTCCTCTCTCCTGTGGCACTGACTCATGTTGGAAAATGGCTCCATGGGCACCGGTCACACGTGGTACCTCAATCCAGTGGCTATTGTTCATGTATGAGCCTAGACATTGAGTGTCACAAGCTATTCCATCTTGTTGGGTCTAACAATTAAGCTTGATCCTGCTCCTGCATGTAATTTCCAGCAGGGTCATTGGATAGTGATAGGGAATGGGAATCTAGGCTGATTTATATTTTACATAAGTCTTTCCCTAACTCTGGAGCAGTGAGGCCAATTGTACTTTCCCTACTGCCACCTTGGCTGAGATCAGCTAACTCAGCACAGACCGGGAATCTAACCTGGCATTTTCCAGGTCTTTATGGCCCATTTCCATGCTGGACATGTACCAACTGAACCATGGAGAAGCTCTTGAGGATTTAGTTAATGTTGAAGTGCAGGGAAGGTTCTCACAGATTTGGTAGAAATTCCATAGGTAGTGCCTCAAAACTGATACTATCCTTTGTATAATATTATTTGCCCATTCCTCCTCTTCTTGAGTTTTCACGCCCCAAGCATGTTCCTCGGCGGAGAGGACAGGTTGGAGATCTGCGTCCTCCCTCCCACCTTCTCTTTTTGTGTTCTCTCTTTTTCTCTCTCTCTCTGTCCACTTTCTTGTTTCTCCATTTTATCAAAACTACAATCGTCAGTGCTGCTCTGACCACAGGGAGTTGTGGCAGAGATGAACGTGTGAGCTGGGAGGCAATGGCACGCATGGACCTTAAAGAAGGAGGGGAGATTAGAGGTGTAGTGTTAATGGGAGAGAACAGATGAGGCAAGGATGGACTTTTTGAGGAAGAGAGGCAATTTGGCAGTTAAAGAGAGAGGGATTGTATCTGAACAAAGCGAGCCACCAGTAATGTAGGTGAGCATTGGTGCCAGGAAAGATAGTTGAGTGGGTAGGTGTTAGGTGGGTAGTGAACCAAAGGGACAGAGATAGGTCTCACATTCCCTCCTCCTATGTTTAATCCCGGTGGTACTTCAAGCCTTAGCCCGTCACCTTTGTTTCTTTAAATTAACAAAAGAAAGTACATGACCCACTGGGCTGGAGCTAGAATATCACTCTCATTAGGCCTCATTCTTCCTCCTGGTAGTACACCTGAGATTGAAAACTTACTGTGGGTAGGTTCGCAGGTGGGAACCCTCAGCCTACTGCCCTGTAGCAGAGGGCTCTGGAGATTCAATATGATGCACCATGGTGCCACCCCAGTCCAGCCCTATACTCTATTTACACACTGGACATTATCCTGTGCATCTCCTAAATTCAGAAATGATTTTAATAACAGCTACAGTTGTAACAAAAAAGATCGTTGGGACTTTTATTGCAATAGCGCCAAGGTGGAGGCAGCCCTCTGTCATCTTTATGCCATGTCATCTGGGCACCATCTGGCATCTGTTCAGCTCTGGGTATACAACAGTACATCTTAAAGAGTCATGTAAAATAAATCCTCTAGAAGATACCAATTATACATGGGGCCACTGGAAAAAAGACGCTGCATTTTAACAACTATGCAAAAAAGCCACTTGTGGGAGGAGTGGCGAGAGGGCAGTGCAGCAGACAGAATAACACCCGGAACACAGAGGAGCCTGGATTTAGAGGAAGCTTATGACAGAGTGTCTATAAGGAGAAAAGGTCTATTGTTTCATTGGTAGCCATGCAACCGAGCAGCGTGGCATGAAGTGTCGAGTGACTAGATGAAATGTGAGACCAGGTATTAGATGAGCATGCTTATTATCAACTCAGTGGGTAAATATACTGCCTCAGGGTGAAACTGAGCCTTATAGATCAGGAAGGTCCCAGGTTGAATCCTGAATCTATGTTCAATTAGCCAATCGCAATCAGGGGCCGTAAGAGGTGTTACAATTAGCATTGGGTGAGGAAAGAATTGGGCTCCACTATGAAACCCACCCCTCCTCCGACATTCAACAACCTGCCAGCGCTCCATTGTCCGGCCTCTCGTAGGAGGAATGTCCACTTGGTTGAGCTTGCACAGGGCGACCAAAGCACATAGCGCCATATCTCAGCAAGGGCCCGTCCCTTCAGGAGAAGAGGGGAGTGAACTATTTAAGCAGTAAATGCTGATGGCACCGTGGAGGGAGGTGTGGGCAGATTTAATTATGCACCCCTTGTAATACAGAACTGCCTTCAGAGACAGTATAAACAAAGTGGCAGGGAACGGCACCTCACAAGGTGGTTTCCATCTCTACCTCTGGGGGCAAAGTGCCGCCGGTGAAAAACGTACATCGCGGTGATTGGCACCGCCTGCCATCGGGGACCCCATATTGCTCTGGCTACGGACAGGCAGAACACGACTTCCAATCACAGTTATTTGGCTCCAATTATATTGTAGGTCACTTCTACTGCAGACAATAACAACAACAGCTTGTATTTATATAGCGCCTTTAACGTAGTAAAATGTCCCAACACGCTTCACAGGAGTGTTATAAGATAAAAAATTGACACCGAGCCACATAAGAAATTAGGGCAGATGACCAAAAGCTTGGTCAAAGAGGTAGGTTTTAAGGAACATCTTAAAGGAGGAAAGAGAGGTAGAGAGGCGGAGAGGTTTAGGCAGGGAGTTCCAGAGCTTAGGGCCTAGGCAGCAGAAGGCACAGCCACTGATGGTTGAGCAATTAAAATCAGGGATGCTCAAGAGGGCAAAATTTGGGGAGCGCAGATATCTCGGGCGGTGAGGGTTGTGGGGCTGAAGGAGATTACAGACATGGGGAGGGGCGAAGCCATGAAGGGATTTGAAAACAAGGATGAGAATTTTGAAATCAAGGCGTGCTTAACCAGGAGCCAATGTAGGTCAGTGCACACAGGGGGTGATGGGTGAACAGGACTTGGTGCGAGTTAGGACATGGGCAGCCGAGTTTTGGATGACCTCAAGTCTACATAGGGTAGAATGTGGGAGGCCAGCCAGGAGTGCATTGGAATAGTCAAGTCTAGAGGTAACAAAAGCATGGATGAGGGTTTCAGCAGCAGATGAGCTGAGGCAGGAGTTCCAAAATATGAATGGAGTCTCATCTCTTGTGGTAACCTCTCGCATCCCTAGACATAATACAAAAGTAATCAACTGGTAGCTGATCCCACTTCTCACCTCTAGCAAACTTTCTTGTCTCTATTTTTTCAATGCTACTATGGTCATTGCTTCTTTGAATGTTCTCTCTTGTTCCTCCTAAGCTCCAAATGCCCAGTCCTACCTCCATTTGGTGTTGAAATCAGACTCATTGCTCCTTCACCTACTCTCACTTCTTCTTCTCCAGGATCTCGAAATTGTGAGGCTCCTCACCTCCCTTAGAATTTCCTTCTTCCAATAATCAGCAGTGTTTTAAAATCCAAACTGGGTAACCCCTAATCACTGGCAAAGAGTAGCCAGAGCCCCCCTCGCAGCCCTGCTTAAACCTTTGTGGTGACAGATTGATCATTGTATTAAAAAGGTAACGCGCCTGCCCGTCACAGTCCAGACGTCACACACTGCTCAGTGCAATTTTCCATGCACAGTTCTGGTCTCTATAGTACAAAAAGGATATAGAGGCATTGGAGAAGGTGCAAAAAAGATTCACAGGGATGATACCAGAACTGAGAGGTTATAACTTATCAGGAAAGACTGAATAGGCTGGGGGCTCTTTTCTCTAGAAAAGAGAAAGCTGAGGGGTGACCTGATGGAGGTCTTTAAAATTGTGAAGTGGTTCGATAGAGAAAATGTTTCCACTTGTGGGAGACCAAAACTGGGGGCAATAAATGTAAGATAGTCACTAATAAATCCAATAAGGAATTCAGGAGAAACTTCTTTAAAATGGTGAGAACATGGAACCACATGGAGTGGTTGAGGTGAATAGCATAGATGCATTTAAGGAGAAGCTAGAGAAGCCCATGTGGGAGAAAGGGATAAAAGGACATGTTGATAGGGTGAGATGAAGTAGGGTGGGAGGAAGCTGTGTGGAGCATTAGTCTGGCATAGACCCGTTGGGCCGAATGGCCTGTTTCTGTTTTGTAAATTCTGTGTAATTCTATGTAACTTCTGTCTGACTTTACCTCATCCTTTTTACTGTTCTCAACCTTGGCGGTGTCCTGCAATGTGACCTTAGCCCTTCAGTTGGGTTTCTCAGTTAACTAAAATCTAGCCCAACAACAGTAAGGATCTAAATTAACACAGGCGATTAAATGACACAAGGTTGATGGAAATTCTTTATAACCGTTTGATTTTTTTCCCCTAAAGAGCCAGAGATTTAAAATTTAAAGATGAAATGATGACATCTGCTGGAGTTAAGAGCCTTTTGGTGATTTGAAGTAACATTGTTTTCCTTATTTGTTGGGATTGCAGGATATTTGACGGTGAACATTGAACCGATCTCCCCTGTAGTAGCAGGCGATGCTGTCACTTTGAAATGCAACTTCAAAACAGACGGGAGGCTGCGGGAGATTGTGTGGTACAAGGTAAGCCGTTGACTGTTGGCTGGCGTCAGGAAGCTCCTGTAATTGAATGCACGCGTTGGCAGAAATAGATGGAAAAGAATTTCTAGGCTCTTTAATACTTTGCAGGTGTGCAGCCCCGTTGACGGAGAGTAGTCCACAGGCACTGGTCTTCGCCCTTTACATTCGGCATTGGGGACCAGGCTCTGTGGGGTTGTCGTGGTCTGGTCTGCAACATGGACCCAAACGCTTGGCACTGGCTTTCTGCATTTACTTTAGCTAAACTGGTAGGGTTAACCCAACACCACATTTGTGTGGGTCTGTGACGTGGTCAGTTTCCCAAATGCTGGATCATTTACTCAATGGAGTGCAGTCAGTGAGTGTCAGCTGCACTTGAGTGGTGTAGAAGTATCCTGATTGCTCCACAGAACTGCGAGAGAGACAGACTGTAAGAGTCTCGCCAGCCCCTGCGCTGATACACAATCACACACATTATTAGTGTCGCGCGGTTAGAATGACCTCCATTTACCAAATCCATCATCTGGCAGGGGTGAGATTGGCGAACAGCTCATTGCCTGGGTTTGTTTGACAAAGATTCATCCAATATCCTGACACCTAATGCTTCCACATCGGGAAGCACAGATGATGTTAAGTGCAAAGAATAGAGCTGTCTTTAAAAACCTTTCACGTGTCATGTTTAATGTACTAGGAATTTCTGGATGTTTTGTTCAAAAATCAGGCTGTCCAGTCCAAAGTGAGGGGAAAAAAAGAGCCAGATTTGGAAGGAGGGGAGGAAAATCATGAGGTGGGACTCCGTGGAGAAGGCGCATAATAATAGAGTTGAGCAAAGATGCACTGAAGTAAATAACTTAACGCAATTGGTTTTGTATTCCCTTTGTCCCTCCTCCACTGCCAAATCTGACTCACCTCAGATGTTGCTGAAATTCACTCGTGTTTTGTTCAAACTCCTGAGCAAGAAATCACAAAGGCAAAAAAAATTAAACTGTTTCTTCAGAAAGTTTTCTCACGTCCCGTGGAAGAAAAGGCTTCCAAAAACTGGTGTCGGCCTGAGTGCCTGCCAATTAGACCGTGTTTTGGAAACCACTTGAGATGAGTTGAAAAGGCTGGAGTTCAGACTTAGAGAGGGAATTGCTTTCTGATATTTTACAGACATTAAGGAATTTAGTCAACTCCATCGATATGGGATACTGTGATTAAAAAGAAAAACTTGCATTTATATAGCACCTTTCATGACCACAGGACGTCCCAAGCACTTTACAGCCAATGAAGTACTTTTTGAAGTGTAGTCACTGTTGTAATGTTGGAAACAAGGCAGCCAATTTGCGCACAGCAAGGCCCCACAAACAGCAATGTAATCTGTTTTATTGAGGGATAAATATTGGCCAGGACATCCGGGATAACTCCCCTGCTCTTCTTCGAAATAGTGCCATGGGATCTTTTATGTCCACCTGAGAGAGCAGACGGGGCCTCAGTTTAACATCTCAACTGAAAGATGACACCTCCGACAGTGCAGCACGCCCTCAGCACTGCATTGGAGTGTCAGCCAAGATTTTTATGCTCAAGTCTCTGTAGTGGGACTTGAACCCACAGCCTTCATGACTCCGAGGTGAGAATACTACCAACTGACACTGTTATATAAAGAGGCTATATAGGGGGAACCAATTAATCAGGCTGCAGTTTGGGGGACTCACCTTTCTAAGGAGCACTTCCTGAGTCACTATTTGGTTCCCAGTACTAAAATCAAATCTGCGCTTTTATCCCCCCCTTGCAATATCCTCTTTTTTTCTCTCTGCCTCTATCTCTTCTCTTGAAGATCCTGGCTAATGCTGGGGTTGGATAAAGTTGGAGAGACAGCCATGTAAATCAGGAAGCAGTGGCTAAATGATGTGGCGGGGGGGGGGGGGTTTAAAAGCTAGTAGGAGAAAGGGAAGTTAGGAGTTCCACTGATCTGAGGTATTGTAAAAGAAGGTTTTAGTGTAGGAGATGGTCCATCTTGATTTCAATGCTTTGGAAGCCATCTACAATGGGAATACTGTAGTTGTTGCCAAGATCAGGACTGTGAAAAGGCAGTGAAAAATAGCAGTGCGAGTTTATGATGGAGACTCTGATCAGGTTATTATTAGAATAGCAAAATACTGCGGATGTTGGAGATCTGAAATAACAGAAAATGCTAGAAACATTCAGCAGGTCAGGCAGCATCTGTGGAGAGAGAAAAACAGCGTTAACGTTTCAGGCCTGTGACCCTTTGTCAAAACTGGAAAAAGTTAGCGATGTAACAGATTTTAACCAGGTGCAGAGACAGGGAAAGGGGGGAGGGGAGGAAAGAACAAAAGGGAGGGTCTGTGATTGGGTGAAAGGCAGGAGTGGTTCAATGCTGCAAATGGGGATGGCAGAATCATCAACAGCTGCCATCTGGAAAAAATAGGGACCGAGGTTATTGTCTGAAATTGTTGAACTCAATGTTGAGTCCAGAAGGCTGTAAAGTACCTAATAGAAAGATGAGGGGAGCAGAGAACTGGAGACGGCCGATGCCACGCCGGCAGTTAGCAATGAAAAGATCTAGAGAGGGTAAGAAGCCAGAGGGAGGGGTCCAGGTAGAACCAGAATTCTGAAAGTGGGAGAAAGGGTTCGCTGTGCGGGGCGAAGACACCTGGCCAAAGAAGTGGGCACGGAGACGAAGGCGATGGAAAAAGAGCTTGGTGTTGTGCCAAGCTGGAAATTCATTGAGGTGGGGGCGTAAGGGGATGAAGCTCAGGTCTTTGCTGAGGACCGATTGTTTGGGGTCAGAGAGGGGAAGGTCAGAGGGGATAGTGAAAACACGGCAGGGGGTGAGGTTGGAAGAAAGGATGGGGGTCAGAGGAAAGTGAAGGGGAAGAAGGTTCCGGAGGAGCGTTGGCGTCCAAGAGTTGTTGAAGCTCGCGATCCTTGACACTTGAAAGGAAGAAAAAAAGTTTTTTGTTAACGCGCCGGATGAGGCAAAGTATGAAATGGAACTGTGGACCAGGACAGCTTTGAGATAGAGTGAGTCAGTGCTGCTGAAGAGAGAGGTCGAGAGCGTGCATGTGGCGGCGTATGGCATTGAGCGTGAATCTCAGGATGCGGCGAGAGCAGCGGTTTGAGGAATGCTGAATATCTCAGAGATATCTGTAGTCCTGGGTGGATCCAAAACACGAAAGGTAGAGTTTCAGTTGGAATCCACGTGGAATAAGTTGGAACCGTAGACAGTTGCTGAGGAAAGAGATGTGACTGAAAATGAGTCTTGTCAGATACCTGATCAAACACGAGAAGGGAAACAGAAAGCAATGAAGATGAACAAGGTTGAAGAGACAAACGGAAATCCCGTCGGAGAGAAGAGCAGAACTTCTTCAAGGTGAGCATTCCTAGAAGAGAGGTGGCAGTGGACCAAACACTAATACAATAGCAAAATACTGCGGATGCTGGAAATCTGAAATAACAGAAAATGCTGGAAACACTGAGCAGGTCAGGCAGCATCTGTGGAGAGAGACAAACAGAGTTAACGTTTCAGGTCTGTGACCCCTCGTCAGAACTGGAAAAAGTTAGAGATGTAACAGGTTTTAAGCAGGCACGGAGGCAGGGAAAGGGGGTGTAGGAAAGAACAAAAGGGATGGTCTATGATAGGGTGGAAGGCAGGAGAGATTAAATGTTGCTAATGGGGATTATTAGAGTTATTTTTAATTGGGGTCACGAGGAAGGTAATGTAATTTGTAGTGTGGTTTGATGCGATCAGTTTCATAACCAATTTACTGACATTACCAGGGATTTCTACCATCTATCTAACATATGCAGAACTGCAATATTAATGTAATGTATTTAAACAGTAATTGATGCACATGTTATCTGCTAACACAGAAAAGGAAATGCCTCTTGAGTTTATCAGTCAGCAAAGGAATGGGACTGAGAGTTATAAGGTTGAATTGAGGCATTGGGGATTAGTTCATGGAACATTTGTGCTTTTCTTATTTGTTTTGGGATGTGGGCGACGTTGGCAAGGCTGGCAATTATTGCCTGCCCCTAGTTGCCCTGAGAAGGTTGTGGTGGGCCTTCTCCTTGAACAGCAGCAGTCCTTGTGGTGGTGGTGTTCCCACAACATTGCTGCTATATTCCGTTTATCTTCTCCAGTGGTTTCCTTCTTAGGCAGTCCCTCGGAACCGAGGATGACTTGCTTCCACATTAAAGATGAGTTCTCAGGTGACTGATGAGTCCAATGCGAGACCTACAGTCTCTGTCACAGGTGGGGCAGACGGTGGGTGGGGTGCTTGGGTTGATGTGCGCTCCTTCCGCTGCCTGCGCTTGGCTTCCGCTTGCTCCCGGCGAAGAGACTCGAGGTGTTCGGCGCCTTCCCGGATGCTTCTCCTCCACTTTGTGCGGTCTTGGGCCAGGGATTCCCAGGTGTCGATGGGGATGTTACACTTTTTCAAGGAGGCTTTGAGGGTGTCCTTGAAGCGTTTCCTCTGCCCACCTGGGGCTCTCTTGCCGTGCCGGAGCTCCGAGTAGAGCGCTTGTTTTGGGAGTCTCGTATCGGGCATGCAGACAATGTGACCCGTCCATCGGAGCTGATTGAGCTGGTTTAGGTGCATGTTAAAGATCTAATTCAGAGAAGAGCAGGGAATGCTCTTGCAAAAGCAGAATACTGCGAATGCAGGAAATCTGAAATAAAAACAGAAAGTGCTGGAAATACTCAGCAGGTCAGGCAGCATCTGTGGAGAGAGAAACAGTTTCAGGTTGATGACCTTTCATCAGAACTGGAAAAGGCTGGAGATGGAACAGGTTTTTAAGCAAGTGCAGGGGCAGGGAAAGGGGGGAGGGGAGGAAAGAACAAAACGGAAGGTCTGTGTTAGGATGGAAGGTAGGAGAGGTTACGAGACAAAAGGGATGATGGTGCGAGGCAAAAGGAGATGGTAATGGGACAAGTTAAGAAACAAAAGATGGCTCGAGATGAAGTGTAAATGGCAATGGCAGAATGAAAGACAGCTGGCATGTGAGAGAGAAAAAAAATGGAAAAAAATGATAGGGGCCGAGGTTATGATCTGAAATTGTTGAACTCGATGTTGAGTCCAAAAGGCTGTAAAAGTACCTAATAGAAAGATGAGGTGCTGTTCCTCGAGCTTACATTGAGCTTCGTTGGAACATTCATTGGAATGCTCTTGGTGCCCTGGTCACCATTCTTACCTCAGCCAACACTGGCAAAAGATGTTAACTGGTCATCCAGCTCATTGCTGCCTCCAGACCTGATCTTTAATATAGCACGCAAGCCTCTAAAAACGCAAAATACCAACTCACAAGGCAGTTTTGCTCTCTGTCTTTGGAGGCAAAATGCAGCTGCTGACAAACGTTAATGGTCCTCTTTCCGGTGCGGGAAAGGGGGAAGCACCACTTTTATTCTGTCCATGGGCACACTGAGCGCTCAGCCCACCCATGCAGGCCAGCAATGCAGCATTCATATTACTGAGTTCCGTGTACCTTCGCCCAACGTCAAGGAAAGTCCACAATCAAAAGTGTTGCATTCCGAGTGCAACTTTTGGTCAACTGCACCTGCAGTATTGCCGCAGTGCCTCCGCCAAGAGAAGAAATGCCCCTCAGCGTAAACGGGGAAACTCTGAAGAGAGGCAGACTCACCGTATTGCACAACTGCTTCCAGTATAACTGGCATATCAGTTGTCTGTGCTGAAGCTGTAAAGTGCTGTGGTTTCACCTTGAATATAAAGTTTACCCGCCAAGGCACAGGGAGAACATCCAAGCCCTGGAAGTAGAAATGGGCTGAGAGGCTGATCGCCAGAGTCAGTGGACTGAGGTATGAAGGAATGTTAGAAGAACTCTGATTGTTCAGCCTTGAAAGGAGGCAAATGAGAGGGGATCTTTTGAGGTATATAAGATGCTAAGGTTAATCCTGAGCACTATTTTTTAAGTTAAATCACAGCTGTAACACAAGGGGACATAGGTACAAGTTAGTAAAAGGCAAGTTCATGACTGACATCAGGAAGCACGTCTTCACACAAAGACTGATTAATATATGAAATGGTCTCTGGGCAGGATAGTGAAGGAAACAATTCTGGAGTCAAACAAGAGGCAAATAGAGAGTGGAATCGAACGTTTCTACAGAAGGGAGAACTAGATGGGCCAAATGGCCTCCATCATTTGCACTTCTCTGTCTGATCCTGAGGGACATATCTATTCCATTTTACTTCATAATGTCCCAGGGTCTTAGAAACTCAAGAGTAAGTAAGAGTGCTAAAGAGATCTGATTTGTAAGGAGACAGGAAGGCTTTGTATTATATTGAATACCAGATTTGTGTGTATTGTGCTTGAAGTCAAAAAGACAATAACAGGTAATTGAAAGAAGCAAGCACATACATTGCTGCATTTTGAACGATGGCATCATCAAGCTGCCTTCACTATCAAAACAAAAAGTAGATCCTGCCTCTCAGTATCTTTAGTTAAAGGATGACTGGCTTTCAGGGCTGCATTTTCCATCACTCAATTCTGAGTCTTGTGCAATGAAATAGTGATTCGGCAATTCTGTTTGGGTTATTGTTTAGTGTTGAAAGATCAGCCAGGTTTCCTGTTCCTGCTGGTAAATGCACATATGTGGCTGTCAGGCAAGGACAGGATCAGACTGCTGTAATGGGCCACTTGATTGAATAGCCTGTTGACACTCGCAGTTCAGGCTTACAAATGAAGACTGCTAGTAAATATGAATGGCCATCTCCGGCGTGGGTGTTACTTTTATTCTGGCCATAGGCAGGTGAAGAATGGCCCTTTCAGATGAGGTACCAGCAAAAGTCAACACCTTCAGGAGATAATTGAGAGAGTATAAGAGAAGTGAAATGGAGGGAATCATACATCCATTTATGGAGAAGAGGTTTCCAGTTTTGCTACAAGGCTCGCCCATGGTGAGGTTTCACACATGTGGCCCCAGCACACGCTGTTTTTACAACCTCGCCTGTGCCACACAGTAACATTTCCTTTTGTTCAAATAGAGAGGGGAGGGAGGTGAGTTACCCATTCCCTCGCACGCACCTCCAAGCAAGGTTGCTACAGAGTTCCACTGGTGCAGTCTGCACCGAACTGATGGTGTCACTGGATGACTCTCATGAGAGATGTCAGAACCGCATCAGACGACGAATTACACCCTCTTAACTTGAAGTCGCTCGCCATTTCGAACGCTCGATGCTGTAACTTTATTTATTTTTAACTTCCCTTTCTGGACCAAACATCATCGGCATCTGTTAGTTAGTTAGGACAATGGCACATTGGTGCAGAAGGCCCCGTCTCCTGAGGCTGGAGGTTATGAAGCATTATCGAATCAAAGTAGAGGTGACTTTACTTTGCCTCTCCTTGGCAAACTGGCCAAATATTTGCATTGGTGGAGATCTGGGAATACAGTTCAATTGAAAAGGGACTGTGCCATTTTGGGAAGGGGCAATAGTCTAGAGCAGCTTCATGAGATAGGTCAGCAGTTATGATGGTCCAAGATTTGTACTTGCCCGTTGGCCTCTTGCTATACAAGCATATCTGTTAATGTCTGGTTTTATTTGTATGATAAGTAGACTCAAATTTCCCTTGGTTACCTGTTGATAATGGAAACAAAAAATGAAGCGCTGAGCTTGGGGAGGAGACGGGAAATTTGAATGAAAAACTATTCAAAACTGCCACAAGATAGAAAGTGATGCTATTGGCCTGTGCCAGATTTTCTGCCAACACCACCTGCCACCTTGTGTCAAAGGGCTAAACTGTGCCCTCCATTCCTATTAAACAAATTGTTTTGACTGGTTGGAGAATAAATTACTGTCTCCACCAGTGCTCCCTTTAAACAGATGTTCTCGTTGGCAAGATGCCAACATGACTGGCATTTACGCCATTGTGCTTTGCTCTTCCAGGTTTGGCTCTCTGCTCATTTCAGGCGTTGATGCACAATTCTTCATTTAGAGTAATTAAACAGTATTGACTGACTAATTTTGATCCCGTGCAGCTTTGCTAACTAGACGGGGAATTACTCATCTCAATAAGGAAATGCCAGTCTTTGACTTGGACCCCTCTCATTAAAAGGAAATAAAAGCATCGGACAATACTCTTCATTTCGAGTAGCCCCTTCCCCAAAATGTCTGTATATATTCAAAACAAATTGCTTACCATTATTAGGGAAACTTAAAAAATCTCCCACCTGAACCTGGGTCTCCTTCCTTTTAGGGGCTGTTCCAGTGGCATCACTGAAGTGGAGGAGCCACCTGCAGCTTGTTTCACCTGAGTGGGGCGCACGACTTTAGATTGGACCTGGAAGCCAGTCCAGAGGCACCAGCCCCAGCAGGGAAACATGCCACTGCAGAAGTATGCAGATCACCTGAGCTGGCTCACCGTCGGGTTGGCCAGCTCCAGGTCTTGGCTCCCAGACTGGTGCATAAATGGATGAAGCCAGTTTGAGATGCAGGAGGCCATCTCCCCGTTAGTGACATCAACAGAGCAGCTCTCCAGGGAAGAAGTTCCAAAATGGCCAGCTTCCAAATGGGGCAATTGAATTTTATTTTTAATGTATAGTTTGGTAATTATTGGGTTGTAATTAGCAACAAACACAAGTGGACACATTCACAGGAAATTCCTTTGTCTGTTGCTGGAACCAAGGCATTAACCTGTTTACTTGAAACACCTCAAAGCTTTTGTTAAAATATGCATTTAAAACTGCAATCGCACAGTACACTTTCACACCCAATATTTCGACGTTGGGGAACTATGTTTAAACAGAAATTACTCCCCCTAAGCTTTCCTTTCTCTTTTAAGCTTTCTACTTCACTTGTTGTTCTTTTCACTTGATAGATACAACCATCTAAAAACGAACCACTTGCAATTCAGTCGCTAAAACAATGGTAAAATCTGTGAACCTCTGAATTTTGGGGAATATGTTTGACTGAACCAGTATTCATCCAACCCTTTGCAAACCGCGTGCTTATTTTAATTTTTAATTTTGTCAGAATAAATCCCAACTGGAAAATGCCGTGTGAGATTATGATTATACTGCTGCAATCATTTCCACCTTGATAATTGGCATGGCGTGTTAGACTCAATCACTTTGATCAGTGCACTAAATGCCAACAGAGGCAATGGCCTACCCAAAGTGCTGGAATCAATGTTCTGTGTGATCGTGCCTCTCATGAGTCCAACTAACTCTTGTCTCCATCCTTCACAAAGCATTTACTGATTCAAAGCAAAGTGCATATGGATGAGCCAAGGAATCTGCTGTGTTTTTAATTAAATTATTGTGCTTCATTACACTGTATCAGCCCTGTTGATGATTAGGATATTACCCAGTGCACTCTCTATCTGTAAATCGAATGATGCACACGCACACACTTCTCCGTTCTCGAGGGTAGATCTGACCATTTGTTCTCATTTTCTGGCAAGCAGTCAATATTTTTAATTGTTTTTTCCCTTCACTTTTCTTGCCTTTTGTTCTGCAGGTGCAATTGCTTTACAAAAGTCCAGAGGAATTGAGGCCAATTGCAGCACCCCTCCATTGCCCCACCTGAGATCAGCTAACTGAGCACAGACTGCCATTGGATCCTGGGGGAGGGGGAGGGGGGAAAGGCAGGCAGTGATAAGCAGTAAAAATCGAACCTTAATTGATGCTGCTGCAAGTGTCAGCTGTGGCTCAGTGGGTGGCACTCTGGCCTCTGAGTCAGAAGGTTGTGGGTTCAAGGCCCACTCCAGAGACTTGAGCACAAAATCTAGGCTGACACTCCAGTACCATACTGAGGGAGTGCTGCACTGTCAGAGGTGCTGTCTTTCAGATGAGATGTTAAACCGAGGCCCCATTTGTTCTCTTGGGTGGATGTAAATGATCACATGGCACTATCATGAAGACAAGCAGGGGAGTTGTCCCCAAAGTCCTGGCCAATATTTATCACTAAAACAGATTATCTGCTCGTTATCACATTGCTGTTTGTGGAAGCTTGCTGTGCGCAAATTGGCTGCTGTGTTTCCTACATTACAACAGTGACTACACTTCAAAAATATTTTATTGGGTGTCAAGATGTTCCGAGATTGTGAAAGGTGCTATATAAATGTAAGTTCTTTCTTTGCTCATCCCTTTAAATCTTTCTTTGTTCATCCTTTTACACCCACTGTAATCAGGGAAAAGTGGAGACACAAAAGAGTGGACAACCATCCATGAAACCTGAGGTCAGAAAATGCTCACACACGAGTCAATGGGTGTCAATGGGTGTCGCAGGAGGTGATGAATGTGGCACAAGCTGAGTGGGGAGCAGTCAAATCCCCTTTCATGGAGCAGCCAATAACCCCTTTCTGGAAAGACATGTTGCCGAGCTAGCTTTGTCTTTTCATGGAGTACATAGTCTGTCAGAGCCTGATAAACCAAAACCAATCCGCTTCCCATATTGTCACTGATGTTACAGGCCTGTCAAGCGCCAGGCATTAATAGCAAGAGTCATAGATTTCGACCTCGACTCCCGCTCTCATACATTATTGCTCAAATCACATTCCAAATACTGTGAAATAGCTAAATCTAATCAATTTTACATTATTTTTCCTGATTGGAGAGGGGGAGGGGGCGATTTGGGGAACTGGTTATTTGTGATCAGTCAAACCAAGGCATCTGTATTCAGTGCAGAGTCTGGTACACAAAGCAGGTTTTGCTCAATGGATAGGTATTATGAAATCGTGTAGTTATTGTGCTGTGAGAATGTATTTATGTGTTGTATTGCTGTCCACAGCAGTTCTCAATTATAGGCTCTTATTGCTGCTGTCTGACAGCCAAACTCTAGCTTCATAAGCCACACATACCATGCACACAATCCTTACTGTAGAGAGAGGTTGCATCCTTCATCATCCACTTGTGTTTAATTCATTGTTTGCTTCACTTTCCTTTCATCATACTCCTTTCCTTATTCATATTTTATGCATCTCCCATTCTGCATATGCCTATATCTTTCCTATTACCATTTATAGGACCAGTCAGATAGCAGAGGGTTACACTGAAGGGTGTTCAGTATAGTGGAGAGTCACAGTGAGGGATGTGGGGTCTATCAGAGTGTCAAGAGTGAGGGACGTGGAGTGTTAGTGAAGGGTGTGGGTGGAGTATGGTGGAGTGTTAGTGAAGGGTGTTGGTGGAGTGTTAGTGAAGGGTGTGGGTGGAGTATGGTGGACTGTTAGTGAAGGGTGTGGAGTATTGTCCAGTTTTAGTGAAGGCTGTGCAATTTTTTTTATTTGTTCATGGGATGTGGGTGTCGCTGGCAAGGCCAGCATTTATTGCCCATCCCTAGTTGCCCTTGAGAAGGTAGTGGTGAGCCACCTTCTTGAACCGCTGCAGTCCGTATGGTGAAGGTACTCCCACAAGTGCTGTTAATGAGGGAGTTCCAGGATTTTGACCCAGCGACGATGAAGGATCGGCGATATATTTCCAAGTCAGGATGGTGTGTGACTTGGAGGGGAACTTGGAGGTGGTGGTGTTCCCATGCGCCTGCTGCCCTTGTCCTTCTAGGTGGTAGAAGTCGTGGGTTTGGAAAGTGCTGCCGAAGAAGCCTTGGCGAGTTGCTGCAGTGCATCTTGTAGATGGTACACACTACAGCCATGGTACGCCAGTGGTGGAGGGAGTGAATGTTTAAAGTGGTGGATGGGGTGCCAATCAAGCAGGCTGCTTTGCCCTGGATGGTGTTGAGCTTCTTGAGTGTTGTTGGAGCTGCACTCATCCAGGCAAGTGGAGAGTATTCCATCACACTCCTGACTTGTGCCTTGTAGATGGTGGAAAGGCTTTGGGGAGTCAGGAGGTGAGACACTCGCCGCAGAATACCTAGCCTCTGACCTGCTCTTGTTGCCACAGTATTTATGTGGCTGGTCCAGTTAAGTTTCTAGTCAATGGTGACCCCTAGGATATTGATGGTGGGGGATTCGGCGATGGTAATGCCGTTGAATGTCAAGGGGCAGTGGTTAGATGCTCGCTTGTTGGAGATAGTCATTGCCTGGCACTTGTGTGGCACGAATGTTATGTGCCACTTATCAGCCCAAGCCTGAATGTCGTCCATGCGGGCATGGACTGCTTCATTATCTGAAGAGTTGCGAATGGCACTGAACACTGTGCAGTCATCAGCGAACATCCCCACTTCTGACCTTATGATAAAGGGAAGGTCATTGATGAAGCAGCTGAAGATGGTTGGACCATGAACACTGCCCTGAAGAACTCCGGCAGCGATGTCCTGGGGCTGTGATGATTGACCTCCAACCACCACAACCATCTTCCTTTGTGCTAGGTATGACTCCAGCCAGTGGAGAGTTTACCCCCCAGTTCCCATTGACTTCAGTTTTACTAGGGCTCCTTGATGCCACACTTGGTCAAATGCTGCCTTGATGTCAAGGGCAGTCACTCTCACCTCACCTCTGGAATTCAGCTCTTTTGTCCATGTTTGGACCAAGGCTGTAATGAGGTCGGGAACCGAGTGGTCCTGGCAGAACCCAAACTGGGCATCAATGAGCGGCTTATTGGTGAGTAAGTGCCACTTGATAACACTGTCAACGACACCTTCCATCACTTTGCTGATGATTGAGAGTAGGCTGATGGGGCGGTAATTGGCCGGATTGGATTTGTCCTGCTTTTTGTTGACAGGACATACCTGGACAGTTTTCCAAATTGTTGGATAGATGCCAGTGTTTTAGCTGTACTGGAACAGCTTGGCTAGAGGCGCAGCTAGTTCTGGAGCACAAGTCTTCAGCACGACAGCCGGGATGTTGTCGGGGCCCACAGCCTTTGCTGTATCCAGTGTGCTCAGCCGTTTCTTGATATCACGTGGAGTGCATCGAATTGGCTGAAGACTGGCTTCTGTAGTGGTGGGGACCTCGGGACCAGGCCGATATGGACCATCCACTCGGCACTTCTGGCTGAAGATGGTTGCAAATGCTTCAGCCTTGTCTTTTGCACTCACGTGCTGGGCTCCACCATCATTGAGGATGGGGATATTCATGGAGCCTCCTCCTCCTATTAGTTGTTTAATTGCCTACCACCATTCATGAAGGGATGTGGCAGGACTGCAGAGCTCTGATCTACCCGTTGGTTGTGGAATCGCTTAGCTCTGTCTATAGCATGCTGTTTCCGCTTTTTAGCATGCATGTAGTCCTGTGTTGCAGCTTCCCCAGGTTGGCACCTCATTTTTAGGTACAGCTGGTGCTGCTCCTGGCATGCTGTTCTACACTCCTCATTGGTCCCCTGGCTTGATGTTAATGGTAGAATGAGGGATATGCCAGGCCATAAGGTTACAGATTGTGGTTTAATACAATTCTGCTGCTGCCCTATTGAGCCTCATGGATGCCCAGTTTTGAGCTGCTAGATCTGTTCTGAATCTATCCCATTTAGCACGGTGGTAGTGCCACACAACATAATGGAGGGTGTCCTCAGTGTGAAGACGGGACATCGTCTCCACAATGACTGTGCGGTGGTCACTGCTACCAATGCTATCATGGACAGATGCATCTGCGACAGGTAGATTGGTGAGGACGAGGTCAAGTAGGTTTTTCCCCTCGTGTTGGTTCTCTCATCACCAGTCGCAGGCCCAGACTGGCAACTATGTCTTTCAGGATTCGGCCAGCTCGGTCAGTAGTAGTGCTACCGAGCCACTCTTGGTGATGGACATTGAAGTCCTCTACCCAGAGTACATTCTGTGCCCTTGCTGCTCTCTGTGCTTCTTCCAAGGGGAGTTCAACATGGAGGAGTGCTGATTCATCAGCTGAGGGAGGGCGGTCGGTGGTAATCAGCAGGACGTTTCCTTGCCCATGCTTGACCTGAAGCCATGAGACTTCATGGGGTCCGGAGTCAATGTTGAGGACTCCCAGGGTCACTCCTTCCCGACTGTATACCACTGTGTCGCCACCCCTGGTGGGACAGGACATACCCAGGGATGGTGATGGAGGAGTTTGGGACATTGGCTGAAAGGTATGATTCCGTGAGTATGACTATGTCAGGCTGTTGCTTGACTAGTCTGTGGGACAGCTCTCCCAATTTTGGCACAATCCCTAGATGTTGGTGAGGAGGACTTTACAGGGTCGACTGGGCTGGGTGTGCCGTTGTCGTGTCCATAGCCGGTGCAGAGGTCGGTGCCGGGTGGTCCGTCTGGTTTCATTCTTTTTATTGTTTTTTGTAGCGGTTTTTTACAACTGAGTGGCTCGCTAGACCATTTCAGAGGGCAGTTAAGAGTCAACCACATTGCTGTGGGTCTGGAGTCACATATAGGCCAGACCAGGTAAGGGTGGCAGATTTCCTTCCCTAAAGGACATTAGTAAATCAGATGGGTTTTTACAACAATGGTGGAATGTTAGTGAAGAGTGTGGGTGGAGTATGATGCAGTGTCACAGTGAGGGATATGGAGTATAATGTAGTGTTAGTGAAGGGTGTGGAGTATTACAGTGAAGGGCATGGGGTATAGCAGAGAATATTAGTGTGGGGTGTGGTGTATATCGGAACCTTTCAGTAAGGGGCATCAGGTAAAGCAGAATGCCACCGTACCAACTTCTTTCCTTCCAGAGCCAGAATTGCTGCAGTTAACTGTAGCAACTCTACAATGGCAAAGAACAATTAACCCAGCACAGGTTAGGGGTCAAACCTGGTCTGTATGGTCGAGCTAATCACTCCGGCACTAACTGTGCTGCTGGGGAGCTGTGCAAGTTATTTAACCCATTTTTCTTCCTATTGAATCAGAAATTTATCCTTTTGCTCGAAATAGAAACCTAGAAACATAGAAGATAGGAGCAGGAGTAGGCCATTCGGCCCCTCGAGCCTGCTCCGCCATTCAATGCTATCATGGCTGATCATCCAAGTTCAGTACCCGGTCCCTGCTTTCTCCCCATACCCCTTGATCCCTTTAGCCTTAAGAAATATATCCAACTCTTTCTTGAATATATTTAATGAATTGGCCTCTACTGCCTTCTGTGGCAGAGAATTCCACAGGTTCACCACTCTCTGGGTGAAGACATTTCTCCTAATTTCTGTCCTAAAAGGCCTACCCCTTATCCTTAGACTGTGACCCCTGGTTCTGGATTCCCTGACCATCGGGAACATCCTCCCTGCATCTAGTCTGTCCAGTCCTGCCAGAATTTTATAAGTTTCAATGAGATCCCCTCTCCTTCTTCTAAACTCCAGCGAGTACAAGCCCAATCGACCCAATCTCTCCTCATACGTCATTCCTGCCATCCCAGGTATCAGCCATACTGCAATTAAGTCCACGTTCACTGCACAAGGTGGGAGTCCATTCCATAAGTTACTGAAGTGAGAATAATGAGACCAGAAGGTGCTTGCATCACCTCCCTTCAGCTCTTTGATTGAAGGTGCAGGATCACTCCTGTTGTTTTGAATGTCTCTATGCCAATAAGTACAGTGACCAAAACTTGGATCCAGGATTCCCCTCAGTTTGGCACAATGGTAGCACTCTCTGCCTCTGATCAGAAGATTGTAGGTTCAAGTCCTACTCCAGAGACTTGAGCACAAAATCCAGGCTGACACTCCAGTGCAATACTGAGGGAGTACTGTCTTTCAGACGCAATGGTAAACCAAGGCCCTGTCTGCCCTCTCAGGTGGGCGTAAAAGATCCCCAATGTCCTGGCCAATATTTATCCCTCAACCAACATTATTAACACACTATTATGTTGGTCACTACTACATTGCTGTTTGTGGAACCTTGTTGTGGGAAAATTGGCTGCCGCATTTCCTACAATACAACAGTGTCTACAGTGTTCTTGCTCAGGCCAACATCCCCAGCATCGAAGCTCTGACCACGCTCAATCAGCTCCGATGGACGGGTCACATTGTCCGCATGCCCGATACGAGACTCCCAAAACAAGCACTCTATTCAGAGCTCCGGCACGGCAAGAGAGCCCCAGGTGGGTAGAGGAAACGCTTCAAGGACACCCTCAAAGCCTCCTTGACAAAGTGTAACATCCCCACCGACACCTGGGAATCCCTGGCCCAAGACCGCACAAAGTGGAGGAGAAGCATCCGGGAAGGCGCCGAACACCTCGAGTCTCTTCACCGGGAGCAAGCGGAAGCCAAGCGCAAGGAGCGCACGTCAACCCAAGCACCCCACCCACCCGCCCCTTCAACCACCATCTGCCCCACCTGTGACAGAGACTGTAGGTCCCGCATTGGACTCATCAGTCACCTGCGAACTCATTTTTTAATGTGGAAGCAAGTCATCCTCGGTTTCGAGGGACTGCCTAAGAAGAAGAAGAAGAAGAAGAAGAAGACACTTCAAAAGTACTTCATTGGCTGTAAAGCACTTTTGGGGTGTCCTGAGGTTGTGAAAGGCGCGATAAAAAGGCAAGTCTTTTTTTTCTTTACTTTGGGTACGAGCCCTACTCAGAACTCGAGCGCATAATCTAGGCTGACAGTCCAGTACGGAGGGAGTGCCGTACTGTCCGAAGTAAAGTCCTTTGGATGAGATATGTGTCTGGTTAGGTGGCACTATTCAAACAACAAACCGTTTTAGCGCTGGTGTCTTGGCCAGCATTCCCCACTCGAGCAACACCACGGAAAAACAGAGTAACTGGTCATTTATCTCATTGCTATTTATGGAATCTTCCTAAAAAAATTGCTCCTGAGTTTACTTGTATAAGAGTAGCTACATTTCTAAAGTAACATAGAAAAATAGGAGCAGGAGTAGGCCATTTGGCCCTTTTGAGCTTGCTCCGACATTTAATATGATCATGGCTGATCCTCTCTCTCAATACCATATTCCCGCTCTCTCCCCCCCCCACCCCCCATGCCCCTTGATGATAGAAACATGTATAGGAGATGTTGCGGAGAGGTGTTCTATAAATGTAAGGATTATTTTCCTAGCGGGGTCTCATTAGTGTCAGGGTCATTTGCATGGATTTACATTCTTACCAGGCTACGATCTGGAATGTCAATTTCCTGACAGCATCCAGAACCTTTCATTTCCCCATGTTATTTAATGACATACTCGTGAGATCAGAAATAACCTTTTAAAATGGCTATTAGTTCATTAAAAATGAATCTCCACTCATGGGCATTGTTGAGGTTAGATTTTTTTTTGTGTGCTTGTAACGAGCACAAATATCTCATTACCAGATATTTGATTTTTTTTGTTATGTTCCATTCGATTACTTCATTCTTTGTCCTCTCAAGCAAACCCTGCACAAGCTCTTATTCTTTTCAGCATCTTTAATCACGTCTAGAGAGGGGGAAAAAAATAGAGAAGAAAGCTGTAGGCACAGCGGGGTAGAAATTTGTCAATGTTGCATCCATTTTCCAAGTGGAACCAGGGGAGAAAATGAGCAATTTCACAGGGCTATAAATTGCATCCATCTACAAGATGCACGGCAGCAACTTGCCAAGGCTTCTTCGGCAGCACCTATCAAATCTCTTCCACCTAGAAGGACAAGGGCAGCAGGCGCATGGGAACACCACCACCTCCAAGTTCCCCTCCAAGTCACACACCATCCTGACTAAGAAGTATATCGCCGATCCTTCATCGTCGCTGGGTCAAAATCCTGGAACTCCCTCCCTAACAGCACCGTGGGAGTACCTTCACCACATGGACTGCACTGGTTCAAGAAGGTTGGCTCACCACTGTTAGATCCGTGATTCTGAGAGAGTAATGTTTTTCAATAACCACACGGATGCTGTAACTTAACAATCAACAGGTATTTACTGGAGTAGGGTAGTCTCAAGACTGGGGGTACAGAGGCATGCTCAAGTCTTATATACAGGTGTGGTCACTGCCGGTACTACAGTATACAGGAGCTGTAAAAGTAGTTCTCTCTTAAAGGTACATACACTGCAATTCCTCCCCTTTTAGATTAGCAGTACCCATAATATTCAAATAACAATTAACACTTTAACATGTACATTAAACAACAATAGTCCATTTATAGATTCAGTCTTTTGGGGCGGCTTCCTGATCCTTTCGGGATAGCGCCTCTCCTGAGGTTCTTGTTCTTGGTGCGGAGGCGATTCTGGCCCCTGTTCGTCGGTTAGTTCATCGGTTTCCACTGCTACTGGTTCTGAGGTAGATGCTACCGGTATGTCGGGTTCACCCCCAGGTACTTGAGACATGGGGTTGACTCGTTCCTGTGACGCTAAGATCTGATCGACGTGGCGTCTCACAATGTTCTCCCCGACATCCACTGTGTACATTAATGGCCCCTGCCTTGTGCATATCGTTCCGGGTTGCCATTTCTCTGTTCGGTAGTCACGGGCCATGACTGGTTGTCCTACATTGAAGCTCCTTGTTGGCTTCTCATTGATGTGCTGGAATTGTTTATCCTCAACATTTCTTCGCACATTTGGTCTGAGCAAATCCAGACGAGATATCAACCTTCGGTTAAAGAACATCATGGCCGGGGTCTGGTTGGTGACTGCATGTGTCGCATTTCTGTAGGCTAATAGGAAATTGTCCACCTTATGCTGTAGTGGAATTTCATCGTTGCACATGGCATTTATCGCCTTTTTAAAGGTTTGTACGAACCTCTCAGCCAATCCATTTGTGGCTGGATGATACGGGGCGGATGTGTAATGCCTGACCCCATTCCTTCTCATAAATTTCCGAAACTCTTCGGACACAAACTGTGGTCCATTATCAGAGCAAATCTGCTCTGGCAAGCCGTTCCTGGCAAATATGGTCCGTAGGACTGCAATCGTTTTCTCTGTAGTGGTTGAGGACATTTTTATCACCTCAGGCCATTTCGAGTGAGCATCCACTGCTATTAAGAACATTGAGTCCATGAATGGACCAGCAAAATCAATATGCACCCGTTGCCATGGAGAGGAGGGTCACTCCCATGGGTGTAGAGGGGCATGTGGTGGTGCATTTTGGAACTTCTGGCATCCTGAGCAGCTCTTGGTTAGGTCCTCGATTTGTTGATCGATCCCCGGCCACCACACATAAGCCCTAGCAAGGCTTTTCATTTTCACCCCTCCCAGATGACCTTCATGAAGCTCATTTAGCACTCTCTCCCTTAACTTGGGTGGAATCACCACTCGGGATCCACACATCACTGTCCCCTGGCATACTGACAGCTGTTCTCTTCTGGATGAGAATGCTGGCAACAGTGAGTCGCCATGTGTTGGCCATCCCCTCACCGTCAAATCATATACCCGAGACAGTGTCGGATCATTGCAGGTCCCCTTCTCTATATCCGCGTTCGTTACTGGCAATCGTTCAATTATTCACGAATAAAATATCTCGATAAGGTCCACTGCTGGTGCTTCCTCCACAGTAGGCAGTGGCAGGCGTGATAGCCCATCAGCGTTTCCATGCTGTTTCGTGCCTTTATATTCTATTTCATATTGATTCACCCCTAGAAACAGGGACCATCTTTGTAACCGTTGTGCAGTCATCACTGGAACGCCCTTCTTAGGATTAAAGATGGAGACAAGTGGTTGGTGGTCAGTCAGCAAGGTGAACTTCTGCCCATGCAGATAGTGGTTGAATTTTTTTACTCCCCATACTAGGCTGAGGGCCTCCCTGTCAATCTGGGCGTAGTTGCGCTCGGCTGAGGTTAGTGACCGAGACGCAAAGGCTACTGGCCTCTCCAACCTGTCTGGGAATTTGTGCGACAGCACCGCTCCAATACCATAGGGTGATGCATCACATGCCAAACGAATTGGTAGTGCTGGGTTGAAATGGGCCAACACCTCTTTTGATGTGATCAATTCTTTACACTTCTGGAAAGCTCGTCTACGTTCGTCATTCCACTTCCATGGTACCCCTGTTTGCAGTAGGGTGTTCAGTGGGTGTAATACCGTGGACAAATTTGGTAAGAACTTATGGTAGTAGTTTACCAGCCCGAGGAATGACCTCTTCATTACAGGAACGATGTTGTGTAGCCCACTCGCTCCAGTCTACTTTGGACAGTACTCCTGAATGTTCCAACCCTTCCAGCTCTGCTTCGACGGCTGGTCTGATCGCATAAGGCACTGGTCTGGCCTTAAGAAACTTTGGGCTTGCATTTTCCTCTATTTTAATCGTTGCTGTTATGCCTTTTAGTGTTCCGAGTCCCTCCTGGAACACTTCTTTTGCGTCAGTTAGCATTTTTGACAGTCATCCAGGTGTGACGTCGTCATCCTTTTTGGCCTCAACCTTCAGTGCCTGTATGGAATGCCAATCTAATTGTATCTTCCGGATCCATTCACGTCCTAGCAGTGGTGGTCCTCCATCTGGCAATAAATATAAGTCCATTTTAGGTATTTCCTGGCCTTTGTATATCACTTTCACCCTTATTTTTCCTTTGGGGTAGACTTTTTGCCCCGTGTACGTCTTCAAGACAATCTCTGTAGCTTTCAAGGGTATATGTGAAAATAGCCGCTTGTAGTCCCTTTGGTTTATGACTGTTAGGGCTGATCCTGTGTCCAATTCCATTTTCACTTGGACTCCGTCTATCTTGAGTGTAACCCAGATAGTCTGGTGATCCTCCATTTTGGTTAGCTTATGTAGTTTCAGACAACCCAGCTCCTTGCTTCCGGAGTCTGTGTCACTTTTCTGTTCGTCTGAACTACTGTCTATCACCTGGTGTACCTTTTTGTACTTCTCCTGTGGAGATTTCTTGCTGTTGGTTTTCTTCCCAGACCTGCAGACTCTTTCTATGTGTCCTGCTTTTCCACACTGTTTGCACACTTGGTCCTTGAACCAACAATCCTTCTAGTCGTGTGTTGTTCTGCCGCAGCGATAACACTTCCCTGTTCCATAGGACATTTCATTGGTGCCATATTCTTGTGGTCTCCATTGTATCTCTGCAGCGCCCCTTGCGGCTGCTTCATGTGATACTGCCATGCTGAAAGCCTTGTCCAGCGTAAGATCCTTTTCTGATAGAAGCCATTTCTGGGTTCCTTCACTTTGAAGCCCACACACAAACTTGTCCCTTAACGTATCTGCTAGTCCCACTCCAAACTGGCAGTGTTTTGATAGCTTGCGCAGTTCCATTAAGTACTCAGCATTGCTTTTGTCTTTGTGTTGGTTCCTTTTATGGAACTTAAATCGTTCTGCTATCAGCAGCGGTGTGGGGTTTAAGTGGTCCTGTAGGATTTCTACTATGCTTTCGAAATTCTTAATCACAGGCTTCTCTGGGGTTATTAGGTTTCGCAGTAACCCATAAGTTTTTGCACCCATGGAATTTAACAAAACCAGTGCTTTCCTAGCATCTGGCACTTCATTCACCCTGCAGTACACCTCAATATGTTCCACATATGTCGCCCAATCTTCGACTTCATTGTCGAACGTAGAGATACTGCCACTCTTCGGCATCCCTGGGTGTGATTTAACTGTCAAAAATGGCATCTCCCGTGCTTTCCCTTCTTCTCCGCTGGCACAAAATGGCGTCTCCCGCGCTTTCCTTTCTTCCCGCGCTCGCCCTTCTTCTCTGCTGCGGCTTCTAAAAATGGCGTCTCCCGCACTCTTCCTTCTTCTCCGCGGCGCAATGGCATCTCCTGCGCTCTCCCTTCTTCTCCCCGCGGACACTGTTCAGCCCTTGAGCCCTGGCTGCGCTCTGCGCGTTTTTTTTTTCTGTGCGCCTCTCCCGTTTCTGCCGCTCGGTCCTGAACCCGGCTGCTGCTTTACCCTCTCTCTCTCCGTTTTGTTTTTCCTCGACGCCGCTCGGTTTTCAACCCCCGGCTGCGCCCTGTGCGCTTCACCCTCTATCTTACCCCGTCGATGCTGCTCGGCTTTTTCTCTGCCGTCGGTCGGCTCCAGCCACCGCTGTCCGGGAAGGGTCTGCGCTGTACCTGGTACCTGTCGTCAGTCTGTTGCTGATCGTCGTGGCTGGAGAACCAAGCCCGGCTCTCCACAGCCTCCCCTGTGATGTTCACTCTCTGCCGGACAACTGGGCGGTTGCTCGTGGTCGATGCCCGTGTTTCTGGCCTCGACTTTCTTCCACCGCCCTCCCGGAGCGTATCCTCAAAGGGAAATGCAGAGTTGCAGGTAGATTCGAATCGACACTCGTCGCCACTGTTAGATCCGTTATTCTGAGAGTATGATGTTTTTCAATAACCACACGGATGCTGTAACTTAACAATCAACAGGTATTTACTGGAGTAGGGTAGTCTCAAGACTGGGGGTACAGAGGCATGCTCAAGGCTTATATACAGGTGTGGTCACTGCCGGTACTACAGTATACAGGAGCTGTAAAAGTAGTTCTCTCTTAAAGGTACATACACTACAACCACCACCTTCTCGAGGGCAATTAGGGATGGGCAATAATTGCTGGCCTTGCCAGCGACGCCCACATCCCATAAGCGATTTTTTAAAAAACAACCTGAAATATGTCCAACACCATATTGGTCTCAGGTGATTTTCAGGCGTCCCGGGCAGACGCCTTAGACAGGCGTTGCCCCCCTTGCATATGCTGATGAGGGTCCTAACACCAGTTTTAAGAAACCCTCAGCAACATTGGTCAGTACTGAGCACTGCACAGCACTTATGAGGCCGCTACCGGCCTGAGATCGCCCCTCCCCCACCCCCTGCCCCTCCATTCTTCTTCCCGACCACCCCTCCTCCCCCCCACCTCCCCCTGCCAGACATATCTGAGGACTGCTGCCAAATTTCATCTCTAACTTTGGGCGAGCTGCCTCTGGAGATGTGGCAGGTGCCGGCAGCTTGTCCGTATTATTAAAATGAGGCCTGAGGCCAAATTTTGGGTGAGCCTTGGGCCTCTGGCTTCTGGCACACGCTTGTCATGTGTTCCCTATTTTGGGCCCAAAAACAAGCTGAAGCCTGATCATTCTCAGAGATGTCGGAGAGAATTATATTCTATCTGCTGTAAACTGGAAGAATTATATGGGTCAACATCACCAGAAAGGACAAAGCCAACTGGGCTCCATTCTTTTTTTGTTAGTGTCACAAAAATTCTGTCTTTGTGAAATCACTAACACATTTTAACAAAAGTCATTAAAAAAAATTCATTCTAGGGATATGGTTGTTGCCCCCATTTATCGCCCATCCCGAGTTGCCCCGAGAAGGTGGCGGTGGGCCTTCTTCTTGAACTGCTGCCGTCATTAATGTTTGATACAACTGAGTGGCTTGGTAGGTCCCTTCAGAGGGCAGTTAAGAGTTGAGCACGTTGGTGTGGGACTGCAGTCACATACAGTCCAGGCCGGGTGAGGACATTAGTGGATCAGTTGGGTTTTTATGACAACCTGACAGCTCCATGGTCACTTTTTCAGGTGGTTTAAAAACTGAATTCAAATTCTCAAACTACCATGGTCAGATTTGGACTCACATTCTCTGGATTATTAGTCCAGTATTACTGGTCCAGTAACAGAACCACTACACTACTGTAACCCAGCATGAAATTGTTTCTCATATTTTGCAAGTGGAAAAAGGTTTGCAAAACAATTTCCCATGGGGACTTTGCTCCTTTATTTATTTTTTCTCATTTTCTGAAGTTTCTTTAGCACCATAAGGCCCCTGGTGACTATCCCATGAGGCCGTGCTTCAGGTATGAGTGTTGGAAGGCTATCTGTGGCATCCCAATCAAGCCTGATCTTGTGCTCACCTAATAGCCGTATTTTCCAGCAGAGTTGACTGGAAAGCAATCAGGAGCATTATATCACTTTTTGGCATAGCTGATAGAGGTAGTGGAGTGCACTCTAGGGGGGGAATTTTGCCAGCCCTGGGGAGGCAGGTTTGGAGGCGGGACTGTCGGGAATATGGCAGAAACTGGGAGCAGGTACCAAACCCGCTCCCTGAAGGGATAATTACTAGTCCTAGTTTTTTTTCGGGCTACCCCGGATCAGGTGTATTCCCCAGATGTTCACCTTCAACTAAAGTTAGAGGTAGCTGAATCCTAGAGACGGTTAATTGGGTCTAAAGGTCCAGGCTATCTCTGCCTAAAAGAAAGGAACAACCTGAAGATGTTACCATCCTCCAGATAGCACTTTTAATAAGTTTAGCTAGACTGTAACCTTCCGGATATTATGAGGGTTTGGAAAACTCCCCCAGAATTCTGCAACTCCTCACCAAAGAGTGTACAGAGGTTGAGTTCGCGAGTTTGATACAGAAGTACTATGTGAGACAATTCTAATAATATATAGATTTATTAAAGAACCAACATGTAATTACAGCTGGTGATTCAATTGCAACTTTAACAGTTCCAAAAACAAATAGCTTACAATTCTTATTCTCAGAGATTCTTATTCTCAAATCTTAACTTCGTTACATTTTTACATTTCTTACTTATTCCAGGATATCCACCAAAATCAAATACCTTTGATACCCGAGACTCAGAGTTGTAGGCTTACAGAGCCTCTGAAGCCGAGAATCGCTTTGCCCTTTCCAGCGAATTCTGTCTTCCTATTTGAAAGTTCTATATTTATACTCTTTTTTCAGTGGTATATCCTTTGAAGTTTTCTGCTGATGTAAGCTAATTATCTCCAGTCATTTTTCTGTTAACCCCTGCTATTCTTACAGTTAGCTCAGCTTGTAGCATTCAGACTCGTGTCTCTCCTTTAGGTGTTCAAAACTTATCATAAAAACAATATGACAGCAGTGGTTCTATTTGATGCCATTCTTACAAAGGTCTTCTGTGCAATTCTTTTTACAATGTGTAAATTAAAAACACCTCAACTAGGGTGATCTATGCAATTCTTATTTACCTCAGCTGGTTGTACCACAGACTTCGTGTCTCCTAGGTGTTCCAAGTTTAACACAAAAACAATGTAATGGCTGGTGCCTCCCATGTTTCATTTGATGTTATTTTTACAAAAGCACATGTTTCTTTAATTTTATGTGTTTCTTTCCCGAAGTGTTGGTTTATGACACTTTTCACTGGGCATTCCATTGTGTTCTCGCCAAAGCTCAGACTTTCTGGAAGCTCTAACCCTCTGCTTCAATAGGGCTATTGTTTCAGTGTCAACAACTTATCTTATCTCAAAAGCTTGTATGCCGTTTACAGCTTTAGATTATTGAGGCTTTTAGATTTTCAAACCCAGTTTGTCATGTTTAATAAAGTCAGAATTCTGTTCATAGGATGGTGTATTTTTCTGAATATGGCTATTCCTTCACATCCCAACCCGTCTCCATGCCATCTTCCCGAGAGGCGGGTCACTGCTTCACGCAAAGACCATCTCCTCGAGGTGGGAAGGGGATTACAGCCTCTTAACTGCCTGTTAACAGGTAGTTAACAGGCAGTTAAGAGGCTTATCCCCATTTTACCCCTGCAAGTGCGGGCTTCCTGACGTCAGGAAACCCCGCCAGGGTCAACGAGGCGAGCAGTGGTTCTTGCGGGGGTGAGAGGGGTCGAAAAGTGCGCTGTGGAGATGAGTGATGGGTGCAAGTGTGGAGAGGTAAGTATGGGAGGTGAGTGAAAAGTCTTAGAAAAAGTTTACTTACCTTTGTTTCTTCCTGCAAGCTTCAACCGTTGGGGATCCGGAGGCTCCTCATCTCCACGACAGAGATGACAGAATGGCTGCTGCATTCTCAGATGCAACAGCAATCTGATTTCTGCTCAGGAAAGAGGTTTGATGAGCCTTGAGTACAAGGACTCACCAAACAACAGAGAATGTCTGTGTTTGACAGCTTCTCAAAGCTGTTAAATGATGACAATTCATCTGTCAAAAATATTTGACAGATGAAACGTCACACACTGATGTTCTCTGTCACCGGCTTTCCCTTAATTGGCCTGCTAAGATCAATGAAGGGAAAATAGCGTGGGTTGGCCACAAGTCGATGGAGGCGGGACTGAAACCCAACAACCAGCTGTCCCGCCCCCAACAGCAAAATCACCCCCTAGGGTGACTGGTCTACTGTGTGCAATAAAGCAATGGGTCACCCTTTCAATTTTCCTCCTCCTAAGTTAGAGAATTCTGCCACAGCGAGGCACTTTTAGTCACTGACAGCCAAGAACCACTACATCTCAGTCAGAAGATAGGGAAGCCATTTGGCCCATCATAGCCCGTCCATCCAAACAGACTCTCTAGACCTCTTCCTTCACCACATCCAAAGGTTTTTTGAATGATTCCAGTTTTTCTTTTTGCCTCCACTACCCAGAAGCCCATTCTCGTGGTGGTCACTCCTTGTGTGAAGGAATTCTTGACATCAGTCCTAAATTTACCTTTTCCTAGATTGAACCTGTGTCATCTTGTCCTACCGTCATGGTTTATTTTAAAGCAGTGCTCCCCATTTCTCTTTTCTATACGGTTTACTATCTTACATCCATCTACAAGACCATTGCAGTAACTAGATAGGACAGTTATTGGAAAAACCTGCTGTTTGAACAGGAATACACTGGATGGGTCAATTTAATTTATAATCACTCGGTACCAACACAGCTATACTGTTGCGAGTCTTAGAAGATCGATCGGGCTTGTCTTTTGACATCTAAACAATGCCTTTGGTGGTGTTGCCCATGTTTTGCTGGGTAACTATGTGGAATTAAATGTACTAGCCTAAGCTGCTTCAGATCCTCTGCTCCTAGTAGGAGGAAATCAAAATCAATGTGTTCAAACAAAGAGCTGCGTTTCTAGCCCAAGGTCTGAAGGTACTGGTGTCCCTCGGGACATCCTTTGTAGAAGTAGATTTAGGAGCTGTTTCTTTGTAAAAGCACCTCAATACAGCAGCATCACCACTTTGACAGGCATTAAGAAAACTGAGCAACATTGACAATGAAACAAAAGCCCACGGATGCTGGAAATCTGAAATAGAAACAGAAAATGCTGGAAATACTCCGCAGGTCAGGCAGCATCAGTGGGGAAAGAAACAGAGTTAACGCTTCAGGTCGATGACCCTTCGTCAGAACTGGAAAAAGTTAGAGATGTAACAAGCTTTAAGCAGGTGCAGAGGCAGGGAGAGGGGAGGAAAGAACAAAAGGGAAGGTCTGTGACAGGGCAGAAGGCAGGAGAGATTAAATGACAAAAGGGATGATGGTGCAAGGCAAAAGGGGATGGCAATGGGACAGGTAAAGAAACAAAATGATGAGTCTAGATGAGGTGTAAATGGGAATGGCAGAATCATCAACGGCTGCCATGTGAAAAAATAGGGGCAGAGGTTATGGTCTGAAATTGTCGAGTCCAGAAGTGCCAATGAAATTCAGATAACTGAACAGGTCTAAACATGATTGCTCCTGATATGTCGCTCCAGTAGTGTGTGAAACCCTTGAGATGAGAATCCTCGAGACTTACCAGTTGGCACAGTTGGTAGCAATCTCACCTGACTCACAAGGTTGCGAGTTTCAGCCTCTCTCCAGTTCCTGAGCAAATAATCTAGGCTAACACTCCAGTGACGTGTTGAGGAAGTGCTGCATTAAAGGAGGTGCTGCTTAAATCAAAGCCCCGTCTGCCTGTTGTGCTGATTCAGGTGAGCGTAAAAGATCCCAGCACTACTTGAAGAAAAGCAGGGAGATTTCCCGGTGTCCAGGCCAATATCACTCCCTCAAATCAACACCGGCAAAAAAATAGATTAATTGGTGATTTATCCAATTGCTGTATGTGGGATCTTGCTGTATGCAAATTGGCAGCATTTGCTTATACAAGAACAGTGACTGTACTTCAACAGTAATGAATTGGCCATGAAACACTTTGGGACGTCCTGAAGTCATGACAGCCACCATATAAATGCAAGCTTTATCTTTCTTCCCACCCCCAACACCAACATTCTCCTCTTTTTCTCCCTTCTCTCCTGAAGATGTTGACTTTTGCTCAGACTGAGGCACCTCACTCAAGTAGTCGTTTCTCACGTGTGAGCCTAGACAGCAAGTGTTAGCAGACTATTTAAGCATAGAGGCATCACAGCCGAGCCAATCCTACTCTCTCCAATATCCACACAGGTGCATTCCCCAGCGGGAACCACTAGATAGCCATCAGGAGCAGGAAACCTGGCTGACTTTGGTTTGCCCGCCCGAGCCCAAAGGCATGGAGCAACCTTGCTGCAATCCCAGCGGACCTCAAACTCAGTCCAGACTGTGGGTCGAACCCAGAACCTCCCTAGATTCTGTGGCTCAGCTCCACACCAGGCAGACCCCTGACAAAATTATTATATGTAAGAAGTCACACAACACCAGGTTATAGTCCAACAGCTTTATTTGAAATCACAAGCTTTCGGAGCGCTGCTCCTTCTTCAGGTGAAGTGGAGAAATGCATAAAGACACAGCTTATATAGTCAGAGAATCATGTCAGATGTTTACAGGTAACCTTTCCAACTGCCATTTATCGCACCTCGGCAGAGAGATAATCACAGCAGTCAAAGGTGTGAATGGTGTCCAAACAGGTCAGTCAGGGAAACATCAGTTTGGACACCATTCACACCTTTGACTGCTGTGATTATCTCTCTGCCGAGGTGCGATAAATGGCAGTTGGAAAGGTTACCTGTAAACATCTGACATGATTCTCTGACTATATAAGCTGTGTCTTTATGCATTTCTCCACTTCACCTGAAGAAGGAGCAGCGCTCCGAAAGCTTGTGATTTCAAATAAAGCTGTTGGACTATAACCTGGTGTTGTGTGACTTCTTACATTTGTCCACCCCAGTCCAACTCCGGCATCTCCACACCAAAATTATTATAAGTGAGTGAAGTATCAGCTTCAAAATTCTATCTTGCAGGTAGAAGTTCATTATCAGCACGGCAGAAAGAACCTTGGGACAATCCAGTAAGCTTTATGCAATCAAGTTAGATTGGCCCAGATTTTGCGGTAAGAAAAACAGTGAGGCTATCAGCGCTCACCGTTATTAAGGAATAAATCGGACAGCAACTATCAGTGGCCACACATGTGCAGTTAAACGCAGAAATCAGGAAGTTGCTGTCCGATTTGCCCTGCTGCTCCAGAAGCTTCGCTAGAACAGTATCTCGCCGAGAGACTCGTCATCCAAACACATGAAGGGCATGACATTGCGGTACTTATCCACTAGATACCCACTGAACAGAGCAGAAAAAGTTAGGGCTTGTCCATTCAAGTGAAAGTGAATTTTTAATGACATAAGTCTTAATTACTTCCAAACAACCTCTCTGGCACTGAAAATGAATTTTTAAAAGTGTGGCATTTCATTCCTTTAGATTTTAATTATTGTTGGAGATTTAAAAAAATTTAAAACATTTAAATTTTTTAAAAACTTTCCTTTGTCTCTTTTCTCTCTCTCTCTTAACCCCATTCTTGCCCTGTTCACACAGGTCCTAGATCCCCTGTAGAGGGCGCCACGCTGTTTTGACTCTCTAATTACCACAAGTCGCAGTGCAAAAGCCCACAGAAAATCTATGGGCAAGTGTACGTGTAATGAACGGTGAGCACCGCTCGTTTGCCGCTGACCGCAAAATCCAGGCCACCATATTTTCTGTCATAAATATTGCTGAAAACTGCCCTCCCTCCACCCCCTACCCTTTACCGGTTGCTGTGGCAATCACCAGCCATGTTATAATTAGGAGGTCAGTGGTAGCATGCTTGCCTCTGAGTCAGCAGGTTATGGGTTTCAAGCCCCCGCTCCAGAGATTTGAGCACATAATCTAGGCTAACACATCAGTGCAGTACTGAGGGAGTGCTGCATTGCTGGAGGTGCCATCTTTCCGATGCGGTATGAAATCAAGGCCCCATCTGCCTGTTCAGGTGGATGTAAAAGATCCAATAGCCCTATTTGAAGAAGAGCACTGGTGTCCTGGGTAAGATTCCTCCCTCAATAACGCCACTAAAAATAGTCAATCAGCCAAGTTCCCCTGGTGTCATGGCCAACATTTCTTCTTCAACCAACTACTAAAATGGATTATCCGATCATCTAACTCGTTGTTAGTGGGACCTTGCTGTGTGCGAATTGTCTGCTCCATTTGCCGACATTACAGTGACTACACTTCAAAAGTACTTAATTGGCAGTGAAACATCTTTGGATGCCCTGAACATGTGGAAAGTCCCTATATAAATGCAAGTTCTTTCTTCTCAGATTTGGCTATTCAGTTGGGTCTACACCGGCTGCTGTTTGCTGGAGATTCCTCATGTTGGTTTTTTCACTCCCCTTACAAGGTCATGTTTTGAATTTGAAATGAGTGACTGCAACATAGTGGGTGATTTTATTATTTTGGTGGAGTTTCTGTGCTTTATTCTCCCCCCCCCACCCCCGGTCAGTTGAGTTAGCCTTCTAGAGCTAAAGTGTACTAAATCTTGGAGAAATATTTCAAATGGCATTTACCACTGGCCGCCTCGGGGCATAGGACATTGTAGTGCTATAGCTTAATGCAAATAAATTCCCAATCCCAACTGGTGGGTCGTCAGGAATTGACCTGAGAGAGAGACTTTCATCTGATTATTTTGGACTTGTATTTGAAGGTAGAAAAACCCAGAGGCAAAAAGAGCAGTATTGCTTCTATAAATGGTGCCGATCTCCCACATCCTTCGTACAAATGGGATGGAGTATTTGACAAATGAAAACCAAGCAGGAAATATCTGGTTCTCCAATGCTGAATTTCAATAAAAACCTGTGAGCCCACATGAAAGGCTGGTTTGATTGCACATGGAGTGGACCATTTCTCATGTGCAGCATTGGCTGTTTTATGCGTGCTTCTGTCTGCTTTTGGACTAGACAGAGATGCCCACTCTGGGTGTAGCTCATACAGTATATGGGAGTGGAACCCCTACCTGCCCTAGCCCCAGGCCGGAGACCCCGAAATTCAGCGATGGGTTCAACTGCATGGCCAGACCGAGCTTCTGGTCGTTCAAGGGCGCATCAGTGGTCCCCGGCCTGGCCCAGCCCAGTCCACCCTTGTATGGCGGAGCAGTCCACAGCCACTTTGCCTGAAGTCAACCCGAGGTCCAATGGGGCTAAAGATAAAGGCCGAAATTTTGCCAGCGCTCAGCGGACAGGATCGGTGGTGGGTCGGCAGTTAAATGTGAATTGATTGACAGCGGGTCGGGACCCTGCTGTCAAATTGCGCACACATGCCTTTCCCGATGTCGGGTCTGCCAGCGCTGACGGAGCCAGCTTAAAGGATTAGTGGCTTGTTTACAACCACTTAATAATGGTTTTAAACTAACCTTTTGAATTTGACAGCTCACCCATGGGTTTCACGCTGTTGCTAGACCATGTCTGTGAAGCTGAGGTGGGAGGTCAGTGGCCATTGAATTAGCTGATGAGTTGACAGCTTCAAATGTCAAGTAAAAGCTCCCACCTTACAGAGATATCTTCCCTCGGCCACAAGCTCTTCCTCACTGCATTTCCACTACAGATTCACCATGCTGCAAGTCTTTACACAAGTCTCCGTCCACTCTGACCTCATTACCTCTTCCACCATTGACAGATCGCTTCTGTCATCTCTACTTCACCTGCCATCTATTCCATCAGCATCGGTGCCCTTTATATTCTCTCACCTTGGTCCTCAGAATCCCACCATGATCAGCCCCAACACCAGCATTACCGGGCACACCAGCAGCACCAACCTTCTCCGCAATCACCTGATGCTGTACAGGACAGAGGGCATCAGCACCCGACCACATTGCTGCCCGGGAGCCCAGGGATGGCCTCACCATGGCCAGATTTACTTCACTTGATGCTGTACACCCTGGCTGCTACATGATGTGCCAGGTTGGCACCACCAACATCATAAAGCATCCCTACAATGCCCAAGCCATTCCTTTCACACTCATCACCATTGTCTCACCATTCACTGCAACTCACTAAACCACTTCCAAAGGTGCACACAAATCTGCCCAAGAGCGCAGAGTGTTGAAAATAAAGGTTTCAATGTTCAACACCACATTAACAGAAACTTTAAATGGACATTGCATAAATCACCCAAGTGCCTACCCTTGTGTGTTGTTAGTTGGTATGATTGCACTAGGATGGGGGTGAGTGTGAGGGACGGCTAGTGAGATGGGGAAGTGATAATGTAGATAGGGATGGGTGGAGGTGCAAGGTAAGTTGGTGTGAGTAAGGATGTGCAGGAGTAGGGTAGGGAAGGCAGAGTGATGGGGATGTGATGAGAGACACAGCAGGATGAGGCTGAGTGTGGCTTTGCAGTAACGTTTCATGATCTACTGAGATCATTGAAACGTTTGTGGCACTGCAGCCTGGTCTTCCTGACCACATCCCTGCTTGTGACCTCCTGTGCAATGTGCTACCAGGCTGTGTTGATCTCCTGGGAGGTCTCTTCCGCCCATGGGAAGGGAAGAGAACCTCCCTGTGTGCTGTGATGCAGTGCTCATCAGTGTTTGCAGCACTTCAATGCTGTAGAACACTGACAGCACAAATGTCAAAATAAAGTTGGTCCCTTTAAAGAAACCGGCTGATGACACGTCATCAAATGATGTCACCAGACCTGCTTCTTCTAATTGGCCAGGAAATGTGCTGGGTGGGCTTAACAAGCCCCATCAAGGGAAATTCATTTCAGACAGCAGGCTGGACCCACCACCGATGTCGCCCGCCACGGACCCACCAAGGTCATCAAAATCGCAGCCAAAGTTTACCTTTTGGTGACCAGTTCCCAGTGGAAATATTCTGTCTCCAGACAAGGAAATTGGTTCCCTCCAGGATAGATTACCTTCATCTAAGTAAGGCTTGGGACCTTTCATCAGAAGGCCTCAAAGGGACTCTCGCCATTTCTCAGTGGTCGCACTCTCGCCTCCGAGTCAAAAGGTGGTGGGTTCAAGTCCCACTCCAGAGACTTGAGCACAAAATCTAAGCTGATTCTTCAGTGCGGTACTGCCCCCTCAGGTGGACGTGAAAGACCCCTTGGCACTAGAAGAGCAGGGAAGTCCTGGCCAATATTTATCCCTGAACCAACATCACGAAAACAGATTATCTGGTCATTATCACGTTGTCGTTTTTGGGACCTTGCTGTGCACAAATTGGCTGTCATGTTTCGTACAATACAGCAGTGTCTACACTTCAAAAGTACTTTATTGGCTGTAAAGCACTTTGGGACGTCCTGAGGGTGTGAAAGGCGCTATATAAATGCGAGTCTTTCTTTAAGGGTATAGTGAGTGGAATTCTGCAGATAGCCCTGGAACTCCCCTCGACATGTCCCCTTGACGTGGTGGGTGGGGGGGCGAGGGGGATTGGTCAAGTGGAAGATCCAACAACGGCCCTCCAACCGGAAAGTGGCTTCACCATAAAAAAAGGGGGTGGAATCCTGGCGGGGACACTCCAAATTCCGGCTGCAGGTGGCCGATCTGCACCCATCCATCCGTGATCCAGACCAGATTGTCAGGACTGCGATACTCCTATGTTTATATTCTTCACTTCTACATTACAATCTCTGTTGCTTAGGCCTTCTTAATTATCAAGAAATCGCACTCCTCACTCGTACAACCGAGCTCCCATCTGCTGCAGTGGGCCAAGGTGGCACAAGATTGCTATCTTCGTGGCCAGGCTGAAAAGTAGCATTTATATAGCTCCTTAATCGCGACTCTCTGAAATGGCTCAAAAGTGCTTCACATACAATTAGATAGTTTGAGCTGCAGAGAGTGTTGAGAAGGGAAATTCAGCAGCCAATTTTTTTATTCTTATTCGTTTATGGGATGTGGGCGTCGCTGGCAAGGCCAGCATTTATTGCCCATCCCTAATTGCCCTTGAGAAGGTGGTGGTGAGCCGCCGCCTTGAACCACTGCAGTTCGTGTGGTGAAGGTACTCCCACAGTGCGGTTAGGCAGGAGTTCCAGGATTTTGACCCAGCGACAATGAAGGATCGGCGATTATACTTCTGAGTCAGGGTGGTGTGAGACTTGGAGGGGAACTTGGAAGTGGTGGTGTTCCCATGCGCCTGCTGCCCTTGTCCTTCTAGGTGGAAGAGGTCGCGGGTTTGGGAGGTGCTGCCGAAGAAGCCTTGGTGAGTTGCTGCAGTGCATCTTGTAGATGGTACACAATTCAGCCACGGTACGCTGGTGGTGGAGGGAGTGAATGTTTAAGGTGGTGGATGGGGTGCCGATCAAGCGGGCTGCTTTGTCCTGGATGGTGTCGAGCTTCTTGAGTGTTGTTGGAGCTGCACTCATCCAGGCAAGTGAAGAGTATTCCATCACACTCCTGACGTGTGCCTTGTAGGTGGTGGAAAGGGAGTCAGGAGGTGAGACACTCACCACAGAATACCTATCCGCTGCCCTGCTCTTGTTGCCACAGTATTTGTGTGTACAATTTGTGCACATCAAGATGCCACAAGCAGCAATCAGATGAATTATTGGTTAACCTGTTTTTTGGTGATGTTGGGCGAGAGAGGAATGCTGGCTGAAATACTAGGATGACTCTCTGATCTTTTTCGAATCGGGTGTCTTCATGATCTCCAGTGGCCTAAAGGGCTGGGGTTCAGAATGTGCGGCCATATTAATGCAGGAGTGAATGGTGGCAGTGCAAAAGGCAGTAAAACACTGTTTTCTGATTTGACAGTTCAATGCAGTGCTGAGGCAAAATAGAATCTAAAAGGATCAAAAAAGATACAAAGCCATTAAAGATAGAAAGGGGGGAGATAATAAACTAATTACACTTGAAGAGGATAAAACCCCTGGTCCAGATGGATCACATCTGTGCACATTAAAAGAAGTTAGGGAAGAGATAGCAGCGGCACTATTACATATTTATAAAAATTCATTAGAAAATGATATAGTGTCAAAGAGCTGGGGGACAGCAAATGTTATTCCTATATTTAAAAAGGGAGATTGAACAAGTCCAGGGAACTATAAATCAGTTAGTTTAACATCAGTGGTAGGAAAGATAATGGAATCTTTGCTCAAAGATGTAATAGAAAAACATCAGAAACCGAAAATATAATAAAGAATAGTCAGCACAGATTTCAAAAGGGCAGGCCGTGCTTCATCAACCGTACTGAATTCTTTGAAGAAGTAACAGAAAGAGTAGACAAGGGTTATGTAGTACAGTAATATATTCGGATTTTCAAAAGGCCTTTGATAAGGTACCACATAGTAGACGCATGGCTACGGTCAGAGCATGTGGAGTCAGGGGACAAGTAGCAGAATGGATAGCAAGCTGACCACAAAACAGAAGAGATTGGCTGGTAATTTATGGTCAGCGGCGAAGCAAAGGCGTTCGCCGTTGGCCCCCCGAAGAAAGCCGCCCACAAAGATCTCGCGATCTCTGTGGCGAGAAGTATGGCTTTTTCGACGTGCAGTTGAAATCAGTGTCGACTAGTGGGGATTCCATCGCGCGAGCTGCTGTGATGTCAACAAGCTGACTAAGCAGCCAATCACAATACAGAATTCTCACAGACCAAGAACCAGGAAGTGAAGAAGCTCCTTTTATTCTGACTTTTTAAAAATGTTATGGAGAGCAAAACAAAGGTTGGGGCTCTCACACGGGGAAAAGGTAAACCTGAAATAAGTATGAACAAACTTTTTAAAAATATAATTTTTTTTTACAGTTTCTTAACAATTGTAATATTCATCATTATGGCAAAATTTGACACTCCATAAAATTAAAATTAGTTTTTCGGGGCCATAACATTTGTTTAGCAGTCAATACACTGTTAAAACCCCAGTTACACCTAATCCAACAAGGTCTAACTTTTAATGGAGTATTTAACAGCAATATTACCGTGGAAAAGCCCAAGTTTCCATCAGTTTCACTGATTACCAACTATGGGGGGTGAGGGTGGCAGGACCACAGCGCAGCCAGTGTTGGAGCAGTGAGTGACTGACCGCAACTTCAGGATTTCCACGTTTGGATGCGCCTGCTCTAAAGAAAGAAAGGCTTGCATTTATACAGCGCCTTTCACGACCACCGGACATCTCAAAGCGCTTTACAGCCAATGAAGTGGAGTCGCTGTTGTAATGTGGGAAACGCGGCAGCCAATTTGCACACAGCAAGGCTCCCACAAACAGCAATGTGATAATGACCAGATAATCTGTTTTTGTTATGTTGGTTGAGGGATAAATATTGACCAGGACACAAGGGATAACTTCCCTGCTCTTCTTCGAATTAGTGCCATGGGATCTTTTATGTCCACCTGAGAGAGCAGACAGGGCCTCGGTTTAATGTCTCATCTGAAAGACGGCACCTCCGACAGTGCAGCACTCCCTCAGTACTGCACTGGAGTGTCAGCCTAGCTTTATGTGCTCAAGTCCCTGGAGTGGGACTTGAACCCACAACCTTCTGACTCAGAGGCGAGTGTGCTACCCACTGAGCCACAGCTCATATGGGGAGCCTGACGTTGCGGTCAGTTTCAAAGGGGTAATAACAGCGAACACTGTTTGGCTGCTGTTACTACCCACCGCAAATTCTGGGCCATAGAGTAGGGGTTAAAGGTAGTTTCTCAGACTGGTGGATGGTGGAATGTGGTGTTCCACAAGGATCGGTGCTGGGACCATTGCTGTTCACCATTTACATAAATGATTTGGACTCAGGAATTAGAAGTACAATTTCAAAATTTGCAGATGACACCAAATTGGGTGGCACAGCTAATATGGAGGAAGACTGTGACAAAATACAAGAAGACATTAATAAACTTGCAGAATAGGCATGCAAATAGCAAATAAACTTCAATATAGATAAGTGTGAGTTTGTGCATTTTTGTAGGAGGAATAAGGAGGCCACATTCCTGCTTGGAAAATAAGAGTCTAAATGGGGTAGTGGAGCAAAGGGATCTAGGGGTACACATTCACAAATCATTAAAAGTAGCAAGTTAACAAGGCCATAGAAAATGCAAACAAAGCACTTTGGCTCATTTCTAGAGGCATAGGGCAAAAAATTCGGTGGCGCCGCGTTTGGGGTGCCAAGCTCACCTGGGCGCCGGAATTTGCGCTCCGGGCGGAGCCGCTTGCGCCCTCCCGATATTCAGTTGGAGCGCCCCAAGAGGGACTCGGGGCGCTGCTCAAGGCTCCCCGCGTCCCACTTGGGGCGCTCAAACTGAATATCGCAGTGCTACGTGCCGCAGCGCCACATGCTGCGGCACGGCGCACTGCGGTACTGCAGGCCTTCCTCCCCTTCTTAAGGGGGAGGGGCCTGCACCAGCACGATCACCGATCGCGAGTGCCAGCAAAAGAGCCCGGCACCGAGAAGTGCCGGGCGCTCGGGACACAGCCGGCACTGCCCGGGGGGAGGGATCAGGAGGCTGGGGAGGGCGGCGCGAGGAGGTGCTGGCAGGCAGCCACCGGAAAAAATGGCCGCCCCGCACCTCCACCTTAATTTGCGCCACTACCACCACAGGTAGGCCCCGTGAACCGGTAGCGGGGCACTGCGCACACCGATGACGTCATCGGTGGCGGCGCAGCGCTACAGGCTAACGCCGCCATTAGCGCCCCGCTAAATATCGCGGGAGGGGTAGCCAGTGGCACTAAAGCCACTGAGTGCCCTCTTTAGGCGCTAACTGGTGGCGCAGCCCATCGAATTTCTAGGCCATAGAATTTAGAAGCAGAGAAGTTATGTTAAACGTGCATCAAACCTTGGTTAGACCACACTTGGAGGACTGTGTGTAGTTCTGGTCTCCATATTACAAAAAGGACATAGAGGCACTGGAGAAGGTGCAAAAAAAGATTCACAAGGGTGATACCAGAACCGAGAGGTTATATCTATCAGGAAAGACTGAACAGACTGGGGCTCTTGTCTCTAGAAAAGAGAATGCTGAGGAAACTAATCGAGGTCTTTACAATTATGAAGGGGTTTGATAGGGTAGATGTAGAGAAGATGTTTCCAGTTGTGGGGCAGGCCAAAACTAGGGGCCATAAATTATAAGATAGTCACTAATAAATTTAATAAAGAATTCAGGAGAAACTGCTTTACCCAGAGAGTGGTGAGAATGTGGAACTCGCTACCACAGGAGTAGCGTGGATGCATTTAAGGGGAAGCTGGATAAGTACATGAGGGAGAAAGGAATAGAAGGATATGTAGCTAGGGTGAGATGAAAAAGGGTGCGAGGAGGCTCACATGGAACATAAACACCGGCAGAGACCAGTTGGACCCAATGGCCTGTTACTATGCTGTAAATTCTACGTAATCTCATTGCATTGCAGAGTTTCCCACAGTATCCGTGACATCTGGCACCATGGTGCTGGGCAATTTGATATCTGTGCTTGTGAGAATGATATTTGGAGTTGTATACCAGCTCCATAAAGATATGAGCTATCACCTACAGCACTTGTCAAATGCATCCTCTCATCAAATGGCACTGCTAATCGGGTGGTTTTGCTAATCACTCGTATGCGGACAATCTAAAGCTTCCCCTGCAGTAGCAAGATGTCCGTTACCAAAGTACATGCAAACCAGAAAAATACATTTTTTTTTTAAAGAAGTGAAGCAAAGAACCTGAAGTAAAGTTGAACAGAAAAGGCGGAATGAAGCATGCCAAGAAAGGAAGATTGCAAAATGAGACGGGTAGCAAAGAGACATGTAGGTGTGCTTGTAAAACCAGGTTCATTTTACTGTCAGAATAGTTAAAAAGAAAGACTTGCATTTATATAGCGCCTTTCATGACCTAAGGATGTCCCAAAGCACTTTACAGTTTTACAGCTCCACAGGCCCTGTGGAATGTGGGTTTTTGGCATTGTGCATTCTTGAGTTAAAATTCGGGTCTCCACAGGTGAATACGCACGGGGTACCACCCGTAGGCCCAATGGAAGTGCCGGTTTCCTGCATGCACTGCGCATACGCGGGAAACCAACACTTCTGTTCCTCTGAACGAAGGGGTTCAGAGGTGGAACGCGTGCGTGGGAGAGGCTGCGCGTGCGCATCGAACTTAGTTTTTTTTTTACAGGTTTTCCCGGGAGGGTAAGCCTGCAGAAATTAGAAATGTAAAAAGTAGGCGTAAGGCCTGTTTTTTCACAAGGTAAGTGGTGAATTAATTAAAATTAAAACATTTTTTCCACAGGTTTATTATTTTTAAATACGTTAAAGCAAGGTAAGTTTATTTTTAGCCCCATTAGAAAATAAAATTATTTTTTTCAAAAATTTAAATTATTGTTTAAAATAGTTATTTCATGTAATTTATAGTTTATTTAAAAAATGTGATTTAAAAAAAAAATTATTTGAAGATATTATTTGGGGCCGTAGTATTTATAAGTCTTGACAGCTCTTCCTGTCAGACTTATGAATGGAGCATTCCCTGCTCCGATTGGCTCTCCATGGCCCACGTGATCCCAGGGGACGCTTCGAACTAACTGCACCCCTGGGATACACAAGCACTGCGCGCCGGCAGTTGGACCAGGCCCCGGATCGGAATTCCACGGGGGCCCACAGCTCAACGGCCGGCGCGCAAGGTAAGTGCAGATCGGGGGCTTGCACCCACGGGAAGCCCCCGACCCGAATTTCTGGGCCGTCTCAGATCCAATATATATATCAAAATTAAGTACTTTTTGAAGTGTAGTCACTGTTGTGATGTAGGAAATGCAGCAGCCAATTTGTGCACAGCAAGGTCCCACAAACAGCAATGTGATAATGACCAGATATTCTGTTTTTTTTTAACGATGTTGGTTGAGGGATAAATATTGGCCAGAACTCCCCTGCCATGTGATCTTTTACACCCATCTGAGAGAGCAGACGTTTAAACATCAGATCCGAAAGATGCCCCCCCACCCCCCCCTGCCGACAGTGCAGTACTGCACTGGAGTGTCAGCCTAGATTTTGTGCTCAATTCCCTGGAGTGGGACTCGAACCCACAACCTTCCGACTCAGGGGTGAAATAGTTAATGTAATATCAATAATAAAACACGTTCTCTACAGTATTCAATTTAACCAACGCTTTTCCTGTGGCATTGCTGAGTCTGGGATCTGGCGTATGGTTGTGCTGTTTAGTTGACCTCTAACTTGGCCTGTCCGTATTAAGGCCACTGCTCTAACTGGCTTACTCAAGGTAATTTAGCTATTTTGTGGGGCAAAATTCAGACACTGATTGCTTCTTCATTCTTCTGTCAATAAAGGCCCAGTAAAATAAACCCAGCAGCAGTGATGGGAAGGAAAAAAATGAGAACTGTGCTACCCTTATATCAGACTTGCTTGCCTGCTGTTACACAACTAATTAACTTTTATGGCCCTAACAACGCAATTACTGTGATTTAGGAGGACCCGAGGACCTTTTCATTCCAGGCTTTGACCATCCATCAGGTGAAGCCTGACACATCAGGAAAAAAGTGTGGCATTCAGTGTCCTCCAGGAGTGATTTGTCCACCAGCTGGGAGAGCGCTGTGGCATGTGGGTTTTGGGCAGTGTGCGTTCTTGAGTTAAGTTAATGTCTCAGATCCAACATCTATGTCTAAATTATTCACTGCTTAAGGAGGACATAATTCAAACAGACCCTAGCCAAAGGCTTACATCACAACATGCTCCTAAATTGAATCGGTGTGATCCTTTCCCCAGCATTTAGCAGTTCCTTCTGGCAAAAAGATAAAAGTTAAAATATGTCACGTTCGGTATTTTACGTTGTAATCCACCAATGGCTTTTGGGATGATCACGGTCAGGTAGGCTCATCCTACAGTCATGTGTGGACTATCACATCAGTGTGCAATGCAGAAAGATGGTATGTGACTGCTGAAGGTAAAGCAGGGATGGCCCCAGGTGTGATAGCAAGGGAGTGTGTGAGAGAAGGGAGTGTGTGACTGTGAGAGAGGCAGACAGAGAGGGCTGGATTTTATCAATGGAGGCATGTAGGAGGCGGGGCTACAGCTTTTGGGGTTGTAGTCCCGCCTCCATCGAGTTGTGGCTAACCCACTCGATTTTCCCTTGATTGACCTTGTTGAGCCCGCCCAGCAGGCCAATTAAGGCCCACCTGGCAACAGGTGACATCACAGATTGACATTTCATCTGTCAAGAGCTTTTGACAGATGAAATATCAGCATTTGACAGCTCTTTAAAGCTGTCAAACACTGACAATCTGTACTCTAAGTTAATTCCTTCCTCTCAGGCTGATTTAGAGCTCTCTCCAGAACAGAAAGCAGAGGCTGCAGATTTTGACAGCTCGCGGCCATTCTGCTTTCTGTGCCAGTGAGATGAGGGACTCCCGAGACCTGAAGGAAGGAAGGCTGCATTAGTAAGAAAAGGTAAGTAAAACTTATTTAAACACTTTACACACACCAAACACACTTACCTCTGCACTCATGCACCCATCACTCACCTGAACACCAGACATCTCGAACCCTCCAAGTCCTTCAGCCCGACGGTCCACCTCGCTAACTTGGCGTGGTTTGGAGCATCGGGAATCCCACACTTCAGGGATAAAAATGGGGATTAGGCTAAAAACTGCCTGTTACCTACCTGTTAACAGGCAGTTAATTGGCACTAATCCCCTTCCCGCCTCAGGGAGGCGGCTCCCAGCACAGGCCGGGTACCCGCCTCCTGGGAAACGGGCATGGAGGCGGGTTGGGTTCGTGCCCCCCGATTTCACCCCCCCACACGCCTCCAATCCCGCCTCAACGGCCCGATGAAATTCGAGCCCAGAGAGTGTGTGAGTGAGTGAGAGAGAGAGAGAGTGTGGGGTAGATCTTGACTTTGTGCGATAGTATAAAACGGATGATAGCGAGTCGGCAGTCCACTTTACACCACTTCCGATTTTCATTTCTAGTGAAGTCAATGGATCGGGAGCGATGTAAACGGGCTGCCAACTCGCTAACACCCATTTTACACTATCACACAAAGTTAAGATCTACCCCTGTGTGTTAGAGAGTATATATGTGTGTGAGTGTGTGTGTGCGAGAGTGCACACAAGTGTGAGTGAGAGGGTGTGTGTGTGTGTGTGAGAAGGGGTGTGTGTGAGAGTGAATGTATATATGTGTGCGCGCACGAGAGAGAGTGTGAGAGTGTGTGTGCGAGTGTGTGTGTGTGCGAGAGAGTGCGTGAGTGCGTGTGTGAGAGAGTGTGCTTGTGCGAGCGAGTGAGTGCGTGCGAGTGCGTGAGTGTGCGTGAGAGAGTGCTTGTGCGAGCGTGTGCGAGAGCGTGAGTGTGTGAGAAAGAGAGTGTGCGCGTGAGAGCGTGTGCGCACGTGAATGAGAGTGCGTGAGAGTGTGCGTGAGCGTGAGAGAGTGTGTGGGGGGGTGAGAGTGTGTGGGGGGGTGAGAGTGTGTGTGGGGGGGTGAGAGTGTGTGGGGGGGTGAGAGTGTGTGGGGGGGCGAGAGTGTGTGGGGGGGCGAGAGTGTGTGGGGGGGCAAGTGAGTGTGTAGGGGGGTGAGTGAGTGTGGGGGGGTGAGTGAATGTGGGGGGTGAGTGAGTGTGTAGGGGGTGAGTGAGTGTGTAGGGGGGTGAGTGAGTGTGGGGGGGTGAGTGAATGTGGGGGGTGAGTGAATGTGGGGGGTGAGTGAGTGTGTAGGGGGGTGAGTGAGTGTGTAGGGGGGTGAGTGAGTGTGGGGGGGTGAGTGAATGTGGGGGGTGAGTGAGTGTGTGGGGGGTGAGTGAGTGTGTGGGGGGTGAGTGAGTGTGTGGGGGGTGAGTGAGTGTGTGGGGGGTGAGTGAGTGTGTGGGGGGTGAGTGAGTGTGTGGGGGGTGAGTGAGTGTGTGGGGGGTGAGTGAGTGTGTGGGGGGGTGAGTGAGTGTGTGGGGGGGTGAGTGAGTGTGTGGGGGGGTGAGTGAGTGTGTGGGGGGGTGAGTGTGTGTGGGGGGGTGAGTGTGTGTGGGGGGGTGAGTGTGTATGGGGGGGTGGGGGGGTGTGTGAGAGAGACAGAGACAGTGGGGGTAATTTTGACTTCACGTGATGATATCAAATGGGTGATAGCAAGTCGGCAGCTTGTTTTACATTATCGCACAAAGTCAAAATCACCGCCAGTGAGTGAATCTGTCCTAGTGAGCGAGTATTGAAGTTACTGGGCTGCTTAACACTCGCACAATGTCTAAATCTTCCCCAGTGCTTGAGCAAGCAACAGTGTGAAAGAGTGGAAGAATGTATATGAATGAGAAAGTAAGAGAGCAACATAATGTGTA